>NC_064638.1:481366688-482000796 GCF_023864345.2 Schistocerca serialis cubense
TTACTCGTTGACGAAAGAAACTACAAAGACCAGCGTTGTTACTGACTCTCTGCTCTAGCCTCGAAGCTAACACACGCTACGACAGCCATTACGCATTGTAAGTTGTAAATTTTAAATAATATTCGACAATTTATGCTGATTGTGTATTTTTTCCTTCATATACCTAGTGACCTTCATGAAGAAATAAAAGTATTATTTGTAAGGTTTTCAACACGCGTGATAAACGACAAGAATGGTCCAACAATCGACCATTCTTGGCAGACATCTTGCGTAGCAAAAATTTCATTATAAGTTTCATTGCGTTCCGTCATCAACGGGTCCATTAAAAGACTCGTACCTACTTATTAAGGAAAGGAAAGTTAATATACTATTTTGTGTTGTACAAGAGTAAAAACTAAGAACATTCCATTAAGTTCAAATAATGGCCGCTTTTCGGCAAGACGAAAATTATTACTTTAAGAAAGAATGAAATACTTTATTTCATTAAAAGGTTTCTTTTAAATAAATTTCACTACAGTATAGATATCTTGCACCAATATTTTAATGTGACAATATGAAATACAATCCCTGAGATTAGGTTTCTGGTTTTTTTGTCAGTATGAAAGCTCCACGTACACCTCAGTTTTAATAAATGCTAAAAGCGCCTCACGCAACTTATATTAAGAAGGCTATGAGTCGCGCACTGTTGAATAATCAAGAGTTCAGAGAATTATTTTACGAAAGTATAGATTCAGGTCCCACATATTATCATGATTTTTCTTATGTCCGCTCTGGCAAATAAGTGCTCTATTCACGCTCTTGCCGGACGTAAATATCAGTAATGTGGTAAAATCTTACACTCTTTTAGTCACATTCGTGAAGTACACCGTAAGTATACTTGAGACGGTGTTCGAACATGAGCGGTAGCGGCACACTGTGTTTTAAATGACATTGCTTGGTATCTCTACAATTTTACATCCTGGAGCAACTGTAGGGAAGAATCCACGGATTGTGTGATCAGTTTGTCGCAAGACATGAATTCCTTACAGTATTGCACCCTACTTGAATTGCGCTACCCAGTAGGTTTTCCACTGAATTAGCTGACTCGTAAAATTTGTTCTGGTCGTTCTGCAGAATTTTACCTGAGAAATATTGTACCGGTACTACAGAATTTTCCTGTGTAAAGTCCTCCCCCCCCCCCCCCCCTATCATCCTTATTTCCGTTATAAGCATTCACACTTAGCTCAAAACCTGGTATTGCCGATTTTAAGTGCGTATTTAAATCTTCAATGTCATCTGCACTGTGGGGTGTTTGCACAACTTTACCACTACCCAGATATAGATCGCTGTTTGCTGTCGTGATATTAAGAATAGTGTCATACGTTTTTAGACCTATCAATAAAGTACTCCAATACCCTCAGCTTGATTCGATTGGTGGAAAATAATTTGCATGCATTACTGGTGATCGATCTTTTAAAGTCAAAATGTATGGCATTGTTCCTTAAGTTAACTAATGTGCGTGAGTATTGTTTTTATATCTTCTTCCTCTTTATAGCTCTCAGGATGAATACGGGACCTGAGTCTGTGCACAGGAATATACTGAAGTTTTGATAGTGATGAAAGTTGTAGAATACGTGGTCACCAGTATAGTGGAAGCTCTGATGGATGTCAATAGCTAAATGAATGAAAGTAGTAGATGTTATTTCAGGTTCTTCCCGCGAAATATGCTACCCAATGAGTTCCAGGTGCTCTCTCCACTTTTAAATTTACAGTTCCGCGTTCATTAGATTTTCATATAGTCCTTGGTAGTTTAGACCACATAGACACTCCATGAAATCTTGCAATAGAGAACTTTTTGATGAATTTAAGAAGATCGATATTTGTCAGTCATCTGTCGGATAGCATTTTTTTTTAATGAACACTTCATGATCGTTCCTGTGTGATTTTAAATACAGTCGTTTCCCCCTACAGCCACTTCCATGAACCTGTTATGTCCCTTCGTTTCATGAAGCTACTGCTGTGTTTTTTTCCGCATTTTTTCCGCATTTTTCACTGTTCTGGTTGTCAGCTAAAGAATGAATTGCTGGAGGTCCTGTCAGAGCTGGAATCACGATGAGAATGTTTCTGCATGATGTTGTAGGAAGTGCTAGGAATCTAGGCACTTGAAAACGTTTTCTATTTGGAGCTCTTTTAACTGCCGCTAGTGATAACGAAATGCATTTTATTAAACATCCTGAGGTGGCCTCCTTCTTCTTATTCTTTATCTTTAGTGGCTGATGAGCTGCCTTCATAACGCAACTGAAACTTAACCTCACAACCAATTTAAGTTTAGCATTCATTGCATTATCTGCTACAAATGTAGCAATAAAATGGCCAGTAGCAGTATCCCGTCACGTATTTCCTTGTCTAGTCGGCTGAAATTCGATCAGCGACATGACATTTGGTGTGTACATGATATCCAGTGTCTGCAGGCCTCGTCTATAAGACTGATTCCCTTGCCGCCATTTGCGAGTCGCTTCTCATGTTTCATTCCCAGCAACAGTTATAAGTCTAGACGTGGAGTTCTGTTGGTAACTTCCCCAGAATAACACAACCTCTGCTTTGAGCTTCCTGTCATGCATGTTATGCTACTGGAATGTTGGAGGTTGTGTGGTGATGGGAAACCGAGCCATTTAACGAAGACCTTCTACCCCTATCGCCTTGTTGTAAAAAAAACTACTTCTGATTCACTGTTTCATTGTAATTCTTCTGTATAAAAATTATTACCAGTTTCACTGCCACTCACTGCTGTCCTGTAAGATGTAAGGGCTTAGGTTTACTCGTTGCACTTTGGAAATTGTAAATACGTCTGATGAACAGTTTGGAAGGTGTGATTTCTCAAAGGCCTTGTTATTTGATATACATATTATATCATCTACTTTAAATTTCTGTTTGCACAAATCTATCCTTTCAATAATACTGTACATAGTATTCAGAAGTTCATTATAATGAATGTCAACTTTTTTTCATTTTCGTTATTCGTACATGGTCCAGCTACACAGATCAACGATTTGTGAGAGGGTATCATTCCATTTGTAAAAACCCCAAAGATTAAAATGCATTCAAATTCATGCTTCTAGCGTTTGATTCAAACGCTCCATCATACTTTGTGCTTGCCTACGTCGAGTAGTTGTGTGTCCCAAACACTTCCATTAGCATCTTGAAATACTCATTATAAAACTCAGCATAATGATCTTCTTACAGATAGGGTGCAATTGGATTCTTTCTGCATCAAGTGCTAAAATACCTGTATAACTGTCCTTTCCACCTACGTTTCCACAGTAGGGCCCAGGCAAATTTTGAGTATGTGTCAATGACCATTAAAATGTATTTGAAAGTTTCGTTCTTCGATGAACATCATCTCATATCTACAAGATCCAACAGCCATAAATTGTAGAAACCTCGAATTATAATGCGCCTACATGGGAGTGTCTTCTGTGTTCGTTTATGGAGCTCCTGAAAAACTGTCTCCGTAACTATTCAATATTATGTCTTGCTCGAAGTTCTGAAATTTGTGAAATGGTTTCATTCGAACGAGTTGTATTCCTGGCTGTGGTCAATGCTGTGAGCGGTTGTAATTAGACAATTATTTCGTTGAGATCGTTGCAGTAGGCGCATTGTGAAAGTCGACGTTAATTTTCTTATTTTGAATGCCGATAATGCCATTGCCAGTTACATACACCCTTTAACAACACTTTAATAATGATGTTATATTTCGAAACATTGGGGCTTTTTTCTGCTTTTCTAATGGCTTTTTTATGTACTTCTGTCATACGTAACATAGTACCATGTGTTTCTATATCTTTCGGTGAACAGCCATCGAGTTCTTTGTGTTTTTAAGAATTTTGATTTAGTAAACCAGGTTTTATTTAAAATTCACTATCACTGATCTCTACTGCATTATTGGCTAAACTTACAGGTTGAGTACCTATCATATCCTATTTGTCTCCGTTTACTCCCTGTATTTTTGTCGCCGGCCGGTGTGGCCGTACGGTTCTAGGCGCGTCAGTCAGGAACCGCGTGACCGCTACGGTCGCAGATTCGAATCCTGCCTCGGGCATGGATGTGTGTGATGTCCTTAGGTTAGTTAGGTTTAAGTAGTTCTAAGTTCTAGGGGACTGATGACCTCAGAAGTTAAGTCCCATAGTGCTCAGAGCCATTTTTTGTATTTTTGTCTATCCAACTATCACGGTAATGTTTAATGAAATCACCAACAGCGTCTTCAGAGTCATACGCCTTCGAATGTCATCTAAGATATTCTGTGAAAGCCCTAAATGCTTCCCCAAGTGACTGGTCCCTAGCCCCCCAGATAGCCTTGTGTGCAGCAATGAATTTATGTTTTGTCGAAATTTTGTTAAGTACTAAGCAGACTTCGGAACAGTACACAGCTTATATACACTAATGTTTTCGTCAGTGCCGCCCATCATGCAACACTCATTAAAATCATGAATAGAATTCATTGAACAATACACAGCCATACATGGTGTTCAGCGAAGAAGTCTCTGATTTCAAAATTAGGTATTTCAAAAACTGAGATAGACAGACGAGTGCAACAAGCGGTATGTTTATTGTGATCTCTGTAAGCAAGTTATACGGAAGTACCGAAATAGTTCAAACTGCTGCTAACAGAAGGTGCTGTAATCGCAATACGTAGTGCCCATGAATAGCGCAGCTTAGAGCGATCAGTTTCATCTTGATAACGTGAAAGAAGGTTAGCGTACTGAAGGGATAGTTGAAATCATGTGTTCCACTGAACAACGTGTGTTTCTGGTAATAGAATAAGACACGTTAGAAAACAGTCCTAAAGTCACAAGGCGCAGTTTTCAAACACGATTTAATGTTCCAAACGACCTGATGAAAAAGTCAAGCTCTTAACCAAATTTCAACGGATAGGTAACATGGCTGATGATCTAGTAAGGAAATGTTGCCCCCACGCACACTCTAGCTACTCCTGAAAACGCCGCTTCGATTTCTGGAATTATTCAGCAAAATCCAAGGAAAGCCGCCTGAAGAAAGGCAGCAGAGACTGGTATGAAGCGTTTCAGCATGCAGAAGACATTGAGACAGAACCTACACACGTTTCCTTTCAAAATCCAAAGCCACCGGACTGTAACTGTACGAGCTGTGCGACAGAGGGCTGACTTTGCGAAGTAGATTGTCACAGTGACTGACAACACATTATTTGACTTCGCCTGCATCTGTTTGACAGGTGAAGCACACTACCACACGTATGAACAAAACTGGCGATTTCGGGATTCCGAAAATCTCCATTTGTGCGAAGCGAAACCACTGCACTCTGCCAAAGTTATTGTAGACGAGGAGTTATAGAACCTTTTTTCATGTGAGAAGCGATCACTCGTGAAATTACATTGCAATTTCGGAACAATTTGTCAGCACACAGCTAGCGTTGGATGATGGACCAGGCACCGAGTGGTTCATGCAAAATGGGGCCAGTCCACATCGCACCAAACAGGTGTTCCGTTTCTTGATGAATACTTCGGAATATAGTCACTGTGCTGCATTATTGCAAGTTTACTAGAGCAGAGATGGATTGGCCTACGTATTCGCTAGACCTGACTCCTTGTATCTACTTTTCTGGGGCCACTGACAGACACCGGAACCATTCCACCACGCTGGACGAGCATGAATCGACTATCTGTGTTGCATCTGAATCCATTTCTGCTTGAGACGTTACAGGATATGATGGCTAACTGCACTGTTTGTTTGCGCAATTTCCGTACTGCGGATGCTGAACATTTCGAAAACGTTATGATGTGATTGCAAAGAGTAACTGCAGAGGATGCGTTTATTTATACATGCTGATACCGTACCAACTGCGCAGCGTACAGCGCCATCTGTCAGCAGCCTTTAGAACTATTTCGAAACTTCTGTATAATTTCTGTATAAAATTCTTACAGTTTTTACAATAAACACATATTTTGTTGCATCCGTCTATCAATCTAGTTTTCGATATGTTTACTGTTGAAATCAGGGACTCCTTCGCTGGAAACCCTGTAAATACTCAGCTGTAGTAGCAGCTTGGGCTGTGGCACTTGATGAATTACATACATGGCTCTGAACACTATGGGATTTAACATCTGAGGTCATCAGTCCCCTAGAACTTAGAACTACTTAAACCTAACCAACCTAAGGACATCACACACATCCATGCCCGAGGCAGGATTCGAACCTGCGACCGTAGCAGTCGCGCGGTTCCGGACTACAGGGCCTAGAACCGCATGACCACCACGGCCGGCGAATTACATACATCCAGGCTAGTCCAAACACCTTTATGTGAACTAAGTAAGCTCATCAACTCTACTAAAATGCTGTCTCTGGCAGCAAATCAATATGCCCTCTAGCAGAATATAACTCTTGCAGAGATTCGGTTTCGATAATTTCACATCGATACCTGAATAGTGAGTGCTATTTGCAGCATCACTGTTTAGATCATGATTGCTGCAGACGACGAGCCGCATGACTATGTGGACTATCGATGCCCGGAACCGTCGTAACTGTAGAACTGGGCTGAAGAACTGTTTCCATGGAACTCTGCTGAGACGGATATGTTGGAACTGCACGGGCGTTGGCGGCGCGTCTTCTTATATCGGCAGACGATGAAATAATCTCGATTTGTGCCCTACTTTGCGGAAGCGAAGCGATTGGCAACGCTCTCTGTAGCGGCTGACTATCGACGGATGGGTATGACACGTTGACGGGATCGTGACGAAAGCAGAATTCAATTCAGTAACGTGGACGCCATCTGAAGGCGGCTGGTAGTAACAGGAAGCACCTGGCAAGTAGTGGGCCTACTACCTAACCAGGAAAGCTATTGGACGAGTTAACAATATTGAAATGGAGGTCAAGTCTGCTGGTAATCAAACTTTTATTTACTATAGAGTTGAACAAGGTGAGTTTTAATTTATTCGCCTTCAACGGGGCTATAATTTTTATAACGGAGCGGAAGTTCACCATAAGTAATCAACCGTTCGCAGAATCTTACTTCCACTTAAATGAAGGAAAGCCTATAAAAAATTAACAGAACCTTGAACTGTGTTAACAAAATCGGTGACTTACAGGACGTGACTTACAAGAGGGGAAAAGAAAGAAATACTACATATTGAGATTATTGCACCATGATATGTTTATCTGTGCAGCTGGATGGTACAAGAGTAAAGAGCACAAATTGAAATTGGACTTAAGTCTGCAACTAAGGGTGTGTGTAGCGTCACAGAGAAGACAGATTACGGAACCCACTTTATCCACAGATGGTGGCACGGCAGACGTGACAATTGCCACCCGCCTTGGCACCGCTCACTCACACACACACACACACACACACACACAGGCCATGTGTGGCTGCCTGTCGCCAAAACAGCGCACCAGAAGACCGCTGTTATCGCCGAGAAATGTGAAACTTTCTCTCCCAGTACTCAGGTGCAAGATGCAACCCACATGACGGAAAAATATGCTAGCCATGAAATAACTTGATATCGTTTATCAGTATGTGAATAATAATGTCACAAAATGTAGGAACATTGGAGGCTGTACTGATCTACAACTTGTCTTAGGTTGAAGATAAGAAAGATAAAACTGCATATATAATATTTGTATATTTACAGAAAAATTTTGACTGTATAGAATGAACTATTGTGTGTTGTTGTTGTGGTCTTCAGTCCAGAGACTGGTTTGATGCAGCTCACCATGCTATTCTTTCCTGTGCAAGCCTCTTCATTTCCGAGTAACTACTGCAACCTACATCCCTCTGAATCTGCCTATTGTATTCATCTCTTGATCTCCCTCTACCATTTTTATCCTCCACGCTTTCCTCCAGTACAAAATTTCTGATCCCTTTATGTTTAAGAATGTGTCCTATAAAAAGATCCCTTCTTCTAGTTAGGTGGTACAACATTTTTTTCTTCTCCCCTATTGTATTCAGTACCTCCTCATTAGTTATGTGATCTACCCATCTAATCTTCAGCATTCTACTGGAGCACCACATTTCAAAAGCTTCTATTCTCTTCTTGTCTAAACTGTTTTTCGCCCACGTTTTACTTCCATACATGGTTACATTCCATACCAATACCTTCAGAAAGAACTTCGTGACACTTAAATCTACAATCGAAGTTAATAAATTTATCTTCTACAGAAACGCTTTTCTTGCCATTGCCATTCTACATTCTACATCCTCCCTATTTCGACCATCGACAGTTATTTTGCTCCCCAAATAGAAAACTCTTTTACTACTTTAAGTGTCTCATTTCCTAATGTAATTCAGTCAGTATTGCCTGATTTAATTCGACTAAATTCCGTTACCCTTGCTTTGCTTTTGTTGATTGTTGATGTTCATCTTATATCTTCCTTTGAAGATATTGTCCGTTCCGTTCAACTGCTCTTCCGTTCTTTGCTGTCTGTGAGAGAATTACAATGTCAGCATCGGCAAACTTCGAAGTCTTTATTTCTTCTCCCTGGACTTTTAATGCCTATTCCCAATTTTTCTTTTGTTTCCTTTACTGCTTGCTCAATATACAGATTGAATAACTTCGGGACTTCGGGGATAGGTTACAAACCTGTCTCATTCCCTTCTCAACCATTGATTCCCTTTCGCGCTCCTCGACTCTCATAACTGCCATCAGGTTTTGTCTATAATTTGTAAATACCCTTTCGCTCTGTGTTTTTTACCGCTGCCACACTTACAGTATAAAAGAGTGTATCCATTCAACATTGCCAAATGCTTTCTCTGAGTCTACAAATGCTATAAACGTGGGTTTGCCTTTCCTTAACCTATCTTCTATGAGAAGTTGTCGGGTCAGTATTGTCTCACGTGTTCCTACATTTCTCCGGAATCCAAACTGATCTTCCCCGAGGTCAGCTTCTATCAGTTCTCCCATTCTTCTGTAAAGGATTCGTGTTAGTATTTTGTAGGCATGAGTACAGTTCCATAATTTTCACGCATGTCAGCACATGCTTTGTTTGGAATTGGGACTATTATATTCTTCTTGAAGTCTGAGGGTATTTCGCCTGTCTCAAAATATCTTTCTCACCAGATGGAATAGTTTTGTCATGGCTGGCTCTCCCAAGGCTGTCAGTGGCTCTAACGGAATGTTTTCTATTCCCAGCGTCTTTCAGCACTCTGTCAAATTCTTCACGCAGTATCGTACCTCCCTTCTCATCCTCCTCTACGTTCTCTTCCATTTCCACAATATTCCCTGTAAGTACATCTCCCTCGTATAGCCCCTCTACACATTCCTTTCACCTTTCTGCTTTCCCTTCTTTGATTACGACTGATTTTTCATCTGAGCTCTTGATTTGATACAGGTGGTTCCTTTTTCTCCACAAGTCTCAATAATTTTCATTTAGGCAACATCTATCTTACCCCTCCTGATATATACTTATAAATCCTTACATTTGTCCTCTAGCCACTTCTGCTTAGCCATTTTGCACTTATTGTCGATCTCATTTTATGAACGTTTGTATTCCCTTTCACCTGCTTTGTTTATTGCATTTTTATATTTTCTCCTTTTCTGATTAAATTCAACATCTCTTGTATTACCCAGGACTCCTGCTAGCCCTCGTCTTTTTACCTAGTTGATCCTCTACTGCCTTCACTATTTCATCTCTACCCATTCTTCTTCTCTTGCATTCCCTTCCCCAGCTCTCGTCAATAGTTCCCTAATGCTGCCTCTCAATTTCTCTACAACGTCTGGTTTTTTCACTTTATCCAGGACCCATCTCCTTGAATTCCAACCTTTTTGTAGTTTCTTCAGTTTTAATGTGCACTTCATAACCAGTAAATTGTGGTCAGAGCCCGTATCTGTCCCTGGAAATGTCTTACAATACAAAATCTTGTTTCCAAATATCTGTCTAACCATTATATAATCAATCTAAAACCTTCCGGTATTTGTAGGTGTCTTCCACGTATACAACCTTCTCTCATGATTCTTAAACCAAGTGTTAGATATGATTAAATTATACTCTGTACAGCCGGCCGCGGTGGTCTCGCGGTTCTAGGCGCGCAGTCCGGAACCGCGCGACTGCTACGGTCGCACGTTCGAATCCTGCCTCGGGCATGGATGTGTGTGATGTCCTTAGGTTATTTAGGTTTAAGTAGTTCTAAGTTCTAGGGGACTGATGACCACAGCTGTTAAGTCCCATGGTGCTCAGAGCCATTTGAACCATTTGAACTCTGTACAAAATTCTATTAGGCGGCTTCCTCTTTCATTCCTTTTCCCCAGTCCATATTCCCCTACCACTTTTCCTTCTCTTCCTTTTGCCACTATCGAGTTGAGGCCTCCCGTGAGTATTAAATTTTCCGTTCCCATGAGTATTAAATTAAACATCTGAATAATTTATTTTATCTCATCGTACATTTCCTTAATCTCCTCCTCAACTGCTGAGCTAGTTGGCATATAAACATGTACTACTGTGGTAGGCGTGGGCTTCGTGTCCATCTTGGCTACAATAATGCCTTCACTATGCTTTTCATATCAACGTATCCGCATTACTATTTTTTCATTCATTATAAACCTATTTGCGCATTACCCCTATTTGCTTTTGTATTTGTAGCCCTGTATTCTGCTGAGCAGAAGTCCTGTTTACCCTGCCACCGAACTTCACTAATTCTCACTGTATCTAACTTTAACCTATTTATTTCCTTTTTTAAATTTTCTAAGGTACCTGCAGATCCGTAGAAAGCCAGTTTTGTTTCTCCTGATAACGACGTCCTCCTGAGTAGTCCCCGCCCAGAGATCCAAACGGGGGACTACTTTACCTCCGGAATATTTTACATCATTTAACCATACAGTAGAGCTGCATGGCCTCGGGAAAAATTACGGATGTTGTTTCCCTGACTTTCAGCCGTTCGCAGTACCAGCACAGCAAGGCCGTTTTGGTTGATGTTACCAACCCAGATCAATCAATCATCCAGACTGTTGTCCCTGCAACTACTAAAACGGCTGCTGTCCCTCTACTGGAGCCACGCGTTTGTCTGGCCTCTCAACAGAGACTCCTCTGTTGTGGTTGAACATTCGGTACGGCTATTTGTATCGCTGTGGCACGCAAGTCTCGCCACCAACGACAAGGTCCATGCTGCATGGGCGGGGAGGGCAGTGTGGGACTGAAATAAATTCTTCCAAGTTTTGAAAGAAGCAGGGCGAAAATGCAGTTAGTGATGGGTTATATTTAACTCGTACCTTTTGAAGGGCGCGAAAGAAAGAGTAGGTGAGAAGCGACTGATACAGTGTTGCAACATATCCCCAGTTTTATTCAGTCTCTATAATGAACGAGCAGTAGAGGACATTCAAGATAAATTTGGAAAGAGAATTAAAACTTAAGGAGAAGAAAGAGAAACCTTAAGGTTTGGTGACGACATTGTCACTGTGTCAGAGACGGTAAACGTCCTGGAAAATCGGTTGAACGGAAGGGGTAGTGTCTTGAAAAGATGTTATAAAATAACTTCTGTGTCGTGCCGAAATCAGAGCTATTTTCCCATTGTTGGTGGCGTGTGGCTCTGTTGCCGCCAGAGGGTGACTGTGGCGGACTCGGATTGGAAGCGAGTGCTGCCATAACTGAGCTGAGGGAAGGTGCGACCGGCGGTGTGGAGTCAGGGGCATTGACTGGGAAGAGCAACATCTCCCAGAGGGCAGTGCCGTGGTCATGGTCACTGCCTGCGGTGCCTAACCGACACTCAGCGTGAGACACGGAGCACTCTGGCAGTGGCTGAACCTGGCGGTCCGGGCTTGGCTTGGTGATGGATGGGCGATGCCTCTTGAATTCCTGAGAGAGGAAGACAGTTCTGGGTGACCGAAGTTCAAATGCCTCAAAGAGGTGGACTTGATGAAGGTCAGCTCGGGCATGGCTGCCACGTGGACCACAACCCAGTGCAGTGGTAGCTGTCTTTCCTGGTCAGATGCACAGCCCTGCAGTGGAAGCGAGGGAATGGCTTCAGCACACCAAACTGAGCACAACTTGGGTAGCTTTACAATTAATGGGGAATCCTAGTAGCCTTATGTTTGAAGCAGTGAACAGTGTTATTAAGTCTGGCCACTTGTAAACAACTTTGTGAGCGGAAGCTTGTGAGTGCTGATTAATGCCTTGCCTGTGTTTATGCATGCGGGGCGTGAAAAAGTATGTTGTGTGAGATGGTAAACCTGATTGGTCAGTATGTACCTTGGGCATTCTCAAACAATTTTTTTAAAGATTTACTAACTTTTGTAACGACTGTCAATCTTTTACTGTCGGTAATTTTAAGAATTTATTCTGTTTTCCTTTCTAAGATTTATTGTTCTCCACTATGACAGCGTACCAAGTATTGTCTGTTGTTTTCAGAATCGATTCTGTGCTAATTTCTTGTGTGTAAACCACTGATTCACTGATGTGTGCTAAGATTTGTTTTCTATTGCCACATATGATTGACTAGTTGTTATGTAATCGGATAGCTATTTATTTATACATCAGTGTGCGTAGCTTGCTAGTGCAACTGTTGTTGGTAGCTACAGTAGAACATGATATAGACATAGGTTACAGCTTTGATCAAACATAAATACTGAGATAAATTTTTTCTGTGTATGATATCATGTCGCATTGTAACATTCGTTACTGGCGAAACCAACGCTTCTGCCAAGGTCACAGTGGCCTTCATCTAGGTGCCCCAGAAAGGGACCAAAGGCCACAGTAACTGTGGCCTAAAGGTTCATTTCGTTAATGAAATGAAATGTTGTGTGGCTCGGGCCTCCCATCGGGTAGACCAGTTGCCTGGTGCAAGTCTAGTTGACGCCACTTGGCGCCTTGTCTATCGATGAGGACAACACAACACCCAGTCCCTGAGCAGAGAAAACCTCCCACCCAGATGGGAATCGAAGCCTTACATGACAGTCTGTCACGCTGACCATTCAGCTATCGAGGTGGACATTTCATTAATAATAGTTAAGTATTTTCTGTTTCCAGTTACCTTGGACTCGTATAATGAGGCAGTGTTCCCAGTGTTTCAAACAGCTATCTTATCACGTTGTCACCCATGATAGAAGCAGACTGAAATTCTTCTGATTTTGCTAATGATATCTTGTTTGAATATTCTAGCCCTACTTAAGTCTTTTATGCTACAGAGAATTATATTTTTTACTGTTAATTGTTTCTGTTTCATTACTTAACATGTTTTTTATGTTCAATTATTGTTAAACTGAACCCATCGTCTGCACCAGCCCGAGCACCACTCCATTTAAATTCCACGCCACACAACTACAAAACAACGGTAAACGAACGTAGTTGAATTAAATTGGACAATTCTATGGGTACTACATGTTTTGGCCATCTGGGAAGGAAAAGAGTTGATGGTTGCCGAAATAGGAAGGAAATAAAGTGCACACAGGGAATCGCAAGGGAAGTGTATATGTAAAAGATAAATTTCAGTATAGCTTTGTACGGAAGTGCAACGTAGACAGTGAGACAACAGAAATTCTGAAATGCAAATGAAGAATTCTAAAGATCAGATAGGTAGACCAAATAAATAATGAGAAGTTTCTGAATCTAACTGAGGCGAAAACTAAGCCATTACTTCTCTAAAAGAAGGGATCCGTTACTAAGACACTTTCTGAATCACTAAGGAATCCTCAGTTCGTTAATGGAAGGAAGTACTGGGGGCAAAAGTTATAGACGGAGAGCAAAGCTTGACTATAGAACAGTTTCAAATGGATCCAGGTTGCAGTAGCTATACACAGGCGAAAAGGCTTCCACAACACACTTATTTCTGAAGAATCGCATGAAAACGGTCTTCGGGCTAAAGACTACAACATCTAATAAACTGTGTTTCAGACAGCTTTATATAGGACAAAAGTTATTCCGCAACAACGGTTCAGAACGGTATGGCTGAACTTACAGGCTGAAAAAGTAGTATTGACAAATGAGCTTCATTTATTTTTTCCATACAGTTAATGAAGCGATACACGTTAATCATTACGTAGTTCAAAAAATGGTTCAAATGGCTCTGAGCACTATGGGACTTAACATCCGAGGTCATCAGTCCCCTAGAACTACTTAAACCTAACTAACCTAAGGACATCACACACATCCATGCCCGAGGCAGGATTCGAACCTGCAACCGTAGCGGTCTCGTGGTTCCAGACTGAAGCGCCTAGAACCGCTCGGCATTACGTATTTACAAGACGTTTTACATCATAGTATATTTGACCCAAGAAGTGAATAATTACCCTGTGAACAAATAACAAAGTACCTTCTTGTAGAAATAATAATCAGCCAAACAGTTGGAAAAGGGAAGGTTTGTTTAAACAGCGCTAGCTGTAAAATGGTGAAGAAATACCAAATGACAACAACCATGTCGTGCATTTTAATTCCTATGGAGATGAAATTCTATATTTGACTGACGCCTTTCGCCTATATTTTAACGTACCTCTACCACAATCTGTAACCTAGTAAATCTGAATAATTTTTTGTATACGTAAGGAGATATTATGCAAAATATAATTATTATTACTGTAATGATTGCTCCCCTTTAGGTGAGCAATTGAACTTGAATTCATCATTTCACCTACGAACGTTTTTCTTCTTCGCTTCCCAAAAGCTCTTCATCCTCTCAGAATGCTCGCTCTTCCGTTCTTCAGTCCTTTTGTTTACCAGGCTGTCGAGATGATCTTTCCTCGAATTTCACATTGGCGATTTTATTCCGGCACTCAGTGCGGTCTTCAAGATTTTTTATGTTGATCTGCTGCAGCCATTCTGTGTCACATTTACTATTTGTTATAATACTGAAAAGTTTCTTTGCTGTTCTAGAGCCTTCCATCCTGTAGATATGTGGATAAAATTTGGCTCGGCGTTTTCTGATTTCGTCTGTTACTGTGTTGGTCTTTATATAGAGTTCGTTTTGTGGTCTCTTCATCCAAATGCCGTTTTTGTTGATTGCCCCGTAAATCTTCTCGAGAATTTTTCTTGCCTGCTTTTCTAGTTCCCTAATTTTTGAATGACCATCACTCACTATTGTTTCAGCTGCGTAGATTGCTTCTGGGAGAACTACTGTTCTATAGTGCCATAATTTTGCGTCTGTCGAAATGCACTTCTTGTTGTAATGCATCCATGTTAGCTTGTAGGCCTTCTGGAGCTTGGCGGTTCTTTGTTCATTGGCGATTTGATTTAATCCTGAGGACTGTATAGTTTCTCCGAGGTATTTAAAATGGCAGACATTTGCAATTTTACTATGATTTGTGATTAAAGTGGATTTATCTTCTGGCTATCTTTCCATATGTTTAGTTTTCTCATAAGATATCTGTAGTCCGGTTTTATTGTGAACTTTCATATAGTTTTTCCACTGCTTGAATCGCTTCTGTTCTGTTATTGGTGATAATTGCAATCTCATCAGCGAAAACAAGACACTTGACTTTAATTCGGTTCTCTTTTTTGATACCAATTTGGATGCCCTTTACATGAGATTCTCATTCCGTGATGATCTTTTCTAGAACAATCTTCAAGAGCATTGGGTATAGTCCGTCCCCCTGTCGGACTCCAGTTCTGATTTCGAAGGGTTCTGATATTTCGCCCATGAATTTCACTTTGGATGTTGTTCCTGTAAGTGTCTAGTCTGTGGTTTTTCGTGTCTTTCGGTAGATCCCAAATTCTTCCATGATTTTAAACAGGGTTTCACTGTCCAATGAATCGTATTCTTTCCTGAAGTCGATGAATGTAATTATTGTGTTTCTGCATTTCCTCATTTGCAATATCGGCTTTAAGCACCAGATCTGTTCCGCACATGATCATCCCTTTCTGAATCCGGCCTAGTATTCACCAGTTAGTTGATCTGCTTGGGATTCTATCCTGTTTAAAAGTGCTTTGGAAAGGATTTTGTAAGGGACTGGGAGCAGGGAAATTCCTCTGCAATTGTTGATGTCTGTCTTGTCGCTCTTTTTCAAAAAATGGCTCTGAGCACTATGGGACTTAACATCTGAGGTCATCAGTCCACAAGAACTTAGAACTACTTAAACCTTAACTAACCTAAGGAGATCTCACACATCCATGCCCGAAGCAGGAACCTGCGACCGTAGCGGTCTCACGGTTCCAGACTGAAGCGCCTAGAACTGCTCGGCCACACCGGTCGGCTGTCGCTCTTTTTGGGTAGCGTGTGAATTAGAGCGCATTTCCAGCTCTGTCATCCATGTGTCTGATATTATTTGATGTAGTTTCTGCATAAGTATAGTATCGTTTAGTTTCCAGAATTCAGAAATGATCGATCCCATCTTCTCCTGGTGCTTTGTTATTCTTCAGCTGTTTGACTAGCTCCATACTTTCTTCGAGATCAGGAGCATGTGAGTCTGGGTGTGTGAATACTGGAGAAGAGAAGACAAGTTCTTCTTGGGGTGATTTGTAGTTGAGGAGGGAACTGAAATATTGTGCGACGACGTGGTTCGGCGGCTAGGTACTAGTGGAACAAGCAATGTAAACAGTCAAGGGCTTGTCAAGAACATGGAAATCGTTTTACGTAAACAATGAATTAGCGACAACCAGTCGTTTTTTCTTTACATCATTACCATCAAAAAGCTTCGTACATCACGGTGACAATGGGGCGCAGCTCCATCTTGTTGGAAAATGCAGTCCTGGAAATATTTCATAACTGAGGGAACCGCCATTGTTCCATAAATAAACGGTATAAGCAGCCAAAATTATACAGACAGTACATACAGGTATGCTTGCCAAAAAGTGTAATGATATATCCTTGTATCAGTTTCTGTATTTTTGTATTCCTGAAAGACAGATATGTTCGATAGTAGACGCATTTCTGTTTACAATTTCAACTAACGCCACACGACCTTGCTTGTGTATTACCGATATGGACGCCGCGGTCAGAGGAAGGTACTGGACGAACCAGAGCAGTGCAAACATTGGACGTGTGCGATGGCGTGGTCCGGCGGCTAGGTACTAGCGAAACAAGCAATGTAAACAGTCAAGGGCTTGTCAAAAACGTGTTAAACGTTTTACGTAAACAATGAAATAAGAAAACCAGTCGTTTTCTCTTTTACATCATTGCCATAACGAAGCCAACATCAAATAATATGTTTTTTCCGTTAGTAGAAAATCAACCAATTACAATGTAATTCGTTGTGGATTAATTGCACTCAACTGTTTCCTCTTTCTACAATTCATAACGAATACTAAATTCAGGTTATTTTCCTTTTCTACAACAGTACCGTAACGAGAAAGAAACTAACATTACTTTGTTTTCTGTTACACCAATAGTACGATAAGAGTTCAAAATGTCCACCATTCGATTCGACACATGCTTCATTCCGGCGAACCCCGTTTCATCGCACTCGTTGTAGTGGTATTATTTGTGTATTGTGTGTGTGTGTGTGTGTGTCTTTTTCAACAGATAACGGTTAATTGTTTTTATCACAGATCTTCTTATAATCTTTTAAACTGTAAAAATGTTAACACAGATTAGTACACCCAACACGTCTGTGCGTTAAATGATTGATTATAATTATTTCCTTTTATTGAAGTTACGTTATCGTACAGATACGTTACTGCACACCAAAGCAAAAATAACATATGAACATGATCTCTTATGGTGTCAAGAGCTGCCAATTTACGGTTCGTGTGCAGGTAAATCTATTAGTAGCACACTGGTTTGTTAATTTTAATTGCATGAAGCATATTTAGTTACAGCTTTCTCTGTAATGGCATCTACATGGAATATTACGTACTCGATATCTGTGGCCCAGTACGGCAAAATTTGCATCAGAAATTGAAAATAATGACGGAGACGCTAATACAGGGTTGTTCTTAGTGATGGACCCATTTTCAAACCTTTGTGCTCATTCAAGTACAAATCCAAGCTTTATACCAATGATAAGAGAAAGTTTCACAGCTTTTCTTTTTTCATAATGTGTGATATCAAGTTAATAAATTCAATCATTTATAATAATTTGTAATTAATTAGTTTTTAATAATTATTTAATAATGAGACAAGTGATAAATGTTAGAAGTGTTAAATGTGGCCACCGTATGCTGCAAGGCAAACATCAACGCTGTAGCCAAACTCGTCCCACACACCCGAAAGCGTATCTGCAGTTACTGAGTGCACGGCAGCAGTGATCCGGTTCCGCAGATCGTTCAGATGGTTGGTAGAGACGGGACGTAAACAGCCTCCTTCTCATAACCCCATAAGAAATGGTCGCAGGGTGTGAGATCGGGAGATCTCGGTGGTCCAGGTCCTCAAGTCCCCTGCGACCAGTCAAGCGCTGAGAAAGGGACTCATTCAAAAAGCTTCGTACATCACGGTGACAATGGGGCGCAGCTCCATCTTGTTGGAAAATGCAGTCGTGGGAATCTTCCATAAACGAGGGAACAACCATTGTTCCAACATATCCAGATATGTGATTCCCATTACGGTTGTTTCCGCAAAGAAAACTGATCCATAAATCTTTGTACGGGATACAACACAGAACACATTGACTTTTGGTGAGTCTCTTTCGTGTAACAATGGTGAATGAGGATTTTCCAAACGCCATATCCGTACACTGTGATTGTTTATTTTTCCACTAACGTGGAACGCCGCTTCATCGCTAAAAAATACGCACTGTAGAAATGCTTCATCCTCCATTTTTGCTAGCACATAAAAACAAAATGCGAGACGCTTCTCTTTCACATTGAGGTTGAGAGCCTGCACAAGTTGTAATCAGTAGAGATTGTACAGCAAGGCCGTCTCAGGACTTTCCATACATTTGGTTGGGGTATTCCAAGTTCTCGACTGGCTCTATTGGTAGACTTACTGGGACTGGGCATAAAACTTTCTTGAATCAATCGATCATCGTCCTCTGACACACGTGGTCGGTCTGCGCTTCTTCCTCTGCACAGGCTCCCAGTCTGTTTAACTTGCTTAAACCAACGGCTAATGCTATTGCGAGTTGGTGGTTGAATACCGAATTTGGTACGAAATGCCCGTTGCAGCGCAATTTGCAACTCACTTTTCGCGAACTAACGAAGGCAGAAAACCTTGTGCTCCACAGTCGCCGCCTCACACTCAATTGACAGTGAAACGGAAAACAGCCGTATTGCTGCGCGAACTCCACCGCACGCTTCTGAAATCATAATCGCCCGCCCGCCGCCACCCTCCAAAAACTTTGAAACTTCTTCCTTTTCATTGGTATAAAGCTTGTTCATTTTGGATTTGTACTTGAATACATACGAATTATTGAAAATGTGTCCATCATTTAGAATAACCCTGTACTTTCATAAATACATTATCTAAATTAATTATCTCAATGATATCTAGACTAGTAGAGCCATAATTACAAAAGGTAGTTGTATCGACAGTAATGGCGGATAACAATAGAGTTAGATCGTATGTGGTAAGGCAAAGTTCATTCGAGCACATTTTCTTATGCAGGTTGCCTACATCAAGGGCAGGTATGCGCTCAGGGGCAAACCTATTGTTCTCCTTTGATTGACTGGTCAAGATCCTACTGTTCTCCATTGACTGAGAGGTACTTAACCTATTGTTCTCCTTTGATTGACAGGTACTTAATCTATAGTTCTACTAAAAAGTTCCTTCCTTTTGATTGACAGGCACTTAAACAATTGTTCCCACCACCACCACCACCACCACAACACCACACTCACCACCTCGACACTCCACCCCCCCCCCCACCCCCCCGTCAGGAAACCTCCCCCTCTCTGCCGCAGGTTCACTTTCAGGTCCGAGTTATTGGAATAGCCCCTCCCACTCTCATCAATTTCATTGACTTCATTAAATAGATCTATTAATTAACCTCACCACTTCTGGTAAACCCCCTCCCCTTCAGTTGATGGCAGTGTAGGGAATATATGGAAATTGGTGAAGAGGAAGGATCTCATAACAGAAAATTCAGGGGTATATTGTTTATTTATAAAAAGTTCAGTTTGTGGGGTTGGATTTCTCTTGCTCATCATTCTGTGCTGTTTGGAAACATGTACATCTGGTTAGAAGTAATTACATGGGGCAAACATGTTGCATAACCTAATGTTTGGCACTGTATTCTGTGTGTCTTAACCTAATGTTCGGCCCTTTGTCAGCACTTAATCTATTATTCTCTTATGTGGTTTTCCATGTCAGCCCGATTTCCTTTACTATAGTACCACTTTGATACCAAATTAAGTAATTAGTTATGTCCTTCCACCAGTTCCTGGTACACTTTCAGAATTTCACATGCTTTTGAACGCCATTTCTGGCGCATTCTTCTTTGTCACTCACCCCCTTAATCTATTCTACTGTGTTTTACATAAAAATTGTGAAAATTAACCTAGTCTTCTGTACTTAACCCGTTGTTCTGCTCCATGTTACCCTCTCACACACACCCTTCCCTTAACTAATGTACTATTAACATCATATTGATATAAAAATTTATGCAACTTAATTAAACTGATATTCTTCAAATGTATTGGGTAGCTTTTTTTTTAATTTGCAGCATACTATTGGTTGGTGAAATCGATGGAATATAGTTTAGACAAAAGATTGCTAGTGAAAAATACATCCCACCACCCGACACCTGACACAGATGCCGCCAATTCCACACATGCTCCAGGAGTCGGGGTGCACTGGCAACCCCCGCGAAGTGTGACGAAGCTGTCAGCTTCCGAGCCATGCAAAGGTGCCCATTTGGGTCCCACAAGCATGAGGTGACAGTATTCCTTTCATACTAGACACCTGAGAAATTCCTGTCGAAATACATGTTCACCTAGGCACCATTGCTGGCACGATGATGCATAGACGTGGTGTGGGTCCAGTGCCTACAGATGTTTGCATAGCAGCTAAATTGTTCTCAGTGTTATACCAACATCACATATCTATGTAAATAACACCCAAGTCCCCACTCTGGACGCGCTATAGAAATCTGTTGCAATGCTTCCGAGAATAACACAGCCTGTGATCTGAATGAGACATGCGAGACACATCTAGAGCGTCTGTGCGAAACCTGTGGACACTGAAATCACAGGTCGAACTATAAAAATCTGTTCCAGAATAACATCGAGTGCCTTGTCTCCCTCGCGACATGCAAGACGCATCTAGCTCACGCTCACGAAACCTGTGGATGCTGACGTCACAGGTCGCGCTATAGATATATCTTCCTGAACAACAATGAATCCTTTTTCTCCCTCGCTGTCATAACAGGACATGTTCTCGAAAATAGCCCAGAATAACAACGATTGCTTTCTTCTTGATGGTCCTAACGAGGCATCATGTGTTACCCTTCCTGGAAAGCGTAATATCCTGCTTTCAACATACGACTCAAAGACGTTGAACTCACCACTGAAAGCCTTCATCATGTACGTGCATCATAAGTGCATTCTTGTCGTTTGGAGAGCACTGTCTAAGCACAGACAGGGGAAAATCAGGGCAATTACACAAACAGAATTCGAAGCACTGTTTTACAGAAGAGAAAAATGGTGGGAATTTTCAGCACCCTACAGCTAATGGTTTGGAGATGTCCTAATGCCGCAGTTTCAGATGAGTGGCGGCATCCCCACCAGCAATATATGGTCTGCTTCAACTTGTCTTCTGAATGAATGCAGCATTATTTTTTTGCTCTTATTGAATTTATCTGCTGAATTACTGATACCGCCGGTGTGAGAGCTTTGTCTCCCTTTTTTTTATTTTTATAGACAAGACTTTCAGCGGAAGAAAATGTTTTGTACAGATCACTATATTGCACCGACAATTAAACCCTGCAAAGTGACCTACAGATCGTCAAATACGGAAAGACTGTTACTCAATTACACTGATCTGCTACTGAGGACGGGAGCTTGAATATTAGGGCATGAAACCGAACTCCAACGCAGCAATATATCACCCCATAATATGTCGATATAGTAAATATACAATTCGTATCCTGCCCCATACAAAATCACCCTTTTTACATTATTCGTATAGCTATTGACTGCCAGACACTCGTACATATACAGCGAAGACAGATAGCACCATATATACTGCTCGCAGCAGTAGATATTTTCCTGCAGCCGACAGTCACAAGTCATCCACACAACCAACAGGTGACCAGTGCCCCCTCAGTGGACCGATATCGCTCTTAGAACTGTTCTACAAATTCGGGGTCGGCTCCCCTCGGCGCAAATGCGTTACTGTTTCTGTACCCGACCTGCTTGCTTGCTTGCTTTTCTACACACATCTCCAGACTCTGGGATTACAAGAACACATGTATTTTCACATAGATTTCCACAATATTATACTATTTACGCAATACTTCTCGATATCAAGCTAATAGCAGTGTCCTACCAATCGCTAGCACAACATATCTTCAAAGATAAACGAACAGACTGGAAATTTTTCTCTACAAACCTGAAACTTCAGTCAGATGGAGCGTACCATAACCCACTGAGTAACTAGAAACTTATCCCATCTCTGAAGACCTTTACGTGAGAACTAGAAAAAAAATAAAAAATGGAGGAAACTGACATTTCCACTAGGTTCAAGAAAGGTGACACGTTTAGAGATATGAGAGTGCCAGAAATGTGATTCACTACTGGCTGCAGTCATTAAAGGACTTGTCAATAGGATCCAACGCACGTATATGGCTGAATGGAAAGACTTGATTCCAAATCATAGACATCATATCTACTGACAGTATTGCACTAGAGACCTGAAACCTCAATCAGCACGCCATCTACTACTGTTTGTGATCCTTCTCCACCGACCATCGCCTATAATCCACTCGATATATCACTGAACCTCTGACATGGCATCGAGATAGAGCAGTGGTGGGGAGAGAGAGTTGCAAATACTGGTTTCATACCACGTTCATTAGTCAATTCACTTTCAAAATTCGGTAATTTTATTACGAGGTTTGTCTGATACTATTCACTCTGGTGATGACAGTCTATATTCAGTGTCATGGTATTTGTCTGGGAAAACCACTTCATTCAGAGGTAATGCCATATGTAGATTTATAAAGCCAATATAGCTTTTAACATGGCTACTTGTATGCATCTGTAGAACACAAGACCACTTGTGATAGTAATATGGTTGTGTTTTTTTAACATCTGGCTGTTTGTAAGACGATTATGCCTGTGGTACCACTCGCAAAAAACCTTATGAGACATGTCCATCCATCGTTGATTTTCAATCAGTATTATTTCGTTTCGTCGGTAAACAGTTATTGACGAAGTATTATATTTAGTAGTTGGGGATGTGTGATAGTTTGCATTTGGCATCAGTCTTATAAAGTATGTGTTTGTGTCCCGACATGTGCAAAGGAAACGACTACATCCAGTCATAAGGAAGGTATGGATTTGACGTGGAACACTGTGATAGCAAAGGTAAGAGTATGTCAAGTCATAATAATGGTGCAGATACTTTTATTTCCGGAGCCACAGCCATCAGCAGGCTGTATTTCAGATACTTCGCTTATTGTTGAATGTTGTTCAAATGAGACCACAATCGTAATATTTAATTGTAAGTACAGGGATAAAATACAAATGAGGCCAGTTTTTTTTTCCTAGGACGATTCTGTCTATTCGTGCTTGGCATGCAGCCCCGGTGGCCTTTGGTGGGGATGATTCACGTTTCCGGCTAACAGCAGGACCTGTCTAAATGGAGAGGCCTGTTGGGTTGTAGGAATGTAGTTGACTTAACTGTGTCGTTCTGTAGACAGCCAAATAGTGAACTAATACTTAGTATGTGTTGGACAGCTTCCGTGATAGCGTGGAAATTTGAGAATATTCAATATGGATGTGTGTTTGCGCTGGACCGTTACTCCCTCCCATGTAAATTGTTTAGTTGACTGCTTCTGCACATTCCGAACCATTATTTAGTTGAGGGGACATCGATGTGGAGTATGCATCTAGCAGGTCAAAGACAGGTGGAAGAAACGTTTGGTGGTTCCCTACACATGAGAAACACCTTCTTTGACTCTTAGTTGTTTTTGTAAATTATAGGGATGATTTGTAATCTGTTATATCACCGACATCGGTATTCGTAAGTGGAAATATCAGTTTCCTCATTTTTTTGAGTTCTCACATAAAGGTCTTCACAGATGGGATAAGTTTCTAGTTACGCACGCTCCACCTGGCTAACGTTTCAGGTTTGTAGAGAAATAATTTCCAGTCTATATGTTCGGAATTAAGTTGCCCGAGCTTGATATCGAGAAGTATCGCGTAAATGGTAAAATATTCTGGCAAACCGTGTGAAAATACATGTGTGGTTGTAATCCCAGAGTCTGGAGAAGTGTGTATAAAAGCTAGCCGGTCAGGTCCAGAAACAGTAACACGTTTGTGCCGAGGGGAACCGACCCCAAATTTGTAGAACAGTTCTGAGAGTGACTTTGGTCGACTGAGGGCGCTCTGGTCGCTCGTTGGGAGTGGATGACCTGTGATCGTCGGTGGCAGGAAAATATCTAGTGCTGTGAGGAGTATATACAGTGCTATCTGTCTTTGCTGTATATGTACGAGTGTCTGGTGGTCGATAGCTATATGAATTATGTAAAAGGGGCGATTCTGTATGGTGCAGGATACGAACTGTATGTTCGCTACATCGACATGGTACGGGGTGATATATTGCCAGGATGGAGGTTGGTTTCACACCCTAATATTCAATCTCCCATCCTCAGTAGCAGAGCAGCGTAATTGAGTAAGTATTTGTCGATCTGTAGGCCACTTTGCAGGGTCTAACTGTCGGAGCAATATGGTGATGTATACTAAATAGTTTTTTCCGCTGAAAGTCTTGTCTGCAGAAAGAAGAAAAAGGCAGACAGTGCTCCCACACCGGTGGTATGAGTAATTCGGTGGGTAAATTCTTTAAGAGCCAATCATAAGGCTCCATTGATTCAAAAGACATTATTTGTGCCACGACATAGGAGCATCTACAAACTGTTTCAAACACAATGGATGCAAGGTGTCTACAGAAAGTTCTGAGGAAGCAAGTATTCAAGGACAAGTTGAAGCAGACCATCCATATCTGGTGGGGATTCCGTCATTCATCTGTAACTGTGGCATTAGGACATCTCCAGACCAGTAGCTGTAGGAGGCTGAAAATTGCGTAATTCTGTTTGCGTAATTATTCTGATTTTCCCCTGTATGTGCTTAGACAGTGCTCTCCAAACGACAAGACTGCTCTTAAGATTAACTGTGTTTTCACAATCATGCGCATACATGATGAAGACTTTTAGCAGTGAGAAGTTTACCATTCCTGTGACGTATGTTTAGGATATTACACTTTCTGGGATGGTTAACACGTGATGCCTCGTTAGGACCATAAGGAAAAAGGCAATCGGTGTGCTTTTGGGCTATTTTCATGAATAGGTCCTGTTAGGATCGCGCAGGAGGAAAAGCATTCAATGTTTTTCTGGAACAGATTTTTATAGCGCAACCTGTGACGTTAGTATCCACAGGTTTCGTGTGTGTGGGCTAGACCTGTCTCACATGTCTCATTAGGATAGCTAGGAACAAAGCAGGATGTGTTATTCTGGGAAGCACTGCAATAGATTCCTATAGCGTGTCCAGATGGGGGACTTGGGGTTTATTTACATAGATATGTGACATCGGTATAGCATTGAAAACCCTTTAGCTGCTATGCAAACACCTCTCAACACTGGACCTGCACCACAGCCATGCGTCATCATGCCAGCAATGGTGCCTAGGTAAACATATATTTCGACAGGAATTTCTCAGGTGTCAAGTATGAAAGGGATGCTGCTGCCTCATGCCTGCGGAACCCGAACCAACACCTGTGCATGGCTCGGCAGCTGATGGCCATGTCGTAACTTCGCGGGGGCCACAATTGCACCCTGACTCCTGGTGGCGTGTGCAGAGTCAGTGGCATCGGTGTCGGGTGGCGGGTGGCGGTATGAGTTTTTTAGTAGCCATCTTTCGTTTAAACTATATTCCATCGATTTCACCAACCAATAGGATGCTGCGAATCAAAAAACTACCATATACATGTGAAGTATACGGATTTAACTAATTTGTATAAATTTTTATATCAACGTGGTGGTGGTACAATAGTTAACGGGAGGGTGTGTGTTGGAGTGGGTGACATGGAGCACAACAGCAGGTTAAGTCCAGATGACTAGGTTAATTTGCATAATTTTTATGTAAGTGGAAATATCAGTTTCCTCATTGAAATTCGAAAAGTGTACCAAGAAATGGTGGGAGGACATAACTAATTACTTAATTTGGTATCAGAGCGGTTAAAAAGTTTAAGGAAATTGGGATGACATGGAAAACCACTTAACAGAGCAGCAGGTCAAGTGCCGACAAAGGGTCAAACCTTAGGTTAAGACATGCAGAGTACAGTGCCAAACATTAGGTTATGCAACATGTTTGCCCCATGTACTTACTTTTTACTAGGCCTACACGTTTACAAACAGTATAGAATGATGAGCAAAAGAAATCCAACCCCACAAACTGAATTTTTTTATAAATAAACAGTATACCCTTGAACTTTCTGTTATGAGATCCATCCCCTTCACTAATTTTCATATTTCCATACACTGCCTTCCATCCACTAAATTGTTTAAATACACAATTTTCCATACAGTTTCCAAATTGTTTAAACAATATTCCATACGTTACAATCGAATTCCTCTTCAAATGAGCGATCAACTGAACTTTTTTGCCGCCAATTTTCGGGAGGGAGGGTGGGAGGGAAGGGGGTTTTCCAGAAGGGGTGAGGTTAAATTAATTGATCAATTTAATTAAGTAGCCAATCAAATTGATAAGAGTTAGAGGAGCTATTCCATTAACTCAGAACTGAAAGTGTACCTCTAACAGCAAGAGGGAGTTTTCCTGAGGGGTAGGGGAGTGGAGTGGTTGGGGGAACAATAGGTTAAGGGCCTGTCAATCGAAAGGAAGGATCCTATTAGCAGAACAATGGGTTAAGTACCTGTCAATCACAGGAGTACAGTAGGTTAAGTACCTGTCAGTCAAAGAGAACAATAGGTTAATATCCTATCAATGAAAGGAGAACAATAGATTTTGCCCCTGAGTGCATACCTGCCCCTGATGTAGGCAATCCACCCTAACAAAATGTGCTCACAAGAACTTTGCCCGACTACTGTTGTTGTTATTGTGGTCTTCAGTCCTGAGACTGGTTTGATGCAGCTCTCCATGCTACTCTATCCTGTGCAAGCTTCTTCATCTCCCAGTACCTACTGCAACCTACATCCTTCTGAATCTGCTTAGTGTATTCATCCCTTGGTCTCCTTCTACGATTTTTACCCTCCACGCTGCCCTCCAATGCTAAATTTGTGATCCCTTGATGCCTCAGAACATGTCCTACCAACCGGTCCCTTCTTCTCGTCAAGTTGTGCCACAAACTCCTCTTCTCCCCAATTCTATTCAATACCTCCTCATTAGTTATGTGATCTACCCATCTAATCTTCAGCATTCTTCTGTAGCACCACATTTCGAAAGCTTCTATTCTCCTCCTGTCTGAACTATTTATCGGCCATGTTTCACTTCCATACATGGCTACACTCCATACAAATAATTTCAGAAACGACTTCCCGACACTTAAATCTATACTCGATGTTAACAAATTTTTCTTCTTCAGAAACGATTTCCTTGCCATGCCAGTCTACATTTTATATCATCTCTACTTCGACCATCATCAGTTATTTTACTCCCTAAATAGCAAAACTCCTTTACTACTTTAAGTGTCTCATTTCCTAATCTAATTCCCTCAGCATCACCCGATTTAATTTGACTACATTTCATTATCCTCGTTTTGCTTTTGTTGATGTTTATCTTATATCCTCCTTTCAAGAAACTGTCCATTCCCTTCAACTGCTCTTCCAAGTCCTTTGCTGTCTCTGACAGAATTACGATGTCATTGGCGAACCTCAAAGTTTTTACTTCTTCTCCATGAATTTTAATACCTACTCCGAATTTTTCTTTTGTTTCCTTTACTGCTTGCTCAATATACAGATTGAATAACATCGGGGAGAGGCTACAACCCTGTCTCACTCCTTTCCCAACCACTGCTTCCCTTTCATGCCCCTCGACTCTTATAACTGCCATCTGGTTCCTGTACAAATTGTAAATAGCCTTTCGCTCCCTGTATTTTACCCCTGTCACATTCAGAATTTGAAAGAGAGTATTCCAGTTAACATTGTCAAAAGCTTTCTCTAAGTCTACAAATGCTGGAAACGTAGGTTTGCCTTTTCTTAATCTTTCTTCTAAGATAAGTCGTAAGGTTAATATTGCCTCACGTGTTCCAACATTTCTACGGAATCCAAACTGATCTTCCCCGAGGTCCGCTTCTACCAGTTTTTCCATTGGTCTGTAAAGAATTCGCGTTAGTATTTTGCAGCTGTGACTTATTAAACTGATAGTTCGGTAATTTTCATATCTGTCAACACCTGCTTTCTTTGGGATTGGAATTATTATATTCTTGAAGTCTGAGGGTATTTCGCCTGTCTCATACATCTTGCTCACCAGATGGTAGAGTTTTGCCATGACTGGCTCTCCCAAGGCCATCAGTAGTTCTAATGGAATGTTGTCTGCTCCTGGGGCCTTGTTTCGACTCAGATCTTTCAGTGCTCTGTCTAACTCTTCACGCAGTATCTTATCTCCCATTTCGTCTTCATCTACATCCTCTTCCATTTCTGTAATATTGTCCTCAAGTACATTGCCCTTGTATAAACCCTCTATATACTCCTTCCACCTTTCTGCCTTCCCTTCTTTGCTTAGAACTGGGTTGCCATCTGAGCTCTTGATATTCATGCAAGTGGTTCTCTTCTCTCCAAAGGTCTCTTTAATTTTCCTGTAGGCAGTATCTATCTTACCCCTAGTGAGACAAGCCTCTACATCCTCTAGCCATCCCTGCTTAGCCATTTTGCACTTCCTGTCGATCTCATTTTTGAGACGTTTGTATTCCTTTTTGCCTGCTTCATTTACTGCATTTTTATATTTTCTCCTTTCATCAATTAAATTCAATATTTCTTCTGTTACCCAAGGATTTCTATTAGCCCTCGTCTTTTTACCTACTTGATCGTCTGCTGCCTTCACTACTTCATCCCTCAGAGCTACCCATTCTTCTTCTACTGTATTTCTTTCCCCCATTCCTGTCAATTGTTCCCTTATGCTCTCCCTGAAACTCTCTACAACCTCTGGTTCTTTCAGTTTATCCAGGTCCCATCTCCTTAAATTCCCACCTTTTTGCAGTTTCTTCAGTTTCAATCTGCAGTTCATAACCAATAGATTGTGGTCAGAATCCACATCTGCCCCTGGAAATGTCTTACAATTTAAAACCTGGTACCTAAATCTCTGTCTTACCATTATATAATCTATCTGATATCTTTAAGTATCTCCAGGATTCTTCCAGGTATACAACCTTCTTTTATGATTCTTGAACCAAGTGTTAGTTATGATTAAGTTATGCTCTGTGCAAAATTCTACAAGGCGGCTTCCTCTTTCATTTCTTCCCCCCAATCCATATTCACCTACTATGTTTCCTTCTCTCCCTTTTCCTAGTGACGAATTCCAGTCACCCATGACTATTAAATTTTCGTCTCCCTTCACTACCTGAATAATTTCTTTTATCTCGTCATACATTTCATCTATTTCTTCATCATCTGCAGAGCTAGTTGGCATATAAACTTGTACTACTGTAGTGGGCGTGGGCTTCGTGTCCAACTTGGCCACAATAATGCGTTCACTATGCTGTTTGTAGTAGCTAACCCGGACTCCTATTTTTTTATTCATCATTAAACCTACTCCTGCATTACCCCTATTTGATTTTGTATTTATAACCCTGTAATCACCAGACCAAAAGTCTTGTTCCTCCTGCCACCGAACTTCACTAATTCCCACTATATCTAACTGTAACCTATCCATTTCCCATTTTAAATTTTCTAACCTACCTGCCCGATTAAGGGATCTGACATTCCACGCTCCGATCCGTAGAACGCCAGTTTTCTTTCTCCTGATAACGATGTCCTCCTGAGTAGTCCCCGCTCGGAGATCCGAATGGGGGACTATTTTACCTCCGAAATATTTTACCCAAGAGGACGCCATCATCATTAAATCATACAGTAAAGCTGCATGTCCTCGGGAAAAAATACGGCTGTAGTTTCCCCTTGCTTTCAGCCGTTCGCAGTACCAGCACAGCAAGGCCGTTTTGGTTAATGTTACAAGGCCAGATCAGTCAATCATCCAGACTGTTGCCCCTGCAACTACTGAAAAGGCTGCTGCCCCTCTTCAGGAACCACATGTTTGTCTGGCCTCTCAACAGATACCCCTCCGTTGTGGTTGCACCTACGGTACGGCCATCTGTATCGCTGAGGCACGCAAGCCTCCCCACCAACGGCAAGGTCCATGGTTCATGGGGGGCCCGACTACTATTGTAACCAATAAAACTTTTTATAACTGCAGGAAAGGATATAATTATAAATAAAAGATTGTTTCAGTAGCAACAAATAACATCTTGTATTCTGGAAACGATTTAGATACATTAACAATTATTGCACTTATTACAGATATCTTGATATATAAGGTAGCTAGCTAGGTCAGCAGTACATCTCGAATAGTTTAAATATCTTCCCTTTTATGAGACAAATGAAAGTTAACAGAGTATATATTGTCCTCTTTAATCATTGTCTACACAGATGATAAATCGTGCTTATTGGCTTTGTCCTTTTCACTCGAAGCTCTTCACACAAAAATATGTCAATGTTTTCACATATCGCAGAAAAATATTAAGTCTTTTTTTTTTTTTCAAGCACGTTTACTGGGAAAAAGACGCCAGGAGGGGCACATCGTTCACACACATGCACATTAGCATTTCTAGTATTGGTAGCTTTGAAAATCCTCTGCGTAATTTCTCCCACATCATTTATTGCAGACCATAATTAAATTCCTTCATATGCTCCCAAAAGTAAAACTCCACTGCATTTAAATCAGGACTGCGTGCTGGCCATCGACGTGGTCTAAGAAGTTCTATCCAACGTCTATTCAAAAGCCTTTGTTCCCCCTTGATCAATGTGGGGTGGAGCACTGTCGTGGAGAAACCACATGTCACGACGTACGGCTAATAGAATATTTTCTGATAAAGCTGGTTCCAATGTTTCCTCTGGAGAGGTACGGTAATTGTTACCAGTCAATCGTGCAGGTAAAACATAAGGGCCATTAAGGTAATCATCGACTATAGATGGCCGTACATTCACGGAAAAGAGGCGGAAAAAATGTGTTGCTACTACACAGATTGTGTAACCTCCACGTGTGCATTTTATGGAGACTGCTTATTGCATCGCGAGTGAGACACGCTTCATGTTGACGAGTATTTTGTTTACGTGCTGCGCGTTTTGTAATAAAAAATACTCTGTGAATTCTCGTCTCCGAGGGAAATCTTGCTCTTCCAACTCTTGTACGCGTTGAAAGTGGTAAGGCCGCAGACGCTCCTCTTTCAAAGTGCGATGAACGACAGTTTGCGATCCCGCCACTTGGCAGGTGACGCTTCTGGTACTCTGAATAGGATATTCGTGAATGTGGTCTAGGATTTGTTCCCTAGCTTTCAGTGTACGTTCTTTTCGTCGTAGGCCTCTATCTTCTGCACATAGTGCTAAGGAGCCAGTATCTCTCAGTCTATGAACATTAAACAACTTCTCGTAAGCTATATTCTGTCATGATTTGTTTATTAATAAAACTAAAGCGTATCAGAAGAGACAAACGTTTCTTATAAAGAATTAAATGTAAAAAGATAAAGATAACTACTGTACTTTGTTACTAATGAATAGCGAAGTAATGTAGGAAAAGTAGAGAATTTTAATGATGCAAAACTTTGGGGGAACAGTAACAAATGTCGATCGTGCAGAAAGTCTATGTTGTGGGAAACGTTCCCGATAAATTCGTACGGTTGCCCTCGCAAACTTTTTGCCTCACCGTAAAATAAATAAATGTCGCATAGTTAAGCGATAGTAATCTCTCCTCCATCCTAACATTTAACAGAGTTGCAATAACGTCTGCACAGGCAGCTCGACGACTGCCGACGTTCGGCATAGTGCAATGACGCAAGCACAAAGACCGTTGTTGCCTACGTGTTTGCGACTCAAGGTTGCTATGTCAATACTCGCAGCGGTAAATAACACTAACCGATTGCTTACGTAAGTGCGCCCGTGTTGGCGGAAGTGGCGGAGCTGGTATCCCGTAGTGTTTTCATCCTGTTTAATGATTTCTCCCATTCTACTGTGCATATAATATTTCCGCAAGTTACGTCTAATCAAAGTGCGCTGTCAAGTGTCTACTTTTCCAAAAACTTCGTCCCGAGATGAAGTGTTTTTTTCTGAGACAACCATACGAAACGGACAAACATGTTACTAGACGTTTTAAATCAATTACTAACGTTCTACTAAAAGGATTTTTTTACCAACTTATACCATTTACACCCCGTATATATTAACATGTTTTTCATTGGGATCTTGTTAGGTTGTCAGTATTTCCTAACGAAGAAGACATTTTCATAAACGTTGAAACATTGGTAAAGGGATTTAAATACGCCTTCCGTTTTGGAGCTGATTGGCTGTTTATCATTTCTACAGGAAGATTCCATACCTTGGTTGCTGCTCCAGCTATGTCCAAATTTTAAAAAAAAAGTATATTTGGAGGAAAATAACCTTCGTAAAACTGACCTGACTGCAAAATGAAAGATCGCAAGTAAGTACATTTACTGGGTGCAGCACGTATTGGCAGCGCTGGTATCTGAGGTATGGTGGTATGTAACTGTCGCCTCATCGGAATTCCTAGCCGCTGTGCTGCCGTTCCAACAGCATTCTTTGTCAGTGTGTGCCTGGGAGCTGAAACAATTGAACATGCGTTCGGCGCACGCCTAGTTCATTAAACGGATCGCAGTGCACCGAGGGATCACTAACGAGGCGACCGCACAACGCAGTTTGCAAATGTATTTACTATTTTCTAGTTATTTCTTTGACTGTTCCATGTATTTTTATTCATCCTTCCAACTGCAACTACTTCCTACCGCAACTCACCGCAATGAAAACGTGGTAGGTCGAACCGCATGCTAGTACAAGGTATTAATTTGCAACAAATTGCGTAGCACAATGCAGACATGCCTTTTATTTTGTTTCGTTTTGGGGTTTCATGTTGCTGTAGATCCACTGTACGAAAAAAATGTAGGTGGATATAGCTTGTCTATGAGTTCACAACGCTTCACTGAGCTGTATTTTACTTAATGTAACAAGCAAATAGCTTAGAATTCATGTAATTTCACAGACCTCTAAAGCATCTGTAGATTTAATTCCCAGTTACAAACAGTTCTTTAAGGGGCTCCGGAACGCCCTATAATTGCAATGTTAAAATAACGCTTATAAATTACATCATTCCTCACAAAGTATTTGAGGTAGGAAGTTGAACTTTTTACAGATTATTTATTGGAATATGCTCTACAACTTAACACAGGGATTTTACAAAATTTTAGTTCAGTTAAGATGATTTTTTTTCAATTGTAATGAAAATTCACAACATTCTTTTGCAATTTTTTATTTATATATTCAAAAATATACAGTTTTTTGGAAAAAGGCTGTGTTAAATTATGCAGAAGGTGCTGTGTAACATTTACTGAAAGTTTGAAACAAATATGTTTGGAAGATCCTTAGAAAACGTGTAATTAGTATGAGAAAATAAAAGTTTTGGGAATCGAGCGACAAAGATTGGATTAACTTTTTAGTGCATTCCAGGTCCATAGGATGGATTATCTTCATCCTCTGCAAACTCCTCCTCCAGCTTCCTCTTGTTCCTCCTCCTGTTTACTCTTGCTTGTATTTATAGACTCTTTACAGCCCTGTCTGCAGCCCGAAGGCGTTCCTTGTCTAAAGCAAGCATCGCTCGTACCATGTTAGAACCTATCTTCATTCCCATATTTCTAAATACCTTGCACCTTACAATGTTGCCATCATCGAAAGTCGCAACAGCATCATACACACCAAAGTGAAGTGATTCTATTCCAACAAATACAGTCTTGGGGATTCTCGACCATATAACACTATTTACACTTTCATTGGGGTTTTGAGTTTTTCCGTGAATACACTTTTTCAACAGTTGAGGTGCTGCTAAGTCTCTGAAAATAGGTTTTATCACCTCCATTATTGCATGAGGCAGACTATGCTTATGAGTGTACACTTCACCAGTTAGCAATCCTTTGTTATATTTACACCAACTGTCTTCTTCTTTGGGACACAAGCTATGTTGGGGATTTTCATCGGTTGAAGAAGTATGAAAAAAAAGAGCCCAAACAGCCTTCTTCATTTCGTCGACACTTTGTGTATTTTGCCTAATAGCCATTCCATAATAGTTCTGTATTTTGTCAATTACACTGTCAGTTAAACTTCCCTTCCCATCCAACCCTTTACCATCACTGAGTTTTTGTTTTTTGTACGAAGCTTTCAGTCGCTGAAGTCTTGTTCCCATTCGCTTCTGTACGTGTCCAATACACTCAAATTTCTGCACTACAACATCATCACCATAGGGCTTCAGTCCTTGAACATGTTTGAACTTTTAGAATCACCGTCACCAAGGTAATTAACATATCGCACTTTATCACACGCCTCAGAACGCTGGAATATACTGGCAACACCAGCCACTTCCATTCCTCCACTACTGCCACTATAGTTAGCTTTGCAATTATTTTCATGTGTACCTTTATATTTTTGTGGACATCTACAATACTTTGATATTACTGCTACATCTAAAACTTTCCCTGTATACATACTGGTGGCAGATACTACACCATGAAGAGATGTGTCTCCCCGTTTATGCCAGGTACCATCGAACGCTGCAGTCAAATCTCTGTTACCATTATTTTCCATTACTGCCTCTTCCACAGCGTTCTTCATAGATTCTATACAGACATCTTCTACTTTAGACCCTATTAATTTATTATAGGTCGTAAACTTGGTTGGGGGTTTGGAAGATTCATGATTCCACAGAAAATTGCACCTGCAGTAGTACCCTTACCAACTGAACGCAAGGAATAAACAAATCTTATGTTGTGTTCGTAGATTTTGCTACCATTTTCTTCAGTTGCAGTTACTGCAACACTGTTCCAAAAGGTGGTCATGTATGAACACTTATCACATTTCAGTTGTATTTCACTACCAAGTCCTACGTGCTTTATTATGGAGAGTTCCAGACCAACTTCACTACAATGAATGCATCTTACACAGTTTGAAAAAATTCCTTTGAGAACCGACATATCAAATATTTCATTCACATCTGATTCGCACATAAAACATTCGTAGTTTTCACTCATTGAACCAAGCTTCTTCTGTGAAGTATTTTCTTTCCCACTTTGACTGCTATGGGCAGGTGTACTTGAGAGGTTAGGTTCACTCACTTGGTTATCGTCTTTATTGTTTACAGTAATAACACATACCTTTGGCTTTCCAACATTTCTTCTTTTCTTAAAAGCCTTCAGAGGATTTCTAATAACTTTACTTTTACTCATTATTATACTTCAACAAAACAGAGACTCAAGAAACAGAATTAATTACGAATATTTTCGAGATAACGACAGAGTAAATAAACATGAAACAATCGACAATCACACCAGCGATATATATTGAACCATCACAGGTTAGCCACAACACATACTTCATCTCACATCACTAAAATGTACCTGATGAACACGGACGTTAATAATAACACCATTTGACAGCAGTTTAACAGCGCCACAGTGGGTCACGCCCATGTAGAACACATTTCAAAAAAAAATTAAAAATATTTGTAGTCTTCGGAATTGAATAAATTATATATCTATTAAAAGGTAATATTCTGCAGATTCAGAAAACGCAAAAAGCAAAAATTGAACTTTTCATGATTTTGAGCCTTTCCGGAGCCCCTTAAAAAGTATTGAGTAACGCACAGAACATAACATTCTGTGACGACTGAGAACACACTACATCTGTTTCATTGTACTGCATTACTTCGATTGAATCATCCAAACACTCACTTCCTCTCTCTCTCTCTCTCTCTCTCTCTCTCTCTCTCTCTCTTTCTCTCTCTCTCTTTCTCTCTGTCTCTGTTGTTTGGCAAGTTATTTGTTGCGGTCCCGTATAAACTGCTATTGCTGCTGTTTCCAAATATAAAACTCGAATGGAGGGAGATCCTCCAGTAACAAAATCGAAAAGTTCCAGTTAGTGCACGTTAGGTCCTCACACCATAAGGAAGCTGCAGTCACACATCACGTACTATTCTGTAATCTGTACATGCTGCAGAAATTACATCAGTCACCCGTATTCTTTCCTACAAAGTTAATGAAAATGAATACACCTCTACTGGAAGTAGAAGGTGAGTCAGTTTCTCAGCCGGTTTTCTTTATTCTTATTATTATGATGGATTACAGTCAAGTACTACATTCGGTAGCTAATTATTGTTGATTAAATTTATGCATCATAACATAACTGCAATTCAGTGTTATAATTGCAACTGTTTTAACAAATAATAATATCTAGTACGTCATCGATAGAAATTCTAATCACCTATGTTATGTTTTGGACGAAAGACTATTAATTTCAGTTATTCTTTACAAAATACTGGTATAAAAGCAAAATGTTTCCTTCAGTACGGTCATGAATACAAAACAACGGTTCGCCCCTTACATGACTGAGAATGCTCAGGAACACTTTACTGGATTTTATTACGGTAACTACAACACGTATGGAGTAAGTGATATGTGGTCCAAAGGTAGCGTCTTTGACTATTAATCAAAACCTCCTAGGTCCTGCGTTCAAAACCAGCTCTCGCTTATAATCCTAATAAGAATCATCAGCATTGGTGTCTGAAGACTTCCAGTACAAGGGGTCACCCTCACCCTCACTCTGTCAGCAGCTTTGTCAAAGAGGGCAAAGGAAGGAGCGGACAGAGGCTCGGCGCACCCCCTTGTCCTCGGGGAGGAAAACAGCCTCTAAAAGGCGGAAGATCAACGACATAAGCATGCAGAATGGAATGGAATCCACAATACATGTGACCTGTAACGGAAAAGTTTCATGATGATTTCTCCATGGGCAAGAGATTTAGAATTAGTCTCCCATTCGAATCTCCGAGAGGGGATTCCCAAGGGGGAAGTGACCGTGACAAAAAGACTGAATAACCAACGAATGGGTAACGTTCCGCGTGTCGGAGTGCGGAATGTCAGAGGCCTGAACATGCCAGGGAAGCTAGAACATCTGAAAAGTGAGAGACAAAGGCTCAGTCTAGATGTAGTGGGGGTTTGTGAAGCGAAATGGGAGAAAAGTGAGAGACAAAGGCTCAGTCTAGATGTAGTGGGGGTTTGTGAAGCGAAATGGGAGGACGATACGGATTTCTGATCAGACGAATATAGGATAACATCAACGGCAGCAAAAAATGGAACAACAGGAGTAGAATGTTCTCTACGTGGTCTCTTAATTTGAGTAGTTAACTGCTAATCTCATCTCTGCTACTCCTCATTACTCTCATTTTTCTTTCTTTGCTCTCACTCCATATTTTGTGCTCATCAGATTGTTCTTTCCATTCAAAAGGTTCTGTAATTCATACTCATTCTTGCCTCTTGGTACTTGTGCTTACTGTATAACATCCGTTCTTCTCTATAGCTTACGCCTACTTATTTGAGTATTTCGAAGAAATTACAAGAAGGCAAAAAACTTGCGAGAAATGTTTTTTTGAGAAATCATATGATGGTGTCACAAGTTTTTGTAAATCCTGTCTCCTCTATCAAGCGCAATGTCAGAACTGCCTCTCTGGTGCCTTTACCTTTCCTAAAGTAAAACTGATCGTCATAAAACGAATCCTCGTTTTTGTTTCTCCTTCTTCTGTATATTTTTCCTGAAAGCAACTTGACTCCACCAGCACTTACGCTGACTGCTTTCTGGTACTCTTTATTATTTTCGTCTTGGGCTTCGTACCCTTAGATCTCATTCTAGGACCGAATAACTTGGCACAATGGCTAAGACACTGGACTAACATTTGCGAGGATGGCGATCCAAATGTCCGTCCGACCATCATCATTTAGGTTTCTCGCATTTTCTCTCAGTACAAACGCCAGGATGGTTCATTTGAAATACCGAATGTCCACACTTTCCTGCCTCAAATACATATCATGCTGCGTTTCTGCTGACCACGTCGTCGACGAGACATAAAACATAAAAGTTCCTTCTTCTTTAACGCAGTCTACAGCGGGTGGGAAACTCGACAGTTCTTCTCGGTCGATCTGGAGGGGTGCGTGATTTGTGAACCTATAATTTGATGTCTTCCAACCTATAACATGTTTTGCTATGCGAAATTTTCTCTCACAGTGACCTAGTGGGTCCCGTATGTAAAGCAGTCATGCCATGTGTCTTGCTCACCAATTAAAACATTCATCTCCTGCTTTTAATTTATGAACGAAATCTAAATTATATTAGGCTCGAATAGAATGTACCAAAGAAAATTCTTATTATCACATAAATACAGGTCGTTTTCTTTGCGAAACATTTTAAAACATTGCACAGGACAAAGAGGGGCTTCACATTCTACACATTAGTAAGAGGTCTCTTTTTCGAAGACCTTTTCTCGTCCATGCTTCACATTTTGTTGCTGAATTCTTCTTCGTTGTGATAGGTAAAACTTCTGGAAAATACCTGGCTCTGAGACAACATCTATACTGTTCAAGATACGTGTCCAATTACAGGTCTTTGCAGTGCAGAGGAGACGACTAACGGTTCTCCGAGACGAAAGGAATTCAGTCTGCTTGTTTCGGTGCCAGGCTATTCATACAGAACGCATACAATGAAGCACGTGAGGTCTAATAAATGGCGAAAAAACTTCTGATGAGAGTTTTTCTCAATCTTAAACAAGGCTCCGAAACAGCATCTGTGTCAATCTGAAGAGGCCGAAAAGATCAGCCAACCAGTTGCAAAAGTTTATGAGCTCTTGGCCTAGGTTTCGATATTTCTAAAAATATCTGCTTCAGAAGGAGTCAGTCCTAAAAGGACAGTGCTTCAAATTTTGTCTGCGTAATTGTTCTGATTTCCCCGTCTGTGCTTAGACAGTGCTCTGTTTCCGAACAACAAGAATGCTTTTATGATTAACGGTGTTGTCGCGAACGCGCACGTATTACTTTTGCAAATATAACAAAATATGCATAGAAAAATATTTGTGAGGTAAGTTTACTCACTTGTTACATCACATGATGGTACTTTAAATTACCGAAGCCGAGCAGCTCTACCCATATATAAAACTGAAAAAACAAGGATTATCCAAAACCATGGCTTTAGAAAGCAGCCTATTACAATTAACGTACTTCAGAATAAATGCTCACTAGTAATGACCACAGTTAGAGACTGTTATCAACATAAAATTGTAACAGAAGTCACAGGTAAAAAAATATTTGCATAAGTTACAAGTAAATCACGTCAGACACTAAGGCCACTTGTTACGAATATACAGGCTCAAGCAACCAGGAAAAATTGGCCTGCAGAGGGCGGCAAAAATTGGGCTGTAGAGGGCGATAAATACACTCCTGGAAATGGAAAAAAGAACACATTGACACCGGTGTGTCAGACCCACCATACTTGCTCCGGACACTGCGAGAGGGCTGTACAAGCAATGATCACACGCACGGCACAGCGGACACACCAGGAACCGCGGTGTTGGCCGTCGAATGGCGCTAGCTGCGCAGCATTTGTGCACCGCCGCCGTCAGTGTCAGCCAGTTTGCCGTGGCATACGGAGCTCCATCGCAGTCTTTAACACTGGTAGCATGCCGCGACAGCGTGGACGTGAACCGTATGTGCAGTTGACGGACTTCGAGCGAGGGCGTATAGTGGCCATGCGGGAGGCCGGGTGGACGTACCGCCGAATTGCTCAACACGTGGGGCGTGAGGTCTCCACAGTACATCGATGTTGTCGCCAGTGGTCGGCGGAAGGTGCACGTGCCCGTCGACCTGGGACTGGACCGCAGCGACGCACGGATGCACGCCAAGACCGTAGGATCCTACGCAGTGCCGTAGGGGACCGCACCGCCACTTCACAGCAAATTAGGGACACTGTTGCTCCTGGGGTATCGGCGAGGACCATTCGCAACCGTCTCCATGAAGCTGGGCTACGGGCCCCCACACCGTTAGGCCGTCTTCCGCTCACGCCCCAACATCGTGCAGCCCGCCTCCAGTGGTGTCGCGACAGGCGTGAATGGAGGGACGAATGGAGACGTGTCGTCTTCAGTGATGAGAGTCGCTTCTGCCTTGGTGCCAATGATGGTCGTATGCGTGTTTGGCGCCGTACAGGTGAGCGCCACAATCAGGACTGCATACGACCGAGGCACACAGGGCCAACACCCGGCATCATGGTGTGGGGAGCGATCTCCTACACTGGCCGTACACCACTGGTGATCGTCGAGGGGACACTGAATAGTGCACGGTACATCCAAACCGTCATCGAACCCATCGTTCTACCATTCCTAGACCGGCAAGGGAACTTGCTGTTCCAACAGGACAATGCACGTCCGCATGTATCTCGTGCCACCCAACGTGCTCTAAAAGGTGTAAGTCAACTACCCTGGCCAGCAAGATCTCCAGATCTGTCCCCCATTGAGCATGTTTGGGACTGGATGAAGCGTCGTCTCACGCGGTCTGCACGTCCAGCACGAACGCTGGTCCAACTGAGGCGCCAGGTGGAAATGGCATGGCAAGCCGTTCCACAGGACTACATCCAGCATCTCTACGATCGTCTCCATGGGAGAATAGCAGCCTGCATTGCTGCGAAAGGTGGATATACACTGTACTAGTGCCGACATTGTGCATGCTCTGTTGCCTGTGTCTATGTGCCTGTGGTTCTGTCAGTGTTATCATGTGATGTATCTGACGCCAGGAATGTGTCAATAAAGTTTCCCCTTCCTGGGCCGATGAATTCACGGTGTTCTTATTTCAATTTCCAGGAGTGTACATGCGCGTCAGAAGCGCGCCTTGCTTGAGTTGATTAATATCATTGTACATTAAAGTAAGCACGAAATTTCCTATATAAGGCTACTAAAATATAATAGATTTACTGGTATACATAACGTATAAAGTTACTAATGCATTTCCTGATAAAGTACACTACTGGCCATTAAAATTGCTACGCCAAGAATAAATGCAGAAGGTAAACGGGTATTCATTGGACAAATTTATTATACTAGAACAAACATGTGATTACATTTTCACGTAATTTGGGTGCATAGATCCTGAGAAATCAGTACCCAGAACAACCACCTCTGGCCGTAATAACGACCTTGATACGCCTGGGCATTGAGTCAAACAGAGCTTGGATGGCGTGTACAGGTACATCTGCCCATGCAGCTTCAACACGATACCACAGTTCATCAAGAGTAGTGACTGGCGTATTGTGATGAGCCAGTTGCTCGGCCACCATTGACCAGACGTTTTCAGTTGGTGAGAGATCTGCAGAATGTGCTGGCAAGGACAGCAGTCGAACATTTTCTGTATCCAGAAAGGCCCTTACATGGCCTGCAACACGCAATCGTGCATTATCCTGCTGAAATGTAGGGATTCACAGAGATCAAATTAAGGGTCGAACCACGGGTCGTAACACATCTGAAATGTAAGGTCCACTGTTCAAAGTGCCGTCAATGCGAACGAGAGGTGACCGAGACGTGTAACCAATAGCACCCCGTACCATCACGACGTGTTATACGCCAGTATGGCGATGACGAATACACGCTTCCAATGTACGTTCACCGCGATGTCGCCAAACACGGATGTGACCATCGTGATGCTGTAAACAGAACATGGATTCATCCGAAAAAATGACGTTTTGCCATTCGTGCACCCATGTTCGCCGTTGAGTACACCATTGCAGGCGCTCCTGTCTGTGATGCAGAGTCAAGGGTAACCGAAGCCATGGTCTCCGAGCTGATAGTCCATGCTGCTGCAAACGTCGTCGAACTGTTCGTGCAGATGGTTGTTGTCTTGCAAACGTCCCATCTATTGACTCAGGGATCGAGACGTGGGTGCACGATCCGTTACAGCCATGCGGATAAGATTCCTGTCATCTCGACTGCTAGTGATACGAGGCCGTTGGGATCCAGCACGGCGTTCCGTATTACCCACCGATTCCATATTCTGCTAAAAGTCATTGGATCACGACCAACGCGAGCAGCAATTTCGCGATAAGATAAACCGCAATCGCGATAGGCTACAATCCGACCGTTATCAAAGTCGGAAACGTGATGGTACGCATTTCTCCTCCCTACACGATGCATCACAACAACGTTTGACCAGGAAACGCCGGTCAGCTGCTGTTTGTGTATGAGAAATCGGATGGAAACTTTCCTAATGTCTGCACGTTGTAGGTGTCGCCACCGGCGCAAACCTTGTGTGAATGGTCTGAAAAGTTAATCTTTTGCATATCACAGCATCTTTTTCCCGTCGGTTAAATTTCGCGTCTGTACCACGTCATCTTCGTGGTGTAGCAATTTTAATGGCCAGTTGTGTAATACTGTACATAAATTCAGCGTGCAGAAGGTAGAGTTCTGCTTACAATAGATCATTGTCACAAATGCATGGGGAAATAAGAGCAAATATAAGCTAAATGAGCGTCACTAAAAAGAAAAAATTTCCGTTTAACTCTGCGGAGGCTTAAGCGATAAGGAAAATGGGAAATGAGGGGGCACTGTATAGATGTACGTATGCACTGCGTCTTGCTGGTGTCAAGTAATTATAGAATGCCACTAATAAATGCCTCTCACATTCCACTGCGTAGTGTTTCTTTTTATTTCTTTTTTTATAGTAACCATTCTTCTGGCTGGTTTATAAGTATTCTAACTAGTTTGATGCGACCCGCCAAGAATTCCTCTCCTGTGACAACCTCTTCATCTCAGAGTAGCACTTCCAACATACATCCTCAATTATTTGATGACTCTATTCTATTCTCTGTATTCCTCTACAGTTTTTGCCCCCTACACCCTTTAGTACCATTAAAGTCATTCACTGAGATGTCCTGTCATCCTGTCATTTCTCCTTGTCAGTTTTTTCCACATATTCCTTTCCTCTCCGATACTGCGCAGAACATCCTCATTCCTTACCGTATCAGTTCACCTAATTTTCAAGAATCGTCTGTAGCACCACAACTCAAATGCTTCGATTTTCTTCTGTTCCGGTCTTCCCACAGTCGATGTTTCACTACCTTACAATGCTGTGTTCCAGGCGTACATGCGTGTTCCAAACGTACATTCTCAGAAATTTCTTCCTCAAATGAAGGCCTATGTTTGATACTAGTAGACTGCTCATGATCAGGAGTGCTCTTTTTGGCAGTGCTAGTCTGATTTGATGTTCTCCTTGCTCCGTCCGTCACTGGTTATTTTACTGCCTAGGTATCAGAATTCTTTAACATCAACTACTTCGTGACCATCAATCCTGATGTTAAATTTCTTGCTATTCTCATTTGTGTTACTTCTCATTACTTTCGTGTTTCTTCGATTTGCTCTGAATCCATACTCTGTATTCATTAGAGTGTTCATTCTATTTAGCACATCATGTAATTCTCCTTGACTTTCACTCAAGATGGCAACTTCACCAGCGTATCGTATGCGTGATGTAATTTCACCTTGAATTTCAGTTCCACTCTTGAACCTTTACTTTATTTCCATCATTGCTTCTCCGATGTACAGATTAAATGGTAGGGGCGAAAAACTGCATCCCCGTCTTATACTCTTTTTTATCCGAGCACTTCGTTCCAACCTTATTATACCCTCTTGGTGCTTATACATACTGTATATTACCAGTCTCTCTCTATGGCTTACCGCTATTTTTCTAAGGATTTCGAATATCTTTAACCATTTTACATTTTCGAACGTTTTTTCCATTCGACCAATCCTATGAACGTGTCTTGATTTTTCTTTAGTTTTTTTTTCCATTATCAACATCGTCAGAATTGACTCTCTGATGCCTTCAGTTTTCCTAATACCAAACTGATCGTCACATAACGCATCGTCAACTTTCTTCTCCATTCGTCTGAATATTATCCTGTCAGCAACTTGGATGCAAAGGCTGTTAAGCTGATTGTGCGATAATTATCACACTTGTCAGCTCTTGCAGACAATGTAAAATAGTGCAAGATGCTCGAAATTCTCAGAAAAAGAGTGGTAAGCTATAGGGAGAGACGGGTAATATACAATAGTACATAGCAGAAGAGGGAATGATAAGAGTGTATGACCAAGAACGAAGTGCTCGGATTAAAAAGGGAGTAAGACAAGTATGTAGCCTTTCGCCCTTACTGTTAAATCTATTCATCGAAGAAGCAATGATGGAAATAAAAGAAAGGGTCGGGAATGGAATTAAAATTCATGGTGAAAGTGTATCAATAATTCAGTCGCTGATAACATTGCTATCCTGAGTGAAAGTGAAGAATTATTACATGTTCTGCTGAATGTAATGAACAATCCAATGAGTACAGGATATGGGTTGAGAGAAAATCGAAGAAAGACGAAGGAAATGAGAAGTAGCAGAAATGAGAAAAGCGAGATACTTATCATCAAGATTGATTGCCACCAAGTAGGTGATGTTAAGGAATTCTGCTAACTAGGCAGTAAAATAAGCAATCACGGATGGAGCAAGGAGAACATGCTAGCAATGGCAATAAAGGCATTCCTACAGAAGAGATGTCTACTAGTATCAAGCACAGGCCTCAATTTGAGGAAGAAATTTATGAGGTTGTGTTGTTGTAAATTCCTATGGGAGCAAACTGCTGAGATCATTGGTCCCTAGCCTTACACACTACTTAACCTAACATTAACTAACTTACGCTAAGGACAACACACGCACTTGAGCCTCCGAAGGGGCGATGGGGTGGGGAGGGGGGAGCGCGAACCGTGACAAGGCTCCCGAGACCGGGTTGCTGAGTTTCTAAGATTTTACGTCTGGAGTACAGCGTAGTATGGTAGTGAAACATGGACTGTAGGAAAACCGGAACACAAGAGAATCGAAGCATTTGGGTTGTGGTGCTGCAGAGAAATTTTAAGATTTAGGTAGACTGATAAGCTAAGGAATGAGTGTGGCCTGAGCTCCCAGTTGGTGCACATCGACAGCGCAGAAAGATACGTATACAGCTTCTGTTCTGTGTTTACTTCGTAGATTCTTACTTACATTGTGTGTGAGTTTCGTATAGGAGGTGTAATTTCGAGTTCTGGTTACTGTAATCGTAAATTCAGGCAGGTTGTAGCGCAGTCGTTAGGCATTTGTTTTGTCTTGGGACATCAGTGGCACTTGTCTGTATAGTAGGCTCTCAGAGACCAGTGTGGCCTGAGCTCCCAGTTGATGCACATCGACAGCGCAGAAAGATACGTATACAGCTTCTGTTCTGTGTTTACTTCGTAGATTCGTACTTAAATTGAGTGTGAGTTTCGTATAGGAGGTGTAATTTCGAGTTTTAGTTACTGTAATCGTAAATCCAGGAAGATTGTAGCGCAGTCGTTAGGCATTTGTACAGATTAATTCATAAATTTTTTGTGTGTTTCCCTTGCGTTATCTAGGCACGGACTCGTGTTTCAGTAACTGTTGTTCAACATCGATTAGAATGGACAGGGACTGTGATTGCTGTGTTCGGATGAGGGCTGAGTTGGCATCCTTTTGCTTACAGCTGCAGGCGGCGCTGACTTCGATCGCACAGCTTGAGGCTGTTGCCAATGGGCACCACTGTAGGGATACGGACTTGGGTATCACGAGGATGTCAACCTCGTCCCGTCTGTCCCCAGATCGGTCTGCCACTGTGGTTGCCCCGGTTGCTGCCCACAGGGCGGCTGAGCCCTCGCGAGTGGTTCATTGGGAGGTAGTTCCAAGGCGTGGCAAGCAGCGTAAGACGTCCCCAGAGGTTGATCAGAAAGCCTCCCTGGTGCGTCTGACAAACAGGTTTCAGGTATTGTCTCTGGCTGAGCCAGATGCAGCTGCCTGCCGTGTTTCAGAGGATGATTCTCAGCCTTCAAGGTCTGGGCAATTGCAGAGGGTGGGCTTATTGGTTGTTGGGAGCTCCAATGTTAGGCGCGTAATGGGGCCCCTTAGGGATATGGCGGCTAAGGAGGGGAAGAAATCCAGTGTGCACTCAGTGTGCATTCTGGGTGGAGTCATTCCTGATGTGGAAAGGGTCCTTCCAGATGCCTTTAAGAGCACAGGGTGCAGCCAGATGCAGGTGGTGGCACATATCGGCACTAATGACGTGTGTCGCTTTGGATCTGAGGAAATTCTCTCTGGATTCCAGCGGCTATCTGATTTGGTGAAGGCTGCCGGTCCTGCTTACGACATGAAGGCAGAGCTCACCATCTGCAGCATCGTGGAAAGAACCGACTGCGGACCTTTGGTGCAGAGCCGGGTGGAGGGTCTGAATCAGAGGCTCAGATGGTTTTGCGACCGTGTTGGCTGCAGATTCCTTGACTTGCGCAATAGGGTGGTGGGGTTTCGGGTTCCGCTTAATAGGTCAGGAGTTCACTACAGTCAGCTGGCGGCTACACGGGTAGCGGAGGCTGTGTGGTGTGGACTGGGCGGTTTTTTACGTTAGGAGGCCTCGGGAAAGTACGGGGTGGGCTGCAATCTCAAAGGGTGCATGGCAAATACAGGACGTGCTTGGATCAAGGAAAAGTCGGAATTGTAGTTGTAAATTGTTGTAGTTGTGCTGGGAAAGTCCTTGAGCTTCAAGCGCTAATAGAAAGCACAGAAGCTGAAATCGTTATAGGTACAGAAAGCTGGCTAAAGCCGGAAATAAGTTCCGCAGAAAGTTTTACGAAGTCTCAGACGGTGTTCAGAAAAGATAGATTAGGCACAATTGGTGGTGGAGTGTTTGTGTCTGACAGCAGTGGTTTATCTTGTAGTGAAGTTGAAGTAGATACTCTGTGCGAATTGGTATGGGTGGAGGTTATACTTAACAGCCGAACTAAGTTAATAATTGGCTCCTTCTACCGACCCCCAGACTCCGATGATATAGTTGCTGAACAGTTCAGGGAAAATTTGAGTCTCGTAACAAATAAATACCCCACTCATACGGTTATAGTTGGTGGGGACTTCAACCTTCCCTCGATATATTGGCAAAAATACTTGTTCAAAACAGGTGGTAGGCAGAAAACATCTTCCGAGATTGTCCTAAATGCTTTCTCCGAAAATTATTTCGAGCAGTTAGTCCACGAACCCACGCGAATTGTAAATGGTTGCGAAAACACACTTGACCTCTTAGCCACAAACAATCCAGAGCTAATAGAGAGCATCATGACTGATACAGGGATTAGTGATCACGAGGTCGTTGTAGCTAGACTCAATACCGTTTCTTCCAAATCCGCCAGAAACAAACGCAAAATAATTTTATTTAAAAAAGCGGATAAAGTGTCACTAGAAGCCTTCCTAAGAGACAATCTTTATTCCTTCCGAACTGACTATGCAAATATAGACGAGATGTGGCTCAAATTCAAAGATATAGTAACAACAGCAATTGAGAGATTCATACCTCATAAATTGGTAAGAGATGGAACTGATCCCCCTTGGTACACAAAACAGGTCCTAACGCTGTTGCAGAGGCAACGGAAAAAGCATGCGAAGTTCAGAAGAACGCGAAATCCCGAAGATTGGCTAAAATTTACAGACGCTCGAAATTTGTCACGGACTTCAATGCGCGATGTCTTTAATAGGTTCCACAACGAAACATCGTCTCGAAATTTGGTAGAAAATCCGAAGAAATTCTAGTCGTATGTAAAGTACACAAGCGGCAAGACGCAGTCAATACCTTCGCTGCGCAGTGCCGATGGTACTGTTACCGACGACTGTGCCGCTAAAGCGGAGTTATTGAACGCAGTTTTCCGAAATGCCTTCACCAGGGAAGACGAATGGAATATTCCTGATTTGAAACACGAACAGCTGCTAGCATGAGTTTCTTAGAAGTAGATACCTTAGGGGTTGCGAAGCAACTCAAATCGCTTGATACGGGCAAGTCTTCAGGTCCAGATTGTATACCGATTAGGTTCCTTTCAGATTACGTTGATACAATAGCTCCCTACTTAGCAATCATATACAACCGCTCGCTCACCGATAGATCTGTACCTACAGACTGGTAAATTGCGCAGGTCGCACCAATGTTTAAGAAGGGTAGTAGGAGTAATCCATCGAGCTACAGACCTATACCATTGACGTCTGTTTGCAGTAGGGTTTTGGAGCATATACTGACTTCAAACATTGTGAATCACCTCGAAGGGAACGATCTATTGATACGTAAGCAGCATGATTTCAGAAAACATCGTTCTTGTGCAACGCAGTGGCCGCTATCGACAGGGGATCTCAGCTGATTCCGTATTTCTAGATTTCCGGAAAGCTTTTGACACCGTTCCTCACAAGCGACTTCTAAACAAGTTGCGGGCCTATGGGGTATCGTCTCAGTTGTGCGACTGGATTCGTGATTTCCTGTCAGGAAGGTCGCAGTTCGTAGTAATAGATGGCAAATCATCGAGTAGAACTGAAGAGATATCAGGTGTTCCCCAGGGAAGCGTCCTGGGACCTCTGCTGTTCCTGATCTATATAAATGACCTGGGTGACATTCTGAGCAGTTCTCTTAGGTTGTTCGCAGATGATGCTGTAATTTACCGTCTAGTAAGGTCATCCGAAGACCAGTATCAGTTGCAAAGCGATTTAGAAAAGATTGCTGTATGGTGTGACAGGTGGCAGTTGACGCTAAATAACGAAAAGTGTGAGGTGATCTACATGAGTTCCAAAAGAAATCCGTTGGAATTCGATTACTCGATAAATAGTACAATTCTCAAGGCTGTCAATTCAACTAAGTACCTGGGTGTTAAAATTACGAACAACTTCAGTTGGAAAGACCACATAGATGATATTGTGGGGGAGGCTAGCCAAAGGTTGCGTTTCATTGGCAGGACACTTAGAAGATGCAACAAGTCCACTAAAGAGACAGCTTACACTACACTCGTTCGTCCTCTGTTAGAATATTGCTGCGCGGTGTGGAATCCTTACCAGGTGGGATTGACGGAGGACATCGAAAGGGTGCAAAAAAGGGCAGGTTGTTTTGTATTATCACGTAATAGGGGAGAGAGTGTGGCAGATATGATACGCGAGTTGGGATGGAAGTCATTAAAGCAAAGACGGTTTTCGTCGCGGCGAGATCTATTTACCAAATTTTAGTCACCTACTTTCTCTTCCGAATGCGAAAATATTTTGTTGAACCCAACCTACAGAGGTAGGAATGATCATCAAAATAAAATAAGAGAAATCAGAGCTGGAACAGAAAGGTTTAGGTGTTCGTTTTTCCCGCGCGCTGTTCGGGAGTGGAATGGTAGAGAGATAGTATGATTGTGGTTTGATGAACCCTCTGCCAAGCACTTAAATGTGAATTGCAGAGTAATCATTTAGATGTAGATGTAGACTGCAGAAAATCGGAGATGAAAGGAATATGTGAAAACCACTGATGAGGAGAAGGGACAGGGTAATAGAACGTTTGTTAAGACGTGCATGAATGACTTCCATGGTACTAGACGGAGCTTTAGAGGGCAAGAACTGTAGAGGAAGACAGAGATCGGAATATATCCAGCAAATAATTGAGGACGTAGGTTGCAAGTACTACTCTGAGATGAAGAGGTTGTCAAAGGAGAGGAATTTGTGGTGGGCTGCATCAAACCAGTCAGAAGACTCATGACCCAAAAAAAAGAAAAAATCCTCAATGAAAGTGAAGAATTACAGGATGTGTTGAATAGAGTGACCAGCCTAATGAATATAGACAATGTATTGAGATTAAATCGAAGAAATACGAAAGAAATGAGAAGTAGCAGAAATGAAAACAGCGAGAACCATAAGAGTAATGTTGGCGATGACGAAATAGATGAATTTAAGGAATCCTGTTACCTACTCAGCAAAATAACCCATGACAAATGTAGCATGGAAAACATAAAAAGCAGACTAACACTGACCAAAAAGCTATTCCTGGCGAAGAGAAGGCTACTTGTAGTAGACATAAGTCTTAACTTGAGGAAGAAATTTCTGGGAATGGCAGTGAGACGGGGACTGTGGGAAAACCGGAACAAAACAGAATCTAAGCATTTGTAATGGTTGCTATGCAAGAAGTCGGGAGAGATTGATAAGACTTTTTGTTTAAGGCATTAGAAAATAACTTCCATCATACAACAGGAAGAGACTGAAATAGATCCAACAGTTAATTGAGTAAGTAGGTTGTAAGAGCTACTGGAAGAATGATTACTCGAAAAGAAGAAAGAAAAGTTGTGACGACACTTGACTTTTGGGTTGTCTTGTTCATTGATTAGATTAGATTAGATTAGATTAATACTAGTTCCATGGATCATGAATACGATATTTCGTAATGATGTGGAACGAGTCGAATTTTCCAATACATGACATAATTAGGTTAATTTAACAACATACTTAAGTTAATATAACAACTTTTTGTTTTGTTTTTTGTTTTTCTTTATTTTTTATTTTTATTTTTTTATTTTTTTAATATTTTTGTTTTGTTTTTTTTTCTTTTTTTTCTTAATTTATATCTAAAAATTCCTCTATGGAGTAGGAGTAATCATTCAGAAATTCTTTTAATTTGTTCTTAAATACTTGTTGGTTATCTGTCAGACTTTTGATACTATTTGGTAAGTGACCAAAGACTTTAGTGACAGTATAATTCACCCCTTTCTGTGCCAAAGTTAGATTTAATCTTGAATAGTGAAGATCGTCATTTCTCCTAGTATTGAATTTACTTATTCATTTGTATCATCAAGGCACCTGTTGATGATCGCAACGTCTGTCTTGTAGTTTAGTTTCAACAACATCCTGTTGTTTCTCTTCGCCGTATTCGTCCTCGCTCAGTTATTTGTTGTCCATGAAGTCAGAGAGATCCTTTCTTTTTTGTCGCAATGTGCCGACAACGTCGGTATTTTTAATTGTTTGTGCGTCATCCGTATTTGGACTCTAGACCAGTTGTCGAGATCAATACGACTATGATAAATAAAATGCCATCAAGAACTTCGAGAAGTTATTTACTCTTCAGGATTGTGACTATCATAATTTTTCTTCACAGTATGAACAATGAAAAAAGTTATGCCTGTCCAGGAATGCGTTATCTTGACCGATGAGAGGTATCCTCTAGTGGAAGAAGGATTAAGTAATAGAATTATAACACTAGCCCATCTGAGAACAAACAGGTGATGGACGGACATATATTGAGGAGACATAAGTCATTTTTGTACCTCCTAACATCGTGCCGGACCTCCTTTTGCCCGGCGTACTGCAACAGTTCGCCGTGGCACGGACTGAAGTTGTGGGAAGTTCCCTGAAGAAGTAATAACCATGCTACCTCTATAAGAGTCCACAACTGCGGAAGTGTTGCATCATTTTGTGCACAAACTGACCTCTCAGTTATGTCCCATGAATGTTCGATGGGATTAATGTGGTGCGATGTGAGTGGCGAAACCATTCGCTCATGTTCGATGGGATTCATGTGGGGCGATGTGGGTGGCGGAACCATTCGCTCTGATTGTCAAAAATGTTCTTCAGTCGCGAACAATTGTGATCCTAGGACACGCCGCGTGTTGTTCAGTTGTAAATGGCTTCAGATGCTCTCCAAGTAGCCAATCATAAACATTTCCATATAATGATGGGTCCAGTTGGATCAGAGTAACCATTCCATTCCATGTAAACACAGCCTACACCATTATGGAGCCACCACAAGCTTGCACAGCGCCTTCTTGACAACTTGGATTCTTCCTTCGTGAGGTCTGCACCACACTACAACCTAACCGTCAGCTCTTACCAACTGAAATCGAGACTCGTCTGACCAGGCAACGGTTTTTCGTCGTCTAGGGTCCAACTGATGCGATCACGAGCTCAGGAGAGGCGCTGCACGCGATGTCGTGCTTTTAGCAAAGACGCTCATGTCGGTCGTTTCCTGCTCTAGTCCATTAACAACAAATTTCGTCGAACTGTCCTAATGTTCCTCGTACGTCGCACATTGATCTCTGCGGTTATTTTACGTTGTGTTGTTTGTCTGTTAACACTCACAACTGTACCAAACACCGCTGCTCCGTGTCGTTAAGTGAAGCTCGTCCGCCACTACATTATCCGTGGGGAGTGGTAATGCCTGAAATTCAGTATTTTCGGCACATTCTTGGTGCTGTTGATCTCGGAATATTGAATTTCCTAACGATTTACAAAGTGGAATGTCCCACGCGCGTGGCTCCAACTACAATTCTGTGTTCGAAAGTCCATTCGTGCGGCCATAATCACGTCGGAAAACTTTTCACATGAATTACCCTTGTACAAATGACATCTCCGCCAATGTACTGTCCTTTTATATGAGGGTGAGTCAAATGAATACCTTAAATATTTTTTAAGATATTATTTATTGTGCAGAAGTGGTACAAAGCTGTATCACTTTTCAACATAATATCCCCCACACACAATGTAAGTTCAGATGGTTCAAATGGCTCTGAGCACTATGGGACTTAACTTCTGAGGTCATCAGTCACCTAGAACTTAGAACTACTTAAACCTCACTAACCTGAGGACATCACACACACCCATGCCCGAGGCAGGATTCGAACCTGCGACCGTAGCGGTCGCGCGGTTCCAGACTGTAGCGCCTAGAACCGCTCGGTTACTCCGGCCGGCTCAATGCAAGTCCTCCAGCGTTTACAAAGTGTATAAATTCCTTTAGAAAAAAAAAATTCTTTTGGTTGTTCGCGCAACCACTGATGCACCGCGTGGCGTGCCTTTTCATCAGAACGGAACTTCTTTCCTCCCATTGCGTCTGTGAGTGGTCCAAACATATGGTAATCACTTCGGGCGAGGTCTGGTGAGTATGGTGGATAAGAGAGACACTCAAAATGCAGGTCTGTGGTTGTTGCAATTGTTGTATGGACAGTGTGGAGCCTTGCATTGTCATGTTACAAAAGGACACCTGCTGACAACAATCCACGTCGCTTTGATTTGATTGCAGGCCACAGATGATTTTATAGGAGATCTGTGTATGATGCACTGATGACAGTGGTCCCTCTAGGCATGTAATGTTCCAAATGACGCCTGTTTCGCCGCAAAAGAGTGTCAGCATAACCTTCCCTGCTGATGGTTCTGTTCGAAACTTTTTTGGTTTTGGTGACGAGGAATGGCGCCATTCGTTGCTCGCTCTCTCCGTTTCGGGTTGGTGGAAGTGGACCCAGGTTCCATCCCCAGTAACGATTCTTGCAAGGAAGCCATCACCTTCTCGTTCAATGCGCCGAAGAAGTTCTTCACAAGAATCAACACGACGTCCACACATTTCAGGAGTCAGTTGCCGTGGCAACCATATTGTAGACACTTTGTGAAAGTGGAGCACATCATGCACATTGTGGTGTGCTGACCCATGACTAATCTGTAAACATGCTGCAATGTCATTCAGTGTCACTCGGCGGTTTTCCTTCACTATGGCCTGAACAGCTGCACAACTCGTTGTGCCTGACCTGGACGAGGAGCATCTTCCACTGAAGTCACACCATTTGCGAACTTCCTACCCCATTCGTAGAACTGCTGCTGTGACAAACATGCGTCACCGTGCCGAAACTTCATTCGTCGATTAATTTCAATATGTTTAACGCCTTCGCTACGCAAAAACCTAATAGGAGGACGCTGTTACTCCCAGGTGCAAGTCGCAAGTGGGGCGGCCATCTTCATACTGTTTATGCGGCGGTATGTGCATCTGCACTATGCTGCCACCTACAGGCCATTCTGCACGCTGTTTGTAGCACGTTTACCAACTTACAGTCCGCAGCTCGTAGTCGTGCGGTAGCGTTCTCGCTTCCCAAGCCCGGGTTCCCGGGTTCGATTCCCGGCGGGGTCAGGGATTTTCTCTGCCTCGTGAAGACTGGGTGTTGTGTGATGTCCTTAGGTTAGTTAGGTTTAAGTAGTTCTAAGTTCTAGGGGACTGATGACCATAGACGTTAAGTCCCATAGTGCTCAGAGCCATTTGAACCAACTTACAGGATAACAGCAAGAAATTTCGATTTGTTATTACAAATTCAGGGTTTTCGTTTGACTCACCCTCGTTCCTTCCGTACGTGATACTACCGCCATCTGCATACCACTAATAAATCACCTTTGTCACTTCAGTGTAAGCATCATGCCGACACGAAGGGTTATACAACAATGACGATGTGTTATAACCTTCCTCTGCACCCCTCAGTCTTCAGAGACTGCATTTGCCGAGGAAGAGATGCAGAGTGCCAGGAGGAGTGACCCAGAAAGCTTCCGGCGCCACGGTGGATCAATTACGGCGCGGAGGACAGCGCAGCCCAGCGGCGCGTCGGAGCCCGCTGATGAGCCGCCTGATGGAAGATTTCATTACGGCTGTCGCCCCCGGTCGGCGCGACATATTTCAGCGCCGCCGTCGGCAGCGTCTGCGCCGACAGCTTCCCGTCGCGCCGCTCACTGCGCTGGAGGGCCGCCGCTCCATCTCCCTGAGTAGCGGCCCGCCTCGGAAGGACGCCTACCCTCACCAAGTCCGCACTCGACGCAGCAGATTACGCGAGCGCCAGTCGGCAGCAGCAATCACCTGAGATGTTGCACTAAGACCAATTGTGTGATTGGATTGAAGAGATCCTAGATAACAGAACGCAGCATGTCATTCTCAATGGAGAGAAGTCTTCCGAAGTAAGAGTGATTTCAGGTGTGCAGCAGGGGAGTGTCAAAGGACCGTAGCTATTCACATTATACATAAACGACCTTGTGGATAACATCGGAAGTTCACTGAGGCTTTTTGCGGATGATGCTGTGGTATATCGAGAGGTTGTAATAATGGAAAATTGTACTGAAATGCAGGAGGATCTGCAGCGAATTGACGCATGCTGCAGGGAATGGCAATTGAATCTCAATGTAGACAAGTGCAATGTGCTGCGAATACATAGAAAGAAGGATCCCTTATCATTTAACTACAACATACCAGGTCAGAAACTGGAAGCAGTTAATTCCATAAATTATCTGCGAGTACGCATTAGGAGTTATTTAAAATGGAATGATCATATAGAGTTGATCGTCGGTGAAGCAGATGCCAGACTGAGATTCATTGGAAGAATCGTAAGGAACTGCAATCCGAAAACAAATGAAGTAGGTTACAGTACGCTTGTTCGCCCACTGCTTGAATACTGCTCAGCAGTGTGGGATCCGTACCAGATATGCTTGATAGAAGAGATAGAGAAGAACCAACGGAGAGCAGCGCGCTTCGTTACAGGATCATTTAGAAATCGCGAAAGCGTTACGGAGATGATATATAAACTCCAGTGGAAGACTCTGCAGGAGAGACGCTCAGTAGCTCGGTACGGGCTTTTGTTGAAGTTTCAAGAACATACCTTCACCGAGGAGTCAAGCAGTATATTGCTCCCTCCTACGTATATCTCGCGAAGAGACCATGATGATAAAATCAGAGAGATTAGAGCCCACACAGAGGCATACCGACAATCCTTCTTTCCACGAACAATACAGACTGGAATAGAAGGGAGAACCGATACAGGTACTCAAGGTACCCTCCGCCACACACCGTCAGGTGGCTTGCGGAGTATGGATGTAGATGTAGATGTAGACCGTCGGGCTAAAACTCCTGGTCAGCCTGATTTAAGGTTTCTGTGTTTTCCCTAAATCCTGTCGCCCTTCAAATAGGCACGGCAGAGTTCCAACTAAACTTTACGAAGGACCGTCCACACAATGCGTTAGTTTGTGGTATGTTGTAGATATTGCCAATGCGTCTCTATGTTAAGTTGGAGGTAGCCAATGGGAGGACATAATGTCCTAACCAACGAACAGCTCTTAAACAGAAACTTGTGGATCACCTTTCCCTCACATTTTTCTTTTGTAGCATATTGGCGTTTATGTTATCGACACATTTTATGTGCGAAGGGAGTTGGAAAATAAGTTTCCCCTGTAGGCTGTGGGCAGAGTTGTGTGATATGGGCGAAAGACGACACGGCACGTGAACGCGCACGTTCAGCCTGGAACAGCTCGTGCATTACCATGAATCTGGCAATGACCTTCTGTTTCGGATTGTGACGTACGATGAAACGTGGATCGACCGTTACACGCCCGAATCGAAGGCCGCAACGATGGAGTGGAAACATCCATCATCGCCTGTCTTAAAGTGCTACTCACCGTTTTATGGGACGCCAAAGGAGTTTTGTTGCTGGACTTTCTGGAGGATACAACCATTAGTGCATCTCGGTACTGCACCACTCTGTCGAAACTGAAAGAGGTTATTCGGAAAAAGCGGCCTGGCCTTCTCAGATCTGGCGTTCTGCTGTTGGATGACAATGCGAGACCACACACGGCGACGACAACGCAAAACCATATTGCAACTCTTGGTTGGGAGCGCCTACACCATCCGCCTTACAGTCCGGATCTCGCAACAAGTGACTTCCATCTGTTTCCTGCTTTGAAGAAGACTCTCGGCGGAAGGCGCTTTGGCAGCAATGCTGACGTCAAACAAACCGTTCAACGCTTCTTCCGTATGCAACGCCCTGTTTTTTTTCCCTGGAAGGCTTTTTGAAGCTTATAAAGCGGTATGACAAATGTCTCAATGTACTTGGAAATTATGTAGAAAAACACAAAGATATGTCTTATCTTCAATGTCTCATTCTCTTTTTTTTCCTTTCACATACAACTCTGACCACAGTCGACAGGGGAAACTTATTCTCCACATTCCCACGCATAAATGTCATAACAAATTACGTCGGCAATGCGTATCTCGGCTGTAGTCTTTTTCTTTGATATATACGAAATTTCCAGGCTATCTGTGTTCCAATATTATTAATAATTTAGTCTCAAGGACAGAATTTACGTCGTGGTGTCAGCAGACCGAAGTGTGCGGTATCCAGAGGTCTAGTTTAGGTTGGAAGGTAACATTTTGATTTCCAGTTGCCGAACTAGCGAATGTCGATATTAAACTTAATGTTGTTACCGACTGTTGAACAACCCAACGACTATGGTAGTTTGTAAAATAACTAGTTGCCTGTGAGTTGGCAAACGAATATCAGTATAAAACCTAGGTTGCGGTAATAAACTGACCTGTAGCGCGCAGCCTGAGCTGCAGTGTACATACATACATACAGAGTGCTGTAGCATACATACATTAATAGCACAAATGCCAAGATGCAGCAAAATCAGAAATGATAATTTAGTTTCAAATTATTTATTACCTATATGTGTGTATTTGTCTTTGCGGCAACAACAAACGATGTGTTTTTCTCCCCAAATTCAGTTTTATCGCACCCTACCATCTATTATGCTAACGTTGTTATTTCGTTAAACACTTAAAACATTTCCCGCAAAAGAAATGAGAACATAGCTGCATCACTGGCTATACAAATCACTTGTTCTGCCATTATATTTGGTCTCGACAGCTCCCCACATAAAATGATACCTCTATGTTAAAAATTATTTATTACGTATTTGTTTGTATTTACAGAGAATATCCGGCAAATACACCATGGACATCAATACCGAAAAAATAAAAATCATTGTCTTCCACGAAAAATACGTAGTACAAAATACGATCTGTTTGAAAAGTGAATTTCTAGAAACAGTGAACACGTTCACATCTTTAGCTTATCCTTCCTGATAGAAAGAAATGTTGCTGATAAAACAACCAGGTATACAACAACAATGGGAGTCGTTAATAAGGCAGTGAAACCTTTTCGAGTCCAGGAGAACACCATATTAAGCCTTTATATGGCCTTAGCAAGACCTACGCTGCGTTGTGGCAGCGAATTCGGAAAAATAGCTGAAAAGACTAACAGCCTGTGGAATGAAGTTCTTGAGACGAACGGCTGGTTACACCAAATGGGATCGCGAACGGAATGAAGACGTATTAAAGGAACTTGAAATGGAACCCATCACGCGTTATATGCAGCATTACCATAACAACTGAAGAAAACATCTACAACGAATGAGTTGCAGATGGCTCCCAAAACCCACGCTACAGTACTACCTTAGCAGTGTCAGATCACTTGGTCGACCAGTGAAGAGATGGCGGGAGAACTTCTCGTCGAGACCGTAACACAAGAGGACTTACACTTAAAGGGAGAAAAAGAAGAAGAAGAAGCAGCTCTCGACAGGCGTTACCAACATACACTTCGAGTTTGCAGTATGGACGCAATCTTACAAAGCTTTACTAGAGTTCCTTCCAAACCCTTTCCTGGGCCAATTTGTGCTCCATCTTTACTGCAGATGGCAGAATGCTGAATCCTTCCTTTGGTACACTGCACCAGGCTAGCTGACAAACAAAGCTGATGACTAGAGGTGGCCAACGCCGTTCCATCTTTTCTCCGCCGACTCCTGATTGGTGTGATATGGATCATCATGATTTCCATTCGTGTGTCATCTCTTCACGAATGTGATGTGATGTGACTGTACGATCCTGCACGGTTGAGTGAACAAAATGTCTGCCCTGTCCAGAGCTAATCCCGTGGGGCAGCGGAGATCCTCTGGCGATGAGTATGACCTTCCTAAATCCGATTCCATTTGCTCATGACAGTCCTGGGAAACCGAGCAGTACGAAGAGCAATGTGACGCATCGACAAACTGCAGCCCCACAATCCCCAAGCACGCCGCTGTAGAATTTCGACACCTGCTGGTAGATATTTGTCTTTCTTATACGCGACATAACTTGTTCTTGTCATATACAGCACTGAAATGTGATTTCTGATTACCAGTTGCTGCATAATACTTCCTTGTATATAGGATGTAGAAGGAATTATTCCTACTTCTAGCTACATGACTACTCTGCTATTCACACTTGCGTGCCTCGTAGAGTGTTCATTGAATAAACTTCACTCAATTTTTCTACCGTTCCACTCTCGAACAGCACGCAGGAAAAAAACCACTTCAATCTTTCGGCGTGAGATCTCATTTCCCTTATTTTATTATGATGATCATTTCTTCTAGTGTACATGGGCGTTAGCAAAATATTTTCCCAATAGGAGGAGGTAGTCGGCAGCTGAAATTTCGTGAAAAGATCTCGGGGCAACGAAATGATTGTCAGCCCACGTCGCGTATCACATCCGTGACACCCTCTCCCCTATTCCGCGATAATACAAAACGAGCTGCCCTTATTTAAATTTTTTCGATGTCCTCCGACAGCCCTATCTTATAAGGATGCCATACCGCGCAACGATACTCCTGAATAGGTGACGAGCGTAGTGCAGGCAGTTTCTTCATTAGATTTGTTTTGCTTCTACAAAGTGTACTGCCAATAAAAAGTAGTCTTTGGTTAGTCTTGCCCACACCTTTAATTATGTGATTGTTCCAATTTAAGTTGTTCGTAACTGTAATACCTAGGGGTTTATGCCTATTAACAGCCTTTAAATTTGTGTGACTTGTCGTGTAACCGAAATTTAACGGATTCCTTTTAGCATTCAATGGGATGATCTCTCACTTTTCGTTATTTAGAGTTAATTGCCAGCTTTTGCGCCATACACATGTCTGTCTAGATCAATTTGCAGTTCTTATGACTTTACTAGACAGTAAACAACAATATGATCACCAAGCAATTTAAGATAACTGCTCATATTGTCTCCTAAATCTCCTTTACAAAGGTCAAATGACCTATAACATTTTCTTGTGAGACATCACATATCAACTCTGTTTCACTCGATGACTTTTCGTCACTTACTACGAACTGACAGACAGGGAATCACAAATCCATTCGGCCATTTGAGGCGGTACTCCATAGGCACCCAATCCGATTAGAAGTCGATTGTGAGGAACGGTGTAAAAAGCCTACTGGAAATCCAGAAAATGCAATCAATTTGGAGTCCCCTGTCGATAGGACTCATTATATCTTGCGAATAAAGAGTTAGTTCTGTTTCGGAAGAACAATTTTTTCTGATTCCGTGCCCACTACATGTCAATAGATTGTTTTCTTCAAAGTAATTCACAATGTCGGACACAGGGTGTATCCCAAAATCCTTTTACACATTCACGTCAATGATACAGGTGTGTAATTCAGAGGATTATTCCTATTTCCTTTCTTGTGTGTTGGTGTGACCTGTGCAACTTTCCACTCTTTGGGTACGGGTCCATCGTGGAAAAAGCGGTTGTACATGATTGGAGTTATTATACAAATTTCTTCATACTTTTAAACTGGTCCGGTGATTCATGTTTTGTCTGGGTGCGTAGTTGTATCAGCTCGAGAATTTCATTATGATTATCGCGGGGAAGTCATATATAACGATCCCTTTGTAACCACGATTTTATCCTCTCATATCTTCTGCTGGAGCCTTTAAAAATGTCATAAAGTTTGAAGTTTCATCGTTGTTGGATTCTCGTATCGCAAGACTCTGTCTCGCCAGTGCCTTTAATCTGCTGAATATTTTCCATAGCGCGCTTCAATTATCCTCCATTAATTTCAACTGAAATGACGATATAGAGAGAATGACGTTTGCAGTTTCAACGTTTTTTTAATGTTCTGTTGCAACTAATGTGAAAAGAAATTGTTGCTTAGCCGCTCTGCTCCTTGTTTCCAGTTTCAGAATACATCAGCCCAAGCTGTTTTGATTTTATGGCCTGCCTGTCAAATGTGGCTATTAACCTTCGCTCACACACATTAATACAAATGTGATAAATTCATTTATTATTTTGCTTCACCCAAAGAAGCTGAAGAATTCTCTACAGCTGACGCAAAAAGTCAAGATACACTGTTATGTTACTAAAAGTAACGGAAAAAGGTCGAGTTAAATTTCCTTGGTAATAAGATAGTCATAGTATCAAAGGAAAGACAAATCTTTACTGATATTCTTATGCTAAAAGTGCACAGAAAAATCGAGTAGCCGGGGCCAAGAGAGTCACTATCTGACGAAAAATGATTTCACTAACTGTAAAACTGGCACGCGATATGTCAGATTCTAAATGCTTAATAATCTAAAAAATTGCTATTACTGATCATCTATGATAAGGGCTCAGAATAAGCATCCAATTTCCGCTAAATTAAAAATATGCAAAAACAAAGTATAGCGCTTCTCTGCGCCGCTTCTCTTCGTTTCCTTTTTAGGGTACTTGTCTCGAACATATATTTTCATAAATGCACGTGTTCGCACATTGACACATTGAGAGAACGTTGGCGGAGCAACTGTCTCTATCAGAACGGCTGCTATACCTCCCGATGATTAATAGAGATCCTCATCGTTTGAGAAAGCTGTTCTATTTCAGACCACAGCGTTTCCAAACGGGTGGCAGCAACTACACCAGTATTTTAGGTTACAATCAATCCTGTAAGATGATGCTGCCCCACATTGGAATACTTGGAATGTGGTTTGGGTGAGCAGCGCTCCCAAAAGCAGAAGAGAACTCGCACTAAAATATAAGTACATGGTTGTAACTTCAGTTAGCACAGGTGCTCAGTCAACGTTCTGTCAGTGTACACTACATTCCCACTAATCTAGAGTGCATGTTTTACCCACTCTGAATTTTCTGTGTGGGTCAAAGTAAGCTCTGTACTCAGACTAACCGCCGGACCGGGTCTGAAACGAACATGAATGGTAAATAAGCTTTATTAAGCTGATTTATTACACTGAGAAAACGTAGTCATGTTGGCAGCTGTTATTGTTTCGAAATCTGAAATATTTACTTCATCTTCTTTGGTGAAAGAATTTCAGAAAACCGTGTTTAGTAACTCTTGATTAGTAGCTCTGTTATCGGTAATATTACCATTGCTGTTCCGCAGTGGAGGTATTCATTGCGTCTTGGAGCAGCAGTATACATACCAGCAGAATATCATTGGAATTTTAGATGGATTTCGAGACAGAGTTTCGTTACGGAAATTATTAAAAACATCTCGCAATAAAGTTGGTGCTAAATGTTGAGTTTGTGGAAAACATAGCCAAACTTCGAGATTTTTAAATTAGACACGCTTTTTTCGTTGTTTCTGCAATAATGATATAACCCGTTTTGTTTACCATGGTGTGTCAGTTCAGCTTCTTATTAATTTATGTGCTATATTTCTCTCAGTTACCGTCGAGCCTATTTCTTACTCGTCACAACCGGTCTACGTATATATAGTCAGTGTGGAATGAGCAGACATTGTCTCTTAGGGCAAAGTCAACCGAATTTTTATCTTCTTTTTAAAACAGCTATATTTTGTTTTCATTTTTGGTGTGTCGTATAACCTCGTGGTCACTAATCGCTGTATCCACCGTGATAATGTCTATTTGGTCAGGACTATTTGTCACTAAGAGGTGAAGCATGTTTTCGCTACCAGTTGTACTTCACGTGGGCTCCTAAATTAATAGTCCAAAATAACTTTCGGAGAGAGCATTTAGTACAGTTTCGGACGGTGTTTCATGCCTACCATCGACTTTAAACACGTGTTTGCCAACATATCAAGGGTAAATGAAGTCACCACCAATTGTAATATCTCTAGTTTTCTTTGGACCTTTCTGTAACTGTTTCATCTGAGTGGGGTGGTTGGTGAAAGGGACCAGTTTTTAACTTATTCCTATTTCAAGTACAACCTATGTCCATACTAACTCACAGGAACCATCTACTCCAGTTTTATTACAAGAGCGACTACTAATAACAGCAAGAAACACGCCGCTACCGACTGTGTTTATCCTTTCTGACCTTTGTAAAAATTTCGGCCGAACTTGTCCCCGTATTTAGCCACCTTTCAGTTCCGATAAAGATTTGCACTTCAGTGCGTTCTATTAGCGCTTGGAGCTTTGGTTCCTTCACAGAACAGCTACGATAATGCATAACTATAATACTTATTGCTCCTAGGTCTACCGTCGTCCTATGTTTGTCCCATAACCTTAGAGACTGAAGCCCTTTTTGTAGTTTTCCAAGATCGTCTCTCCCGAAAACCGCCCAGTCCATTCCACACAGCCACGAATATTCGTGCAGCCACCGCCTGTATGTAACTGACCCTTGACCTACTAAGCGGAACGCAAAACCCCACCATCCTACGACCTATGTCGAGGTATTTGCAGTCTATACCGTTGCATAACTGTGTGAGCCTCTCATTCAAACCCTTCATTTGGCCTTGTAGCTATGGTCTGCTATCGTTCCTGTCGACAACGCTAAATATGATAAGTTCTGCCTTCATCTCGGAAGCAAGAGTGGCTGTCTTTACAACTCTATAGTCACCCGAAAGCAGAGAGAAACTCTTCCAATCCAGACTGACGCACACCATTAGTATCGACATGAGCCGACACCTGCAACTGGCTGCACCCTGTACTCTTCATGTCATCCAGAAGCAGCCGTTCCACATCTGGAATGTCTCCTCCCGGTATGCACATTGTTCTTCCCCTCCTTGGCTGCCATGTCTCTAAGGGCTTCATTATGTGCCTCACATTTGAGTTGACAAATACCAGTAATGCCTGGATCTTGCACACCGAGAGGCTTCCTCTGAAATAGGACCAGTGACTACATTTACCTTTGTCAGCCACAGACAGTAACTGAAACCTGTCAAACGAACCAGGATGGCCTTTCGATCGTCCCAGCCTGCCTGCTACACCTTGAAACGACCTCCCACTCGAGTGTAAGTGAGGGGACAACTTCAGTGCAGGGAGTAGGCAGCGCAGTCAAAGTAGTGGACTGATTGGGGAATGCACCGACGTGATGGATGTCCCTTGGATCCCTTGTGTGGCCTCCACACTGGTGCCTATTTCTCTAGGGAATGGCCTCAAGCTGTGTCACCGAAGCCAGTAACGCCTGGAGTTGTGTGCGGTCAGCAAATCAGCTCATATCCGATTACAGCACCCACAGTCCTTAAGCACTCTGAAGGTAGCGGAATTATACACTAAACAGTTATAAAAATACGGACTGTGCCTCGTAAATACACAAACGCGCAATCAACTTAGAACTTAAACTACAAAGCTCTCCGTTACATCAAAATAAACCGCTCCTAGTTACAGTTAGTAAAACAATTCAGAAACGATGGCTGTGCTCTCCTGCGCTCATATGGGCCTGGAAGCTGCCTTGTGTGGTTGCACTTAAATGCTAATAATTTGCACATTAAAGTATTTTTACTCTTGTTGCACACTGCCTACATTCTGTTGCGTTTTTAATGAGCAACAGTGTAACATCTTTCTGAATTAGGTTAAACAGCAAGGGGGATACACTGTTCGTCTGTCGAACACCTGTACGTATCGCACGAAGCTCAAAGTATCTATCTACGAATATCGTTTTAAAACTGTGGTACGTAGAGTTTCTCGTCACGCTATATATAGCAAATAGACAACCAAAAAGAAGCAAAAAAATTTACAAATCTGGAAAATGTATTTGAGGAGAATAAAACGACTTAAACAACGAGAATAATATAATCATACTGGCAGAGGAGATGCTATGTTACTAAGAGAGCCATGGAGCAACCTTGTCCTGGACAGTCACCCCCATCTAAAGCGTAGATGTTTCATTTTTACAGAGGGATTAGTGCTAACTATCCACAAAGTGGCCCGCCCGATTATTGGTGCAGTCTAATGCACGGCTTTCTGGATTGAGAAAGAGCACCTGGTCCCCAGCACGAATCCGGCGGACTTGTGTCGAGGTCCTGTGAGCTGGCCAGTCTGTGGATGGTTTTTAGGCAGTCTTCCTTCTGCCTCGGCGAATGCGGGCTGGTTCCCCTTATTCTGCCTCAGCTATACTATGTCGGCGATTACTGCGCATACAAGTTCCCCACGTACGCATACACCACCATTACTCTACCACGCAAACATAGGGGTTAACACTCGTCTGCCGGCTGGGGTGGCCGAGCGGTTCTAGGCGCTACAGTCTGGAGCCGCGCGACCGCTACGGTCGCAGGTTCGAATCCTGCCTCGGGCATGGATGTGTGTGACGTCCTTAGGTTAGTTAGGTTAAAGTAGTTCTACGTTCTAGGGGACTGACGACCTTAGAAGTTAAGTCCCATAGTGCTCAGAGCCATTTGAACCATTTTTACACTCGTCTGGTGTGAGACGTTCCCTGGGGGGGGGGGGGGGGGGTTGTCCACGAGGGACCGAATAGCACAATAACCCTCAAAGAATGGTTCGGTGTTGGGCGACGGAGGGGTGAAGTGGACTGCAGTAGTCGTCGTGGGGTTGTGGACAACTGTGGTTGCGGCGGGACGGAGCCTCTCCGCCGTTTCTAGGCCCCCAGTTGACATACAATACAATCCACAAAGCGAATTTTCGATTACTGAATTGAGTTTAACATACACCTTTGAACTCCTTCACTGCAGAGTAAAAACTGAGTAAGAATCTTTGACAAGTAGGTGAAATGTATAAAGATTAGATGGAGATGCTTTACTGATTTTGCGTAGAAACACCGAACACGTTCAAACTGGAGCGACGAAAGCTTTATTGAAACGAGGAAATGGGTAATAAATTTTCTGTGTCAGAATGTAATATTTTCAAAATACACGCATCAAAAAAGTTTTGCATCACCTCGGTTCCGAGAGTTCCTGACCTTGTACAGAAAACTGGAATATATATCAACATAAACATCATTTCCGCCCATTTTACTGCTATGAAAACCACACATTGCATGTTGTACCACCATACATCGAGACCTTCAGAGGTGGTGGTCCACATTGCTCTACACACCAGTACCTCTAATACCCCAGTAGCACGTCATCTTGCATTGATGCATGCCTGTATTCTTCAACCACTGTTGGTCCAGATTGTCCCGCTCCTCAACGGCGATTCGGCGTAGATCATGCCCTTTTCAATCTATACCATGCATGTTCGCTAGAGTTCATGTCTGGCGAACATGCTGGCTAATCTAATCGAGAGATGTCGCTATCCTGAAGGAAGTCATTCACAGGATGTGCGAGATGGGGACCCGAATTGTCGCCCATGAAGACGAATGTCTCGCTAATATGCTGCCAATATGCTTGCATTATCGGTCGGAGGATGGCAGTCACGTATCGTACAGCTGTTATGGCGCCTTCCATGACCACCAGCAGCGTACGTCGGCCCCACATAATGCGACCCCAAAACAGCAGGGAACCTGCACCTTCCTGAACTCGATGGACACTGTATCTAAGGCGTTCAGCCTGACCGGGCTGTCTCCAAACACGTCTCCGACAATTGTCTGGTTGAACGCATATGCGACACTCATCGGTAAAGAAAACGTGATGCCAATCCTGAGCGATCCATTCGGCATGTTGTTGGGCCCATCTGTACCGTGCTGCATGGTGTCGTGGTTGCAAAGACGAATCTCGCTATGGACGTCAGGAGTGAAGTTGCGCATCATGCAGCCTACTGTGCACAGTTGGAGTCGCGACACGACGCTCTGTGGGTGCAGGAAAACCAATATTCAACAGGGTGGCGTTGCTGTCAGGTTTGCTCCGAGCCATAATCCTTAGTTAACGGTCATCTACTGCAGTAGGTAGTCCTTGGGTGGGCCAAGTGAGGCATGTCATCGACAGTTCCTGTCTCTCTGTATCTCCTCCATGTCTGAACGACAATGCTTTGGTTCACTCCGAGACGCAGGTCACTTCCCCTGTTGACAGCCCTTCCTGTCACAATGTAACAATGCGGAAGCGATCGAACCGCAGTGTTGACCGTCTAGGCATGGTTGAACTACAGACAACGCGAGCTGTGTACCTACTTCCTGATGGAATGACTGGAACTGATGGGCTGTACGACCCCTTCCGTCTAATAGACGCTGGACATGCATGGTTGTTTACATCTTTGGTCGGGTTTAGTGACATAGCTGGACAGTCAAAGGGACTGGGTCTGTGATGCAATATCCACAGTCAACATCTATCCTTCAGGACATCTGGGGACCTGAGTGATGCAAAACTTTTTTTGATGTGAGTAGTAGCACTAAACCCTCGTGGGACGAGATCAGGGATAGGACGAGACCAGAATAGAAACGGTTTTCTCATTGTGGAAGAACAAGTTAATAATTCCCGCGCAACCATTCCCTAAACAGATTAAGGTCATTGACAGGACCACTCTCACACAGCTTTTTTCCGTCATTATTCTGATAGGCTTGATACAGCCTCTACGAACTGCTTGCTTGTATCAGTCTCTTCATCTCGCAGTAGCACTTCCACTCTCCATTTTTAATCATGTGTAGGATGTATTCCACTATATATCTTCTCCTACAGGTTTTACTCTCTACACCTTCCTGTAGTAACGCTGAAGGTACACCATGATGTCTTAACTCACTTCCTAATCCCCTGTCTCGTCTTCTTGTTAGTGTTGCATTCGTCACTAATTCTGCGTTCGAAAAGCCTTCTCATTCGTTATCAGGCCATAAGATTTTAGATAACCTTCGGTAATATCACAACAAATGTTTCTGTTCCCTTCTTTTGCGGCTTTCTCATTGTCCATTATTCACTACTGCGTATGCTGTGCTCCAAACCCACGAGCACATTCACAAAACTTTCTTCCTCAAATTAAGGCCTATGTTTTCTTTTCCGGCCAGGAATGCCCTCTTTGTCTGTGCTAGTCTGCGTTTGATGTCTTCCTTGCTTCTTCAATCATTTCTTTTTTCTTTCAAAGTAGAAACGTTGGTACTTTCGTCTTCCTTCAGTCTACGCTCAACTCATAATAAGCGCTCATTTGACCTTCCATACCACTCAGTAGGTCATGTAACTCTTCTCCACTTTCACTGATGACAGCAGCAGCATCAGAAGATTTTATCATTCATGTCCTTTCACCCTGAATTTGAATCCAACTCACACGTTGGGTTCTTGTACGTACTGTAAATAACCCATTTTCCCTATAGCTTATTCCTATTTTTTCTCAGAATTTCAAACAAGTTGCGCCATTTTAAATTGTCGATCGCATTTTCTAAGTTCATAAATCCAATAAACGTTTCTTCATTTTTCTGAAGTCTTGGTTCCATTATTGAGTGCAACCTCAGAACTGTATTTCCAGTGCCTTTACCTCTCAGAAAGCAAAACTGATCTTTATCTAGCAGCACCTTGATTCTCTTTCCCACTCTTCTGTAAATTACTCTCGTCAGTAACTTGGATGAGACGTTAAGCTGATTGTGCGATAGTCCACGCACTTACCTGCTGTTGCTCTTTTTGAGACAGTTTAGAGGCAAACCGCCGAGAGTCTGATACCATCAGTCTCGTTCATACTGCACATAAATCTCAGTAACAGTTTGTTTGCCACTTCCCTCAATGATCACAGAAATTCCGACGGAATGTTATCTATTCTTTCTGCCTTATTTAATCGCCTGTCGCCATATACTTCCACTTCTTCTATAACACGTCGGACAACTCCCCCCCCCCCCCCCCCCCCCTCTCCCCATGGATGCCTCAAATGTACTCTTTCCACCAATCAGCTCTCTATGCGTTGACCATTCGCATCCCCATTACATATTTTGATGTGTTTGCCCTTGCTTTTAAGAAGGCCGTTTCCACTTTTCTATATGTTGAATCATTCCTTCCGACAGCCGTTTCTTTCTCGATTTATTCACATTTCTTTCTACAGCCATGCCGCCTTGGCTTCTCAGCAATTCCCATTTACTTCACTTCTGTGTGACTTACATTGCGGTATACTTGCTTTCCTTTAAGATGTTTTTACTTCCTCTCTTCATCGATTAGTTTCTTCGCAATTACGTTCTTGTGCCTTTTTATATCCAAGCTCTTTCTTTGTCTCTAATAGCTCCCTCGTCGACGAGGCTTTAAAACCTAATTTTCTTCCTTTTTGTACGATGTTAAACGAATATTATCAGGTACAAATATCATGTTTTACTAATTTGCAACACAGTGTCCGAATAACATCAGCTGACCACAGAGATAGGGTGGGAAGGTAACAGAGAAACGAGAAACTGTGTTTTTGATCCACGAAGTGTGTTGAAACCGGATGTTGTCACGTAATAACACAGCTTCTAACCTGAAATGTATCAGATAATTCATTTGGCAAACCACTAGTATCCAACAGCTAGTTGTAACACTTCATCGCCGGGAAAAGTGTAGTGAAACTACCTCACGGATAACAGTTATGTGCCAGAACGGTAGACGAACCGGGAATTTCCTCTTGCGCAATCTCATTGTTACCGAAACGTGTGTTAGTAAAAGGCTTTTCGGACGTTAACTCCGAAACGCAGACGTCCAGTTTGAAAATATGGCCAGCTGAAATGATTTTTATTTGGGAGGCTGAAATATATCTTTAGCGAGGCAAAAGGACAAAAAAAAAGAATGCATAAAAAAGAACAGTCAATAAATTACTGAATTTGTGTCTATAAGCTATTACAGTTTCTCTTGCAAATAAAACACAGGGTGTCCCAAAAACATGTATACACTTTCTGAAATTGAATATCTCTTTAATTAAAGGAGATATAAATGCAGTTTTGTGGGTAATTATTCAGAAGGTAATAAAAAACATAACACTTTTTTTTGTTCCAGGACAGTAAACATGGTGTTATTGATGGCTCAATGGAAATGCGTACTAAAGTGTTACTGGAAAAGAGAGAATGTGAGTGAGGTATGATGTTGCCAATGGGCTGAATTTGGAACACCATTACCATCAAGAGTAACAATTGCAAGAATCTGAGATAAGTTTGACACCAGAGGAACAGTACAAGATTTGAAGAAGGGACATTACAAAAGAAAGAGATGTTCAGCAGACAGTGAAAGGGTTGATGCAGTAATCCAGACATCACACAGTCTCGAATAAATCTGCAAGGCAGTGCTCTCGTGAGATTGGGACTTGCAAATGTAGTGCTCATAAAATTCAGTGGGCTTAGAAATTGAAGTCTTTCATTCCAAAATTTTTCCATGCTCTTAGTGAGGATGATCCCAATAGATGAAGTGAATTTTGTGAGTGGTTCCTTAACAGATGCGAAGAAGAGCAACATTTCCACGATCTAATTCTTCTGTCAGATGAAGTGACCTTCAAACTTACTGGAACAATAACTACCATAATTGTGTGTACTGGGACAGTGAGAACCCATTCATAGCAGAGAAAAGACATCTTAATCTACCAGGAGTATGAGTTAGTGTGGTCTGCCTTCCGGAAGGTTAACTAGGCTGTAATACTTTGAAAAACTGTCAAAGGTGACTCTTACTTAGAAATGTTGCATGTAGTAACTCCTGATATTAACAAGTTTTTGAAAATGAAGATTACTGCTTTCAGCAGGGTTGAGCACCACATCACTTCCACATTGATGTGAGGGTATTTGACAGCTGTACATTTCCTGCAAGATGGATAGGACAAAGAAGGGGTGTGGAGTTTCCAGCCTGATCCCCTGATATAACTCCTCTAGTCTTGTGTCTGTGGGGTACTCTAACGAACACAGTTTACACAGCAAGATCACAAACACTGGATGATCTTAGAGAGCAAATTGAGGAGGCCTGTGATGCTATTCCATTAGTAACAATACAGTTGGCAAGGCACTCTGTTCTAAGTCATTGTCGGCGGTGTACTTGGACTGAAGGAGGCCATTTTGAATATTTAACACCTTCAGTTAGACCTTAAGGTACACCGCAAACATTGCTCTGTATTTCTATCTCCTTTAATGAAAGAGAGATTCAGTTTCAAAAAGTGTATACATTGTTTTGGGACACTCTGTATAGTGTAGAAGTCTTCTTGTTAATATGATATTCAACCCCAGGTGTGTCAAAACGTCTGTAGACGCGACAAATAGGTGTTTAGAAGACACGTAATGCTGTGACTGGGCCTTACGTGAAACTAGAAACTCTGCCGACCCTTTCAGTTTCACACCGCGTATGTTATGACCTGCTGAATTTATTTCATAGTATTGTCCGTTGTGCCTTTTAGTCCGATGACAGCTGTGAGCGTTAGACAGCCTCAATATTTGGTCGCTGATATTTCTCTCCTGCAATTTTCAACGTGCTTGATTTATTTCCATTGACGGTGTCTGATCGGCACCGTTTGATGCTTTTTTGTGCGACGTCGTCTGATTTTTGTTTAGCTGGTCGCGGCAATCATTGATAGCTCTACTGCCCAGGGGACGATGTGGGAACGGGGCGAGAGCGTGCATATTCTAAACAGAACATGGCAGCTGTGTGACGACTGTAAGCGCTTAGCAGTGTTCCTACCGATACGTTAATGAGCTTGTAACCTGCGCAGCTCTTCGGTAAATAGAGATAAACAAATATGTACGCTTTGTATTCGTGTCATACATATTTTATGCAGCGTGAATGTAGAAAAAATTTGCTGATCTACATTTTTAGTTGCCAATCCAGTACACAAAAACGAGCTTTTCGTTCCTCCTCTGGTCCCACGTGGTATTGCTATTTTGCCTTCTGCTCTTTCAACATAAAATTTTACAGAAACTTGCAGTAAGATATAATGTCTTTATTTTATTCACCTTATTTATTTTTGAGGGTGTTTGCTTGCTGCTGGATTGTCCTACAGCTGCCTCCACAATCCACCGCCCACTACCGACAGGCTGCACCTCAAGTTATGTAAAGGGTGTAGTTTTATGCTCATAAAACAAACTCTCTGCTAGTGTAAATAGTGGATGTAGTACTAAATAAATAAAACCTACAGATATATAAGTGTAAACTCACTCTCCAGGTGGGCTTCTTATACTTGCTGCAACGAATATTTTACAGACAGACGCCATCTGACATCACGTAAAGGACGTATTCGTACCCTTTTAAAACGAATACTGTGATGCTAACAGTGCAAATAATGGATTCTGTACTAAAATCAACGAAATCTCCAGCTAAATAAGTATAAATTCATCCTCGTGAAAAGAATGTATGTATGCTACAATGAATACTGAACCGAGAGCGTTGAATCTTCCGTTGCATATACTGCAAAATAAGTACTTAACACCATCCAACATCTGTTAAACATACATTCAGCTAGCAAGTTGACACACTATTCCTGAGTAGAAGACTTCGCCAATAACGTAATGCCGTTAGGACAAGCAACAACATTACAACCAATATTGAACAAACATTCTAGGATTGATAGACGTGTTTTTCTTGTCAGGTAAAAGTGTATGACAGGAAGAGTGAGATGTAATCCTATTATAAACGAGCAAATATTAAAAAAACACAATAGCAACGACTGTGTTACGCAACAAGTGCATCAATAGTACCACACATCTATTGCACAAAAAAAAAAATAAAAAAAAAAATAAAAAAATAAAAGAGGCTTCCACCACAAGAGTGCATGAGTTTCACCTCGATGTTTGGATACAAACTAAGCAACTTAGAACCAGTCTCACCTCCCCTCCTACCTCCCCTCCTACCTCCCCTCCTACCTCCCCTCCTCCCTCCCCCTCCTATCTCTGTAGGCAGGGATGTTAGTTTTCCAGCCGACCGCTGTGGCCGAGCGGTTCTAGGCGCTTCAGTCCGGAATCACGCTGCTGCTGCGGTCGCAGGTTCAAATCCTGCCTGGGGAGTTGATGTGTGTGATGTCCTTGGGTTAGTGAGATTTAATTACTTCTAAGTCTAGGGGACTAATGACCTGACTTGTTCAATTCCCATCGTGCTTAGAGCCATTTGAACCATTTTTGTTGGTTTTCCAGGCCTGTTCTAGCCTGTTGCTGATGGTACACAAAGAGGTGCATTCACTGCAGTTGCTCTGCTTTGGTCAGTGTTGGGTTGCAGTCTGCAGCTGGACTCTCCTGGTAGGTAATGAGTCTGCTTTCCCAGACCTGTTCTAGCCTCTCACTAATGGTACAAAAAGCCGGCCGCGGTGGCCGAGCGGTTCTAGGCGCGTCAGTCCGGAACCGGGCGACTGCTACGGTTGCAGGTTCGAAACCTGCCTCGGGCATGAATGTGTGTGATGTCAAATGGCTCTGAACACTATGGGACTTAACATCTGTGGTCATCAGTCCCCTAAAACTTAGAACTACTTAAACCTAACTAACCTAAAGACATCACACACATCCATGCCCTAGGCAGGATTCGAACCTGCGACCGTAGCAGTCGCGCGGTTCCGGACTGAACGCCTAGAACCGCTAGACCACCGCGGCCGGCTGTGTGATGTCCTTAGGTTAGTTAGGTTTAAGTAGTTCTGAGTTCTAGGAGACTGATGACCTCTGCTGTTAAGTCCCATAGTGCTCAGAGCCATTTGAACCAATGGTACAAAAAGAGATCCATCTGCTGGCTATGCTCTACTTTGGTTGGTGTTGGGTTGAAATGATGTACTGTTCCAGGTCTGCAGAAAGCAAACGTTATTCTAAGAAGTGCCAAATGCGGCAACAACAGCGAAATACTTGACTGTTCGTCACGGATGAGACAAAGACAACTCTCTGTACAAGAATGGCCAAGAGCATGCTACGGCCCTCAGCTACATCTCGGAGTGGTAAGAAGCGGCTCCAGGGACTGCACTCGCCTCAGGAGCGGGTGCCACAATGAGCAACCATTTATGTCGCTGCGGGTGGTCAGTCTTCAGTACGCTGGCGGCAGCCACACTACTGCCTCCAGCCGTTTCCTACCAGAGCCTGCATGCTCTCCTAGCCAGAGAGCACTCAAAATTAGTGTCCATGGAAGTCCTGTAAATAAATAGTCATGGATGTAGGTATTACATACATCTTCAGATGAAAAAACATCAATATACAACAGCAGCTTTCGCATGATCGAAAAAAAACAGTAATTTTTACACGTAAATGCAAGCTACAATTTGCATAAGATCCTTCCTCGTTTTTTCCCTAACATCCAAGTGAGTAACATCACGAACTCTGTCTGCGATTCTGTTGTCGATGGCAGATACGCGAAGTGCCGAGTTTGGAGCTCTAAAACAATCATTTTTGTAATAAGACTAAAAACAGCCGACCAGTTGCAATGGATAAAGTAATCTTTACCTAGGTTTCGACAGATTTAAACCCGTCTTCTTCAGAAGGCGGCAGTATTACATTAATATGGAATGATGTATCATTGTCGTTTTTAGGGCCCGTGTTGCCCGGATTTGAATGCGTGCCACGATTTGAGTCGCGCGCCACAGGCCAACAGGCAATCACAAGTCCGCTTCAAGGTCACCCGCCTAGCGAACGACCAAGAGCGGCCTACAGACCAAGTTGTAAGTGAACTTTGTTTTTAGTCTTTTTAAAAAAAAATCTCACGGGAGAGATAAGGATGGTTCTCGGGTAGGGCAATCTTTATTGTCTGTAATACAACATACAATCACCATTGATCTTTATTTTGCAATTTCCATTACCAATCATGCACCATAAAAATATATACTCATCAGCATTCAATTTCTTCCTCCGGCTACTCAAAGTAAATGGCATACTAGGAACAACTGTACCATAAGGCTGCTTAGCTAAAAGTCCTGTTGTCTCTGCTATACTCCATGTCTTCCATGTTAAAATACTTCCATCTGGAAAGGCTTCAGGGCCACCATAGTCTGCATGGTTGCCCCATATTACTGCAAGAGTAAGCCATGTACTACCACCAAAAACTGCTTGTACATCACATGTAAAGTTCAAATGGAGTCCACGAAAGACATTTGGACCTCCAATGAGCTGTTGGACTAATGGATCTATGCAGATATTTGTAAAAACGACAATGATACATCATTCCATATTAATGTAATACTGCCGCCTTCTGAAGAAGACAGGTTTAAATCTGTCGAAACCTAGGTAAAGATTACTTTATCCATTGCAACTGGTCGGCTGTTTTTAGTCTTATTAAGTGGAACCGTTGCTGTTGCGCAGCTATGTTAAAAATACTGAAATCATTTTTGTTGTATTTTCTTCAGTTTTACTTATTTTCCATCAATTTTCGCAATTTTAGAAGGTCTTCCGTAATTTCAACGCACTACACCCAATTACGTAAGTTCCAAACGACTGCTCTCGACGACTTGTCACGTCAACAGAACATCTCATTTCGTCAATCTCGTGATGCTATCAGCCAATGACATTTCAGCATGGTTCTCAACTTCTGTATCATCGCTGAACCACCCCTTCTATTACTTTGCGAGTGCTATATACATGTGGACATATCGTGATCCCTTTTACTGTGTCTCCATCACATGACACAATACAAAATCGGAGATTGAAAGATCTCACCAACCCCTTTGATGGTTATCACCCCAACAAGCGAATCATCTCCATAGGAGCACTGTGCTCTCTATTTTGAAACGAGTTGCCCTTGTGGAACCTATTGGCTAAGGATCCTCAAAAGAAAAAAGACTAGATGGTCTCTGTATGCATCTTGCAACTTTGTCCCTAACCTATCCACACTGCAACATTATCTCCAGTTTAATTTGTAACTGACCAGAAGTAGGAGGGCATCATATCCGCTAAGTTCCACATCTCGGAAGGATCAGAATGAGCTGAGTTACACGTAATCGATACACTTAGATATTTTGCTTTCAGAAAGAGCATAATACATGTTCCAAACTTGCACAACCAACTGACGCTAGGGATTTAGACTAGTATTCTCACTCCAATACCGTAACTCCCATTCTTAAAAGACTGTCCCATACCAAACGTAATTACATCACCTATTCCAGTACACACGATCTCTCTAGATGGATGCATGATAAGCAGCTTAGCACTTCTTATTGGTTTATAGTAGATACGAGCCTCATACATTTGAGAGTGTTGTGGTGATACAACAGACGGTTGAGAATAACTAGAAGAATTGTGTGGTTTATGCATGATGGAGCTCCAGGTGGAAGAAGTTTAAAACATGCTACATAAATCACTTGTGCTATTAATTCTAGTGTTTAGAATACATACTACGAAGGTCCTGTAAAGAGAGAAATGACTGTAGAACAGAAACACACGCTCCTAATGCTACATAGTCTTGCACTTAAAGATGCTATGATGTTAAAGCGTTGTAGATTCCGATATATTAACTGTGAAATGCATCACTTAATAATCCAGTGGTGGAAGTATATCTCTAACACCTGACCCAAATTTGCCCTGCACATACTCTATTCCACTCACTATGATGACAAACTTTAAGATGATCAAATTACCACCTTCTACACAAAGAAAAGGAAAACATAGAGTCTTTGTGATAAATGTACTGTATAGGTTTCTGGAGGTGTATAGCGGACAGTCTTCATGTCCGACCACACTTCAGATATTATGCTACGCAATGGAAAATCCATGAACAACTGCATCTTATGAGGAAATAGGCAAATGCATGGCACCGGTGTTTGAATTTCTGAAAACCAGAAACTTCTCTCACTGATTTAGAATCACTGCAGTTATGAAACTGCACACTCGATTTATGTCCAAGATGTGGCAGGGAAATGGAGTACTTCACATGGAGTGAGGGACAGCGGGCATGGGCATACACATGAAAACCCAGCCCATTAAATATCGTAAATGCGTTGTGTTTACGACATAATAAAGTTAGCTCTCAAACACCAAACTACAATCCATGTACATGTGTTTTACAGACGGACTACAGATGTCCTGGATGTGTTGGGGACATGTATCAGAGTTAGATGGTTTAAACAGAAAGAGCATACCATACCTGATTAGCAATAAGGGCATATATTTATAAAAATAGAGGCAGCAATAGTAGGAGGAATATGCTCCGTACTCAGGTCAGCTCCTTGTTGCAGCTCCGTACACGATGGAGTGAATCAAGTCAAACATGGAGAACTATTTCCAGACTTCGTCGACTGCACCACTGCATGAACCTGCAAACATGCTCTCTGATGAAGTAGGACACCAAACTGTTTCCAGACTTCGAGTTTCCACAATACCCTTCACATGCAGCATTCTTCGAGTCGGATATAGCTATCAAACGAGGGTTACTATACTTTCAACTATCTAATTCGATTACTTTCATTCACGTCCCTAAAGAAAGGCATGCATGTCGATCATCGGAAAGAGGGAAATTCTCAGGATTTTTAGTAGGATGGTGAATAATAACCGTATAAAATAAAGACACACATGATTATGTTAGCAATATGAGTATACACATATCGAAAACCGCGGAAAAATTACGAGAATTTGCGGGAATGATGTACAAACTGAAGGAGTGTACGACAAAATGAGTGAAATCTTTCTACATGGAAACGAGTGTGTGATAGCAACAGGAATACGAAGAAAGGTCGACGTGGAAGCTGTGGGGTTAGAAAAGCAGTGACTGATACTGGAAAGCGCCAAGACAGCTGAAATAGACTGTTTAACGCGGATGACCACCAAATGTGAAGTACTAAACTTATATACGTCGGATCGAAAGTCCAGGTGTGACATCAAAGCTATCGACACCTTATAGATTTTTACAAAGCGTCTGGACATGTGACTATAATAAACTTTACATCCTCCTTAGCTAAACAGCATTGTATTACCAGCTTGGGAACTGCAAAGTACAGCTGTAGAATGGATCGCGTGTTTGACCCTGTGCAAGACATTTAACTGTTTTGACTGTAACAAACAGTATTTACAATGAGCTTCTCTGTATTCTCTACCAATCAGAACTATAATACAGCATGTTGTATCAGCTATACCTTAAAGAACAGCTGCTGCAAGTTTTTTAACAACATTCTGCAGTATGACTTCTGAGGAAGCAGGAATACATGCAATTTGACTTGTCTTGGATGCTTTTCTAGAAAAGATAGCCACCTGCCTCTAAATTGACATGGATCTGCGTCAACGAATGGTAGAAACTAGATGGTGTAATTGGTTGAGAGGGGTTGTAACGAGGTAGACTGATGGTGCATTCTAGAGACAGGGAAATGTTGTAGTAGGTCATTTATCGCACATTTAACAACAATTTCCGTTATGGTTTAAATAGTATATCTGGCAAATGTGTATATTCACAATCCACATACTGCCACAGTCGTTTTCTGAAATTATCATGCACTCTTTCAAGCATGTCTTCTGGTATTCTTGCAATTTCAGCCTGAATATTATTCTGCACGTCTTCCAGGGTGTTGGAACGGTTGCAATACGCCTTCGACTTCAAGTAACCGGAAAGAACAAAATCGCATAGGGCTAATTCCGGTGATCTTGCGGGCCAGTTGAGATCCCCCATCCGAGAGATAAGCCTTCCAGGAAACGTTTGCCTCAAAAAACTAATGTTAATACTCACTGTGTGTGCAGTGGCACCGCCTTGTTGAAACCAGGTATCCTGTAAGTCCATTGCCTCAAGAGCCAGCTGGGAAACTCTTGCAGCGTAGTTAAGTAGCGATCCGAGTTCACAGTTAAAGGATGACGATTTTCCTGAGAAACGTAAGGGCCAATTATGTCTATTCGTGATATGGCGCACCACAAAGTGAGGCGGTCTGAGTGCAGGAATCTCTGGTGAATTTTCCTTGTTTTCGTGTCGCTCCAGTACCGCAAGTTCTGTTTGTTTACAAATCCAATGAGGTGAAAATGTGCCTCATCAGAAAAGAATATATTCGTGTCAGTGGTATGCTTGAAAGCATGTCTCCAAAAGATGTTCTTCGTGTTGCGTGACCCCGTACTGATAATTGCTGGACCATGCACATTTTATATGGTTGAAAATTCAGTTCATTATGAAGAATCTGGTGGAGAGAACGTCTTGAAATGTCAAGAGAAAGTGCGTGTTTCCGAGCTGAGCGTTTCGGTAACTGCAGTACTGCTGCACTAACGCGTTCGACATTTTGTGGTGTAACTCTTCTATCAGGTCCTCTTCGTGCAGATGACACATCTCCTGAAGTTCTGAATGCATTTACCCAATTTAGAATTGATTGTCGTGCGGGAACACGTCCGCCTAGGGGTAACGAAAATCGCAAACGAAAAGCACGCTGCACTGCAATGATCGAGTGGGAATTCAATAAATATACCTCAACACTGCATTATCGCAACTGAACAACAATTGAATACAAATCTCCCGTCGGTCACTATAAACCACGTCCACTCTCCCCTCTATTCGACCAACAGTCGAATTGCTATAATAGCAATTTACAGCGCTTCACCATATACTGTGTGTTCAGGGTGTGACTTAAAGCACTACGTACCTGCAATTGTTTACAGCAAAGCTCCCCGTACCACAGCCGCAGAGGACTTCCTACTCACGTATGATGAATCATATCCACCAAACTAATGGAAAACCTGTTTCGGCTCCCTCCTCTAGATGAAAGAAGATGCATGGAAAGTTCACCATTTCCGTGCCAAATCTTGAACATAATCCGAGTCTTCAGTTTTGTAACGGCAGTGATTCTAAGTCAGGAGTTTTTGAGGAACTGCTATCCCTATATATACATTTGGTTGCCACTTGACTTGGGCTGAAGAGACTGTTCCCTGTCTGAGCCGTAGTAAAGTTAGCTTTGAGAAGCGCGCCGCAGCGCGTAGCATGAAGCAGTCGCCCTCCGTTTTCTGGCGGTGGCGCCGCTGTCGCAATTGAATGCTTCGGTGTCTCCCTCTAGCGAGAAAGGAGAAAATTGGGCTGTTCGCGTGGGTTTAAGAAGTGGCTGCATGGGCTCTCGTGGAGAGTTGGCAGTCGGGGCATGAAGGAGCGACTTCTCTGCCGGTGCAAGAGGGACAGCACGCAGACCGCGGCATCAGCGTAGGCGATGCGAGCAGCGGCTCCGTGGTATGAGGCGTTAACTGCTCGTCGCGAAAGAAATCTTCCTGAGCGTGGGTCCGCAAGGGGTCTAATCTGCAGTTCGGTCGTATGCGTATGCTGTCGACCGGCGAGGAGGTTCTGAAAATCGGCGCGCCCTCCTGCGTCCGTTGAAACGAATGGCAGAGCATTTGGAGGTGCTGCGTTGGTTCAGTCCTGGGAGTCGTAATGCTCCAGAAGTTGAGTATTGATTGTTAACAGATTTTATGAAGTTTAATTGAATTCAATTTACTTATTCTTGTTAATTATACCAACCTTTTTTTTTGGGGGGGGGGGGGGGGTTCCACAATTCATTCTCGTCTGCCCACCCGCGGGAAGGTGGTAATATTAGAAAGGGTGGTCCGTTTGTCCCCTTTTGAGGACGAAAGGGGGGAGTCACAGTAAATCTGTGGTTCGGATTGCTTCTTTCCCCTCGCAGCTTACCTACGGGTTTATTCGACTGTTAGCCTCTGCCATGTCTGTGAAAGTCTAAAGCACCAATGACTGTACTGTTTGAAATGCAACGCCTATTCGTTTCTCGGCTGCCATAACTAGTACTACTAGACTCACGTGTAGAAGGTACTCTAAGAAAGAAGAAAAATTCCTTTTGCCTCGTGGTAAGAACTACTCAATTGCATAACGAATTCCTACTCATCTGGAAGCTGTAACTTACGTAAACTTGTGTTTATGTATATTTGGCTATAATTAAGTAAGGTTGTTAATGTACGCCGTAGTGGATTTTTTATGTTGTTTCTAGTCAGCGAAAACTTTTGAGTGTTTTTCCAATTCAATACCTTTTAAGGCTACTCAACGTCCTTATGTGTTTTATACGGGTAGTTGGTTATTAGTATGTTTACTTTCCATTCAAAAGTTCGCCATTTCATTACGGGTAGAAATTGTTGCCTTGAAAGGAGAATGTTGTATAAGTCCGAAAGTCCTACCTGGCGAGCGTGTGTGTTTGCCGTAAGTTAACTGGCAGAAATTTGTAAAATTTATTTTTTATATCTTTTGGAAATGTTCATGTTATTAACTTTGAGTGTCCCCCCTGTGTGCATGTCTCATGCGTTTTGGTTTTCCTATTTTGAGAGCTTCTGTGAACAGTATTGTCTTTATATGTTGCAGACAAGTTAGATTCTGCCACATTTAATGAATGGAGTAAAATTCACGAGTAATTTAGCTGAGCTTGAAATATTATACAGGGTCGTGTTGCATACGTGAAATTGCTTGCCTGTACTTGCCTTTTACTGGCGTGAAATTTTTTAATTTTTTATAGTAATTTAATAATTTAAAAGTCCTTTCCTATCGTAAATTGTGACTTATTTTGTTAAATGATTGTTGGTGTTTTTTTTAAATATCGTAAAGTCTTGCACAACATTTGAATAAACTGTGTTACTGCAAAATGTGTGTAATTTCACCAGTTACTCCTTGGCATCTACTTCCATTTTACGTTTTGTGTATTGATTGAGATTAATAACCTTTCGTGAACTAGTAGTAATTTTACGTTTCAGTCCATGGAGCTAGTGCAGCACGACGTGTAATTTCACTCGTCAAACACCGCTGCTATGTATTTGTCTATTTCCTCATAAGGTGCAGTTGTTTCAGGCATTTTCCCTTGCCGATGACCATCTTACAGGACTGATGCAAGCGTAGCATAATTTTCGAACTGTAATCGGATGTAAGCAGTAGGTGCTAACACCTCTGGGAACCTATGACATGCATGTGTCACAAATAATCCATGTTTTCCTTTTTGTGTGGAAGTAGTTTTATCATAAAGATTGTCACAATAGTGAGTGGATAGAGAACGTACGGGGTTAATGTATGTCAAGTGTTGGAAATACATTTCCAGCACTCCAGTATTAACAATGAAGCATTCCACGGTTAATATATCAGAATCCGCACAGCTTTAACATCATAGCATTTTAAGTGCAGAATGGTGTAGCCTTGAGAGCGTGTGTTTCTGTTCTACGATCATTTCTCTCTTTCCAGTACCTTCGCAGTATGGACTCCAAACACTAGAAAAATACTTCAGAATTAATAGCACAAGTGATTTATGTAAAACTTTTCAGGCTCGTTCAGTCTGAAGCTCCATCAGGCATAAACGATACGTTTCTTCTTCTTCTCAACTGTCTATTATATCACCAAAACACTCTCAAATTAACAGGCTCGTATCTACTATAAACCAATCAGGAGTGCTAACGGTCTCAGCATGCGTCCATCTAGAGAGGTCACATGTAACTGCACGAGTGACCTGAGCAATATCGGTATGGAACAATAGCCGTAGAGCGACAGTTACAGTATTGGAATGAGAAAGCCCATGTGCATCACTAGCGTCAATCGGTTGCGCAAGTGTAAACAGCGTTATGCTCTTTCTGAAAGCAAAATATCGAAGTGTGTTGATTACCTGGAACTCTGATCACTCTGTTCCTTCACGAGATGTCAGATGTAATGGATATAGCACCCTCCTACTCCTCGCCAGTGCAAATCAAATCGGAAACAAATGTTGAAGTGAGGATAGATTAAAGAAAAAAGAAACAGTTACAAGATGCGTAGCGAGACCATCCATTGTTTTTCTGAGAATCCTTAACCGATCCGTTCAAAACAGGGGCAACTTGTTTCAAAACAGACGGCAGAGTGCTGCTATGGATATGATTCGTCTGCTGGGGAGGTAATCATCAAAGATGTTGGTGAGATCTTTCACTTCCAACTTTATCCTACGAATGCGAGGATACTTTGTAACTCCCATCCACATAGGGAAAGATGGCCAATCGTCATAAAATTTTACTGAATTTATAAAGTGTTTGGGCTAAGGAAGGTAGTTGTTGTACCTCCTCTCAGCTGTTGACTATTTCTCACACTTCAAAACAGTGTTTGTGTCATATAATGTAGGCATTGTAAGGGGTTAACTATATGTCCACACGTATACAGGGTGTGTCATAATTAATGGCGTAAACGCGTATAGTTGAAAGTACATGATACTAGAAGCAAAAAAGTCTCAGCAAACATAGAGTCGAAAATGCATACCTTAAGAGCTACGAGCAACTTTTCATCTTCGATACTGTGAAACAAAACTTGTCTACTGCAAGTTCTTTGCTTTCAATATTTTGGGAACTGGTACCAATGACCAAACAAGAAAAAAATTCCAGTAAACATGTGCTCTAAAATGCATTCCTTAGGCGCTATGAGCACTTGTATATCTTTGCTACTTTGAAACACAACTCTTCCAATGATCAAGTGCTTCGTATGCGTTTTAGAGCACATGTTTGCTGGACATTTTTTTCTTATTTTGGTCCATACTACCACTACCCAGAATATGGAAAGCAAAGAACTTGCAGTAGAAGAGATCTGTTACACAGTATCGAAGATGGAAAATTGCTCGTAGCTCTTAAGATATGCGTTTTCGACCCCATGTTTTCGACCCCATGAGACTTTTTTGCTTCTAGTATCGTATACTATTAACTATATGCGTTTACGCCATTAATTATGATACACCCTGTATAGCACCTGCAAAGTAATAGAAGGGCTGGGTTAGCCATGATACAGAAGTTGAGATGTACGCGTTTACGCCATTAATTATGATACACCCTGTATAGCAACTGCAAAGAAATGGAAGGGCTCGGTTAGCCATGATACAGAAGTTGAGAACCATGCTGAAATGTTATTGGCTCACAGCATCAGGAGGTTGATGTGATAAGATGTTTTGTTGACGTGACAAGTCGTCGAGAGCAGTGTTTTGGAACTCGAGTAATTGGGTTAAGGGTGTTGAAATTACGGAAAACCTGGTAAAATTGCAAATATTGGTGGAAAATAACTAAAATTGAGGAAAGTACGACAAAAATGTTTGTTGTAGAGCTCTAAATTCGGCCGTTTGCTCATCTGTCATCGACAACAAGGGCGTTGAAAATATGGAAAACCTGGTAAAATTGCAAATATTGGTGGAAAATAACTAAAATTGAGGAAAGTACGACAAAAATGTTTGTTGTAGAGCTCTAAATTCGGCCGTTTGCTCATCTGTCATCGCCGGCCGGGATGGCCGAGCGGTTCTAGGCCTACAGTCTGGAACCGGGCGACCGCTACGGTCGCAGGTTCGAATCCTGCCTCGGGCATGGATGTGTGTGATGTCCTTAGGTTAGTTAGGTTTAAGAAGTTCTAAGTTCTAGTGGACTGATGACCTCAGAAGTTTAGTCCCATAGTGCTCAGAGCCAGTCATCTGTCAACGAAAACAATATCGCAGACCGAGTTCGTAGTTTTACTCAGTTGGATGTTACGAAATTACGAGGGATGAGGGGATGCAAATTGTAGCTTGCAGTTGGATATTAAAATGATTGTGTTTTTTACCGACATGTATGTAGATAGCGTGAAAGCCTCTGCTATCACTGATACTGGTACGTCTAAAATGGTTGTAATACCCACATGCATGAATCAAGACTTCCACATACACTAATTTTGAGTACTCGGAGGCTAGGAGAGTCCTGTCGATGGGAGGATGCTGGAAGTGGCCAGCAGCAGTGGCGTGGTCGGCACCAGCTTATTGAATACCAACCGTCCGCAGCGACCTCATCGGCAGCTGATCACAGTGCCCACCCCTCCGGCGAGTGCAGTCTCGAGCTGCATCTTCGCGCTGCGAGACAGCCGAGGGCCACAGCATGATGTTGCCCATTCTTCTCCCAGAGAGTTGTCTTTTACCCATCTGTCATGAACAGTCAAGTATTTCGGTATTGTTCCAGGGTTCAGCATTTCGTAGAAATACGTTTGATTTCAGCAGACCTTAAACAGTGTATCATTGTCACCCCAACCCTGACCATAGCAGAGCATCTGCAGTGGATGGACCTCTTTGTTTACTATCAGATAAGAAAAGGCCTGGAAAACCAGTATCCCTACCCACAAAGGGAGAAGAGGGAGTGGCGGGGAAGTGGGAGGGGAGGAAATGCAGTTTCTAAGTCTGTATCAACACATCGAGGTGAATATGCATGCACTGTTCTGATTGACTGCTGTTCTTTGCGATAGTTGTGTGGTGTTATTACATTGTTTCTTGTAGAACCAAAGAGCCAAGGCCAGGATACACTCGTCGCATTACATAGTCGTTGCTGAGCTGTGTTGGCTCGTTTAAGGGGAGGTATTTTTATCTTTGGCCTGATAAAGCATGTTCCTTGAGAATTTTTTCCTCGGAATGTGTTATAGATATCAATGTCAAATTTGGTCAAAACGTTTATTGATATTTCCTCTACAAACTGAAATGTTTTTGACCGGAAATGTCGAAGAGCAAAGGCGGAAGTGCTGTCGTAACGAAACAAACTTTCGATGTAGACCTCCACGCGCGGTATGTCACAGGTCAACCGGCTCATCTGAAATCAAAATTGAGTTGACGGTAGCGAAGTATATAAGATTCTTTAGGAGTTGTTCCTCGCTTAAGTTATTTGGACCATATGAAGCAAAATGGCGGTTATTTGAAGAAAATTAGGGTTTCGTTCATCGTTTTTTCGACTTCGTCGGCCAAGTAAAAATATTTATAGTTGATGGATCGGAATAAAAGTGATACAACTCCTAGACAATTGAGTTAGCTTCGTCGAAAACAAAGAATCATGCCAATCGGTTCAGTAGATTTGAAGTTACCATACCGCGCGATAAAAAAACCTCATTTCGAGAAAAACGCGTTTGAAGTTTTGACTACATATAAATGCAATATTACGCAACTTACGTTCAATCTGCTATTCCGGCTCCATAAACTAGTCCTTCCTCTTACTCACAGAGGGCGTTCTGCTCGATCTGGGCCTTCCTGCGCTATTCCAGAGCCGCTCGTACGGCCGGTGACAAGCGGTTTTCGGCCGCTTGATTCCGGTAGTCGTCCGAATGCTGGGCGAACTGCGTCGAATAGAGTCCCAGAGTGACGTCCATCGTTGTCATGGTCTTCAGAATTGCTGAATACCCTTCGCTGAAGCTGCTCACTGCCAGAAAGTCGCAATCTCCACAGTCTTCACACCAGAATGCAAATGCTTGGGGGTTAACTTCCAAACACACGCGTTCAAACTTTCATTTGAATTTTGTATGTGGTACAATAACCCGTCCACCTAAAGAAAATCACTGGTGCATGAAAAAGGCCGATTTCAGGCAGGTGCATTTTTTTGTTCAACCGCGAATAACAAACATTTCCGTTCCGTACTCGGAAAAACCGTTTCAGGGGTGGATTCTAAACACTTTTATGGATTCAAAAACGGAATTTAAAAATACTCGGTTTTTTAACTAAAAGATAGTAAACCTCTCCTCAATGATTTTACATATTTGCCTACTGACGTCATCCGTCGCTGTCTAGTCGTCGAATGTTGCTTCCCTTGCCTGTTAGTTGAGTCTTTGGTTGTAGTTCCTTGGGCAGCTTCTTGACCACATCGGAAGTCAGTCTGTCGCAGTCAGGGCGAGAGAGAGATAGGAGGCACATGTGATGTACGGCGGGCTGTACACAGAGCTTACGGGCGCACCATTGCCTAAGTGGCCAGTCGTCACTGGAGATGTGTCGGTTGATAATACTTGGACCTAATGTCGATGCACCTGATTGGATAATTGAGTTCCACTACACTTTGTTTGAGTAATAGCCCTCAAGATTGCCTGTTATCTTTTAATAATTCTTACTGCAAAACTCATGTTGTTAGACGTAAGATTTGGTTGGGGTTTGGGGCCATGCTGAAATTGAGCTTCTTGTCTTGGTATGAGCATCTTCATATGTTCCATGATTATTGTACATGCTTTATATGTTTACTTGTTTCTCTCGGCGTTCCGAGCTGGTCGTCGCCTTTGGAGGCGCAGTTCCAGGGTGTTACTTGTTATCCGACGGTCCACCGGGCGTAGTCTGTCCGCATCAGCTGCGTTACGTATACGCGGGCGGGGCTCCACTCCCCGTCTCGCCGTAGCCTCTGAGACGTTACGGTCTCCTGGCTACCTACGGCGTTCCTATGAGGTGAGTTCCTATCCTGAAGCAGTGGGGCATAGCCTACCCAGTAGTGCCTGTTATTCTAAACCATCTTGTTCAGACCTGGTCTGCTATACATGCCTCTGCCGTGGTTTCACTGTCTGAATTTGGTTTTTACTGTAATACTTTTAATATTGATGTAATGCTCACATGTTAAATGATATTTTATTATTCTTCCACGTCAGTAGCTTCAATCTGCCCAAGAGCCTTTCCTGATTGGACAAATATGTTTTCAGAATTATGTGATTCACTTTGGCCAGTGTTATAAGAAATTTATTTATTTATATTGAACCTATTTGTATGCTGTTTACCTGTAAATCTGAAACGAAGAGTTTCCATTTTTAATGTATGTTTAAAAAGTGCTCTATATTTATGGTAGTAAGATGGAATAACAGAATTCAAATGAAATTTGTTTTTCCCAGGTGGCCTCTTCTGATTGATCAAATACGTTTATAGTATTATGTGATTCAGCTTCGGCCTGTGATATAATTTTTTTTCTACTTATTTATTTTGAACCTATTTGCGTGTTGTTTATCTGTAAATCTGAATTGAAAGTTTTCCATTTTTAATGTACGTTTGAAAACTGCTCTATATTTATGGTAATAAGATTGAATAATAGAAATCAGATATAAGTTTTTCGCCAGGCAGCTGAATTATAAGATTTATCTGTGCAATAAAATATTGTTGAACTATACTTCGTGCAGCAAATGATTATTGGCGTTTATTCAGTCACCTTCTTTTAAATAAATGAGCTAACTTTATAGTAGTTGAGCAAAACCTTAGGCATACAAGCAGTGTGTTACTCCACTATTTAAATTCCTCCATCGTCTATTCCATCACCATCTGTACAGCAGGAAACTTATCCATCCACGCTACACACACACACACACACACACACACACACACACACACACACACGTTATTTGGTGCAGTGGAACATCTCAGGCCTCTGCCAGGCTGCCTTTGGACACTTTACCTGAAGAAGTAGAATGAACATGAGTGATGACAGGTTATAACGGCACCCAGTGATGGAGGCAAGCAAGTGCAGGGTATGCTCTCCACCTGTTGGGGGGTAGAGCAGGATCATTGTCAGAAACTGAAATGATTAGTGTAAAAATCTACATAGATCTCATCAACACAGTATGTATTATTTCGATTTTTTTCCTACATGAAACTGATTTTACTTAGCCAAGGAAAACTTACAGTCGATGGCGGCACATACAGAATATTTGAAGCACGTGGTTGTTACCCATTCAGTAGTTCATGCATGACAATGAGGTTTTCCGCCATTGCTCCAGGGGTGGGGATGGCGGGGGCGGCAGTCTTTTCGAGATTTTCTACACACTGGAAGCAGTACATCACTGCTAGCAGATGGATTTCCTTGTGTACCATCAGTGACAGTTTAGAATAGGCCTGGAAAACGGGTATCACTATCTATTGGTAGGGGAGGAGGGAAGAGGGGAAGAATGGATGTAGGAGGGAATGTAAGACTCGTTCTAAGCTGCTTAGTCTGTATCCAAACATGGAGGGTGAACATTGCCACCACTCTCTCTCGACACGAACTTTTTGTGATAGTTGTGTTATTACGACGATTTTTATCAATTCCCCGTGGGTGGTGCATTATGATCTGTTGTTTATGGGAGGTGGTTTTTTCATGATTATATAGACACGTAATTAGAGCAGTGAAATATCTTCTGTCCATTGTGGTAGCGTGTATTGGCCTCCCTACACATCAGGAAGTTTGCTCCCCTATCCCTTCTTACCATGTACCTCTGTATAAGTTCCTCAGCAGCTATACTGCTGTCGGTCGGTAGGAGGCGACTCTTCCTACAATTCAGTGATATTTTGCTGTCCTATCCCTTCATACCATGCATCTGTGTCCAAGTTCCTCAGTAACTGTTTCACTAGTAGATCGGCAGGAGGCAACTCTTCCTACACTTCAGTGATACTTTGTTGCCCTGTTTTTTACTACCATGTATCTGGTCCTAATTCCTCAGCTGGTGTACTCATTTAGATTGGTTGGATGGAAATTTTCCAGCAGCGCCTGGCAGGACAGTTTCCCACCAATTTCAAGTGGTGTTGTGGACTAGGGCACATAGCAAGGTGAACAACACACACTTCTGATCAACAAAAGTGGGGGAGAGGGCAGTAGGAAGTGGGGAGGAGGTGGGTGAGGATTGGTTGCAGGACAATTTTGAGCACCCTATGGTTGTGGTATTGTGAACTAAAGCAGTTGTCTTCAACCTTTCAGCATGATGGGATGAAGTGTGATCAGGGGACAGTGGAAAGTTTGGGCTGGGTGTAGCAGAGTGTGGAGGCAGCTGTAGGACATTAGCAAGAGGATAACATCCTCAAAAATAAGTAAAGGTAGTGCCTTACATGCTTTCTCTCCAGTAGCTCAGCACAGTTCGAGGCTTTTTTCAGCCAATTCACAGTAGGGGGATGGGGAAGGACAGGGGCGGAGATGAGAGGGGAAGTGGAGTTGGGGACAGGAAGTGGGAGAGGGGGCGAGTGGGGGTGATGATGTCAACAATACCCCCCCCTCATATAGGAGAGGGGGGAGCTACCTAGGGAGTGCTGCCTTCTTTAATAAGTTAAAAGTGGCATAGAATTAACTTTGCGCCACTACTCACACACGTTATTGACACCTGACAGAGTTTCTGAGCAGCCTCATTGTGGGTGTACATTTAATCAGCTGGTGGACTCCGGATTTATGGGCTTTCAGATATGACAGTGGTTCAATGTTGGACTGCAAGGGACTGTATGGGCAGGCATAATCATCATAAAGGTTTCTGGTCGCCCACGTCTGACCACCAAAAGGGAGGATCACCATGTTGTGGACCGAATACGTCATAACCCCTTCACATTTGTGTGTGCAGACTACACGTATGGACTGCCTACAATATTCTGTATCGACCCCCAGCCATTGGCTGGAGACTAGCAACAGCCAGACTTCTGAATTACCATTCTATTCATAGGCTGTTGTTAACACAACACAAGTGGCTGTGTTTGGAGTGATGCCGTGACCAGGAAGCATGGACTACAGAGGAGTCTTGTCACATTGTGTCCAGTGATGAATCGTGGTTTGAATAACCGTCGTCAGCGAGTATGGAGATGACGTACACTCCCATTCTTCCAATGTTTTAGAGAGGCATGGCGGTGTTGCTGCTGTTGTCATGGTGTGGGAAGCCATCGAATATGACTTCAGGTCGTTTCTGGTAGTGACTGATGGAACTGCCGGCACATTGGCGCGTCACAGCCATTCTTCGTCCACATGTGTTACCTCTCACATGACAACATCCTGGTGTCATTTCTCACAGAACAAATATAGTTCAGACATTCACCGGTCTCTATGAACTGTTTGGGTAATGTTGTGTTGTTCCCATAGGCAGCAAAATCCCCCGATCTGTCCTCAGTACATAAGTGTACCAGCTTGGGAATTATCTCCGTCCCATCGTCAGGACAACAGCTGTGGACAGCTTGGCTCAGAAAAAGATAGAACGGTTTGATGACCCCTTTCCCAACCGAATCAGTGCATGGATTCAGCCCCGAGAGTGTAACGTCGTATTGGTAAGTAGGCTCATACTACCCAAGTCCTTTGTGAATCTGACTCAATTTAGCAATCACTGAATCACTAAAATAACGTCGTACACCTCTCAAACCGTGGAGTTTCCTTTCCTCTTCCCCTTCTGGATGCTTCATTTTTGTACTGGATAGCCTGTGGGGACTTTTATTAGCACATTGTAGCATAAAAGGGCAAGGCTCTGTGATAGCAAGTTACCATTCACCAACTTCTTACGCCAGGTAAACTGGCGGTCAGGTCCCAGTGGGAAAAGGAAGGGGAAACACTAAACATAAATAAAAGAAAGTCTTACAGAAGTTTTCCATCCTACAGATGTATCTCTTATATTGATCTCATAATATGTTAGTATAACGCAGAGGCCGGCCGCGGTGGTCTAGCGATTCTAGGCGCTCAGTCCGGAACCGCGCGACTGCTACGGTCGTAGGTTCGAATCCTGCCTCGGGCATGGATGTGTGTGATGTCCCTAGGTTAGTTAGGTTTAAGTAGTTCTAAGTTCTAGGGGACTGATGACCACAGATGTTAAGTCCCATAGTGCTCAGAGCCATTTGAACCATTTTTACAACGCAGAGCTACCAAAACATTCGGATCACTGCAGCTTCACTGCTCATTTTCATCGCTTAAAAATAAGAAATTCAGACATTTATGATTCTAATAATTCACACTTTCCTTGCATTAATTTAATCCCATCTTGTTACAAGTTCCAGAAACACAGAGTACACTGCCCACTAGCTTCCCGCAGAGATCTGAGCCACATACGCAAAGTTTTTAAGAAAAACGGTTACAACAACAAACAGTTCTCACATGCAGTGTCGTCCAAGCCTCAAAAGAAGAAGACCTCTGAAGAAGACACCAAGCAGGTTGCATTCTTACCATTTTGTGGTTCGACAACAGGGAAGATTAGTCAGATTCTGAAAAGTATAAAATAGACAAAATCTTCAGGCCTCCGGCAACTAATGAAATCTGTGAAAGACGATGTAGGCCACAGAACGCCAGTATTTACAAGATACCGTGTGGATGTGGGCATTTCTATGTCGGCCAGACTGTTTGCACTATTGAACAGCGCCGCATAGAACATGAAAGGTGTTACCGTCTGCGCTGTCCCGAAAAGTCAGCTGTAGCAGAACATGCTCTGGGAAACGGACACCGAATTCCATTCTATGAGACGTCTATCATTAAAAGGACTAATGGCTTCTGGGATAGCGTGATAACGAGGCCATAGAGATTAGAATTTCTGACAACACCTTCAATAGAGACGGTGGACTGCATATGAGTACAGCGTGGGATCCGGTGTTGAGCGAGTTGAAGCGGGCCCTTCGGTCGCGCGGCCAAAACATTACCATATATGGCGCGGGACCGCGCACCAGTGACGTCACGAACGACGTCACGAGCGACGGCGCAGCTATATAAGCACGGCGATGACAACCACACGACAGTCATCCACTTGACAATGGCAGAGGAGATCTCTGCCTAAAGCTCGTGGGCGGTAAACCACTTGACGCGGCTTGAAACCCGAGAATGTTTTACTAACGGATATCGCCGCGAAAGCGTGCTTTCATAGACAGAGTACACTTCTAATCAGAATTGAGATCCAGATCTGACCAGTCTGCGTGACTTGTGAGTCATAAATTATTGGGCATAAATCTTTCGGTATTCGGTGAAATCTATGGTACAACGTGTAGTCTCTGTCATCGGATCAAAAGCCGTCTTACATGATGCTAGGTCTCGCTAATTCTTTTGCTCGTTAGAGTATTTCAAACAGCTGCAATGTTGTTTCATCTACGCTAGCTTTATGTTGATACATAAAAACAGAAATATAACCATGTGAAACGCTGTTAATTCTATAGGATCAACTTTCTGTCTCCCACTGACCTTAATGTATTAATGACATAAAGTGTATCGTTAGTGCAATAACATTTCACAGCGTTAGCCATATCGCACAGTCGACTCTTTTTCTTAATTTGAACATTGATAAATCGTATTTCTCTGTAAACAAACTAGGTGTCCGGTACGTTGAAAATATCTCGATGATTCGAAGAAATCCGATGTTTTTTGGAACACAAATAGAAGCGATTACCATGACAAATCATCACCGAACTCTATAAATCAAGCTCAGCTCTATGAATCACTCGGTAATTCGATCTGTTGCGTCCAGTGCCTAATTAATCGTTTAGTCATTCAACCTTTCGCAGCCCTTCTTTCTTTACCCATTCTGAATGGAGTGAAATGTGATAATTACGGCCTCCTAATGCAACCAAGTAGGAAAACCGGGAAGGGCTGGACCAGTGGGAATTTTACACACTTCATTCACTGGTAGAACACAAATTTATTTTACACAGTTTCAATCACATACCAGCCAATTAAGGGCTTTTTTTAAAATTAATTACAAGCCCAAGCAACGAGTCGCATTGAAAATTCAAAGTAAATTTATTTAAGTAATTTACAGAACATTTTAAGCTAACCTTAACCCAAGCTGACTTAATTTTCTTTAACGCAAGACACGCCCTATATAAGACACAGAATATAATAAGGGTAAAGTTATAATGAAGGCAGACTTAATTCTAAACCACACTACCAGAACAGATCAGAATGGCCTGAATTACCAAATAGTCAGAATAAAACATGATTTAAACTTGACTGATAAAAAATTATAACCATACTTAAAACATTGAAAAGCAGTTCGACTTAATTATCTAGGCAGACACCAGGAACACATCAATTGAAGATCCAACACATTTCCAAACAACACAAAAATAATTAAGTTACAACACATTAAGGTATATGTTGGTATCCCAACACACATCAAAATATGCCTAAGGTGAAGGCCCCAAGCTGAACGGATACAATTTAAAATTATTCCAAGTATAAGCTTAATTTGAACAGGAACATTAACTTGTGCGGCTGCGGCTGGAGGAACCGGTGCGAAAAACGGACAGCGGTGACAGCTGCCAAGTGTATGAACTCCAAATTATGTAAACATCCGGCTAAACAAGCCTACGAGCCACGAAAAAGTGCGGCCAGATTCTGGATAGCACGTACCACCAACTGAGTACAAAAGATTATTAATGACAGTTTCCTGCAGCACAAATAATTTTAACTAAAACTCCAATGCACATTTGTGCATCAAATAAAAAACTCTTAGGGTAGAATTAATTAATCTTGGCTTTTACCAAAAACCACGACAACCAAAACATATAAGAACCAACTGCAAATATTTTAAAAAATAATCCATAGCTGTTCGGAAAGAACAATTGCGTCCTGGGACGGATTAAAATTTATCTTAGCCACTTAAATAGAACAGACGCATGATACAATTTCTTATACAGCATAGGTCTTTAGCATTAGCTTCAAGAAAATCAGAACAACAAAAACAAATTGTAAATAGACCAGTCAAACAGCAAAATCGACACACTCTGACGTGAACAATTAAACATCCCTGGTAAGTGGTAATACTAGACCTCTCAATGCGCCTCCAATTGAAAACTACGTGACCTCTCATTTACTTTAAAAATCAGAAGAATAAATGGGAAGTTGGCAAGAAGCGGTAACGCACACACTAATACAGACATACACATCACTAACCTTCCAAATAAGCTTTCTACTGGAACACGGTCCTTTACAGTGGCTAAAGGTTCACAGGCACCACAGATACGTAAGGTTAACACATAAAGCAAATTATAATATCAAGCAATGAGCCAGTCTAAAATGTCTACTTTATCTTGTAATCTCATTTCCCTTTGAATACTACGCAGACACGGGCTTCTACACCCAACAAATTAGAAGAAAGACACCAAAATGACAGCAAACGCTGCCCTGGCAGCTCGGTGCCCTTCGATAAATCACAGTACAAGCAGCGTCGTTACTCAATAACTTACACGGGGAAGAGACTGCACGGAAATCTCGTTACAGTCCTGTTTCTCGCTCACTGTGTATCATATCGGCCACAATGGCAGAGCCGCCACACCAGAGGGCGCTGCGCTCCAACAGCAACATGTTAGGCAAAGATCATAAGAATGGTGAAACTGATAAACTGCGAGAAACCCGCCACGGCTCATGGTGTTTGCATAATTAGGATTTGTGTATGACATGTCGTTCATCATTATTACGAATTACTCATAAATTTCATTTGACATGTTGCTGCTATAATCGCTCGCGACTGTACACGATGGGAGTTGCACAAAAGGTTGGATTCATTGACCTACGTACGTACAATAAATCGTGGCCAGTCTACTTCCACGTAAAGCTCACCACCAGCATAGCGTAACTCATTAACTTTTCAAATATAATTAGAATTAAATAACAACAAAGTGGTGTCTCAGCCTTGTCAACATTCATCAGGACTGTATTCTTCTCAGTTCTGTGTTCTGCATTTTTTTAAAACTTGGCACCTGTGGATTTGGCTACTAGTTTGCTTCGGTTGAAGTGACGATTACGTTCCGCTTCATGAAGTAACGAATATCAAAGTGCCGCTGTTCGTTACGTCTCTAGTGGCTAAAATGACTATATTCTTCAGCTAGGTTAGTCTGTAATCATGTCACCTATAGACATCAAGATTTTTGTCGAAGAGACAAAACTGTAAATCTTTTGTTAAAATTTAATTTTTTTTTTCGCTACATGTCTGTTTCGGGTTTTAAGCCACTTTAAAGTGACCATACGTGTGTGTGTGTAGTAGTGCGACAAATGTATATACCAACACTAATACCAGCACATAAGCAATGTCAAGAACATGCGAACACGAATATCTCTTTTAGTCACATGAAAACCGAAACAGACATGTGGTGAAAGTCAATATTTTTTCTTTTATTTTGACAAAAGTGTATTAGACCGAAGGAATCCTCAAAAAAATCTTAGCAGTTGTGAAGAACGAAAGAGGGAAATTAGTTTTTGACGTCCCGTTCCATCGACGACAAGGTCATTAGAGACGGAGCACACACTCAGGTTGGGGGAGGATGGAGAATGAAATGAGGCGTGTTGTGAAGAAACCCGGCATTTGCCACAAGCGATTCAGGGAAATGACAGAACACCTAAATATGCATGGACCGATGGGATTTTGCACCTCTGTAGATCTGTTTTACAATGGGACCACCTCACTGGGCAGGTGCGTGGGTAACCCAGTCAAGAGAAAATGACATAAAAGAAACTTTTGGCAGAGGGTGGGCGGAGTGCAGCCACAACGTTTCAATTAATATTATAAAAAGTTAAGTTACGGTCTTTTTAATCGTAAGTGGCCATACTGGTCGATGAGGGAGTTATCCGCGCTCCTAATTTGTACAGTTTACCCTTTACTTTCATTTGTCAATCGTTTTTTAATTGTGTCAAACTAACTGTTTTCATTCATTGTGTCCCATCTTCATTTCTCGTATTTGCAGAGTAATCAGTGTATACGGAACAGTATCTGTTCCACTGCTATAACAGTGAAGCAGTAACCGCAAGAAGTGATCTGGAGTTGGCCGACAGTGCTACAGCAAAAGTTCCGGGTATATTGACGATGTTGAGCAGTGTGAAATTTCACAGAGATTTTAGTGTGCACTTTTGTAAAGCTCGTTTTACACGATCGATTTTCTTACCCGACTACTCGAGCCACTTGAGTCTACTGCAGCGCCCCTGACGTTTTATTTCTGTACTGACTCTCGTCTGTATCGAGTGGTAATTTTCCTTTACACACCAACACCATAACTGCACGTGTTGTGAGAGCCATCTGCTGTGCAGTTTGGCATCTGAACAGTGAAAGTGACGATATGAGGGACAACCATTTTTACGAAAAAAATTAAACTACAGCAACAAAATGAAGGACTAAAAAATGATAACAGAGTTTGTTAATGACCAAAGCAGAATTCATAGTGGAACTTCTTGTCAAAGGTCGAGTGCTAAATTCTTTATACTTCTGAGAACTGAAAGAATAGGAGAATTGTCATCTAGAGATTTCAGAACATACACATTTATTTGCTCGAGAAAATACTTACTTGCAAACACATCCAACAATTTCTAGAACGCAGTAGATGGCGCTCTTTTGTTTTATCCCTTGCATCTTGTTTTCTTGCTATGTGCTAAATAACATGACAAATTATTTTTTCTTCAAATAATTCTGATTTTTTTCAGTGTTGAAATAATTTTCACCAAAACGACGTTTATCTGTTTACTTTCCTATTATGTACAGTGTAGGCTCTTTGAAACATAAATACCTTTTTGCTTTCAGAACATTAAAAGGGAAAAAATACGTGGAGGTTGTGTAGTTTTTCACTGTGTCACGAAAACAAGGGAAACAACACAATTAGATAAGAAGACACGGAAGCACAAAATCACTCCGCACAATAAGAATGAGCTGCCCCAGAGTAGGTTACCGTATTGTATTGTATGTATGGTATGTTAACCGGGGACCTAGAAACGACGGAGAGGCTCCGTCCCCGCCGCAGCTGCAGTGATCCACAACCCCACGACGACTACCGCAGTCCACTTCACCCCTCCGCCGCCCGACACCTAATCCAGTGTTATTGTGCGGTTCGGCCCCCGGTGGACCCCCCAGGGAACGTCTCACACCAGACGAGTGTAACTCCTATGTTTGCGTGGGAGAGCAATGGTGGTGTAAGCGTACGAGGAGAACTTGATTGAGCAGCAATCGCCGACATGGTGTAAATGAGGCGGAATAAGGGGAACCATCCCGCATTCGCCGAGGCAGTTGGAAAACCGCCTAAAAACCATCCACAGATTGGCCAGTTCACCGGATCTCGACGGGTACCAGGTGCTCCTTCCCGCCCGGAAAGCCGTGCCTTAGACCGCACGGCCAACCGGGCGGGCACCAGAGTAGGTTAACTTCCAACGATTAGCGGATACCGCCGTATTCCGCTGTTCCTGCGCATGCGCAGTGTGCAGCATATTCTGAAATTTAGAACTCTACAGTCGGCACGATCTGTAGATCATTGCCGTCAGAGACACACTCGCGTCGTTATTGGTTTGCTGATTTACACGGTGGCACGAAACGTGCGCGCACTTCGAGCAGTCGATTTTGACCAGAAAGTCTCCCGTGTAAAACGGGCTTAAGAGAGAGAGAGAGAGAGAGAGAGAGAGAGAGAGAGAGAGAGATACGCGCCCCGGGCGGTACATGTTGCATCGCTTAAGCCCAGGTCGTGTCCCTGGGATCGGAGGACAGGGTAATATCATTTGCAGTGGCGATTGTAATCCTATTACCGCGGGCAGCCTGGTGCAGGTGGGTGGTTGCGGGTTGCGTGTTGCAGAACGAGCGCTGGCAGCAACAGCTGCACACGGAGCGGCGCATGAACCGGAAAAAAAAGAGAAGCATCCAGCCCTAACCAGACTGTCTGCCTTTATTACCATAAGCCCACGTAATGAAATGCAGGTTTTGTCTTAAGCCCATAAGCCCTTATATTACACAGAGATACCGAAGCTGAAGCTTTCCTGAAAATTCTACCGTCGGCTGAATAGAAGTTACAAGTAACTTTGCGCAATGTGACTCAAAAGTGTCAGGCAGAAAGAGTAATACTATCGATTGGCGTGTCAGCAGTCGACAGTCCTACCCAAATATCACGAAGCAATATCGAAATAATACATGCTGTCAGCTGGTTCTGAATTACATCGGGGAGTACGTGTACTCCCTCCCCTCCTTTCCATCCTACCACTATCCTCATTATTTAAATCGCTTCACGCTGACAAAAGTCATGGAATAGCGTAAGCGCTTGTACAGATGGCGGAGGTATCGCTTACAGGTGCAATGCATTGGCGGAACTGCCATTTATACTCAGGAATAACTGAAATAAAATAAAATCAGCTTAAGTTACAAATATTATCTATTACGCTACTGAAAATTAAACGAATCAATCTGGATTTTGCATAATCAACATAGATAAATTTCCAGTACTAAACCAGATATTAACAAAAAAAAAAAAAAAACTGTTGCGTCTGCCACAGACGGCCCCTGCCAGACAGACTACACTCAAGACACCCCTGTGTACCATATAGCATACACAAGCACTTGCAGGCGCAACCAAGAGGAAAACAATTCTTCAAAATAAACAGAACTTGCTAGAGACTAATGCGAACCTTTTTCTGCAAAGGTCGCCTCACAGACACAGGGAAACTTGGATACTCCGCCGACCTCCACCGCCTTTATAAGGCCAGCGCAGCAGCAGTACAGCCAGTTCCTCGCCGAGCTAGGACCAGCTCCGACGGACCTCACCGACGCTCTTAATGAATAGTGTTCTACATGTTATTTGTTTTCTATGTGTGTATATAGTGATATTTCGAGAAGTGTAGTTCAGTTTCAATAAACGACATTATACCGAGTGTTCTACAATACTGAGTATTCTTCAACAACCTTGGTATCCGGGATTACACCACAGAGCGTGAGTTAATTATGGGTGGTGTATGAGGTGATTACGGACATAGTCTAACCATAAAAAAGTCACAGGTAAATCCTCTCGATGTTCTTTCAGCACGAATGCAGATTTCGTGGGTCCATAAATTACAACCGCGTGGGCTGGCCGCACAGTCTCAGGGGGCCTAGTCACGGTTCCCGCGGAACCCAGTCGGAGGTTCGAGTCCTCCCTCGGGCATCGATGTGTGTGTTGTCCTTAGCGTAAGTCAGTTTAAATTGGATTAAGTAGTGTGTAAGTCTAGGGACCGATGACCTCAGCAGTTTGGTCCCATAGGAACTTACCACAAATTTCCAAAATTTCCATAAATTACTTTTGTAGCGTTTTATCCAGTCTTCAGTGGGAGGAAGTTCATACTTTTCTTCACAAGTTGGGCGATAATATTCATTCTCCGTTGTAGCTACTTCACTGACCTTTTTCTTCATAACTTTGTCTTGAACCTTCATCTTAATGCCATCACCTTATGCTTCAAGGTTCTTCACACATCTTCTACATTTAGTGGCACATACAGTCTTTTCACTTTAGTTTATGTCGTCCTAATTGTTTTTTTTTTCTTCTGAACTATCTTTCATTGGCGAAATGGCTATTACAGCTAAATGCAGTTTTCAGACTTTTCTTAACGTTTAGGATGTGGCAGCTGCGAACATTAAGCCTAAGAATATCTTCATGTTTAGTTGATTTGTGCAGAGCTGCTACAGGGGTTGCTGGCCTCTGCTGCACATTTAATATCACTGCCCTTTGCAGATTTGATGTCAATGCTACCTGTGCATCAGGTGTCACTGACCTCACATCTACGAAATGTAGTTGTAGTTATTGGCCAAACAGGAGCAGCCAGAAAACAGTTCGCTGGTTTCTCTATATTGCTGATGCGATTGAAGGCTTTGGTGAAACGTTCGATAACTTGATACTTTGAAATTCGTCGGCCGACAATTAAAGCCATTTACAAGTCGCGTTCTCTGTTGTATGAGCCTTCAGTAATCCAAAATATATTTGATCCAGTGGTTGCTTACGATGTGATGTACCCAGTGGAAGCGGTAAGAATATTATTCTATTCTGGCGACAAAGCATATAGTAGGCAAGACCAATGCGACTCCCTTGATTGACTGAAGAATGTAGAATTGCTTCTGGAACAGTTGGCTTAGCATTGGACTGGAACTGATGAAGCCAACCGACGAATAGGTTCTCGTTGATACAACCCGAACCGCTAACTGTTGCTATCATATCAACATTGCCTATTCGCAGAAACTGAGCGTTCATTCGTTCCTCTTAAAAATAAAAAACGGAGGAACATACATCCCTGAATCACTAAGTGCGCAAACAACTGTTGTTGTAGTGCTTCTTTCACCACTTGTTGCCTTGCCCAATTCTTTCTGGTTCCTTGGATGCTTAAGTCCTTGAATTTCTTTGCACGTTAGAATTTATTGTCTTGTCAACATTTTAAACACGATTAACATCAAAATGGAATTATTCGTGCAACGTTTACAAGTTGCTGAAGAAAATTTTCACTTCCGTTTGTAAATTTATTGATGGAAATTGACTCAGGTTTCCGTAGCGAAATATTAGGACACTTTTCTTTTTTAAATCCGAAGAACCAGTCTTTTTCGCCGTTTAGGATGTTTTCTCACAATTAAGATTCAAGTTATTTACTTCCGCAAATTTGAAAACTATTTTTGGCATCACTTCTACGGTTAACCCAGAAAAAAGTTTTAAGATACGTTCTGCTAGTTATTTTTTTCGTCATCGGAAAGTATAGCCTCACTTTTTTTCCTGAGACGCAAGTGTATAGTACTTCTTAGAATTGAGTAAGCCGCATCTGCTTGCTGGTGAACGCGTTTTGTTCTTGACATCCTTAATGGCTCTCTCTAAGTCGTCTAACTTGTATTTCTTGGCATCTGAAAGAGATGTGATTAAATGTGTAGAGGTAATTGCGGACGGTAGGGATTACCCCACTTAACATATCCGGCATTGCCCAACAGTTACGGTAACGCAAAACGATCTTCTTATTTGAGATTAGAATCGCATGATGCACGTAAAGAGTACGCAAAAATGTTGTTTAATTAGACACTAATTCTCAAAAACGATTCCCCATTTCTATGTTATACCTAAAATATTACTCATCTGTTCAGGTTAGCTCATATGTTACACTACTTGCCATTAAAATTGCTACACCACGAAGATGACGTGCTACAGACGCGAAATTTAACCAACAGGAAGAAGATGCTGTGATATGCAAATCATTAGCTTTTCAGAGCATCCACAAAAGGTTGGCGCCGATGGCGACACCTACAACGTGATGACATGTGGAAAGTTTCCAACCGATTTCTCATACACAAACAGCAGTTGACCGGCGCTGCCTGGTGAAACGTTGTTATGATGCCTCGTGTAAGGAGGAGAAATGCGTACAATCACGTTTCCGACTTTGATAAAGGTCGGATTGTAGTCTATCGCGATTGCGGTTTATCGTATCGCGACATTGCTGTTAGCATTGGTCGAGATCCTATGACTGTTAGCAGAATATGGAATCGGTGGGTTCAGGAGGGTAATACGGAACGCTGTACTGGATCCCAACGGCCTCGTATCACTAGCAGTCGAGATGACAGGCATCTTATCCACATGGCTGTAACGGATCGTGCAGCCACGTCTCTATCCCTTTGTCATCAGATTGGGACGTTTGCAAGACAACAACCATCTGCACGAACAGTTCGACGACGTTTGCAGGAGCATGGACTATCAGCTCGGAGACCATGGCTGCGGTTACCCTTAACGCTGCGTCACAGACAGGAGCGCCTGCGATGGTGTACTCAACGACGAACCTGGGTGCACGAATGGCAAAACGTCATTTTTGCGGATGAATCCAGGTTATGTATACAGCATCACGATGGTCGCATCCGTGTTTGGCGACATCGCGGTGAACGCACATTGGAGGCGTATATTCGTCATCGCCATAATGGCGCGTCACCCAGCCTGATGGTATGGGGTGCCATTGATTACACGTCTCGGTCACCTCTCGTTCGCATTGACGGCACTTTGAACAGTGGACGTTACATTTCAGATGTGTGACGACCCGTGGCTCTACCCTTCATTCGATCCCTGTGGAACCCTACATTTCAGTAGGATAATGCACGACCGTATGTTGCAGGTCCTGTACGGACCTTTCTGGACACAGAAAATGTTCGACAGCTGCCCTGGCCAGCACATTCTCCAGATCTCTCACCAACTGAAAACGTCTGGTCAATGGTGGCCAAGCAACTGGCTCGTCACAATACTCCAGTCACTACTCTTGATTAACTGTGGTATCGTGATGAAGCTGCATGGGCAGCTGTACCTGTACACGCCATCCGAGCTCTGTTTGACTCAATGCCCAGGCGTATCAAGGCCGTTATTACGGCCAGAGGTGTTTGTTCTGGTTACTGATTTCTCAGGATCTATGCACCCAAGTTGCGTGAAAATGTAATCACATGTCAGTTCTCGTATATTTGTCCAATGAATACCCGTTTATAATTTGCATTTCTTCTTGGTGTAGCAAATTTAAAACTGTTGAGAAATATGAATTAAACATTTCTTGGACAGAGAGTATGACGTCAGTTCACAAGTGTCTTTTCGACGCTGCGTTCAGGATATCTTCCATCATTTTCTAACATAGCCAAAGATACATGTCCGCCATTACTCTACGGCCATGATTGCCCCATTCTACCCCAGTTGGAGATAGAAGCTTGGTACATTCCATTTCGAAAACCGCGGGGAATTCAGTATTCCGTGATCCACAGTGTCAAGAGGGTGACGAGGATACCAGATTTCAGGTATCAGCTCTCACCGAGGACAACGCAGAGGCCGATGGTTTTCACTTAACGATAGTTCGTGTAGAGTTGTTAGTGTTAACAAACAAGCAATAGTGGGTGGAATAACCGCAGATATCATGTGGGTCCTACGATGAACATAGCTGATAGGACAATGCGTCGAACTTAAACGTTAATGGGCTATGGCAACAAATATCCCATGCGAGTGCCTTTGCTAACAACACGACGTTGCCTGTGGCGCCTTTCCCGGGCTCGTAACCGTATCGGTTGGGCCCTAGACGATTGAAAACCGTGACCTGGCCAGACGTGTTCCAATTACAGTTGATTAGGGATGATGCGAGGATTCGTGTGTAGTGCAGACCCCGCACGAACCCATGAACCCAAACTGTCAACAAGGCATTGTGTAAGGTGGTGGTGGTTCCATAATGTTGTGGACTGTTTTCCCATGGAATGGATTGGGTCCAACTAAACTGATTAGTGACTGGAAATGGTTATGTTCGCCTACTTGGGGACCATTTTCTGCTAGTCATGGAATTTTTAAAGATGATCATGCGCCATGTGACTGGATGATGTTTGGTTTTTTGGGGCACTCAACTGCCTCGTCATCAGCGCCCATACAAATCCCCAATTTTGACACAGTCCCATTTTTTCACAATCCAATCTAGCCACTGCCACGAAACCATGTGACTGTGTCACAACCGTTATTGATTTGGAGAACATTCTGGACAACTGGAGCGAATGAGTTGGCCACCCAGACCGCCCAACAAGAATCCCATCGAACATTTATGAGTCATAATCGAGAAGTCAGTTCGTGCACAAAATCCTATACTGGCAACACTTTCGTTATTATGGACGGCTATAGCGGCAGCACGACTCAATCATTCTGCAGGGGACTTTCAACGACTCCATGTCAGGTTGCTGCACTGCAACGGGCAAAATGAGGTGCGACACGTTATTAGGAAGTACAACATGACTTTTGTCACCTCACTGTGCGTCTCTCGAAAGTATCGCTGCACCATTACTTCACGCGATTGGTTGTGTCTCAGTTTGTTAATATTGTCTGCACCGGAAATCGGCTGGCGGTATGTTGCATTGGATTTCAACGCATACACACGCACGCTAACGTGCGCGTGCGCTCACACTGAACGACAAATCGTTCCCTCTCAGGAGATATCATGTTACTATCGCGTAACACCACTTTTAATCTCGATCACGATCTCAATTTGACGAGGAAGTGTGGAATACCCAACTGAAATTATTGATTAGATTCCATAGAGCTACTGGACTACGAGGTGGCTCATAACTGCATTTCATCCGGTCTTTAGAATAGTCCCAGACACTTTCAGCTGCATTAAAATCAAGTGACTTAGGTGGTCAGTCCAGCTGTGATGAGGCGCCTGTAATTTCGCCAGAACATGGACGTGTCCGTCAAAGCCTGACAAAACGACTGTTGATGTAAACATCCACCTCTGAGGGCTGAAGTGCAACTTCCAACACTGTGACGCCTCATTGGGTCGTCAGAGCACTCGATGCTTTGTAGAAGCTTCAATCAGCTGCTGTCCAGTTTCTGTTTCGTTTGGCACACTGACGACGTGCAGTATTAAGTGTCGCTGAGAGCAACGGCCTTTTGAGACGTTCTTTTTTTCCATCAGTAATGCCTCCGTTATTTAACTTCATCTCAGAGCAGTACTGAAAGGTGGCTACACTGAGCCACAGCGCCAGAGATTGCGCCAAAGAGTATTATTCCGCCGCCTCCACTGGCAGTGCTTGTCGAGAACTCGTGGTAGTCAGTGCTTGCTGAGATGTCGTAGTGAAAAGTTCTTGTCGAGAAGTGGTGGTGGAGAGTGCTTATCGAGATGGGGTAGTAGTGAGTCGGTGTTGACATGTTGTAGTACGGAGTGCTTGTTCCATGTTTTATGCAGTTGTTTGATGGGCTAGACAGCAGATGTTGTTCGAATGGAAATATTGTAATGATCAGAGTGCTTTTCGTCAATACATATGCAGGTAAAAAAAAAATTCCCTTTTCTTTTTATTATCTCAGTGTCTTAAATAATGCGTCATTACAGGTTCAGTCAACAAAGCACCTGGCTTGTGTTCTTGTATTAGAGTGTAATTCTGGTTTCCTTACGCAATTATAGTATTTCTTTTTTTTAATTACTTCAGTATAAATGGTATTTAAAATTTCTTGTCTTGTTGAAGAAGAACCGTGCCAGATGTGTACGTTGAATCACACTTCCACACACAGAACAATTACACTTGTGTTTTGGTTTCGTAGGTTTTATAGTTGGTGGGGACTTAATTAATGAATTGTGTTAACGAAAATTTTCTTTCATTCTTTGTTGTTATTCTATGCAGTCAGATTGCGTACAAATACTAGTCAGGGCCAACCGTTTACGAGACTTCGTAATCGGACATACAGCTACTAAAAATTTAAAAAGAATTTGCATTCATAATATATAATTAAGCCCCCATGCAGTACTTGCACATCCTTAATTTTTTTTGGACATATTATGTCTTCCCCTAGTGGTTTAGTAAATGAGTTAATCTATGAGAATTACGTAAGCAAACTTGCAGAGGTTATGCTATGTTACTATGCGAGACATGTGGCCATCTTGTTCAAAAATGGTTCAGAGATCTCTGAGCACTATGGGACTTAACATATGAGGTCATCAGTCCCCTATAACTTAGAACTACCTAAGGACATCACACACATCTATGCCCGAGGCAGAATTCGAACCTGCGGCCGTAGCGGTCGCGCGGTTCCAGACTGAAACGCCTAGAACCACACGGCCACAGCTGTCGGCGGCCATCTCGTCCTCGACAGTAATCGAAACGAGTGTCATATTTACGTACAAAGTGAACTGAAATTTGGATTACTCAGTTGAAAGCTTAACAAATCTGTTTCGAACTCCTTCATTGTGGAATAAAAACTGAGTAAGGGACTTTGACAAGTAGACGAAATCCAAAACCTTAGAGGAAGACCCTTTACTAGTGCTACATTGAAATACCAAAAACATTCAAACCGGACGGACGAAAGCTCTAGTGAAACAAGAAATGGGTAATAAATTTTCTGAGCAGGAACGCAGTATTTCCAGAATGGTAGCACTAAATCCTTGTGAAACGATATCATGGATAAAAACAGGAATGATACATCCCCAGCATACTAATACTAGAAATAAAAGTCCTAAGAAGTTTTCAAAAGAGGTGGCTCGGGGGTTGACTGCTTTTCCATTCTGGAAGAGAAGCGTTCAGATTCCCCTGGGATCATTCCCTAAACAGATTAAGGTCAATGACAGGACCATTCTTAGAGAGGCTCTTTTTCTCACCAGTATAGTGAGTGGCTTGATGCAGTCCATCACGAATTCCTTACTTGTAGCAATGTCTTCACCTCAGCGTAGCACTTGCACCTTACGTCCTTAATGATTTGCTTGATGTATTGCACTCTTTGTGTTCCCGTCTCGTTTACCTAATAGAGCGCCTTCCACTACCATGGAAGTTGTTTCCTGATGTCTTAGCTCCTGTCCTATCACCTTGACCCTCTTCTTGTGTTTTCCATTTGTTTCTTTCGCTGATCCTGCTGAGAACCCCTTCATTCCTTATCTAATCGGTCCGTCTAATTTTCAGCATCCTTCTAAAGCATCACATCTCGAACGATTTGATTCTCTTGGTTATGCTGCTGAGTGGTCTGCAAATAACTAGCAGAACACAGAGATTCAAATGCAGATGATGTTGCTTTTTGGAAATTTGATGTAGTAAAGATTGATGTGAGTACTGTGAACATTTTCAGGTAATATAGTTGTTGCATTGCTTGCTCGCGTGTTATTTATGATGAGATTGTGACAGGCAGATTTCTGTGATTTGAGTCAGTTAATTTGATTGTTCAGAAGCGCTTGAACGAAATAAGTTGGATCGCAGTCTCACATTCAAGGATCATTGTCAAGCAACTAGGCTAAAAGTATCTGCTCGGATCAACATCATGGTATGTGAACTAACTGGCAGCACCCGGGGATAACAGCCGTATGTGCTCCGTACGTCCGCCCTGGCACTATGCTTGTCTGCGGCAGAATATGCAGAACCAGTTTGGCGCAATTCCACACTTGCTTAACAGGTGGATACGGCGTTGAATGAGCCTGCACGCATCGTCGCTGGCTGCTTACGACCTACTCCTGTCACCAAAATCTATCAAATTATGGGTATAGCGGCACCTGAAATTTGCAGAAGAACAGGCGCAGGAACTGAGGAAGAAAAAGGAAAAAAAGGAAAGCAGGAAACCCACCTCAGACAACCCCTGTTCGGACATGAGCTTCATGCACACACGAGCAATTTCGTCAGCACCAGAACAGAACTATGGCAGGATTCATTAACTGAAAGGAATAGGGATAGGGAGAAGGTCAAAGAGGAACCTGCCGCGGGCTTTCATCTGCCATATACGACATGAGAGGCTCTATCCGACTGAGGAGTGTCAAGATGCGGGGCGAATCTCAGGAAACGGGGCTACACCACTGATGAGGAATTACGTGAGTGTGACGACCTACGGGACACACAGCGTCTCCGAGCCTGCAGAAACCTGTCACATTCCTTCACCACAGAACATATTTATGCATCAAATGCTAAGGCCATCAAAATCTCAGAATTCTGGAGCTTGTGGTCTGTGTAATAGAAAACTATATTTGTCTTGCTGTATTGTGTCATTACTTTCAGTATCTTGTGTTACTGTACTGTACTTCTATTTATCATCTTGCATTTTAATTATTTTGTTTACCTGAGTCCTGGACACGTAAAATAAACAAAAATAAATAAATCTGTTCACATTGTTTGCATTCAGAGCTATAGTTGCACCACTCCTTTACCATTTCCTCAACGTATTACTTTGCAAAGTAATTTTTCTTGAAAAAAAGCAGTGATTTTTGGAAACACGGTTGTTAAGGAATCAGAGTTCCGCAACAGTTTTTGAATTTTAGCATCTTCCAATCATTTCATAAGTCAAGTTTCTACCCACAGTCTCATCACAAAAATTTTGTTTTGTATCTGTATGTTGCCTCATTGCGTGATGCGCTTAGCGTAGCTGCCTTTTCTTGCATTGCATTGGGAAACGTTTCCTTTGTTCAGCTGATTTGCTGCTGCGCTGTATTTTAATATTCACTGCTTACGAGCAGTATCGATTTTCCGTTGCCACAAGGTAAGTTATGAAAATTTATTTGTAGCAGTTTAAAATCACAGTCAGGACACAATAAGATCACTTACATTTAAGTTTTGCGCTTCAAAATTTTTGTCAGTTTCAGCTTAGGTAAGGTTCAGTTTAGATCTCATTTCTTATGCAGACGTTCTTACTGTTACAGCGTAGTGTTACATTCGGGTGTGCATCGGTTAGTGTTTATAACATTGCTTAGTCAGTTTGCGTACGTAAATTTACACGGTATTTTTATGGGAACATTTTGGACGTTTGTTATTTCAGATTCAGTTTTGAAATTTTATGCAGATATTTATTCTGTTATTTTTGTGTGTTGGAACTTCAAGTATTGTGTTGTCACACACTGTAGCACTGTTTGTTGCACTGCACAATAAAGAATTTCACAAGAAAGCTTATTTAGCGTTTCACTCTTTCCAATCATTTTTTGTAATAGTTAATTGCAATACAGTTATAAAGTTTCAGATTAATTTGGCCCACTCTTTGTATCAGACAGCGTTTGCATAAGCACACAACATGCATTGCTCATATTCACACTCGACACAGACATACACGAAAGTTTAAGAATAGAAAACCAGGTTAGTGTACAACAACAACGTACCGGAACAACATGGAATTTGGCAGTTACATCATACAATGTTGTGCTCCAAAAGCATATTTTCATAAATTTCTTCCACAGATGAAGGCCGGTGGCTGATACCAGACGACTTCACTTCGCCAGGAATGCACTCTTTGCCAGTGCTAGTCCACTTTTTATTTCTTCCTTGCTCGGTCCGTCACGTGTTATTTTGCTTCCAATATAGCATTAATCCTTAACATTGTCCTCTTCGTTATCCCAATTTTTAAGTTAGCTTTATCCCTAATCTCATTTCTGCTACTCTCTTTTTTTCGTCCTCCTTCGATTTACACTCAGTCCACATTTTGTACTGAGTAGACTGTCGTTTCCATTCAACAAATCCTCCAATTCTTTCTCGCTTTCTCTGATGGAGGATTGTAGTCATCGAGTAAGTGTCACTGATATTCTTTCACCCTGATTTTAATATCACTCCTCTACCTCCTTCTTACTTTCATGAAGAGTTCTTCCACACTTAGACTGAACGTAGCAACGGACTATATCCCTGTGTTATACCTTTTCTAATCCGAACACTTCATTCTTGTTCCTCGATCCTTACTTTTTCCTCTTCATTCTCTAGCACATTTGTATATTTCCCTATCCCGTACCCCTATTTTATTTAGAACTTCGATCACGATGTCAGAATTTCTCTCTGGCGTTGCGGATGTAATCCGTGAACACGAATTGGTGATACGCTGCATCACGTTATTGTGCGTTGTGGTGATTTATTTTTAACTTCACTCTACAAGTGATACATCGAACAAACGTCGCACGAAGTAAGATCTGATGACCAAGACACTGGACAGCCACTTCCGATCCAACGACGATTGTACACGCGGTATTAAGTTTGCCGTGGTGTTACAGAATACAGAATAATGTACTGGACATCCATCATGTTAAAGCCACATTGTTTGTCGCAAGTCCAGGAGAAGGTCTACAGCCGATACTGGAAGATCGTCCTCCAAGAATGTTCTGTATTTACCACCATTTACGGTGGCATCAGTAAGGAACAGACCAATGAGTTTGTCACCAGTTACTCCACACGAGAAATTCGCTTTCCATGGACGCTGAGGTTCAGCTTGGCGTAACCAATGTAGGTTTCCCGCATTCCAGTCTGTCGATTAATCTTACCGCGGTTTGTGAAGGTCGACTTTTCAGAGAACAATACCCTAGCAAAGAAACTGGGATCTCTGTGTGTGCTGAGGCGAACACTGGCTCTAGAAATCATTGCCATGACATTTATGATGAAGGTAAATATGGAATGGATGATATACACACCAAAAAGTTTTGCATTATCTCGGTTCCGAGAGTTCCGGAACCTCTACAGAAAATTGGAATAGAGATTGACATAACATCATTTCCGCCCTTTTTGTTGCTCATGAAAACCGCACTTTGCATGTTGTACCACCATACAGCGAGACCTTCAGAAGTGGCGGTCCACATTTCTGTACATACCGGTACCTCTAATACCCAGTAGCACGTCCTCCTGCGCCGATGCATGACCGTGTTCGTCGTGGCATACTCTCCACAAGTTCATCAAGGCACTGTCGGTCCCGATTCTCCCACTCCTCAACGGCGATTCGGTGTAGATCCATCAGTGTGATTGGTGGGTCACGTCGTCCATAAACAGTCGTTTTCAATCTAACCCAATCAAGTGCCGGCCACTCTAGTCGAACGATTACGTTAGCCTCAAGGAAGTAATTCACAAGATGTGCACGATGGGGGCGCGAATTGTCGTCATGAAGACGAATGAGTTGCCAATATGATGCCGATATGGTTGCACTATCGGTCGGAGGATGGTATTCACGTATCGCACAGCCATTACGGCGTCTTTCATGACCACCAGCGGCGTACGTCATCCTCACATAATGCCACCCCAAAACATCAGGGAACCTCCACCTTGTTGCACTTGCTGGACAGTGTGTCTAAGGCGTTCAGCCTAACCTGGTTTCCACCAAACACGTCTCCGACGATTGTCTGGTTGAAGGTATATGCGACACTATTGTTGAAGAGAACGTGATGCCAATCCTGAGTGGTTCATTCGGGGCCGTCTGTACCGCACTGCGTTGTGTCGTGGTTGCAAAGATGAACCTCGCCATGGACGTCAGGAGTGAAGTTGCGCATCTTGCAGCCTACTGCGTACAGTTTGAGTCGTAACACGACGTCCTGTGGCTGCACGAAAAGCATTGTTCAACTTGGTGGCGTTGCTGTCAGGGTTCCTCCGAGCCATAATCCGTAGGTAGCGGCCATCTACAGCAGTTGTAGCACTCGGGTGGCCTAAGTGAGGCATGTCATCGACACAGTCTCTCTGTAACTCCTCCATGTCCGAACAACATCGCTTGGGTTCACTCCAAGACGCCTGGACACTTCCCTTGTTGATAGCCCTTCCCGGCACAAAGTAACAATGCGGACGCGATCGAACCGTGGTATTGACCGTCTAGGCATGGCTGAACTACAGAAAACACGAGCCGTGTGTCTCCTTCCTGATGGAATGACTGGAACTGACCCCTCCGTCTAATAGGCGCTGCTCATGCGTAGTTGTTTACATCTGTGGGAGGATTAGTGACATGTCTGAACAGTCAAAGGGACTGTGTCTGTGATAGAATTTCCGTAGTCAATGTTTATCTCCTGGAGTTCTGCGAACCGGGATGATGCATTTCTTTTTTTTGTATGTATTTGCTGCTCTTCAAAATCTGTCAAACAGCAATCTGACTAATTACTGATTCAAGAGTTAGCTGCCGAATGCTATTGTGAGGCCTATGATTCACTGTACTAACATCACAGTTTCACTATTCTCTCCAGCAAATGGTCTTCGACGGTTCGTTTTTCATGGTTGCACTGTTATCTCGATGGAGAACTGTCTAACAACCCGACAACGAAATGCGTGTGATCGTATCCAGTTTGGAAAAAGTTGAACTTAAAGGATTACAGCATTATTGACAATCCTACCACTTTCTCCACAAACGTAAACCATTTCGATTTTCTCTTTTGTTTTTAATAACCTGTTGAATAATTAATAATACAGTCAGTTTATGAAGGAACTTATTTACAGAATCAGGGACGATGTACACGCAATGTGATTAAGTCAAATAATGAATGATTCAAAACAGCTACGCGCATAAAACTGTCAAACATTGAGGCGTTTGCTATACACGTCTATGGTCCAATACATTTTTCTTGAGACAATACCGTATTGCAACCCAACAGTGTTTTTTTTCGATTACAGTGCCATCTATTGCACATTAACAAAAATGTTAAAAACTAAAATCACATATTTTTCCCGTAGAACCCGATCGTGCAAAAAAAAGGGACATTCCTATTAAAGATTTAAAAGTTGCTGTCCAACTCATTAAATGGGGGTTGGGTTGGGCGGTTAACATTAGTATCGCTCGATAGCATTATTTAGGATATTGAACCCATATTTTTATGTTTTTCTGTACGATGCGTAGTTTTTTAGTTATTTCGTTATCACAAAATAAAAAACTCATCCTGTACTTGCTGAACTGGCGCTTCTGGCGACCATTCCTGTATCGAGACCATCACATTTTTCCTGCTGCCATTTCGCCTTGGCTTCCCTCCTCTACCTGACTGATGTTCCTTATCGCTATTTTTCCTAACATTTTTCTGTTTCATTTGCTGAGCTAAAGTTTTTCTGTTTGTGTGTCTAACTTCTGTGATTGTCCTTTTTAGAAATGTCCATTCCTCTTCAGCTGAACAGAATACCGTGATATTTATTATCGAGTACATAGAGACCGGCATGAGTTGTGTATGTACTCTCTTGATTGTGAGGCAGCTAGTGACATCTCCTGAACTGATCGGGCGAACCTGCCTATGCCTGTGGACTTGAATACATACTAGGTTACTACTAAGCGGAAGACTTTGCTATTGCATACGACTTGGCATTGAATCCTTAAACGTTTAGGTTAAACGATCTTGCTGTGTTTTGATCTCTTGTGGACTGTGACTCGACACGGGCAGTTTATGGACTGTTTCACTTGTACTGCGGCTGTGTTGAATAAATCATTATATTCGTCAATCGGTGTCGAATTCTTCACCCTTCTGAGAATATTACGAGCCTCCTGATGTGGCTTACACGGCAACGTTCGTTAAGGAGATAATGGTGAAGACTATGAGAATTCAGATACTGATACCACTACGACGTATCGAATCTTACCCACCTCTACTAGGCCCTAGATCAAAGGTGGCGTGAAGATGCTGAGATGACTACAGAATGGAATGAGATTTAGGGGCCTACAGAATAGGCGCTGCTGGTTTGAGGATTCCGCTCGTGGAGTAAACAAACACGATCGGGACGCGGAAATAATAGCGCGAAGAGCGACGTATTTGTTCTATGTTTAGTATCGTGAAATATGGAACAGTGCATTTTTATTTACGACGACTGAACTGAATCGTAAAGGACAGAGGCAGACTCAATTCAAAACGTATGTAGTGTGCGTGTTCAGGTAGTGTGAGTGGACGTTAGATTGATGCACGGAATGAACCCGTTGTTAACCATGAACTGCTTAGTTCCAAGATCCCTCTTTACTATAGTATGTTCACTGAGCTATGCAATTTGAAGAACGGCAGTACCACACTGAAAGCACACGCGCCACGTAGTGCTACCTGTGGAAGCTATTACAGTGATACGTGTACCCTGACAGTAAATCGTCCACAGATAGTCCGACGCCGAATCAGTAAGACAAGAAACAGCAGGTCAAAAGTTTTAACTGAGAGAAGGATTTGTTTATAAAATCGTGAAATGACCGGGCAACTTATAAGAGGTAGTGACGTGGCACTTACATCTTCTTCCTGTCTCCAACGATCTTTAATCAGGCTAAAAGAAGTCAATGTTCGAAAACTCGCGGTCCTCTGTACAGGGAGTTGCCTAAATTGCACGGTTTTTGAGATTTTATTTATTATACCCTATACAGAAAGTTACAAAAAAATGGTTCTGAGCACTATGGGACTTAACTTCTGAGGTAATCAGTCCCCTAGAACTTAGAACTACAGGGTGATCAAAAAGTCAGTATAAATTTGAAAACTTAATAAACCACGGAATAATGTAGATAGTGGGAGAAAAATTGACACACATGCTTGGATTGGCATGGGGTTCTATTAGGATGGCGCTCCACCCCATATTGCTAGACGCGTGAAAGGTCTCTTGCGCGCATCGTTTGGTGATGATCGTGAGCTCTGCCGCCACTTTCGTCATGCTTGACCTCCCAGGTCCCCAACCTCAGTCCGTGCGGTTATTGGCTTTGGGGTTACCTGAAGTCGCAAGTGTATCGTGATCGACCGACACCTCTAGGGATACTGAAAGACAACATCCGACGCCAATGCCTCACCATAACTCCGGACATGCTTTACAGTGCTGTTCACAACATTATTCCTCGACTACAGCTATTGTTGAGGAATGATGGTGGACATATTGAGCATTTCCTGTAAAGAACATCATCTTTGCTTTATCTTACTTTCTTATGCTGATTATTGCTATTCCGATCAGATGAAGCGCCATCTGTCGGACATTCGTGAACTTTTGTATTTCTTTGGTTGTAATAAAACCCCATGTCATTCCAAACATGTGTGTCAATTTGTACCTCTCTATCTACATTATTCCGTGATTTATTCAGTTTTCAAATTTATACTGACTTTTTGATCACCCGGTACTTAAACCTAACTAGCCTAAGGACATCATACACATCCATACCCGAGGCAGGATTCGAATCTGCGACCGTAGCGGTCGCGCGGTTCCAGACTAAAGCGCCTAGGACCGCTCGGCCACACCGGCCGGGTCACAAAGTTACAAAATTATTTAAACAGTGCTACCCCAAAGTGCAGTATTTTGCTCTTGGTACCTTATTTAAAGACTGGAAATTCTAGGAACATAAACACGCTACATTTAATTTTCGAAATATTTGCAAGTGACGCAGACTAGGAATCTGTTTTCCTAATATGTATCAGTGGGTGCACAAATTGAACCACCCTTGTATATTACGTCACAAAGCTTAAGATATGTGCTACTCTAAGTTTATGAAAATGTTTGCTGTTTAAGTTCTTACATCACTATTTGCACGTATCGCAGTATAATCTTTCCCCTCCTTTCTTCGCCCCACACACGTCTCACAAGTCAATATTTTGCATTTCAGGCAGGTGATCATTTCTTCTGTTCTGTCTTCCTCATACAACTCTCTTTCCCATTTCCCTGTTTTATGAATGAGTTTCTGTGATGGCTACCCCACCGAGTCTCCCAAGGACTTCCTTTTGCTAGGTGGGACTGCGGTTCTAGAAGTTTTATCCTTTGTTTCGGTAGCTTTATTTTCGATCATCTCTTTACATTTAAGAAAATGTTGTTCCAATTCGTTTCCAACATTTTTGGAAAGCACTTTACTGCGGCAAAAAAATTTTGTATACCACTTTGGATTTTCCTTTTTTATTTTCAGCATACACAGCTCAGGCTTATTTTGTACGAGTTCACATTCATTTAATCCATAATCCCCACTTAGTTATAAGGCGCTATTACGGGTAATACGATTTACCTTTGCTACACCTCTAGATTATCTTTCTGTAATACAAAACAAATCGTTTCTAAACATTCTATTGCGCTTAAAAATCTAAACACATGTTTGAAGTGTACTATATGAGCATGTTTCCCAAACTCACTGAGCGAGATGGCGCAGTGTTTAGCACACGGGACTCGCATTCGGGAGGACGACCGTTCAGTCCCGCGTCCGGCCATCCTGATGTACGTTTTCTGTGATTTCCCTAAATCGCTCCAGGCAAATGTCGGGGTGGTTTCTTTGAAAGGGCACGACCATCTTCCTTCCCTGTCCTTCCCTAATCCGTTGAGACCGATGACCTCGCTGATTGGTCTCCTCCTCCACACAACCCAACCCAACCCAAACTCTACCAGTACAATACTGGAAACTTATAGCGGTACACTACAGGCAACGTTGCTATGTTCTCTTGGTCAGTTTCCTACAAAGGAACCACAACTAACACAGATTAGTGACTGTCATGGAAACAAGATTATTTCATGTGCATTCATCCACAAATACAAGGCGTGTTTTTTTAAAGTAAGTAACGTTTTGAAATTAAAAAAAGACATGCTAAGATATCTCAATAATTTTATTTTTACATGAAAGCCTGTACCTTAATCAACTTTTCTACATAATTTCCGTTAATATTGAGGCACTTGTCATAACATTTGAAACGTCCCCTTTTGAACAATTATACAAGACTGTGCTTAAACTGACACACAATATTTTTAGCGCAACGCAATCTGACTTTCAATAATCCCTACAAAAGAATGGCCCTGACTAACATTATCCTATACCTTTCACAAATCACTTACCTCACAAAAATCTTCGTTACTCGAACTACTGCAATACAGCGAGCGCCACTACTGCCAGCTAAATAAAAGATTCAAACTACGGAAGGCGCTAACTACTGATAGGCATAGTTAGCAAATGAAAGATTTTAATAGAGAACAAACAATGTGTTTACCTTAATAGTGTTGAAAACTCATAATATACATAGCGGTTCATGACATCCAGTCTTACAAATTTCAAAACTCCGCCATCTCTCTCCCCACATCCACCACTGCTGGCGGCTCACTTCCAACTGCGCAACGCTACGCGCTGTTCACATCCAGCTGCCGCTGCCCAACACTACAACGGCAGACAACAATGCAAACTAGCCACAGACTGCACACAGCACAGCCAGTGATTTTCATACAGAGCGCTACGTAACGTTGCCAATAAGAAAACATAAACAGCCTACTTACACGTTGTACCAATTTTTGGATACCCTCCTCATAGAAGTCTGCCGCCTGACTTGTTAACCACTGCATCACCACTGTTTTGACTTCGTCATCGTCTTGAAGACGCTGACCGCCCAGGTGTTTCTTCAAGAGCAGGAACAGATGGTAATCATTGGGAGCAAGATCGGGGCTGTACGGAGGATGATCTAGAGTTTCCCATCGAAAGATATGATGAGATCTTTGGTCTAATTCGCCACATGGGGACGGGCTTTGTCTTGCAGCAAAACGATGCCCTTGCTCAACTTCCGTGGACTGTTGCTTTGATTCTGGTGTGACGTAGCCATGTTTCATAGCCCGTAACAATTTGGCTAAAGAAATCATCAAGGTCGTTGTGGTACCGCTCAAGGAAAGTCAATGCACTGTCTAAACGTTTGGTTTTGTGCACATCCGTCAACATTTTCGGTACCCAACGTGCGCACAATTTTCGGTAATTCAAGTGCTCGGTCACAATGCCATACAAAACACTACGAGAAACATTAGGAAAGTCATCCCGCAGGGAGAAAATCGTAAAGCGTCTGTTTTCTCTCACCTTATTGTCCACTTCCTGCACCAAACTTTCATTAACGACCGAAGGACGCCCACTCCGTTGTTCTTCATGCAAATTTGTGAGGCCATCTTTAAATGCTCTCTCTCACTTTCTTACCATTCCATCACTCATAATGTTTTCTCCGTAAACTGCACAGATCTCATGATGAATATCGATCGCTTTCAGGCGTTTAGTACTAAGAAATCTTATAACAGCCCGTACTTCACAGTCGGCGGTACTCACGATTACCGGAGGTATCTTAAACACTCAGACACATCGTAAACGAGGAAGAATCAGACTTTAATGGCGTAAATGCGTAGGTTAAGGTACATGCTTTCATGTAAAAATAAAATTATTGACATATCTTAGCACGTCTTTTTTTTAAATTTCAAAACGGTACTTACTTGAAAAACACGCCTCGTAAAACATTGCGTTGTTACTTATCTTGAAATAGTAATTGTCTTCGTCACGTACACAAAAAGTTAGATGAGAACTACAACAAAAGCAATGCTGTCTTCAGACGATCTGTTCCTCAACACACGGAGTTCATAGCTGCTAATATGGCTCGAAGAACCACATAGTTAAGTCTGGCCTCATTAAATATTGGTTAGTACGAGAAGTTCGAATTTTATAGCAGAGGTACAAATTAGGAGCCGCCACAACATAGGAAAGCCTCCGCGCTCTGCGGGTTAAGACTGTCCAATGGAGTTCTCTCTCAGCGGTGGGACACACCTGTGAGAAGCAGTATTCACAGCCCGCCAGCATAACGTAGCTACCTCGCAGTCTTTTTATGTACTTTGTTGTACGGCTCCACGTGAGCCCCAGGCCGTACGGTGATGGACTGTGTGGTCGGCAACAGTTGCATTGTTACACTCTGACAGCTTAAATGCGAAGCGCATGTTCAGTGTTAATGCTCTGGTATTCGACACGCTGTGGAAGCTGATTAAATCTGGAATTTATTCGGAGCTGTGGTTGGTTGGTTTACCGCTTTAGCGGCGGTCCTGCCGCTATCTCGGACAGCGAATTATTCGGCGATACTACGTGCGGGGCGAAGCCGTGGCTTCCTCCTCCCATCTTCCCCTCTTCCTCCCCCCTCCCCCCCCCCCCAAGCCTGGTGGCTGGTGTAATGAGAGCGCCGCCTTTGTTTCCGGCTTATTACTGTGCGCCGAGCCCGGCGTGTGTCGCTTGTTGGGGAGCCGGCGCTGCTCATTCCGGTGGCCTTAACTCCGGCTACGAAGCTAAATGTTACACTCCGCGTACACGACAGAATACTGCACGGTCCGCACGTAGCCTCAACACTTACGGAATTAGGGGACTACAGTGTGTACAGAACTGCGAGTTGGTTATTTGGGCAAGCGGAGCGCAGAGCACATAATTAAGTCTACGTCCTGGCATTATCCGTGTTCCATCGTATTTCACATAGGTGCACGTGCACGGTCAGTGGCAGGAACGTTTCTATGGAAACGAGAGTAATGTGCTCAATACACAGCGCAATTCAGTACGCATAGATTGATTACAAAGGGGTTGTAACTACACTGTGGAGTCACATTAATGTGACCACCTGTCAGAAGCCCGAATAACCACCGTTTGCAGCGTGGACCGTTGCGAGATGTGCAGGAAGAGAGTCAATAAACGTTTAGGAAAATACCGACAGGGATTTGGATCCATGTCGACTCCAGTACCGTTGCTAGGCTACGTGGTTAAGGATTCATGGTACGATGATCCCATAGATTTTCGATTGGTTTTAAATTCGGGTAGTTTGGTTGCCACACGGTAATGGTAAACTCATCCTGGTGCTTTTCGAACCAGACAAGTACACTGGGAGCTGTGTGACACGTTCATTGGCCTGCCCTCCGCCACACACAGTCAGGTGGCTTATGGAGTATGGATGTAGATGTACATGTAGATGCAGATGGTAGTAGATGCCGTCGTTACTAGGGAACACAAAGTGCTTCTACGAGGGGAGACGGTCCACAAGTATAGATACATGGTTGTGTTGATCTAATGTGCCTTTCGTAATGACGAGATCACCCAGGGAATGCTGCGCAAACATTCCCCAGACCATAAGGCTCCCTACTCCGGACTGGACTCTTCTGACGATCGTTGAACGGTGCATGCTTTCAGACGTTTCTGAGCATAAAACGTGACTCATCTGAAAATGTACTTGTCGCCACTCAGTAGATGTCAAGTTGCAGGTTTGGCGTGCAAATTCCAGACTTCGTCGTCGATGAACAACAGTCAGCATGGCTGCAAGAACCAGGTGCCTGCTGCACTGACCCATACGCAACAGTTGGCGAGGAGACACTGCTGGTAGCCCTGCTGTTCATCTCGCCGGCCAGTTGCTCGACAGTTCTACGTCTAGTTGCCCGATCTCCGCAACCATCGTTCACCCCTACGGCTGAGTGCACCATAGCCATCTATTCGCCAGTTTTGGATAGCTCTATTTTGTCATACACGCCGACATCCGAACAGTTTACAAACTATTCGGAAATACTTTCACCCTTGGCTCGAAAGACATTGATGATGCCCTTTTGGACGTCAGATAAATCGCTCCGTTTCCACATTACGACAACGATTGCATAGTTCCTCGCGTCCCAAAGATACGCTTTATACACCCTCCACAGCTAGTGCTGCCACTTGTCGCCTGTGAGAGATTATTGCAGGTTGATGTCGAACAAACCCGATAGGGTAGCCTGGACATGGTTAGGTTCACCGGTCCCTGGTCTAATCCTTCTGGCGGACTAATGACGAAGTGCTGGTGTGCTGGCCAGCCTGGATGTGGTTTTTAGGCGGTTTTCCACATCCCGCTAGGTGAATACTGGGCTGGTCCCCACGTTTCGCCTCAGTCACACGGCTCGCAGACATTTGCAACACGTTCGCACTATTCCATGGATTACACTAGACGCAGATAGTTTGGGTACACACATTCCGTCCCGGGGAAGGGGGGGGGGGCGGGGGTATGGTGTGGCGACAGGAAGGGAATCCGGCCACCCTTTTAAAATTAACGTGCCAAATGCGGTTAACCATACCAGCAGACCCCGCAAGTCGAGATCAATGCTTGGAAAGAGAGAGAGAGAGAGAGAGAGAGAGAGCGAGATGTCGAACATGAGTGGTTGTTACGTTAATGTGACTCGGCCACGTATGTAATGTATAGCGATACACTGAGAGGACTAACGGAATGAAATTTTCACTCTGCAGCGGAGTGTGCGCTGATATGAAACTTCCTGGCAGATTAAAACTGTTTGCCGGACTGAGGCTCGAATGAGGGACCCTTGCCTTTCGTGGGCAAGTGTTCTAACGACTGAGCTACCCAAGCACGACTCACGACGAGTTCTCACAGCTCTAATTCCACCCGTACCTCGTCTCCTACCTTCCGAACTTCCCGAGTTCGAGTCTCGGTCCGGCGCAGTTTTAATCTGCCAGGAAGTTTCAAATCGGCGCACACTCCGCTGCAGGGTGAAAATTTCATTCTGGTAACATCCCCCACGCTCTGGCTAAGCCATGTCTCCGCAATATCCTTTCTTTCAGAAGTGCTAGTTCTGAAATGTTTGCAGGAGAGTTTCTGTGAAGTCTAGACGGTAGGAGACTAGGTACTGACGGAATTAAAGCTTGAGGACGCGTCGTGACTCGTGTGCTCGGACAGTTCAGCCGTCGGCACGGTAGCTCAGCGTGTTCGGTCAGAGGGTTAGCTATACTCTGTAAACTGAGGTAATAGATGAACGACGAACTTGAAAAAGCGTCATGGGACGTCCGCCTCGAAAAAATAGAACGAACAAAATGAGACCACCCAAAAAAGCGTCAGTAGAGCACATGACCGCGAATGGCGAAGGTCCCGAGTTTTAATCTGGGTCAGGTACACACCTTTAATCCGTCAGAAAGTTTCAAGAATTACTGAAATGTGGAAGGAAGTTCAACATCATTTTTTGTGAACTTGATCAGCATTCTGTATGACTTTCCTTGGTCAGACAGTCAATTAAATGCATAGCGGTACATTTATAAGAATTACATGAAATGTAAAAGAAAGTTCTAAATCATTTTTCCGTACTTGGCAAGCATGCTGTATCACTTCTCTTGATCATAAGGTCAGCATCTAATGATAAACCGTTCCACTACACACTTACCGAAGCATATGTGAAGTCATCTAAGTGAGGGGATTAGAAATCCGCATTTGGGTCCTGGAAATGTCTTTAGCAAAGGAGACACATAGACATAGTCATTCACAGGGCCTCACAGAAAGGAATCGATGACTGTCAGAACAGTAGATCCAGGTATCCAAGAGCAGAACACAGCATCTCCTTGTTTAGTACGTTCTGTCTTATAGTGTGGAAAACGTTGATTTAAAATGTGCTAACCTCCATAAATCTATGTAAAAAACATAAACTGCCTGACAAAAAGAAAGCGAATCACCCAGAAGATATGGTCGGGTGTCAATGTAACTTCGTACACATACATAAGTAAATTATTATAGGTGCTATTGTCTGTGACATGTAGTACAGCCGCAAGAGTGAATTAATGTTGTTAGCAGGCCTAATCGGGTATACAACGGTAGCGAACAGAGTCACTTGTTGAGTGATCATTGTGAATGATACGGACGTAGAGCGAGCTAGGGATGGGACAATGTTATCAGCACATGACATAGTTTGAAAAGGGCCACTCCGTTTGGGCGGGTGGTCAAACAAATATTCAGATTTGCGGGACTTTCACGTGTGACAGTGGCCTGATGTCGGTCTGCATGTAAACATGAGAGCAGGCATATTCATCGCCAAGCTTCCTGCCGATCATGTCTGACCGCTGTCTGATCGCCGTAATGTGCACAAAGATCTCTGTAATTCCTTCTCTTCTGTGCCCGCCATCCGAGAACAAGAAATGGCTTACCTTCAACATTCGTGTCATTCCGAACCGTTGGCCGGAGACCAGCAGCAACTGGAGTAGGAAATTAATGTTACGAGCGTAGCCTGCCGTAAACACAACACAAATGCAGAGTTTGGAACTGGGCCGTGACCAGGAAACACCGGCTCATTATGAGTACGGCCCGTTTCACACTGGGACACCGGTGACGGTCGCCGGTGATGGTCACCGATAATTGTGGTGAACACTCCTGGATCACCAGTGTCCGACACCGCAGGTATTTCCAACTGATTAGTTAGTAAAATGGACTCGATCGAGGACGAACTTTTGTTGGTGCTTCTAAGGAGAAGGGGGAGTAGGAGAATGACGACAAAACATTTATTATACGTACATCCACTGCTACATGATCGGCTGGAGAAGGGTTTGTTTTATACTCTCTATGTCGTTTGAGGATACGTTAACTATTCAGGGATTGTAGGACATGTCACTTCGTTTAGTCAGTGAAGGAAATATTGCGAACAGTATCAGAGATGACATTGCGAACTACTTCGTTAGCCCCGAAGGTGAAGTGGCTTGGCAGCAGCAAATAAATGTAATTGCTAGAAATGTAAAGTGAATGTTAACGTGGTTAGGCCTCATTGTTCATCTGGCATTGTATTTGTGACGTGCATTGTGCAATTATTACTATGTTAACTATTAGAAGTCACATTATTGTATTCACTGACTGAAACTTACAATTAAAATTATAGTGTCAGGAACTTGTACCTCAATAATATTATAATAAATGAATAAAATTCATTATTGTAGTAGCCACATATGCGTAAATAATTGTAATTAAGAATAATATTTTAACTCGATTTTTTGGATCATATGGAGGAATGCCTTAAGACGCAGCAGAAAAGGGGCCGAGGGTTGCAGATGTGCTTGAAGGTTACTACCCTCCTAGCCACCACTTCGTTGCTATAGTCATCGCTTTTGACATCCCAAATAGCGGGACGACTTTCTACTTCACTTATAAAATCTTCCGTGTTAATGAAATCTATACTCATTGCTACAATGTGTGCAGTATAATATATGATGAATGTTTCGTGACATTGTCTCAGAAATGACTGTCGGTCTGTTGGCAAATCTGCAGCTCTGTGTCTGTGGTCTGTGTCCCAGTCTGAACACTCCAATTCAAACTAATGCATGTCCGGCGGTGACTGCTGTGAACACAACGACGGTGGCTAGCGTGAGTCACTGCTGGGTCACAGTGGCTCGGTGAGGCGGTAGAGTCCCGGTGTGAATCCTCCAGTTCAAACAAATGTATCTCTGTCGGTGACGGTCACCCAGTGTCCCAGTGTGAAACGGGCTTACCTTTACATTGTGTCCAGCGATTAATCGCGGCTCTGCTCTACTCCAGATGACCAGTGTAGGCTAATGTGAGATGACTCGAGGAGAGGCCTCATTCCTCTTACGATTCAGAGAAGCACTGTGTTGTTACTGGCGTCATGGTGTGGGGAGCCATCATGTATGACTCGACGCTACGACTGGTAGCGATTGAGGGAAAGTCCGCAGCTCGTGGTCGTGTGGTAGCGTTCTCGCTTCCCACGCCCGGGTTCCCGGATTCGATTCCCGGCGGGGTCAGGGATTTTCTCTGCCTCGTGATGACTGGGTGTTGTGTGATGTCCTTAGGTTAGTTAGGTTTAAGTAGTTCTAAGTTCTAGGGGACTGATGACCATAGATGTTAAGTCCCGTAGTGCTCAGAGCCATTTTGATTGAGGGAAATCTCATGACATAAACCACGGACATCTTGCCTCCACGTGTGGTACCTTTCAGTCGACAGAATGATGGTGCTATTTTCCAACAGCACAATACTAGTTCACACACGGAACGTGTCTCTGTGATCTGGAGTACTCCCGTGGCTAGAAAGAACCCCAGATCTGTTCTTGATAGAACATTTGTGGGACCTGATTGTCTCAGTTCCTGTATCCAGGATATGAAGCACCGGTTATAACAACTGTGGGCCAGCGTGGCTCAAGAGAGTATACAGCGGCTTTATGACACTCTTTCCAACCAGACCATACAGGGTGCAACGTCATGCTGGTATATAGATTCTTAGTACCAAGTTATTGATGAGTTCGACTAGATTTTTTAAACACTGCAGTAACATCGCGTACCCTCTCAACCTGTGCAATTTCATTTCTTTTCCTCTTCTCTTTTTGATCACTTCACTTGTTTTTTTTTTCAGGAAGTATATTTAAATTATATAACGTGTTCGACATTAATCTTATAATTTGATCTATAGGATTGTTTTCCTTTGGTATTTGCGTTATATTTCATTTACAAAAATTTAGGAACAGGTGCCAATCATTGCACTAATTGGATACTTTGTCCGATCCTTCCTGCGTTTCCTTACAATCGGTCTACAACAATACTATCATTAAATATATCCTAGAACCAGGAAGGAAAAATAGACTGGAAGACTAAGAACAAAGTGGTGGCATTAAATAGGATGTAATTATGCAATCTTTCACCTGTCACCTTCAGTTTCAAATTCGAAGAAACAATGGCGGAAATAAAAGAAAGATTCAAGAGTGGGACTAAGATCCAGAGTGAATGGATGTTAACGATAAGATTCGCTGATGACAGGGATATCCTTAGTGAAGATGAAGAAAAATTACAGGATCTGTTGAATGAAATCAACAGAATACGAATTGAGAGCAAATCAAAGGAAGACGGAAGTAATGAAAAGAAGCAGAAATGAGAAGAGCGAGAAACTTAACATCAGAATGGGGGTCACAAAGAAAAACCATGTTAACCCTGCGAGAATGTAGTAGGGTCAATTTGACCCCGCTCATTTTGTTTTGTTGGCAGTTCTTTGTTGCGCAGTTGCACATTGTCGAAGTTCTCAGTAGCTATAATCATTGAACTCCCCTCCCTAATGCGAGCGTGCACTCAGTCGGCTGGCGCCCGTGAAAGGAGATAAACGAGTGCAAACGGTAAGAGGCTATTTTTGACCCTTCCACAACCGCCAAGTAGTATTTCTGTGCCATTTTTTCATTTATCTCTTTTCACGGCTACTTTTTTGTGTAGCTGGTGTTTTTGGAGTATTCAGTAAAAATGTGCAAAAAAGATAGGGAGGCTGAGGTATACGTCGCTGGCTGGCGGAATTACCAGACAGTGAAAACGTCATTACGGCAAATGACAGTGAAAATGAAGATTGGGTAAGTGAGCACATTGGCATTAGTGTTACTGAGCAAGATGCAAGTGAAGGCAGTGAAAAAGAAGTTACTATGCCAGTGAATGAGCTACAACATACTGCCCACAATGCTGCCTTACCAGAATTAGTCGAGCGATCGAAAACTCATATACCTAAACCATTTTATTTTGGTAAAGATGGATTCAAGTGGTGCAAAAATCCACCTCATCAACATGTTCTGACCCGTTGTGTAAATATCATCAGGCAGGTGCGTGGAGTGAGTTTAGTGGCAAGATTAGCAAAGACAGAGCTTGAATGCTGGAGTCTGTTTTGCAATGAAAATATGCTTAGTATTATCTTGAGATACACAAACTTGCAAACTGCAGAAAGGAAATCACTGTTTTATGAAGGAAATAACCATGAGCGAGTTGGCGGCTTAAATAGGCTTGTTGTACATTGCTGGATTTACCGATCTGGAAGGCAGAACACGGTTGGCCTTCTGGGCTTCAAACGGAACAGGCGCTGAAATATTTCGGCTGATAATGCCATGGCAACGTTTTCATTTTATTCAAAGCTGTCTTCGTTTTGACGATAAATCCACACATGAAGTGAGAAGCCCCTCAGATAGGGTGTGTGTGTGTGTTGCCCCGAGCATAAGTTAGTTTAAGTTATTTTAAGCAGTGTGTAAGTCTAGGGACCGATGACCTCAGCAGTTTGGTCCCTTAGGACACATTTCTTTGAAGAAAGAAAACAGCTGGACAACTTAGCACCAATACGTCAGATATTTGAAATATTCGCAGAAAACTGCAAGAAAGCCTATGCACTACAAGAATATACAATCATAGATGAAATGCTACTTGCATTCAGAGGCACATGCAAATTTTGACAATACAATCCATCAAAACCGGCCAAGTAAGGCATAAAAATATTTGCCTTGGTCAAGGCAAAGAATTTCTATATCCTCAGCCTCGAAATATATGCTGGGAAGCAGCCAGAGGGACTGTTTTCTTTGAATAATAAACCATTTGATGAGGTGAATCGACTGGTGTAACCCATTTCAAAACCAAGCCGTAATGTGACTTTTCATAATTGGTTTACGAGCTATGAACTAGGGTCATATCTGCTGAAAGAACACAAGCTAACTTCTGTGGAAACAGTGCATAAGAACAAGAGGCACAACCCTCCTGAATTTTGCAAAACTCGTGATAGAGAAATCTACTCATCCATGTTCGGTTCCAAAAGGATATTACACCAAAGAAATACAAAGTTGTTTTGCTCGTGTCTAGTCTTCACCAAAATTCTGAAATAGTTGAATTGGCACGACATAAAGAAAACCAGAGATAGACATGTTTTATAATTGTACGGAAGGTGGAACTGATGTTGCAGAAGGGCTGACTTATGATGTAAGCCGCAACTCAAAAACATAGCCTCAGACTGACTCCTTGGCAATACTGAATATGGCTGCTATTGTTTAGCGATCAGATAACAATAAAAACCAAAAGCGTCGTAATTTCGTAAAAACACTAGGCCGTATGCTACTCAGTGAACACTTGAATGCCCGACAAGAAATACCTCAACCGCCAAGCACTTTGCGTAGGCGAGTCAGACAGTTTAGTGGAGAATCTTCACTAGAATCGACTGCCGGAGTCCGAAGCGTACGAAAAAGATGTCAACATCTCATGTTTGTGAAGGTTTTCATAAGTACATTTGTCAAGAACAGCTTGTAATACGGCATTTGTACACTTAATGGTGTTTATTTCTACGAAAATCCTTTAATTAATTAAAAATTCATAAATATAATTCCCAACTTTTGTTAAAAGTGCCAATAAATACTTAAAAAATATAAATAAAAAACAGCGTCAGTATGAGCCTCCACATCCTTGATGTGCCCTTTTTGCATCACATCCTCTCCGGGTTATGGAATTCTTCTACTTTGGCAGCATAATAAGCCATGATGGACGGAGCAAGACGGAGATAAATACCAGACTAGCATTGGCAAAAAGGGTATTCCTGATCAAGAGGAGTACCAACCATAGACATTAATTTGAGGAAGAAATTTCTGGCAATCGATGATTGGAGCACAGCATTGTATGCTAGTGAAAAATGCACCGTGGGAAACCGGAACACAAGAGAATCGAATGATCTGAGATGCTGCGACACAGAAGGACGTTGAAAATTAGGTAAACTCATTAGGAATGAGGAGGATGTCCACAGAATCGTCGAAGAAAGAAATGTGTGGGAAACACCGCCAATACAAATGGACCTGATGACAGGTTATATGTGAAGAGATCAGAGAATATCTTCTAAGGGAGCAGTGTGGTGTAGAAACTGTAGGGGAAGACAGAGACTGGAGCAAGTACAACAAATAATGAGGATATAACGTACTACTCTGAGATGGGGTGGTTGAATCAGGAAAGGAATTTGTGACTGGCCGATCAATCTGATCAGAAGACTGATGACTCAAAAAAAAAAAAAAAAGGTAAAAAGTTCGTGTGGTCTTACTTCGACCCATTCGAAGCCGAGGTGGATCGTTAGTTTGTTTATAACTTCATCTTGTGAGATCATGCTCATCGTACGCGATTATCGTGTTGTCTAGTAACTATACCACACTATGAGACGCACGTTAACGTACGGATCTTGAATGGAAATAAATAACGTAATCGACAAAAAAATGGATCAAATGCCTCTGAGCACTATGGGACTTAACTTCTGCGGTTATCAGTCCCCTAGAACTTAGAACTACTTAAACCTAACTAACCTAAGGACATCACACACACTCATGCCCGAGGCAGGATTCGAACCTGCGACCGTAGCGGTCGCGCGGTTCCAGACTGAAGCGCCTAGAACCGCTAGGTCACTCCGGCGGCCGTAATCGACACGTAATATTCAAACTCAATATATATTTCCAGCCTTCTATTAATTTTGCGTTGATCACACAACCTTGTAACATGTATCGCCGGAAACTTTGTAGAACGGATCTACTTTCTATAGTATTTAAAGCCATACTCTACGACTGTTTTCTATTTTGTTCTATGTTACTCGTTTTGGTGTCTTTGAACGATTTATACAATAAAAGAAAGTAACCAGCCTAAGTAACGTCTCTGTCATACCACTGCTAATTCAAAAATAATTAAGAAGAAAAACTGAAAGATTTAAAATTTTGTAACTTTAGGAAAAGGACTCCAGTCGAAAGTGAAGTGACATCAGAGTAGGACCTTTCAGCAAGCCTACTGCTCGAAGACAACAGCTTTAAACAGTTCCCTGGTCTTCATATTAACTATTTCTTAAGCTAACCTGCATCTGTCTTGTCTCCTTGGCATCCGTTTTGTGATTACTCCGCCTTAGTCTTAAGCAACGCCTGAAGCGTTGTGGGATAATTTGCAGTTCCTGTGTGAGCTGTCAACAGCTATCACTAAGAGTTACGTGCTAAGGTGGTGTGTTGTGGGAAGCTAAGTGAACATCCTCTTCAATTTATAATGTGGATTAATATGCTCTGTAATTGACTACGGAAGTTTTCTATTTGAAAATGGTCCACAATATGTACTGCAAAACTAAATGTACTACAATTTCGTGCTATAAGGCAGTGACTAGGAGCAATGAAGTCATCACCAAGTGATGTCCTTGTAGAAAAAAACCAAAGAAATCCCTCTTGATACCCGTAGAGAACTACTTCTTAAAATGTTTCTGTTTCAAAGATCCGTAATAATTAATGCTCTCGACATAGTCAAAGCTAAGCGTTTGACAGAAAGGGGAGACTGACGAAGAGACAAACAAACACCACTGTTAGTAAAAGTTGTCCGATGTCTCAGCTCAACGTTTCCTTTGAGAATGTTACCAGTGTTCAGTAACAAATATGAAATAAAGTCTGCTGACATGGTGTTTCGTATCTACCAGACAGAATGGGCCAAGAGTTTGGAGCTAATAACAAGGTAAAACTTACAAATCATCTGGAAAGCAAATGACCATCTTTATTCCATACTTACAAAGTTAGCTGGATGGAGTTGGTTGCATGTATTATTGCCCTAGGCTGCAGATAATTAAACAGTTATTATTGCCACTTTTAAGTAGTATTTACAATGCAGAAGTAACAGCTGTGAAAAAGAAGTTAAGTCTGGAACTGAAAGAGTGAACGAAATAGAAATTCTAATTACAAGTGCTGTGGAGCAACCAGAATATCGAAAGTGGAAAGCGGACAACAGCTGTACTTATGATGTGGTAGAATTAATATCAAAATTCAACAAAGAAAATAAATCAATTCTTCCAATGTGGGTAAAGGGACACTCAGCTATTTAGCACAATGAAGTAGTAGATGGTGTTGCTAAGAAGTGGACACGCTATTTACACAGATTTCAAAAAAACAAAAAGTCTTGCGATCAGTGGGAAATGCAGTGGAGAATAAAGCGTGAGAATAACGGGTTTTCGTTGGCTTCTTTCCAGTGCAGGATACCTACAAAACCGGGGTATAGGCAGAAAATCTACCATGGAGGTATGTAATACCAATTATTACAGTAAAGTTGGTACTCGCATGTGTCCCTGCACAGCTCCACAGGATTGGAGTAGTACATTCTCCCACACGTAGCGAACATGCAAAAGGGGACGAAAATCTTGATCGCATCATATTGGGATGTTGCAGCTACATTCCACATAAAAATAAACAGTGGGAAAAACTCGCAAAAATAAATATTCCCATGCTAACAAACATTAAAACATTAATGAGTGACAATAACTCCACAAATAACCTATTTATAGTGCGTTGCCTACAAGAAGCAGACATACAGCTCCGACATATCAAATACTGAATTTGTAATTTATATATATATACAATATAGCTAGCTGTGTTTCTTTAAATTTCATTATAAACGCTAAAATAAGTAACTGTAAAGTGTAACTTTGTTTGCTGCAAAAAACCAATAAAATTAATTTTAAAAAAGCTGTCCCCGTGCGTGACGATAGATGGTCGCAATAATGTAGCACGACGTTATGAAATTAATTTAAAACAAAAGCGTACAGTACTACGTCAGACATAAAACTCTTACTTCGACGAAACGTTTCAATATTTTTTACGGTTCCAGGTCTCTGTCTCTCTGTGTTGACTTTACTAACACATTTTAGTACCCTTATTTTAGCTGTAGCTACAGAAATTCCAGCTTGTCTTGCACGAGGGACGAGTTTATAGAGGCTTAAGCTTGCTTCGCACAGTTTACAGCACCGTGAAGTAGACATTCCATTATCATCCTACATGAGGTAACCGCCCGGAAACTTGGTTGGGTAACGATGAGCGATGCGAGTCACGCAGCATATTCCGCTTGCGACACGCTCCTCCAGACTCCACAGGTGTGGTCTGATCCGTCTACGCAACCCACCCCCTAACGCGCATGTAATGTAATCTGCAGATCGTGATCCATGCAAAAGGGCTCTTCGGAGGAGAAAGTAATCTTCTTTTCAAGAACACAAGTTTCGGAACCACACTGTACCATTGCCAGCGAGATTCCAAACTTTCCTGAAATCGAATGTATACGAGGAATTTATACACTCAAGACATTGAAAGGAAAAAAATCTATTACAGATACAGACACGAAAAAAAGGTTTGCATCACCTCGGTTCCAAGAATTCCGGAACCTGCACAGAAAATTGGAATAGAAATCAACATAAACATCATTTCCACCCCCTTTTATTGCTCAGGAGAACCACACAGTGCATGTTATAACACCATACAGCGAGACCTTCACAGGTGGTGGTCCACATTGCTGTACACACCGGTACCTCTAATAGCCAGTAGGACGTCCTCTTGCATCGATGCATGCCTGTTTTCGTCGTTGCATACAATCCACAAGTTCGTCAAGGCACTGTTGGCCCAGATTTTCCCACTCCTCAACCCAGATTCGGTGTGGATCCCTCAGAATGGTTGGTGGGTCAAGTCGTCCATATACAGCCTTTTTCAATCTATCCCAGACATCTTCGATAAGTTTCATGTTTGGAGAACATGCTGGCCACTCTAGCCGAGCGATGTCCTTATCCTGAAGGAAGTCATTCACAAGATGTGCACGATGGGGGCGTGAATTGTCGTCCATGAAGACGAATACCTTGCCAATATGCTGCCGATATTGTTGCACTATCGGTCGGAGGATGGCATTCCCGTATCGTACAGCCGTTACGGTGCGTTCCATGGCCACCATCGGCGTACGTCGGCCCGACGTAATGCCACCCCAAAACAGCAGGGAACCTCCACATTGCTGCACTCCCTGGACAGTGTGTCGAAGGCGTACAGGCTGACTGGGTGGCCTCCAAACACGTCTCCGACGATTGTCTGGTTGAAGGCATATGCGACACTCATCTGCGAAGAGAACCTGATGCCAGTCCTGAGCGGTCCATTCGACATGTTGCTGGGCCCATCTGTACCGCATTGCATGGTGTCGTGGTTGCAAAGGTTGGCCTCGACATGGACGTCAGGAGTGAAGTTGAGCATCTTGCAGCCTATTCCGAACAGTTTGAGTCGTAACATGACGTCCTGTGGCTGCACGAAAAGTATTATTTAACATTGTGGAGTTGCTGTCAAGGTTCCTCCAAGCCATAATCCGTAGGTAGTGGCCATCCATTGCAGTAGTAGCCCTTAGGCGGGATGAGCGAGGCATGTCATCGACAGGTCCTGTCTCTCTGCATCTCCTCCATGTCCGAACAACATCGCTTTGGTTCACTCCGAGACCCCTGGACACTTTCCTTTTTGAGAGCCCTTCCTAGCACAGAGTAACAATATGGACGCGATAGAACCGCGGTATTGACCGTCTAGGCCTGGTTGAACTACAGACAACAAGAGCCGTGTGCCATCTTCCTGGTGGAATGACGGATCGGCTGTCGGAGCTCCTCCGTCTAATAGGGGCTGCTCATGCATGGTTGGTTTACATCTTTGGGTGGGTTTAGTGACATCTCTGAACAGTCAACGGGACTGTGTCTGTGATACAATATCCAAACTCAACGTCTATCTTCAATTCTGGGAACCGGGGTGCTGCAAAACTTTTTGATGTGTATATATCGGTCTTATTATCTGACATGGTCCAATTTGGAGATAAGTGATGCTGTCGTTTACCTTGTCCGCGATTGTTATCTGGCATGTAGATCTCGGGATACATTGTGGATTGACTTCATGAATACGTTGTGCATAATGAATTGAATTTTTGATTATTATTTGAGTTTCATTCTTGTCTGTAAATTGTATCTCAGTCATAATTATATGTACATCCTGTTCGCCAGTTACCACCTAGACCTTGGGCTACATTTTTATTTCACGTGATGAACACGTACACATAATCACTGGATATCGTTTAATTAATGTCTGCATCAAACTTCTGATCCATATTTATCTATAATCAGTATACTTACTTTAATTAAAGTTGAGTGTGTCATCCTCTTAGTCATCAATGTAAAACATTTATGTATATGTGAATACTACGATATGGAATGTATTTTGGTGTATATTCCCCATATTTCTTGTACTGTAGTAGCTCCTCCTCTTGTTAGTAGTTGGTGGAATTTGAGGCTGAAGCTTTAGGCTTCGAAACCAGTCCTGCAATAAAAGAGAAATTAATGTCAATTGAAGTGGATTTTTTATTCTATTATCAGTTTACTTTAGTTTTATATTTTCCTTGTTGGGTAGGGCTGCCTCTTTCTAATTTCATGTTTTCACATGCAGCCATGTTACTTCATATAAGCAGCTACAAGCTACGCAAACTTTAAGTTCCTTATTTTCAGCAACAACACACGACGAAGCGTCGGTCAGTACCAGCGTACTGTATTAGTTTCTTAACCTTTTCCTATTTAAGAAAACTTATTCGTGATTGAACTGATATAACGTTTAATGTACATTTGGTTTTATCGCTTTCCATCTTGTTAAAATGTACACAAGGCAAGTCAGCCTTGTTACTAAAAATAACTATACGTACTTGCTTGTTGTTATGCCTCAGTTAGTTCCACACATTAATGTAAGTGTTCTTGGAATACTGATGTCAAAATTATTGCACGTCTCCGAGCGCCTTGCTGCGAACAATTACATTTCGTGTTGTCTATAGTTTAATTGAAGCATCCTTATATTCGTTAAACTTACAAATGTAATATATATGTTTACTTGATACTTCTAACAGTTTCGTGTCCTCTTGTTTATGGGACTCAGTTTTGCAAATATTAAGTATATTTTACTCTATCGTTTTGCGTAATTAATTATTCATGTAGTCATTACGTTAATTTTTTGTTCGTTCTGCTAAGAGTTAAATTAGTTATTAGCGCCATCTGGCAGATCTTGTCTTCTTGTAAGCCTTGACGCACAGAATCGGCAAGTATTCTGCCTGCGACAGAATAGGAGCTTCTTTGGCTATCGCGGTTTCTATCATGAGCGAAACATAACGTTTATGTTCGCATATGGACGTTCAAACGTCTCTGTGTGAGCCGCATTAGTTTAGTTTTGTTTCATTCGAATATCTTTCGTGAATTCCATACTTCACATTACGTCTGTTATTTGAATTATATCACGAGCATTCCTGCCGTGTGAGGAGCCCACAGCTCAACATAATCATTTATTCAAGTTTGTTATTCAACTTGATTTCAAATAGTGTGCGAATTGCTTTTCTCTTAAATGCTTCCTTTTTTTCGTACTTCCGAAAGAAGAGAATTTCTGTTCGAGTTACTGACCACGCAGTTGACCGGTAAAGTTAGTTACTGTCTGGCCCTCGTGTATAAGTTTGGTGTGCGAAATAATCTTTATGGTTTCTTCCTTCCGTGTGTTCGTTGTTGGTACGAATGTGCGTATGCGTGTTATTTCATGCACCCTTAATTTTTATGTTCCGTATTCTTCACATCTATTGAGGTATGGTTTATGAGGTGGATACTGCATTAAAATGCGTGTCAGACATTCCCTCGTGATTATGATTTTAAATCGATACTGTTGTGGAATTCAATAATTTAATCTGTAAATAAAGTTTTGATGGTTCCTAAATTGTATCTGAACATTATTTAGTGCAACACATACAACTTTTCAGTCTGAGTTCTCCAGAGCCATTTATCAATGACTATTCGATTTTTAATATTTTATTTTGTGTGGTAATCTGAAAGTCTTTATTTTGGATTTAATTAAACGCTAAGAGATAAGTTTCCAATCGTTCAATCTAATCTTAATTGATTTAACTATTCATCAATTTATAAATTTAACTGATTGGAACCTATCCCGTACAAACGAGCATTGGGCTGGCTTTCAGTCTGATTCTTGAGTAGCATGCGCTACTTGACAATATGTAGGAATTATTAGAGGTTAAATATTAATAGTTTCAGTTGTGGAACATGCATGTCGCTCTACAAAGTCCTTAACAGTAACTGCTTCTAACGCTACTTTAGCATAAAGTAATGTGGCAAGCATGAGTTGTGTCCACATACATAAACCATGTGTTTCTGTTAGCATGCATTACCGATGAATACCTTTTATTCTGGGTAAGGATTTTAGTCTCAACTCATACCTCCTCGTTATTTATGGTTCAAATGGCTCTGAGCACTATGGGACTGAACTTCTAAGGTCATCAGTCCCCTAGAACTTAGAACTACTTAAACCTAACTAACCTAAGGACATCACGCACATCCATGCCCGAGGCAGAATTCGAACCTGCGACCGTACGGTCGCGCGGTTCCAGACTGTAGCGCCTAGAACCGCTTGGCCACCCCGGCCGGCCGTTATTTATAACTGTACTATAATATTATTATGTTAAATATGCTTTAGAATAATTTAGATCACTATTCCAATGTGTTGTACAACAAACTATCCTGCTCACTCAATTTATGACGATATGTCCCGTTGTTTGGCAGTTGTACACTAATCCGCGTATCTCGTTATGGTATGTACCGTGCAATGGAAATTTTTACTAACAATTTACACTTCTGTACTTGGATGAAATTCTCTATATTATAGATCTGAAGGTGGCTTGTAGATCCGCCGAATAAATATTGCACACCCTTTTAGTGGTTTCCAGTTCAATCAGGATTTATTGTTGCAACGGTGCATAATGAGTACATGAAACAATTAGATACACAGGTATTAGTATGTGGTGTAGCCTCTGCAGGCTGCAATGTAGTCGCTGACTCTGGCATAGAGTTGATCGTGCAGATGGCAAATACTGTCCTGAGATACGTTATGCCACGCCTGCTCGACCGGTTCACGTAGTTATTGGTTGCCGAGTGTCCCGAGTAACTTCTCGTCCCATCATATCTAGCACTAGCTCGACTGGAGACAAGTCCGAAGATCGTGCTGACCAGGGAAACTGTTGCACTTCTTTCAGAGCATGTTGAATCTCATGGGCGGTGCATCCTGTTGGAACAACACATCACCATCCGGTTGCAAGAACGGCAAGAGAATTGGTCTAACAACATTTTGCACGAATCGCGTGCTTCTTAGTGTCCCCTCCAAAAGCACCGAAGGTGTACGAGAGTCGCAGCTTGTCGCACCACAGATCATAAGGCCTAGGATTGGGCCAGTGTGTCTTTCACGATGCACTCGACGAGACAGCGCTCATCAGGTCTACTTCGTACGCACAAACGACCATCACTTGTGTGCAGGAAGAATCTGCTTTCATCGCTGAAGACCACAGCGAGCCGTTCCATTTTTCCAACTCCTACGGCACCAGTCGCGCCGTGCACGTCGATTCTGTGGCGTGAGTGGAAGAGAGATTAGAGGTATGCTTGCCTGCAGTCCCATTGCTAATAACCAGTTAGCAACAGTTCATGTTGACATGTCTTGGCTCACAAGCCCTCTTATCAGTGCTGCGGTAGCTGAACAATCTGTCACTGCTACCCTTACAATAGACGATCTTGACGGGTGTCTCTGCTGTGTGGACTTCCAGATCCTCGTTTACAAATGGGAGAATGAAGAGGAGGCCGCTGATACCAGCGTCTTTACACAACTAACGCAGCACGCCCATCATGTGCAATTCTATGAAAGAACCATCCCGCCACAAGGAAGGCCACAGTTTAACCCCTTTCAAACTACCTCATTTGGCTGTAGGAAGCAAGAGTGCGTCTTCGTGGCATTGTTGCCTGCTTGGTTCACCCGTTTGAACCACAATGAACCTTCTGGCTGCGAGCATTCATGTTGAAGGGCAGACACAGACGGCGCTCTGTTGGCGGACGACGTTGAAATCATTATAAGTGCACCATAACCCTCTACTTGCGGTGGTACAGTTAATGTTAAAACTCGACATGGTAGAAGATTACCGTCGCTTATCATGTCCTACAGCTCCTGCGGGCTACCTCTGTAGTAATGGTTTAACAAATTCGTGTGGTCCACGAAATTACAGGCCCCTGCAAGTTATTGCCAGATATTAATTATTTCTAGCTGGAAGGTTTAACCATTTGAACGTAACGGATAACACAGTATTTCTAGAACCACTACAGAAGGCACCTACGCAGTGCTTAATAGGCAGGGTAGATCCTTTATTTACTTTCATTTTTCGGCCCAGAATTCGACTGTGATTGTGACTCACTTTCACCTACTCCTTATGAAGAAGAGAGGAAATAATCAGTCGAGGCTATAGATTAATTGATATTTATTCAATCCCGATGGCATTTCAACAACTAGCCATGTATCTGTTGGAATATACATCATCACAACTGGTCTCTCTAGTTAACATGATTCACTTTCGCCACGTAGTTATGGAAAGGGAGAGGGGAGCACAGACCTGGCTTCAATGGAATTTAATGCAGGCACACAAGTATACCTAAACCCATGCTTATTACATTTAATTGCTACAGGTCACGCAGAACTAGTTCAGCAAAGACATTACAAGCGAACTAGGTCAGGGTGGAAGACTATCTGCCTAAAGATCCCAGTTTTCATTAAAAATGTATGCGGAAGAGGGGGCAGCAAGTGATGTGCTTGACTATGACTGCTTATTTTGATGTAATCTTGCGTTCAGAAGCAACACCACGTTACTGATCTGGGGGGAAGCACATTTTCTATCACATGGCGGAAAAATTTTGCAAGTATTTATTCCATCAATGGGCATTAAAATATGAACTTTCCTAGATACGAGCGTTTAACCGGTATATTTTATGTAACACGCAACATTCCAAGCAAATCAAATAGTTATGGGCCACAAGAAACATTAACTAATTATCGCATTAATAGTATTCCACGCATGTGGCCACGTTGCGGTAGCCAACAGAAGTGCAAAAAGTACGGACCTACAAGAGTATTCCTCCCCTGTCCTACCCTCACCTTCTACTGTATGGTTATTCACTCGTCTACTATACATTTTCAGACTGAAACTGCACTTTACCAATGTGGCGGTTGGTCCAACCGACCAAGTGGCGAGAAAGCAAGTACACAAAGAAAACATGAAAAAAAAATCCCCCAAAATATTACTGTAAAAGAAAGACCACATTAAAATACATTAAATAACTTCTGTTAAGCGCAGAGATTAAGGCCCATGGTGCGTGGCCTGACCACGGCACAAATGCAAAGTTCTTATTGAAATTTGCCCATATTACCAAAATACACTCCCTTATGGAGTTTAGTGGTAATCTCACACCTGATTTCAACATCTGGGGCTTATTAACGAGCAGATTTGAAACATTGTAATACCTTTGTTAACATTACCGAAACAGAGAGCTGCGCTCCTCGTCTGTCCAGCGCCGCTTCACAGGAACAAGTGGACCTGCGGCCACATCGCCTAACCGTCGTTCGTTCAAAAGGTGGCGGAGGGGATGGTTCGCCAACCTAACAGAGCCAATACTCGTGCCTTCGCGACCTCTCAGACCTGACTTCGTCACCTTCTTTGCCAAACTTGTTCGCGTTTACGGGGTTGGTACTATCCTACCACAGCACCACTCTACTCATGTAATGCCACAACCTCTGGCTAAGACTTTCTGCTATTTCATATAGTATCTCATTCATACAGCCCAGGTCCCACCAGGGAGAGGATACAGGGAAATGTGGCACACACGAAATAAAATCAAGCAATAAATGAATAAACACCGTTTGGTCCATTCTCTCCTGCCTGTTACCCGCTGATTTATTTCTGCCGAGTAAAAACACCCTCGCTATAATTCCCTGTACCGGAATTTATTGGGAACAACGTGGAGCGGGACAAGTAGTTCTGTTTCATGAGTACAGTCATCTACTGTCCCCCTGGTGGCATATGCCGCCACAGGATCAAAATCGACGATGTCTTTCCGGGTGTACTATCTTTTTTTCTGGCAGTGTAATTGTGATCTTGCATATTGAAAGGTCTCTGTCAGATTCCTTTCATGTTAATTTCTTAAATCTCTTGTCACTTACGGCATACATTCCACTCCTAAATTTACTGTGGTGCTTCTGACTCTATATGGGAGGAGGCTGAGCAGTGGAACGTGTTACTTTTACACATAATCAAGAACGATCTGTCACACTACTACACTTCAAAACTCAGTTTATATGTAATTCATGTCACACAGTCTCATACAGAACCTACATCTGCTTTCTTTTATATACTGCGTATGATAAGATACTGTCATCCCCCTTCCCTTCTGTGTGAAAGGATGAATGAGCAAATGTATTTCTAGTTGCATGCTCGATGGTAGCAGACAAGCCTGTCTGCTAGAGAACAGTAGGACCAACGTCAGAACAGGTAGCTACGCTTTCTAAAAGCAAAGAGGTTTCTATTCTTAGTATGGTCCTGTCCGTCCCTTGTCATGTTGGTATAGGAAGCTTTCTCTCTGGTCACTTCCGTTTGTATCTGTGAAGCACCCTCAGTAGGGGCCCACGGCAGTCTGTCCGCGGCGAGTGTCTGAAGTGGTAAGATCTCCGGCTAAGCGCGTCTCTGCTAAGTCCGTAGGACAACGGATTTCTTAAGATCAGCCTAACTGAAAATTTAATCACCTTTTTTTCAGGTTTAGATCTAAAATATCTTATGTTATCTTAAATTGCAATGCAGTGTAATTCGAGTGTGAAGTTCAGAATATCTTCCAGTAGTTGCTTTGTCACTACTTTGTGAGTAAATTGGAACCACATGTTGATGACCCGTAACTCTAACTAAGATCATCAATCTTGAATGCGAATGTGTGTGAGATTATAATGTCTCGTCTTGACAATATTTTTCAATACAGCAACTTTTCTTTATGTTCAACCCACGTGGGATGTACTTTGTGAGACCAGTACCACGTGCTTATACAATTGTTTGACCCATCAGTTTAATAGTAAGACGATAGTAACCAGTTCGAGATTTTTCTTTTGTGAATTGCGTTTCGATGTAATTTATTTTAATTGTCAAAATTACTGTGGAGTTACACTCTTTGTGTAAACCAAGTTGACCACGTGAAGCATGTGGTGTAATCATCAAAGTAGCCCTCAGCTATTCTTTTCGACAGAGAGTTATTATGAATTTAGTATACCAGTGTGTGATAATTTCCTGACGGACAGGACCGCGCTACGAACGTAACTTCTTTGGGTGAAAATTGCATCAGTTGGTTGTGGTTAATTTCCTCTTGCATATGTCTCAACGTTCTTCGTGTGTTATTTTATGAATGCTGTGTTGTATGCAGTCTCCCAATCTTGGCTCCATATTTGATGTGTTCCGTAAGAGTACAAACTCACATTTTCACATTCCTAAATAAGCCACCAGTTTAGTTATGAATCAAGTGTAATATGCTGAAATTTTAACGGAACAATGATCAATGTTAAAATAAATGTCCAAATATAAACTAATTTATTTCTTTTTATTTAAATTCTTTTTTTATTTATATATCACCGGTTGTCGTAAGATGACTATTAAAAGATTATAAGTAATGTTAGTCTGGTTGGAAATTTGGTAAGCTAGACTGGATACCTGGTGAAACAGTTACTCAGTTATGCAAGGTTAACTTCCCCAGATAACCCACAGCTTTTAACCCGCTTTTATTGTCTTGAATATCAGCACCGCTTTCAGAACAACTTAATGCACTAACATTACAATATTAAGGGTTTTCAGAATACACAGCTTTTATACATCAATATATTCGTAACTTGAACGATCTTTTCAAACGTAATTCCACATTGCCTGACAAGAAAACTGAAGCTTCTGGGAGGGAGTACGGAAGGAAATGATATACAACTTGTCTTGTTGAGACGGTATATGACGCTACTTCAGTGACTACTAAAAGATCAAGTCAAATTTACAAAGAACTTAGTAGTATGTGACCACTTATCAGTATGATGTTGCACTCTGGCTTGGATGCATGCACTGATTTGGTTGAGAAGGTTGCCATAAATCCCCACATCCTATCCGAGGCACCCAGTCCCATAGCTATTTTAATAATTCGTTTTCTATGTTTTGGGTTCTTACTCTTGTTAGCATCTTGAATGTAAGGACTGTTAAGTAGATTCTGCAATAGTTATCGCACTTACATGCCCTTGCTACCTTTGAGTATTGTGTGGATGATATTTTTCTCAAAGCCAGCTCGTATTTCTCCAGACTCATAGATATTGTACTAACTGGAATAATAACTGGTTGGCAGTTCCCCAATGATTTTAGAAACTCTGAAGGAATGTTATCTATGCCTTACCAGGTTAATTAATGAGCACTTTTGGTAGCTTTTCTTATGTCTTGACCACATTTTCATTTTTCCAACAACCTTAAGTGTTTCAATTTTATTTCATTACGTTATGTCAATTATACAAAATTGTTCGTAGGTACATTGTGTCATGCCAACATTCTCGATCACAAGACAAGTGAAAACGTAAAGCCAAAACGCGTAAGATTGTTGGAAAAATAAAAGTGTGGCCAAGACATAAGTGAAGTTATAAAAGTGTGGCCAAATCGTCGTGTCGTCTCACACCATTTTCGTGCAAATTGCAGCTAATGAGTAGTTAATGTCAAACAATGCAAAGACGCCTCGTCATTCGGTGTCCATGCTAAGCTGCAAGTGCCCATGTAGCTGACTGAGTAACTCAGTTCAAAAGTCAGAGGAGCGGAAGGGCACAACGTCTCGAACAGGACCGTGCCTAGTAACCACTGTGGCGTTTAAAGCATACCACGAGATGAAGACAGTTTTTTGACACTGACAGCGCTGTTTGTTACGGGAAGCATACTATAATCTAAACAAATGTCTTGGCGACAAAAGTGCTTCGAACATGTGCAGCGAACATAGAGATGATGAACTATCAACAGTGCTGAAGGAGGCTGGCTCCAGGACAAGACCGCCTTGTCTACATCAACAGTTACGGAGGCAGACGTTTAGTTTGCCACAACATACTCACTCATGGCACCGAGCGAGGTGGCGCAGTGGTTAGCACACTCGACACATATTGGGGACGACGACGGTTCAAATCCAAGTTTTGACATCCAGATTTCGGTTTTCCTTTATTTCCCTAAACCGCTCCAGACAAATGCCGGGATTCTTCGTTCGAAAGGGCACGGTCGATTTCCTTCCCCATCCTTGACTCAACCCGAGCTTGCGCTTCGCCTCAAGTGAATGAGGGCCGAGCGGTTCTAGGCGCTACAGTCTGGAACCGCGCGACCACTACAGTCGCAGCTTCGAATCCTGCCTCGGGCAGTAGGTTTAAATAGTTCTAAGTTCTAGGGGACTGATGACCTCAGAAGTTAAGTCCCATAGTGCTCAGAGCCATTTTTAGTGAATGAGGGCTTGATATTTCAGGTCGACTTCTGGCCACGAGTGTTTTTGTCCAGCCTCTGCCAACAATAGTGATCTAAAAATACCGTAACTATCTATATCGCATTCATTAGAAAGTGACTGTGTGCCGTTCCGTGCCCAGCCGAAGCAGCACATGTGTTATGCCAGTACTGCATGATGAAAGCGCAGGTTGTTCATCCCTGTCTACCACACCCAGCGTGGATGTGTGTGTGTGTGTGTGTGTGTGTGTGTGTGTGTGTGTGTGTGTGTGTGTGTGTGTGTGTGGACTTCGGTGGTATCTTGATTCCAAGCTCCGCGCAATCCCTGAAGACTTGGTCAGAAGGTCATGAACAAACTATACGCTAGTCTGTCTCTTTATCTGCCGACGAGGACATATTGCACCAAATATGGATCACGGGATATCGCGCTATAGGTAGGAGAAGGTTACTTGGGTGCAGTGATCAATATGGAAAATTGAAGGTATCGTTGGCATTGTTGGCAAGGGAGACCCCTTGGGATGGACTGAGTCTCTAGATCGAGTCTGGTTTTCTTGTCATGGACACAGTTACCCTATTCCTCCCGCAGTGTCTTAATGTGTATCTGTAGCGTGTGGGTGACTGTAACGGAAATTTGGAAATTTGTGGTAAGTTCGTATGGGACCAAACTGCTCCGGTCATCGGTGCCTAGGCTTACACGCTACTTAATCTAACTTAAACTAACACCCAAGCCCCAGGGAGGACTCGAACCTCCTAAGGGAGGAGCCGCCCGAACCGCGCCTTGGAGCGCGCAGCCACACCTCGCGGCGTGACCGTAATGGATGTATTCGTAGTATGGCGTCATACTTTTGTATGATGACGAGGACAGACGGTGAAACTCGGTGAAAGCACATAACCTGCTCCTGTGGCCCCCGAGCTTAATGCCCCCACCATATGCACGGATCACGATCACATTCCCAAACTCCTTGAGACACTCTGGAGAGGTTTGGAATTCATCTAGGACATTGGCGCGAAGCTTGCAGATCATTACCTCTGCTACCTATTCCTACGAAATAATGAAGAAGTAATTTTTTCCATGTCAAGGAAAGCATTGTTTCGGCTGCCTCCCCGTCCAGGACCACCCCACTCCAGTGCAATAGCGACATCGGCCGTTGGCACGACTGACTAATACGGTATCGCTTCGTCTTCCGTCTACTGTCGAGCTAAAATGTTAGTATATTTCGATGACCCTGAATGAGACACGAGAGCGGTTAAATACGAAATCTGAAAGCAGTTTGGCTTTATTCAGGATTACAATACACTATATTATTCCCACTCTTTTCTCTACGATATCCTATTTTTATAATCTCCGTTCGCTGCTACGGCTTTAGGCGACATTACTGGGAGGTCCTGTATGCCCACGTGGTACCACTCTACCAGTGAACGTCGGAGCGAACGTCTTAATGCGTCAGTAGCCTCGCCATCACCCCGTACTGCTTCCCGCGAGTGCATTCTGCATTAGAACAAACAGATAGAAGTCGGAAGGTAAGTGATCTAGGCTGTAGGGCGCACGAGGAAGAACAGTCAAGTGTAGTTTTCTGAGCTCCTCTCCGGTTCGTCGAATTCTGTGAGGCCTCGCCTTGTCATGGAGAACTTCGTCTGCCTTTTTACGGCGATGAACATGCTGAAGTCGTTTCTTCTGTTTCCTGGGAGCAGCACAAACACTCCAGAGTTGATCGTTGCACTGTTAGAGAGGAAATCAAACAGAATTACCCCTTCAGAGACCCATAAGATCGTCGCTATGGCTTTTCTCGCTTAGGGTTCGGCTTCGAACTTTTTCTTCGGTGGAAAGATGGTGTGGCTCTACTCAATGAATTGCCGTTTTGTTTGCGGTTCTAAGTGATAAACACATATTTGATTTCTTGTGACGATACTCCGCAAAAATTGTCACAATGAGCCTATTAACGTGCAAGTATTCGAATACAAATGGTCCTTATGTTTAGGCAGCGAGGAAACCAGCGGGCACACTTCTTTGAGCACCCCAACTGGTGGACGAATGTGTCGGCACTACGAACAGAGACGTCCAGCTGTGCAGCGAGATGTTCGATTCTGATTCATTGTCCATCTCTAATGACAATGCCCGCTCATTCCCACATTATAATGGTCATAGCTGCTCGCGACTGGCCAGCACGCGGAAAATCGAACACTGCGCGACCATGCTGCGATGATGACGGACGCCTCTCCCAACTACTTTTGTTCGGCCAGGTCTCCATAGACATAATACCATCGCCTATAAATATCTGAATATCTGAGATGCTCTGGTTTTCCGCCAAAATAAACAGTGACAGCTGTCTGCTTGGATCGCACCTCCGCTGCAGACACTGTTTTGAAGGCTACCTACGGCGCAACCACCTATCGGAATTTCATTAAACTGCAGGGGCTGAAGCTGGAATATTCCACTGTCCCATAAAAATTCCGTGTTTTTTCAAGCGAAACTGGCAGAGAAAAAAAATATGTTGCATTACTTATAAAGTGCCCTTCTTATTTACACCCTTTTTCGACCTGCAGTGTATGTGGTACAGCGGCCTGGTTCAAGTCTTTCAATTGGACGGCACTTCTGCAACTCGCCTGTCTCTAATTGTTTGACGGAAAGTCCGAACAACGTGTCGTTCCTGACGAATCCCAAATCTTTGTAAGGTGAACGCTGTGTTAAAAATGAACTGAAAATTCCATGATTCGACTGTGATTCGTTCCACGACCTTTCAGTTTCCGAAAATGAGAAACAAGCAAAATGATATAACGCTAAAGGAAAAACAACGGATGTCTGAGGCAGTCTGCAGCGCGAAATTTATTCCATTTGAAGGTGGAAATGAGAATAGTAGGCCCTATATTGGAAATTGTAGTTTCTGTGATCTGCGCTACGGGCTCCGAACGAGACGAAGTGGGTCGTGTGATTAAACTCGTGAATGTTCTTCGGTCTATTCACGGGAAACTGAAAAGAAGCACAAATAGATTCTATTGTGCTCTGCGGAGCATTACATCTCGTTTTATTCCCGCTGCAGTGCGCCACTTGTTTCGATAGCACCCGTGAGGCGCTGTGAAAAGATGATGTTATCCGGCTGCCGGCGGCGAACGTCGAATAACAATACGCCGTGGGCGTCCCAGCGCTGTCGTGACAGCCTCTGTCTGACGAGTGTCCCCTCCCCTCCCCTCCCCTCCCCTCCTCCCTCCACCCAGCCCCTCCCCTCTCTTTTTATCGGTCCGACCGCGTCGAGCTGTGCGTGCGCTGCCGTACCTGTGGCGAGCCGGCCCCCTGCGACTTGCAACAGGTTGTCTGTCCTGCTCCCGTTCGTTTACTGTCACATGACCTACGCGGTGCTCCATTACGTTTGTTTCACTCGCATTTCTTGGATATCTTTTACGTATCATTGTTGAGTGTCTGTCTTCTGATATCCAAGATGCTCCACATAACGTCATCTCTACCGTGTCATACACAGTTCAACAATACCAGAAAAGGAATTCGGAAAGTGACAATACGTAAATGAGCTACTGTTTCAAAGAACGGTCATCAAGTGCAGTCGTGCCTACCAATATAGTGATATATTCAGCTTGTAACGGTCCACATCCTTATTTCCTTGTTTGTGGATACTGGTAGTGTGCAGAAAAAGAAACGAGGATTTTTAAGTACCACCAGGACACCAGAAAAAGTCGAGACACATAGGCTCGCGGTATTGAATTCTCCACTTCGATATACACCTAACATGTAGCAGCTACTGCAATTTCTCATCGCACGGCGAGACGAATCCTTCATGAAGACTTGATATTTCATTCACAAAAACTGGCAGTGGTGCACACATTTAATCCACGAAATTTTGTTTATCGAAAAAATGCATGTGAAGCCTTGATCTAAAACGTGCTTCATGGCGCTCTTCTGTTCTTAAGCGATGAGGCACATTTTCATTTGTGTCGATCCGTGAAGAAACAAAAAATGCAGTATTGGAATGATACGAATCCCCAACAACTTCATGGGCAGCCCCTGCGTACAGAACAATTGTTTTGTGTGTATTATCCAAAATTGGCATTACTGGCCTAGGGTTTTCCGAAGAGAACGTTAAGGCAGTTACGGTCACCTCTCATATTTGTGTCCGCATGGTTGAGAAGTTTTTTCTTCGTGAGCTTGAAGAAATAGATGTCTGGTTCCGAGAAGACTGCACCAACGTCAGTGATTCTCTTTCGCGACCATTCCCCCGACCGGACCCTGAGTGAGCATCGGAACAATGTTCTTGTTGCTATTGGCAATATAGACATGCTGGTCAAAGTGGACCACAGCTTCCGATTTCGACTCTCCAAGTGTATTGAGCAGGTCACCTTCACGATATCATTTTCAAAACTATAAATGTTCCTCCATACTTAGGTGACAGAAGTCACTGGATAATTCATAAAACCCTGTCGGACCTTCTTCTGCCGCGTAATGCACGACATGGCATGGACCCAACAAGTAGTTGGAAGTCCCCTGCAGAAATTCTACAGCCGTCCATAACGGCGAAAGCGTTTCCTGTGCCGAATTTTGATAGATTCATGTGGGGCAATGTGGGTGGTCAAATCAGAATGTTCTTCAACCAATCGTGAACAGTTGTGGCACACTAAAATGGCGCAATTCCGCCGATAAAAATTCCATGATTGTTTGGGAACATGAAGTTCATTAATGGCTGCAAATGATTTTTAAGTGGACGACCATAGCCACTTCCAATCAATGATCGATTCTGTTGTACCAGAAGACACCGTCCATTATATGTAAACACAGCCCACACCATTATGGAACCACCGACAGCTCGCACAGTGCCTTGATGCCAACCTGAGTCCATGGATTGGTGTGGTGTAAGCCACCTTCGAACCCTACATCACCTCTTACCGACTATAATCGGGCCTCGTATGATCAGGCCACGGTTTCCAGTAGTCTAGGTTCCAACCGATATGGTCACGATCCCAGGAGAAGCACTGCAGGCGATTTGTTGCTGTTAGAAAAGGCACTCGCGTAATCGTCTTCTGCCATTGCCCATTAACATCACATTTCGCCGCATTGCCCTGAGAGATACGTTTGTCGTCCGTCCCACATTGATTTCTGCGGTTACTTCATATACTGCTTCTTGTCTGCTAGCACTGATAACTCTACGCCAATGCCACTACTCTCGGTCGTTAAATGAAACAGTCGGCCACTGCGTTGTCCGTGGTGAGACGGTAATATCTGAAATTTGAGTCGGCCGCTGTGGCCGAGCGGTTCTAGGCGCTTCAGTCCGGAACCGCGCTGATGCAACGGTCGTAGGTTCGAATCCTGGCTCGAGCATGGAAGTGTGTGATGTCCTCAGGTTAGTTAGGTTTTAGTAGTTCTCAGTCTAGGGGACTGATGACCTCAGATGTTTAGTCCCATAATGCTTAGAGCCATTTGAACCATTTTCTGAAAATTGCTATTCTCGGCACGCTCTTGACTGTGGATATCTGAATATTGAATTTATTAACGAGTTTCGAAATGGAATGTCCCGTGCGTCTAGCTCCAAGTACCATTCCGCGTTCAGAGTCTTTTCATCCCCGTCGTATGGCCATAATGGCGTCGAAAACCTTTTCATATGAATCAACTGAATGCAAATGACAGGTTATCCGATACACTGCCGTTTTATACCTTGTGTACGCGATAGTACCGCCATCTGCATATGTGCATATCTCCATCCCATGACTTTTGTCCCTCACTGAACTTATATCTCTAATACTTTTTTATGACTAAAGAAAATGTGGCACATCCTGTATTACATAATAATTACACCAGCTTTTTTAATGGCAGGAATTCAGCCTGGCAAAGATTCTACAAGTATCTGATCAAAAGTATCCGAACAGCCCTGTGTGACGCAGAACTAACCACTAGATGTCAGGCGTACGCATCTGCGTAAGAGTGTGCTGGGAGTATTGTGATGCCAGTAGGGAAGCAGTAACAGCTGAGTGAAGCGCTCAGGACAACTCAGTGACCTCGAACGTGGACTAGTCATTGGATGTCACCTGAGTGACAAATGCATCAGGTGCATTTTAACCCTTCTAAAGCTGTCGCAATCGACTGCTGGTTATGTGGCTCCAAGTGAAAACGCGTAGCAACAACGATACTTAAGCCAAGACCAGCAGAGCTCGGGTACCGAAGGATAGGTGCCGTCGAATATTATTCACGCTGGTAGTGGAAAATGGCATGAAATCAGTGGAAAAAATAATTTGCGACCTCCAAAGTACTACCAGCAGTCTACCTAGCATATTGACTGTCGGTAGGAAGTTAAAAGAACAAGACACAATGGTCGGGTAGCTCCTCATAAGCCACATATTTCTGGGGAGCTGCAGAGGGTAAAAACTATAGAGGAAAATAGAGATTGGAGCACATCCAGCAAATAATTGAGAATGTAGGTTGCAAGCGCTACATATACGAGGGTGAGTCAAATGAAAGCCTTAAATTTGTAATAACAAATCGAAATTTCGCGCCGTTATCGTGTAAGTTGGTAAGCATGCTATAAACACCGTGCAGAATGGCCTGTAGGTGGCAGCATAGTGCAGATGCACACATACCGTCGCAGTATCAGCATAAAGATGGCCGCCCCAATTGCGACTTGCACCACGGAAGAACAGCGTTCTGTTTTTCGGTTTTTAGGTAGTGAAGGTCTGGAACCTATTGAAAATCATCGTCGAATGAAGGTTCGGTACGATGATGCATGTTTGTCACAGAAGCAAGTTTACGAATGGAGTAGGAAGTTCACAAATGGTGTGACTTCAGTGGGAGATGCTCCTCATCCAGGTCAGGCACAACGAGTTGTGACTCACAGAACATTGCAGCGGTAGAAGCCATAGTGAAGGAAAACCGCCGAGTGACACTGAATGACATTGCAGCATGTTTACAGATTAGTCATGAGTCAGCACACCACATAGTGCATGATGTGCTCCAGTTTCACAAAGCGTCTGCAAGATGGGTGCAAAGGCAGCTGACTCCTGAAATGAGTGAACGACGTATTGATGCTTGTGAAGAACTCCTTCGGCGCTTTGAACGAGAAGGTGATGGCTTCCATGCAAGAATCGTTACTGGGAACGAAACCTGGGTTCACTTCCACCAACCGGAAACGAAGAGAGCGAGCAAGGAATGGCGCCATTCCTCATCACCAAAACCAAAGAAGTTTCCAACAGAACCATCATCAGGGAAAGTTATGCTGACTCTTTTGGGACGAAAAAGGTGTCGTTTTGGAGAATTACATGCCTAGAGGGACCACTGTCACCAGTGCATCATACACAGATCTCCTAAAAAGTCATCCGCGACCTGCAACCAAATCAAAGCGACGTGGATTGCTGTCAGCAGATGTCCTTTTGCAACATGATAATGCAAGGCCCCACACTGCCCGTACAACAGTTGCAACAATCACAGACCTGCATTTTGGGTGTCTCACTCATCCACCATCCTCACCAGACCTTGCCCCAAGTGATTTCCATATGTTTGGACCACTCAAAGACGCAATGGGAGGAAAGAAGTTCCGTTCTGATGAAGAGGTACGGCACGCGGTGCATAAGTGGTTGCTCGGACTACCAAAAGAATTTTTTTCTAAAGGAATTTATGCACTTCGTAAGCGCTGGAGGACTTGCTTTGAGCGTAGGGAAGATTATGTTGAAAAGTGATACAGCTTTGTACCACTTCTGCACAATAAATAATATTAAAAAAATATATTTAAGGTTTTCATTTGACTCACCCTCGTATATGAATTTGGCCAGCTACGGACCGCGTATAACTTCAGACTTAAGATGTTTCTTTTTATTTCTTTCTTCCCAGTACTTCTTTATTTTCTGTCCAACTGCTCGTCTCTGCTCATCTGTCCACACTATCCTGGATCGAGGTTTTGGCTCATCTTCTTCATAGTTTGCATTTTCTATCAGTTACCCGAAGAGATTCCAGTCACGTATTATTTCTTCTGTAACAACTATTTCGTTGGCATCTTTCTTTACTGCTTCTATCCATCCTACATTTATTTTCAGATGACTAACGTAATTAAAAATTTTCTTTGTAATCTGTGTTTCTTCCATTATTTTTAATTGTCGATAAAGTTTTAGCCATCTCTTCCTCATTGTATCTGTGATTTTTCTGTATTTTTGCATAAATCTTCATTCCTCCTTTTAATTCACAGGTTTTCATTGTTTTTCTCAGGACCTAGAATTTTTCTTAGTATTTTCTCTCTCTTTTTTTTAGTTCTCTTAATTCGCTTTTCTTATTCAATGTTAGGCACTCTGGTCGACATGTTGCTTGTGTCCTAGTAATTGTATTATTATATATATATTTTTTTCTGAAGAACCAAAGAAACTGGTACACCTGCCTAATATTGTGTAGGGCCACCGCGAGCACGCACAAAACATGGAAACACTACCAGAAATGCATGCCTGAACATAAATGTAGATGCCATCCAACGCTGCAGCTTGCATTGTTGTATGAGGAGCATTCAATAAGTGATGCAACACATTTTTTCTCGGCCTATTTGGGTTAAACAAAAGATAGAAATTGTTGTGGAAAATTGTGGAATATCCCCGCTTCAGCCCTTATAGTTTCACGTTCTGTTAGATGGCGGCGCTATACATTGCCTTCAGATTGGTGTCTGTTATAGAAGTGCTTTTTAAGCAGAGCTATCAATGAGTTTCTTTTGGCAGGAAACTAGTGCTTCGTAGAAATTCAGAGACGCCTGCAAAATGTTTGTGTAGGCCTGGCAGTGAACAAAAGCACGATCAGTCGTTGAGTGAGACGTCTGTCATCATCGCATAAAGGTCGCGCAGACCTGATCGACCTCTCGTTTTGCTACTCTCAGAAAATTAAAGATGCGACTTCAATGTGTTCTTCGGCACAAAAATGCTAACGAACTTCTCCTTCTCCGCGACAACGCTAGGCCTCACACAAGTCTGCGCACTCAAGAGGAGCTCACAAAACTTCATTGGAATGTTCTTCCTCATCCACCCTGCAGCCTGGGTCTCGCACCTGCTGACTTCTATCTGTTGACCCGATCTAGGATGCACTCCACGGGAAGCAGGATGATGGAGAGCTTATCGATGAAGTAAGACATGGCTCCAACGTCGACCAGCAGCAGTAGAGCTGTGTCATGTGGGGATACAAGCTCTCGCAGTAAGGTAGCGTAAGGCCGTCGTAATGAATGGAGCTTTTGTTGAAAAATAGGATTTTGTAGCCAAAAGAATGGGGAATGATATGGTATATTGGAAGCCTGAATGAAACTAATCTTTTTTGAGAAAAGAAGGTGTTGTGTTGAACTACTTCTGCAGCACCCCTAATGTTTGTCCATGAACAGCACCTGTGCGATCTCCCCAATACGTCGCAAGCCTCAGTCGTGGTATCAAAAGTCTTCTGCGTAGTAGTGAGGGCATTTTGTTGAAGCTAGTGTGTGCATGCTTTTGTAACCATGGTACCAGAAGCGTCTGGTGTTTCAAGACGCACCATATCGAAGCATTATACCGCATACAGGAATAGCGCATGGATATCATCAGCTAAGTCGTAACGCGGACAAAAGTGTGTGTTGACTCATGGTGGCAGATGATCGTTGAAGAGGACTGTCACGAAAAATAAAAGGACAACAGCTGCAAAAGTCATTGCAGAACTGCATGTCGCACTCACGAAAATGTAAATTCTAAAACTACACTAAGGGATCTCCAAATGCAGAGAATTGCAGGCTGAGCTAGAATTCGGAAACCAATCATCACTGGTGCAAATGTCCGTAACAGGAAAAAGTTGTGTCGAAGCCATATGACCTAGACTGTGGAGCAATAGTAGAAAGTCATTTCGTCAGATGAGTCTTGTTACAAACAGTTCCCAACTTCTCAAACATGGCGGGGATTCGATGATGATTTGGGCAGCCATACCGTGTAATTCCGGGACCCGCATGATTACTCTGCAAGGTTGCTTTACTGCCACGAATTATGTGACCTCTTTGGATTGTTCCCCGATGGTGTTGCTGTATTCCAAGACGATAGGGCCCCTATTCACACAGCCCGCATCGCCCAGGCTGGTTTTATGAACACGAGGGTGAATTGTCGCTTCTCCCTGGCACCGAAGAATGTTATTGAGCCTCTGTGCTCTACTTTGAAGAGAAAGGTGCGTAATTGCTACCTACCTCCATCATCGTTATCTGAACGTGCCAATATTTTGAGAAATAATCGTATAAGATTCCTTTGAAAATCATACATGACCTGATTCCGGGATTATTGGAAGTTGGTTTTAATGCCAAAGGTTTTCCTACACCGCATTAGGTACTGTTATGTGTTTTGTTGTGGTACTTCCATATTTTTGTCCAGGCCCTGAATCTGCAAAAGTTGATCAGCGGATATTTTCGTGAAATAGTTCCTCCAATTCTCCTCAATGGTATCCACTTACCGTTTCAAATACAGTAAAAGGGCTTGGCATGATATTGGGTGAACATCTAAATTGGGAAAAATAAACTGTCAAATCTTGCAGAAAATATGTCTCGTGCCAACATGCAAACCTGTAAGAAAATTTTTTTCCATATTAGATTAGAAAAAAATTACTCAGTCTTTAGCACTGCCAAATCTTTACTACTGTGATATAGTAACATGGCACAAACAGTGAAAACTCCAGGCGACTACAGCTAGCGATGAACGCTTGTACGTAGGATGTGTTGCAACATTTGGTTGTTTGATGGTAAAGGTCGGATGCGACGGAATAAGCGGCGTGAGTTCCACACGTTCTATTCACTAAAACAGTTTCTTAAACACTGGTATCCTCAACATCTTTTCCCATATATCAGACACCTGCCATCATTCCACAACTGCATTTTCAGACAGGATACGTCCAGCATCTTGGCGGTACCTTTGCATGTATTTATAGTTTCCTTCTTCCCCTTTCAGCAATACGACTCTGAAACAAATTACCGTGTAATCTGCATCTTATGCAGAACCATTCTGCATTCAACGGGAGAGTAAAGCTGTAACTTTTGTCATCGGCTTTGTTTCCCTTTCTTTGCTTTTCTCTTCCTTTTAAATTTCTGTTTTCTTCTTTCCATTCCGTCTGCCAGTCTTACACAATTACACTATCTATCGCTCTCCCTCTCACCACTCAACTTCTTCTCCACATTGTACTGTACTATCACCATACGTACCAGTTAGATGAGACTACTCACACCTCATAAGAACTTAATGAGAAAAATCCATAATGCTAATGAGCTTTACATTTCACAAATTCCACAAGTTCATTACCATACATACCGTTATTATTATTATTATTATTTCTTTCCTTTCTCAGACGTTATGTCTGGTAAAAAATGGAAAGTGACGCGGACCTTGATCAAGCGTGGCTTCCTTTTAACTGTACGGTATATGTTACATTGCATTTAGGAACTTTCGGGTAACTGAACATGTATCAATAATTACAGATTTCTGTAGTTGTATATATACGTTTGGATGTAGCTGTATTACGTTGATGTACTGGTGGATATTGTGTGGTATGACTCCTGTAGTTGATAGTATAATTGGTATAATGTCAACTTTATCCTGATGCCACATGTCCTTGACTTCCTCAGCCAGTTGGATGTATTTTTCAATTTTTTCTCCTGTTTTCTTCTGTATATTTGTTGTATTGGGTATGGATATTTAGATTAGTTGTGTTAATTTCTTCTTTTTATTGGTGAATATGATGTCAGGTTTGTTATGTGGTGTTGTTTTATCTGTTATAATGGTTCTGTTCCAGTATAATTTGTATTCATCATTCTCCAGTTCATTTTGCGGTGCATACTTGTATGTGGGAACGTGTCGTTTTATTAGTTTGTGTTGTATGGCAAGTTGTTGATGTATTGTTTTTGCTACATTGTCATGTCTTCTTGTGTATTCTGTATTTGTTAGTATTGTACATCCGCTTGTGATGTGATCTACTGTTTCTATTTGTTGTTTGCAAAGTCTGCATTTATCTGTTGTGGTATTGGGATCTTTAATAATATGCTTGCTGTAATATCTGATGTTTATTGTTTGATCCTGTATTGCAATCATGACGCCTTCCGTTTCACTGTATATATTGCCTTTTCTTAGCCATGTGTTGGATGCGTCTTGATCGATGTGTGGCTGTGTTAGATGATACGGGTGCTTGCCATGTAGTGTTTTCTTTTTCCAATTTACTTTCTTCGTATCTGTTGATGTTATGTGATCTAAAGGGTTGTAGAAGTGGTTATCAAATTGCAATGGTGTAGCTGATGTATTTATATGAGTGATTGCTTTGTGTATTTTGCTAGTTTCTGCTCGTTCTATAAAGAATTTTCTTAAATTGTCTGCCTGTCCATAATGTAGGTTTTTTATGTCGATAAATCCCCTTCCTCCTTCCTTTCTGCTTAATATGAATCTTTCTGTTGCTGAATGTATGTGATGTATTCTGTATTTGTGGCATTGTGATCTTGTAAGTGTATTGAGTGCTTCTAGATCTGTGTTACTCCATTTCACTACTCCAAATGAGTAGGTCAATATTGATATAGCGTAAGTATTTATAGCTTTGACTTGTTTCTTGCTGTCAATTCTGTTTTCAGTATTTTTGTTAGTCTTTGTCTATATTTTTCTTTCAGTTCTTCTTTAATATTTGTATTATCTATTCCTATTATTATTATTATTATTGTTATATTATTACTCGTTGCACCACACAAGAGCTGTTGTGCTGTTTATGAGTTGTCTGGCCCGTGGAAGATGTGCAGATCTGCAAGCCACTACTAGTAATTACTTTAGCGGTGTATCCAGGTCCAAAATGTCCATTAGATGCAGTTACCTTCGCAGTGTTCGCTCAAAAACTGGTCGACATGGAAATGCATTCATTGACAGCCGTAATTCCTGTCGACTTTGAACTCTCACTGTCATTGACAACGCACGACGCTCATGTCCGATGGTTGCCTGTTAGGTTTTTCTTTCTACTGTTCTTGCGCCGTGTCACATAACTGCGAGTGATATACCGTTCCTTATAGATACTTGGATAGTCCCCATCGACACACCAATAAATCGGTACACTTCATTCACGGTATCATCACGGTCACGTCCAACACGATAACGCCTTCCCGCCACTCTGTCTGTCCCCAAGTTGACACCTTCCACAAATGCTTCCTAACTTCCAGCTTCCGTATCGTCCGGACGCACGGAGACAAACGCCGTATACTTCTCCATCAAAACGCTGCCTCGTGGTACCAGTAGGTCACAGTCCCTTTTGACGGTCGGACGGAGCTGAAACCCGCCAGCGAAAGCCGACACATCCTGGAGGAAGCTCAACAGTGCCTCCTGGTCCCGGAACGCATAGCGTGGTGGCAGCATGGTAGTGAAGTTGTGCTCTTCTCCGTCATTTCAATTTCATCAGCCGCATAATGTGATTGCTGTTAATTTTAATGTTTCTTAGCTCATGATTAGTAGCATAATTTGTTTGTATGATTACCATATTTATTACGACGCTAGTTTACTATGTAACTGCTACTATATATTATGTCATTAGCAGATGAAATCAATGTGGAGAAGAAGCTGACCGGCGAGGGAGAGAGCGATAGGTAATTTGGTAAGACAGCAGATGAAATGAAAAGAACGAAGCATAGACAGGGGACCTACGCCCAACTTCGACAAATGATCACCCTGACAGTTTGAATTTTCGTTTTTCCCCTCCACAAATTGAGGAAAATAGCGAGATAATTCATTTAAGAAAGCTAACGTCGATTTCAGTCCTCACCTTTATCCCGTCTGACCTCTGTCTCCATCTCAATGTCGACGAGACTTTTAATTCCAGGAATCAGTCGATGTTAATGGTGAATTATCGGTATAATGTCCGAAAATCAAAGGCCAAAGATTTAGACACAGTCCTGTTTCACAGCCATTTACTTGTAAAGAGTCTTCCAGGATTCGTGATGTACTGGTGGATCTCCACTTTACATTTACTACAATTCCGAGAAGTTTTTGTAAAACCTCATTGATCTTAAATGTTATTGCTCTCATTCATTAGAATCTTGAAAGATAAAGAACGTATTTACTGCATAGCTAACTGCTTGTTTCTTGCGTGTAATCACTTGTTTATAACTTCGTTAGGATATGTTGCATTTAGAGGTTATGAACGTCTCCTGTACGTCCGTCGTCATATGTACCTTACGATGTTGCTTTTCCTATACCGCACGCCTGACGAGTTCTGGGCTCTCGTCAGTAGCTCTGCTGCCATGTTTCCATTTACAACATTTGATGCATCAGCCGTTGCACAGCGCAGAAGGCGGTTAAGAGAATTATACACTGACGATGAGTAATATGTTCTGTGAATGTTTTTCTTCACAGCCAGAAAGTATTTTTTTTTTAAAGTCATAATTCCATAGCCAAGAGCAGCTAATAAACTCATCTTTATTACAACTGCTTTCAGTGCAACAGTGGCTGATTAGTTGTTCCATAAAAAATAAAGAAATCATGATAGTGCAATCACATACCCGAAATTGTTTTATTGAAGACGATAATGGACACAGATGTCAAAGCTCGAACAAGATATTCGTTTTTCAGTTTCCTACTGTGCGAATTAGTCTACTTCCATAGCAAATGGCAGTGGAAATGTTAACACAATACATACGTACTGACTTTTCTTTTTCTTACTCCATAGCCTTTTTAAAAGGAGATAACGTAAACAATACTGCTTTACCTGCTATTGCTGTTGGGTTTGATGGCGTAAGTACAGGATGTACATAAGGTCCGGGAATAATTTCAATTATTTATTGTACAAGAACTAAACATTGTACAGATGTCACACATATTACATTTTGAAGAGAAACTCTGAAAGTTTTTTTTACAAATATTCGATATCCGAACCATGAGTGACCCGGCAGATGTCAATATGGTAATCGAATTCTTGCCATACCCGTCCTAGCATGGCATCGTCGACTGTGGCAGTCTCTTCCCGTATTCTCTCCCAGAGCTCTGCTATATCACGTGGTAGAGGCGGTACATACACCAGATCTTTAATGTGTCCCCACAGAAAAAAGTCACACGGAGTGAGATCTGGTGATCGGGGAGGCCATTTTAGGAAACACCCCACTCCGCACGTGAACTCGCCGTGTTTGCGACTAGCGCTGACTATCGGAAAATTAAGAAATATGAAAAAAAATTCAGAGTTTCTTTTCAGAACGACATATGTATGATATTTGTACAATATTTGGTTCTTGTGCAATAAATAATTGAAAGTGTTCCCGGACTTTATGTACGCCCCGAATAGGGGGTGGGCTTATTTCAAAAGCAGAAACCGCTGTTTCTTGCATCCAATTAACTGCAGTCGACAATGCCCCTGATCTGTCTCCTGAGGCCTTATCAGTGTTTGATGCAGATTGCTGAGGAGAAAAATCCACAGATGAAAAAACGAAGAGGTCACAAGGTAGATACTACATTTTTTGGAAACTATTTGCAGCCACTTCCACTGTCGCGGCTCTGCAGTATGTCCAACTTGTTAATGGCCGGACGTCTTTGAGTCTCAACAACCGGAGAGGTGGCATCTGGAATAAAATTCAGAACACCTGTCTGCATGAACTGACGCCAGATTTCAGGTATCCTAAAGAGTGCAGCCGGTCACTACCTGCTATGAGGCAGCATCCCTTACTTTTATTTAGGCACAACCTGATCCTAGGTGATCTGTGGACGACATGTTTTATCAATTAGATAAGAACAACTGTATCACAGAAAAAGCTTTGAAAGTGCGGCTTAACTGGCTTGAGGAAATATTTCCAGCTGAACTCTGTAGAAAATTATTTGTCTTGACTAGAATGAAAAAATACCTATCGAAATGTTAACAGCCGGCAGGGGTGGCCGAGCGGTTCTAGGCGCTTCAGTCTGGAACCGCACGACCGCTACGGTCGAAGGTTCGAATCCTGCCTCGGGCATGTATGTATGTGCTGTCCTTAGGTTAGTTAGGTTTAAGTAGTTCTAAGTTCTACGGGACTGATGACCTCAGAAGTTAAGTCCCATAGTGCTCAGAGCCATTTGAACCATTTTTTATTTGAAATGTTAACAGCATCAACACCAAACACAACGGCGTATCAAATGATCTTCGCTACTGGTTTTTGGAGAAGAAGTGCAGTGCCAAACAAGGGAGAAATTCAGCGGCCCGGAACCTGCAAACCACTCGAAATATGGGCAGTTGACACTAAATTAATTTTGTATAGTAAGAATGACAAATAAAACAATAAAACCTTAAGGGATGTACGGAAATAAATAGGGCTAGAGAGAAATATTAACGTATATCTAAAAAGATATTCAAATCCTAATCTAAGCTCTAGCATCTCTGACACTTGCACTGATTAGATCTTTGTCTTATTACTGCGTATAATAACAGATGAGAAAGTTTCACATAAATTTCCAAACAACGTTTCACTAAAAGTTTCACAATAACACGTGAAAAGCAAATATTATTGATAACTTACAAGATACATATCATCTGAAAAGGGTGAGCCGGCCTTGTGGCCGAGCGGTTCTAGGCGCTTCAGTCCGGAACCGCGCTGCTGCTACGGTCGCAGGTTCAAATCCTGCCTCGGGCGAGGATGTGTGTGTGATGTCCTTAGGTTAGTTAGGTTTAACACGTCTTGATATGAATATCTCTTCTCCAGCCGCTAAAGTCAGAGACTACTAATGCACATGACAGCTTTTGGTCGGGATTTGAGTCGGGTGATTGATTTTAGGGTTACACGAAGGAACGCGCTCTAGTGACCGCCATAAGCAGTCTGCTCTATTTGCTGCAGTTTTTGTAGTTACTGGAGATGAGCGTGTTTTGCACAGCATTTAAAAATATTTCGCTTAATGCACATTCAAGTTCTGTGTAAAATATTAAAGCTGTTTGTAAATGTTGCCAATTCTTCGGGTACAGAATTTTATGGCGAGTAAAATGCTGCACATTTTTAGATCTGTTTACATAACATGTGGATAGTTAAACCATAGTTCGTCAGTCGCACACCGTCTTCTGCTTTGAAACAGGAGGTCCTTTCCCATGGAACATGTGATACTTCCAAATGAGATGACTTTCTTTATGTGTTAACAGTTTCACCAATCTTGGAAATGTGAATTTGTGTTGTTTTTCAATAGCTTCCATTTCAAAATTTATTTAACTAGTAACCAGTTTTTGATAATACTTCCGCTTAATTTGATTTCGTTTACTAATTACTGATGTTTAGTAGAGTAATAATGTAACAGACTAGTAAATACACTAGTGACAAGATTTTTCTCAATTGCAGCTTTTGTAAGTCTCAATCAAATATTTATTTCTAGGTGCATCACTTTTTTTGTGAATTGGAACATGTTTTCACAACGGGAAAAATTTACCGGTGTAATTACTGTGATTTCAGAAATAGGTTGTGCGACATTAAAAGTGAGTGTCATCATTTTAATAAGGAATAAGAAATTCGTTAAACTTGTATTTCAGGACTGGCTAGAGACGAAAGTCTGAGAAGTGGACCCACAACGTCGTTTCGTTATTCACTTAAACTATTGGCATATACACCGAAGGGAAAAGAAATCGCAACACAAAGAACGAGTTTGCAACATAAACGAAAGTTGGCAGGCGCGTTTCTGCGTCTGAAAGATGATGTCTATTCAAATTTCACGCCAGTCGCGTAAGAGTGGCGTTAGTAGTGCCACTATGAGCATGCAACTAAGGTTTGCTTTCAACACACGCTGTAACGGTCTTTGAGATTGGACGTGGTGACTTGATGTTAGTCAACAATGCCTTTAAAGAAACATATACACCATTACTAACGCGTTACTTATTTTGAATAGGGTGTGTAATAGGGTTACAAGAAGCTGGTGCAGAAAGCCTTGGCAGGAATGTGGCCACTGCACATGATTACTGGCAGCCGTGGTCACAAGAATGTGCGATCGCAAAGAGACGTGGCTCTGGATGGACACGTGGCACTTCCGAGAGGAAAGACCGTTGTGTTCGGCGTATGTCTCTTGCGCATCGTCTTGCAGCCACAGCAGCAATTTGAGCAGCAGTTGGCACCACAACAACACAACGAATTGTTGTAAATCGGTTACTTCAAGGACAGCTCCGAGCCTGACGCCCTGTACGGTACAATGCATTTACCCCCAAACCACCGTCATTTGCGATTTCAGTGGTGTCTAGCGAGAGCTCACTGCAGGGAAGGCTGAATGTCTGTTGTGTTTTCTGATAAAAGCTGGTTCTGCCTCGGTGCTTGTGATGGCCGTATGTAGGTTAGAAGGAGATTAGCCGAGGACCTGCGACCAACCTGACTGCGTGCTAGATACACTTGAGCTACACCTGGAGTTATGATCTGGAATACAATTTCGTATGACAGCAGAAGCACACTCGTGGTTATCCCACGCATCCTGACTGTGACCTTGTACGTCCATTTGGTGATTCGACCTGTTTTCCTGCCATTCTTGATCAGCATTCGAGGGATTGTTTTCCATTAGGATTACGCTCACACGCATACCGCTGTTGTAACCCAACATTCCCTACAGAGTGTCGACATGTTGCCCTCGCTTGCTCAATCACCACAACTGTCTGCAATTCAACATATCATCGGACGTCAGCTCCAGCGTCATCCACAGACAGCATTAACCGCTCCTGTTTTAACCGACCAAGTGCAACAGGCATGGAACTCCAACCCACAAACTGCCATCCGGCCTATACAACACAATGCATGCACATTTGCATGCTTACATTCAACATTCTGGCGGTTAAATGGTTCTAATGGCTCTGAGCACTATGGGACTTAACTTCTGAGGTCATCAGTCCCCTAGAACTTAGAACTACTTAACCCTAACTAACCTAAGGACATCACACACATCCATGCCCGAGGCAGGATTCGAACCTGCGACCGTAGCGGTCGCTCGGTTGCAGACCGTAAACGCTAGAACCGCTCGGCCACTCCGGCCGGCATTCTGGTGGTTAGAGCGGTTATTAACGTACCGGCATTTCGCATTTGCAGTGGTTTACGTCGCATTTACATGAGGCCTAACTGGTGATCTTGGAATTTTAATCACTTAAATACGTTACCTAGGCAAATGTATTCTCAAAATTTCACAACTTTATATCAAATATTTTTGGCGTTGCGATTTTGTTTCCGTCAGTGCTGTAAAGCATTTCTAAGGATATACGATATCGTACTTTTGGAATATACAGAAACTCATTACTAAAGCTAGCAGCTGCCACCTCTGTCAAGGAGAATGTAGTAAGGAATACGTAATTAACATCTCCCGGTAATAAGGGAAGTGACGCAAAATGAACGAAAGGGTATTACGTTGTTTCCTTACCTTTTTGACCACCCTGGTGTGAGATGTGACTCTTAGAATTTAATTGGCCAGAGAATCACAGTAATCATCTTTCACGTGCCCAAAATGTAGCTGAAACGGGCTTCACAGTAAAACGATGTTATATTTTTTTTATCTTCCCACATGAATGAATGGTAAAATATCGCACGTCGTATCGGAATGAAATCAATAAACTGAAATTGGTGACAACAGATTTTCCTCCGCACACACTAGAAATGCTGCGAGGAATACCGTCACAAACTGTATCAAAAATGGCTTTTCGCATAAAATCATACACGGTTGCCTAAGTTTCTCGGTTTAGGTTATCACGCACCGCCAGGCGACAACGCGAGGTGCGAAATATTCGCCGAGCCGTGGCAACGCCCAGTACCTAGCACCCAACGCCCACGTGGCTTCCACGTCCGATCGATGACCGGCAAATAAAGCGCCTCCTCCCCCACTCCTGGGCCCCTCCCCCCCCCCCCTACCCTCCCCAGCCCCCAGCTCCTAGCAACCGTGGAGGGCAGTTGCCTCCCCTGCCACTCGGAGTAATGCACTCACGGCATTAACCCAGTTACTGGACGGCAGTTTAATTACTTTGCAGCAGTAACACTTAACGATTCTCTTAGCAAACTTAAAACTCTTCGTGCCTCTACCCAACTCCGTCCTATTGTTGTCAGAGTCACCATGAATAAATCCGAAGCCGACTACAGGCTTAATAAAGTAGTTGTCTTGTTGGATTGTTTAAACTTGCATTGTGGAACAGGAGCACTGGTATGACGTAAGTCAAATGGACTACTTCCCCTTCACTGATCTGCTGCAAAGAATAATAATCTTTATATTTTCTAGTTTTCCTGTGTCTATGTTAGATAAAACGAAGTGTCATTATTTTATACAATTACTTCCTTTACTCGAGCCAGGACTGATAGCGGTAACATATTCTCATTTCCTCACGGCTAAAATTTTCACGTGTTACACAGAACCTGCATAACTGACCGGCATTTGCAACATGTCGCCTTTGGCCATGAAGGCTGAAAAATCATGTTTTTACTCAGGATTACTTTGAAGAAATTTATTAAAAATTTTACTACCTGGGATGTGGAAGAATTAATGAAAATTGCCAGTTTACGTGCACACCAGTATGCGACTCTGCAGTCCCTCTATTCTTACACAGTTATTCACGTAAATAACTAGACCAAAATGTGGCCCATAGGTTTAAACTATACACGCGATTTTAATGCATCTCGCGTAAAAACACTTCATGATTATTCAGTCACACGGTTAACAACATCAGATATTTACTTCAGACAATGTAACGTTTCTAGTTGTAGCCACATTAGATCGCATTACGTTCCCTATGAGTTCAGCACCGCTAGAAAGTACCTATTATGTAGCAAACCGAGCAACATTAATCAAATTTCTGATTATCACTAAAGGGTTATAAAACTGTGCAGCTGTGGAACGAGACGAAGTTCAAATGATTCTTCACCTTTATCTAGCAGTTTATTGTGTTGTTGTACCACTAAGCGATGAAAGTAACGTTGTGTGCGCTGTTGGCGTCATCGCCTAATTCGAGAAAGTTGTAATCTTGTAGAAAACTGTTTCTATGCTTGAATAAACAATTCTATCCACTCATTCCATTAAATTAGAATGGCCATTAAAGACACACCTCTAATTACGTAATGTTATGTAGGATAGTAAATCTCGAAGCAGTATGTCGTCTATTTTTCAGAGCTGCAACACATACATACCAAAGATCATTAGGTAGTTTTGGTGAGTGCTAATGGTCGAGCCAGAAACCGAAAGGTCAAGGGATCGAATGATTGTCATACAACGAAGTATTTCAGTCTGCATTAAACCTAGATCTAACCCCTTAATGATGTGAATACCAGCTAGGAATTACAAGTGGTTCGGACTCCACGTGAAAGTGTAGGTCTCCTTTTCCCGGTAGGTTACTGGGAAGGGTTAAGAATGCAAATCTCCGAAGGGGCTTCCAACTGAAAGTTTTGCACCAGGCATTCAGCCACACAGAATTATTACGTTCATAGAAATTTTGTACTGTTAAAACACACATTGTAGTAAAAGTAAACCATGAGCTTTACACCCGATATTTTTGCCATGCTCGTGTACAACAGCGTCTTATCGTAATCTATAATAATTCGCTACAGATGCAGATGAACGACGATTGGGCTGGTACACCGGCCAACATGAGTGTGGTTTTAGGTAATTTCCCACGTTGTTTACTCAAATGCTCAGCTATTCCTCAATCTCCGCCTCAGAAAATACGATACACAAACAGATGCCATAACCCAGAGTAAATGTACCACAGACATATGGCATGCATGAACGACTTCCCTTCCCTTCTTTAGGTTAGCCGACCATGTGGCTACAGGACTGGCATCCGGCATCCCGTCGGAAAAACAGTAGCAAGTATCTCAAGGATATAAAAGTGATTATTGTTATCGGTTACCTTGCAAAGGGTAAAACAATGGATAATAGGTTAGCCGGCCGCTGTGGCCGAGTGGTTCTAGGCACTTCAGTCCGGAACCATGCTGCTGCTACTGCCGCATGTTCAAATCCTGCGTCGGTCATGGAAGTGTGTGATGTCCTTAGGTTAGTTAGGTTTAAGTAGTTCTAAGTCTATGGGACTGATGACTTCAGTTGTTAAGTCCCATAGTGCTTAGAGCTATTTGAACCATTTGAATACTACGTTCATCCCCTACAAGATGGCGTTCTATGGCCCACGTTATCCGTCGATTTGCATTTTTATTTCTGAACTGCTGAACTGAGGATTGCCATGGCAACCAGCAAAGTGCGGAGATCAAGTTAAGGGTGCCGCACGCATAATTATACTTATTACAGGTCTATTAAACCACACAGTGATTATAAGTTGCATTGCAATACAAATCACGTATTTTGAAGAACTTCTACATCTACATCTACATCTACATTTATACTCCGCAAGCCACCCAACGGTGTGTGGCGAAGAGTACTTTACGTGCCACTGTCATTACCTCCCTTTTCTGTTCCAGTAGCGTATTGTTCGCGGGAAGAACGACTGCCGGAAAGCCTCCGTGCGCGCTCGAATCTCTCTAATTTTACATTCGTGATCTCCTCGGGAGGTATAAGTAGGGGGAAGCAATATATTCGATACCTCATCCAGAAACGCACCCTCTCGAAACCTGGCGAGCAAGCTACACCGCGATGCAGAGCGCCTCTCTTGCAGAGTCTGCCACTTGAGTTTATTAAACATCTCCGTAACGCTATCACGGTTACCAAATAACCCTGTGACGAAACGCGCCGCTCTTCTTTGGATCTTCTCTATCTCCTCCGTCAGACCGATCTGGTACGGATCCCACACTGATGAGCAAAACTCAAGTATAGGTCGAACGAGTGTTTTGTAAGCCACCTCCTTTGTTGACGGACTACATTTTCTAAGCACTCTTCCAATGAATCTCAACCTGGTACCCGCCTTACCAACAATTAATTTTATATGACCATTCCATTTCAAATCGTTCCGCACGCATACTCCCAGATATTTTACAGAAGTAACTGCTACCAGTGTTTGTTCCACTATCATATAATCATACAATAAAGGATCCTTCTTTCTATGTACTCGCAATACATTACATTTGTCTATGTTAAGGGTCAGTTGCCACTCCCTGCACCAAGTGCCTATCCGCTGCAGATCTTCCTGCATTTCGCTACAATTTTCTAATGCTGCAACTTCTCTGTATACTACAGCATCATCCGCGAAAAGCCGCGTGGAACTTCCGACACTTTTTCGTAGTAATGTTCTCTGCCGGGAACCACTGCAAATATGATCGGTGCTGAGAACCGGGGGGGGGGGGGGGGGGGGGAGGGGGGGAGATTTTATAACACCCACAGAGAGGGCCACCACGTCGACGTTCGTGCAGAAGTATCCCTTTGATGTTGCCCTAGACCGGACACCCGTACCAGGCAACGGCGGCTCCGTCACCCAGGCAGCAGAGGGACCTTCCGCGAATTCAGAAAGCGGTGCCGGTGTGGTGCTGGGGGCAGTGGCCTCATACAACGGGCGCCTCCCAGAAGCAACGCTGACTGCACAGTCCCTGGCCATACAGACAGCGAGCGGCTCGGACGGTGATTGGTTAGTTCATATAAAAATTGTTACTATTGAACGGGCCAAATCCGTCTGATAGCTACAGAAATCAAGGATTCGCTTTTTGGTTTCGAAGGGAAGCGGTCGCTTTTGCTCCGGTTCGTGCGAGGGAGTGATATGGAAGTTCTGTATTTCGTCCGGCATCCCGGACGTAAGTTTTGCACATACGCGATCGCGTGGGGCAGTCGCACTGCAGCAAGACGCTGATCCACATCTCAACACCACGCAGGAGCCTCCTGCTGTGGTTTCGACGTCGCAGAGAACGTCACTGGTAAATAACCGCAGCTCCGGCCGTATTCAAATTGCTCTTGCCGAGACAGATATAGAAGGGCTAGTTGTGGGCCACATACGCAGTGCGTGCTCGAAGTGTAGTTTTCTTCTGTACGTCAGTAGCCTTCATGTTGATAGGTAAATCAACTAGAATCTCGTGCTGTCTGTCGGTGATAGGAGAAAACTGAGAAAAAATTGTACTTTGATGTTCGTTGACATTTTTATCTATGCACACTGTGCAGTAATTAATCAGGAGGCATCACCTCGTCATGCATATTGAGATGTCAACGTAAAAACCTAGAATACTAAAATGTAGACTTTCACGGCCGGAAATATCATGTCCATTATAATTATCCGGGCTGTTATGCCGTGGTCGGTTGATGAATTCTGTGTCGATTCCCAACGTTTCGTCTCCGACTGCGGGAGACATCTTCAAGGGGGTCCGTAGCTCAATGGAACGACCAACACACCCACTCGCTCGCTACTGACTGCCGCTAAATTCCGTGTCCGCGCGCTCCCACGCAGCGGCGTGACGTCACGTGTTTTGAAAACGTCAGTGCAATTGGCCGCTGTCCGTTGCCGTCGTTCGCCGTTGCCATCACCCAGTAGTGGACGGGTGGTACACATCTTCTTTAACACCGGCAACCATATACCGTTTAATTTCACACCCTCCTCCTTTCGGTTGAAATTATTTGGGTGTTTAGCGATTTCGATTGCCTCCCTGTAGAGCCTTTCGTAATATCCGCTTGTGGCCGCTAGTACTTGCGTCACCTCGAAACGAATATTGTGGTTCCCTGGCTGGAAAGCATGCTCCGCAACAGCTGATCGTTGCGTTTCTCCTCTTCTACAATTTCCCTTATGCTCTTCCAAACGTTTAGAAACAGTTCTTTTAGTGGTACCCACATAAACATCACCACAGCTGCATGGGATCCTATACACTCCAGCTTTTTCCAGTGGTTTGCGAGCGTCCTTGGCAGGCTTAAGGTATTCCTGTATCTTCCTGGTGGGCTTGTAAATTACGGTAATATTCCGCTTCGTCAAGATCTTCCCTATTCTTTCCGTTACATTTTTAACAAACGGCAGGAAAACCTTAGATTTTGCAGTAGCCTGTACGTCAGTACGATTTCTGCGTGGCTGCCTCAACGCACGTTTTATTTCGGCGGACGAATATCCGTTCTTCATTAGTGCATTGTGGAGGTGTTCCATCTAAGCGTCGAGCAACTCAGGTTCACAAATATTTCTAGCTCTGTCCGCTTCTGTTGTGGGTGTGGTTCGAATCCCGGTGCAAATAATGGTCCGTGTGTGTGGGATTCGAACCACCACCCACAACAGAAGCGGGGTGTTATCAAGACGTTTCTAAACGTTTGGAAGAGCATAAGGGAAATTGTAGAAGAGGAGAAACGGAACGATCAGCTGTTGCGGAGCATGCTTTCCAGCCAGGGAACCACAATATTCGTTTCTAGGAGACGCAAGTACTAGCGGCCACAAGCGGATGTTACGAAAGGCTCTACAGGGAGGCAATCGAAATCGCTAAACACCCAAATAATTTCAACCGAGCCGGCCGGTGTGGCCGTGCGGTTCTAGGCGCTTCAGTCTGGAACCGCGTGACCGCTACGGTCGCAGGTTCGAATCCTGCCTCGGGCATGGATGTTTGTGATGTCCTTAGGTTAGTTAGGTTTAAGTAGTTGTAAGTTCTAGGGGACTGATGACCACAGATGTTAAGTCCCATAGTGCTCGGAGCCATTTTTGAATTTCAACCGAAAGGAGGAGGGTGTGAAATTAAGCGGTATATGGATGCCGGTGTTAAAGAAGATGTGTACCACCCGTCCACTACTGGGTGATGGCAACGGCGATCGACGGCGACGGACAGCGGCCAATTGCACTGACGTTTCCAAAACACGTGACGTCACGCAGCGGCGTGGGAGCGCGCGGACCCGGAATTTAGCGGCAGTCAGTAGCGAGCCAGTGGGTGTGTTGGACCTTCCATTGAGCTAAGGACCCCCTTGAAGATGTCTCCCGCAGTCGGAGACGAAACGTTGGGAATCGACACAGAATTCATCAACCGACCACGGCATAACAGCCCGGATAATTATAATGGACATGAAAAACCTAGCAATAATAACAATCTGTTTCATTCTGTCCAGTATTTCGGTTTTCGGTTAAAAATTACCTGCCAGTCCCCTCAACCCAGTCATTCTCTTGGGGGACTATTTTTGTGTTTTTATTAAATTGATTCTTATTACATGTGCCGTGTGCATCCTCACCTGGCATGATTCTTCAACAGCGGCAAGGGGTTAAAGATTAGATATTGCGTACAGGAGTCACGTCGTGGGGTTTCTTTGTAGAATTCTGACTTAGCATAATGCACGATCTGCATACCACCTCCCGGTGAGACCGACTCGGAGGGCGCCTGTCATCCAAAAAGGCTGAAATTCAAGACCGTCATACAGAAGAATCAATGTAGAAAGAAGTGGAATACTGAAGTACTGAGCAATGAGAACGTGCGTTTGACGTTTTCTAAGACCCTACAGTAATGAACATCACAGCAGGAAATTCAGTTTAAGAGAAAGTGCATTTCTGAAAAGGACAATCATAGAAGATGGACAGACAAATACAACCGTGCAACAGAATCGAAGAATCACTATCTCGAAACGCCTTACTGCCTCCGAAGGATATGTCCGGAGGAATACTGCATCGTAATTCAGAATAGCACAGAGACTGCAATATCGTAAGTATGGTATCGTATCGTATTACAGAGAATGCTTGTATGCAACTTTGAATCAAATTTCAAACCTGCGCGTCGGAACGGGATGTAATTCCTGAGTTTCGGAAACCTAGAATTCATCGACGAAAGACGAAAGAAGGAAAATGTACAGGGAAAGTCACTTCGAAATGAAAAAACGAGGAAGCTAAAGTGAAAGGGCTGTATGAAAAATGCAAAGATCGAAACAAAATGCTTGTCAGAACCACTGATTCAGCATATACGTAAACAAAACAACCTTTGGTGAAATTCAAAGCAAAGTCGTCAGCATAAAATTGCAGAATAAATTCCACTGTTAAAAGCATAGAACGGAGGCGATAGGTAGAAAGAGTACATCAAAGGCCTCTATTAGGTGGAAGACATGTCTGATGACGTGGCAGAAGAATAGGCTGTAGATTTAGAAGACGTAGGGTAGGATATCTAGTTTTTAAATCAGAGTTTAAAAGGGGGGTTGGTAGTCTTGCCTTAAAATAATGTAGTATTTGTAAATAAAATTTATTCGGGATTCTTAAAATCGTTGGTTAAACCAATCGAACTATTCAGGTTAGTGTGTAAAAACTATGGGGCTGGACACATAACGTCGGATTTACATAAAAAATATCAACCACACAATCCCGAATATAGTAAGAGCAGATAAATGCGAATACTACTGCACTTTCAGTTTAGCATCTCCCATGCATCCAAGTTGCTGACCTGAACAGCACAGAAAATAATGGGAAAGAAAACTGAGGATCTATTAGATGACGATCAGTTTGGCTTTCGGAAAGGTAAAGCCATCAGGCAGACAGTCCAGACGCACTTCACAATGTATGCAAGATTCAAGAAAATTCAAGGCACTTTCACAGAATGTATCCTGCCGGAAAAGTCATTCAATAGCGTGAAATGATGTAAGATGTTTCATTATTCGGAAAATAAGCATAGGCCTGTAAGCGAATGGGGGGATTATAGTTCCGTCTGACAAGGGGAGGCCGCCAATTGTGAAATTCAGATTCGATTCATACTGCGCATAATAAAAGCTCATGGCCAGAGGTGTAATGTGGCAGAGCACCAAGATGCACTTCTCAGCCGTTGTCGAGAAAATCGACACTTAATAGAAACCGTTGCGGTGAAATATTCTCTACGATTAATATTTTTATACAGCGTCGTGGCGCAGCGGTAAGCGCTCGGGTTCGTAATGCGAAGGTCGCCGGATAGAATCTCGCTCCATGCAACATTTTTTTTATTATTAGCTTTTTGTAATTCATATATGTATATATATATATATATATATATATATATATATATATATATATATATACACACTATATACTATTAATGAACTGCTTATGCATGTTGGTGAAGGCGGATCGCTCCCCAATTGTAACGCCTCCATTTTTCCGTTTGTTTAACAGGGTGTAACAAAGCTCTCACGTCCGCACTGATTTTCGACAATGTTATAAGTTGCGCAAGGGACCCATCTGCCTTCTTTCGAAGTTAGCGGGCAACTGCGATGTTATGCGGCGGCTCTTTTCGGCCCATTCAGCATCTGTCCTTCAAGTGTAACAAGCGAGTAACGGAGTTTATATTTCATACCTGCCACAGCAAATTTGTGTTCGTGGGGTTTCTATTCTAATTCGAACGTTTGACTTACGCTATACGTATTCGTTTCGGAATATCGTTTCTACGTCTTCCGTTAACTATTCGTGGTTAACATTATGAAGACAATTAATAACATTTGTGAAATACAACATTGTTTGCGGAAAACATAATGATGTTCGAAGCCGCCAGTTTTTCCACGACAAACGACTTTCAACAACTTATTATATGCATAATTGTTGCAACTGATTGCCGGGAATTATATATATATATATATATATATATATGTGTGTGTGTGTGTGTGTGTGTGTGTGTGTGTACACACATTTGAATTACAAAAACCAAATACTAAAAAGAAAAAAAGAGGGTGCATGGTGCGAGATTCGATCCGGCGACCTTCGGATTACGAACCCGAGCGCTTACCGCTGCGCCACGACGCTGTAGAAAATTATTAATCGTAGAGAGTATTTCACCGCAACGGTTTCTTTTAACTGTCGATTTTCTCGACAACGGCTGAGAAGTGTATCTTGGTGCTTTGCCACATTACACCTTTGGCCATGAGCTTTTATTATGCGCAGTATGAATCGAATCTGAATTTCACAATTGGCGGCCTCCCCTTGTGAGTTTGCTAAGTGTGCCCACTCACCTCGAAAATCAAATCGTCATTCGCTTCTTCCCTTGCAGTCTAAGAACAGCAGCTTGAGCATTGCTGTGATAAACGATAACTAACAAGGGGCACAAAGGAGTGCCATTTACCAAAATTCAAGTTTTAGCCTAGTGTAATCCATTGATGTATTTTTTTAACACTTGCACTACACAGGGCTGCACTGTTACACTCTTCACAAAATAACAAATATGTTGATTCATTGATGCATACAGTAACACTACACCACAATACATTATCCCACACTGCAATCCAGATGCGGCGTTCGTGGCAGTATAGGTTATCCAAGTTTCATTTACCGGCGTGGATGAGATGCTCGCGGGCATCTAATCATGTTCTCGCAATTATTCTCGTGGTTTATGACTTCGCGAACCGCGGATTACGTCTCGTGAGGTACACGAATGATTGCACAACATCAAATACCTTCATAGTCATAAAATTTACTTGTTCCCTTAGCCTGATTCCTTAATATCTTCACACCACGCACACGGTTAAACACCACCACGTGACTCGCTAGCTCGTTCTGGCGCGAAAAAACAAAAGAAGCGACCATAGCGATGTCGTCATAATCGATATCAGGGCTACTCGATACATGCTTACAGTCTATATGCAAAGACGAGTAATATAAAATATATTACCAAGACGTAACAGTAAGAGTAGGAGAAAAGAAAAGAAGTGTTTGACTTAAAAGCGATGTTAGACAGACATTCAAGATAACGATGATAACATTCGCTGATGACATCGCCATCCTCAGTATAAGTGAGGAAGAACTTCAGGACCTGTTGAATGGAATGAACAAGTCTAGTGCGCACACACTGTTTAGTTAGAGTAAACAGAAGAAGGACGAAAATTATGAGAAGTAGCACAAATGAGATTAGCGAAAAACTTAAAAAAAACTACCTTGGAACCTGAACAGCGCATGACGGGCGAAGTATAAAAGCCAGACTAGCACAGGTAAAAAAGTGATCCATGAACAAAAGAGGTCTACTACTATCACAAATCGGTCTTAATAAGAGGAAAAAAATTCTGATTATGTATATCTGAACGACACGATTGTTTAGAAATGAATCATGTGCTGTGGGAAAACCGAAAAAGGAGAGAATCGAGCGTTTGAGATGTATTACTATACGGAGTGATTCAAGAGGAATGGCCAGTATTCAGCGATATGACAGGAACTTTCATTTAAAGCAAAAAACTTCATGTGGGCATGTGCCTATTCCGAACTGTTTCCGAAACAGCAAACATTTAATGTCATTGTTCAATGCATTGTCAGGTTTACACAGGTGCAACACTTAGCAAATATTACAACATTCGCTTGTCAAAGTATCAATTGAAAATATGTATTTTTAACATGTTCACCTCCAAGCATTATCGTGCGCCTCACATTACACCCGTTGCTCATTTCACAATGAATGTTCGAAAATCCCACGGCCAACTTCAGTGCATTTGTGCACATTTGGAAGACCACGTTGTGTTGCTTGTCTGAGTGCTTCGCACGTTCCCGAATGAGGGCAGCGTCCATGATACGACCAAGCAGTTCATCTGTTGTATAAGACTTTCATTTGTACACCGCATACTCCTTCCAACCCTGTATAAAAGAATCTAATAATGTCAGGTCGGGCGATTTCGGTGACCAGTTAAATGTACTGTCACGACCAAACCACCGATTAGGGTACGTATGGTTGAGATGTTCCTTCAAACGTCTGGTGAAATGTGGAGGAGATCCAGCATGCTGGAGGTAGATTCCGATCCGGGTCGTTCTCAGGGCGTTCAACAAATGAAGTTTTCAAAAAATTCTGTCCCGTCATCTGCTCTTCTGAAATGACTGGATCTGTCAACATGTTGCCTATCGTGCCACATCAAACATTCAACGAAAAACGATCTTGGAGATTAGTTTGCACTGTAGCGTATTGATTTTCCTGCGACCATTGATGATTATTACGTGTATTGTTGATTCCATTACATGAAAACGTGACCTCATTATTGAACAATATTTATGGAAGAAAATGACGATTATTGTTTGACCAGTGACCACATTCAAATCGTGGTCATTGTCGAAGATATGGAGATTGCGGACACGTTGCATGTGAGATGTACAACTGTTCCGCATGTAATGTTTGCCTTACACACGTTCATACGACACTGGTACATACAGAACGTCGCCGTGTGCTAGAAATAGAAATACGCGACACCATTTCGGTAAAGTGTTGCAGTTCTTACACAGGTTGTTGAACTACACGTTGAGAAGGAAAATGGAAATTTGAAAGAATATCTGTTACACGCAATGTAAACACTCTATTATCAGGAAACCGCCGGCGGTATTCTACAATCGCAGAAGCTGTAAAAATATACCATATCCGCATATTCCTCAGTAGTGTTGATGTGTGACATTTTAACCAATACAAACACAGTTGACCAATGCTTCTCTCTGATACACTCTCAGTCCCTCGCACTACTTCACCCACAACACACCATGAACAACTGCACGTTCAGTAATGTAGTCTAATGGCAGAAATAATCCCGAGCAAAGAGATGGAAAACAACGAAGTAGGTTCAGCTAGAATATAACGTCAAAGATGATAGGTCGGTAAGACACTTACGTAAATGCCACTAGCCCTAAAACAAAAATGGATTAAATGTGTTCTATCTCAGAAATCATTCGGAATAGGGTACATAGTTAGCTGTCAGGCTTCATCTGAAACTAAACTGTCGCGCAACGTATTTCAGAATATTATATGTTCATTCCCATGATCAGTGTATTGATTCTCTTATGATGCTTTATAACTGCAGAGAATATTAAGTACCATCAATGTCTGTCCTAATTCTTGCCTTCATTTCATTTCTCTTTTTACGGTGAGGGCTGCAGAATTGACAGTCTACAAGCTGGGTGGCAAAAGATAAAGAGTTTTCCCGAAAGGAACAGGCTGTCACAAAAATGTTCAGAGTCCAAGGCTGGATTTCAACCTACGTAATAAACACAACTTTCACATGCGCCACCCCCGCACACAAGGCGGTGGATGCGACAGACTTCTTCAGTCAACAGAGTTGTTCGAAGAAGCCTTTAGGGAAATAAAAATATGACCAGGTGTCGCTTTCCAGAGGCTAGCGTGAGAACTGCCGTTTGCCTCAGCGACCAAGCTGAGGAATAATGTTCTGTTTAAATATCTAAAACTTGTGTCGCTACTTATTCGTAGCGTTATTTTTCGGAGAGCGATCTCTTTTTCATGCGTGCCTACATGGGAATTCTCTAATTTTCAGATTCAGAATTGTGCCATTGAGTGGCAGAAGCCTCCTGGCTTCTTCCTCATGCCACAACTCTACTGGTTAATAATAACGAAATCCGCAACAGTATGCCTTTACTTAAGCTTATTACTAACATCTTACTGCACACAACTCTCAATGTCTGCTTCTGTTGTACAAGGAGACTCCTTCTCTGACAGAAGCGACCAAGATCAGAGCGTTAAGATGAAGAAGACTTGCTGCTACGATATGGAGGAGTAAAGGCTTGCTGCTAGAATATCGTATAGTAAGCACTTGCTACTAGGCAGTGGAAGAAAGCACTCACTCCTTGGAGGTCGTAGAGAACACCTGCTGCTGGGAGACGTGGAGTTACCACTTGTTGCTACGCTACTGATGAGACGAACCATGCTGTCGTACAGAGGGATGTCTCCGTCTCCGTACTGATTACACAGTGCAGACTGAGCTCAATTCCTCCAGCTGGCACTTCCCATGCCTCCTACTTTCGCACTACATGAGTTGGTAAGACGCGCTAGCATTGAAAGCCCCGATGTGGTAGGAATGTGAAGTTCGTTCACTCCCTTCAGGAGCCAGTTGAACAGATTTAACAGCTCGCAGCCAGCTAGTTGCTTTCATTATTCATTTTGATAGCCTTCTGGTGTTTGTACCTATGTTTCTGTTTTATTTCTGCTATCACTAACCAGTCTTGCAGTCACCGGTGGTATCCACGTAACAATCCTATAACTGTGCTTTTATCACCCCCCCCCCCCCCCCATCCATCTGTGCCGAAATATTTTACTGTTATAATCCCTTATTCAATCAGTTGCCACGTGTACGAAAGATCATTTGACAACGACTTGAAGACTTTGTGTATGTGCGTGCGTGTGTGTTTGTGTTTGTGTGTGTGTGTGTGTGTGTATCTGTGTGTGTGTGTGTGTTCGTAATTGTCAGAATAAGGTTTGTATGGAAGAAATTTTTTGGTAAATACTCCGGAAAATTTGGAAATTCTGGTGGCATTTTTGTGACGGTCGGTTTGACAGTTCTACTGTCGCAAGTTTTCATAGAAAAAAAATTACGTTCAATTTGACAGTTCTGACTTCCGCATTAAATACCGACATTTTGCGAAAAAGAATACAATTGGAAGCGATATTTTAGCGTGTTGTCGGTGGTGATCAATTCTTTGGTGTGTTTAAAACATTAAATTGTTGTGAGTTTCTGTTAATCCGGTGCGCTGCAAACATTCGAGTGATCTGAGTTCGTCGTTTATTTTTTTGGATAAAATGCCACCAGTGAGGCGTCGAAACATCGGTTGGCGTACGCGCGATGAAGGCCAAGTACATGACCGCCGAGTCAATGAGACTGACGAAGAGCGTAGACAACGTCTGGAAGCTAATCGAAAAAGAACTTCTCAAGCGAGATCCATTATGACTCCGGAACGATGAATCCCTCTCATACCCTGTGTATTAATGATTCCAATCGATTTACTCATTCATTTTGACTTCTGTTTCCGATCAAGGTTCTGTTTCCAACAATACATAAGGTCAGAGAGAAGAGGGAGGAAGGGATGGAAGAACGGGAGGAGAAACTGGATATAAACGAAGGGAAAGAGGATATGGACAGACAAACGAGGCAGGAGGAGATGAATAGAGAGACTGCAATAAGAGTTGTAGAGGGAGGGTGGGGGGGGGGGAGGTGATGGGCAGTCAAGGCGAATCTTAAACAATCATAATTTCTAGAAATGATAACAGAGAAGAGTAAGAACAGGATGCTACTAACAGTGAATAATAACAGATGAAGCGCAATAATAGGATGCTAATAGTAATGAAAGGGAACAGGCTGAAATAGGAATTTGGGTCACAGCTGTTCAGGAAGTTGTAACCCAAATGATGTTACAGACGTTGAAGAGGAGATCGTTTCTGTACCTGCTGTACGTACAGTACAGGTTAGCGAGGAGTTAGGAGATGCAGTTCAATTTCTGTTGACTAATGATGAATCAGATCTAACAAGTATTACTGTGTCAACTGAAGATTGGGAGAATTTTGATGGAGAAACAGTTAATGAAGCAGGTGAGGTTTTGCTTGCTGTATATTTAGATTAGTTGTCAGAAAGAGAAGTGAGGTCTGTAGCGTCTAAACAACGATTAAAACAGTTTTAGTGTCTTAAGAAAATCCAGAACAAAAACAATCACGGTTGCTAAATTATTTAATGTCAATGACGCGTTTCACCCTTTTGGTGTATCATCAGTCATAAAACCACATATGATGTAAAATAGTCACCATAGTAACCGGATATATAATCCATCCGTCATAAAACATTTAAACCATGACGTGGATGCTGAGCGCACCAGCCGTCTCCGCCGTGTCAGTATGAGATAGGGCCACGCTTACAAAACCGCGATACGAGCCGCACACGGAACAATGTCTCTATAGGCACACACACAAACATTACAAGTGTTTTGCTATGGGAGACATTGTCCTCCGCTTGCCTGGGACTTGTGGCAGTAATCGAAGACACGATGACACTGGGAACCACCAGCATCCCCTAATGCTTTATGTCTTCCCCGATAGTGATGTCATGTTGCAGCAGTGTAATTGTCCATGGCTCGGAGCTAGAACCGTATTACAGGGCTTTTAGGAGCATCATAGTGATTTCACGTTGATGTTTCGGTGACCAAACTCGCCTGATGTAAATCCTATGAAACCCATCTGGGTCGCTACTGGGCGCCATCACAACTTACACAAATAAGCGGCCCGCTATTTATGTGAATTACATGAGCTGTGTGTAGTCCTCTAACGCCACATACCTCAACAAACCTACAAAAATCTGTCGATTCCTGATAAGCAGAAACAGTGTTGTGTTTCGTTCCGAAGACAGAGAATCTTGAGTATTGCTCATCAGTGTGGGATCTGTTCCAGATCAGGCTGACGGAGGAGATAGAGAAGATCCAAAGAAGAGCGGCGCGTTTCGTCACAGGGTTATTTGCTAAGCGTGACAGCGTTACGGAGATGTTTAGCAAACTCAAGTGGCACACCTTGCAAGAGAGGCGCTTTGCATCGCGGTGTAGCTTGCTGTCCAAGTTTCGAGAGGGTGCGTTACTGGATGAGGTATCGAATATATTGCTTCCCCTTACTTATACCTCCCGAGGAGATCACGAATGTAAAATTAGAGAGATTCGAGCGCGCACGGAGGCTTTCCGGCAGTCGTTCTTCCCGCGAACAATACGCTACTGGAACAGAAAAGAGAGGTAATGACAGTGGCACGTAAAGTACTCTTCGCCACACACCGTTGGGTGGCTTGCGGAGTATAAATGTAGATGTAGATGTAGAATCTAGCTACTAAGCAGGTGGTCATAATGTTTTGGCTCGTCAGTGTACAGTGCAAAGATTAAACAATTTTTTGGTGTGGTATGTTCCATGTGTAACGTTCTTTTAATAAATGATGAGAAAGTTTTACGATTACGTTGAATGAATGTCTGATCTGTGGTATGAGTACTGAGTTCGAATCGTCGTGTTGCGTGTTGTAAGTGCAAGTGTTGTGCTTACTCTATGTTATTGTTAACAAAAGTTTACACGAATTGATTGGGCAATGCAGCTCCCAATACCAGTAATGATATACAGTCACTGCAAAATACATTCAGCCCCTTAGGCACTGAATCATATGACCCTATTCAAAACTGTTAACTTTGGTCCCTGTGCCCATAGCAAATAAATTAAATTGTCGTTCCTCTAAAGCAGCAACGGAGTAACGCGATATATTCTGGTCTCTCATAAAAAAATATAAATATGCTAGTTACAGGCTCAGCAGTGTCCAATGCTGGCCATAATACTCGAAATGCTCACGAAATTCGTTTGGCTGATAAACGAGATCGTTTATGAAAATCCAACTTCTTTGGAAAACATATGACCTGGACAGGGACGCGGTACTGATTATGGTGAATTACTAACACTTCGTTTTTTTAGCAAAATTATATTGCAAGTTAAGCTTGGCTTTTCAAAATCATCAGACAACTGAAGTTACGTTACTCTCAATTGATCCACAAACAATGAGATTTAAACTGCAAGTATTATCTAGCTCCAATAATCCAACATAAATGCAAATCTTAAAAGCATTACAAAAATGATATATCCAACTAGCCTTTTTATCATAACCGTTTATGTACATTCTGAGGTTACTCAACAATCACACATTATCAGCCAACTCATCTATACTAACGCGCTGGCGAAATCAAAAACGATAATTATTTAACATCTTACCTTGCTTACATGTAGACTTCTGATTCCAAGTTCAGCAATATTGACATACCTAAATTAATCTAACACTTGGTGGCTTTACACAGTACACCACAAAAACTGCCTACTCCATCGTCTTCCTTCACAGGCAGCTACCTACAACTGCGCGCCAAGCGCTCTCTTACTCCAGCACTAGCAGTATCTCTGGATCGGCGATATAAAGTCTATCAACAACAAACATCGTTTATAAAATCATATTCAGGTGCCACATACAGAAGTCACCCAGTAAACTCCTTTCCATGGTAATAGTAACCCAACTAGGGCGTTTATAAAAGAGATTAAGAATACAATGTAAACAGGTTTCTGATGAGAAAGAATGTAAATACAAATGTAATGACCCCACATGCACCTTGTTTATGGGACAACCCGTAATCCACAAGGAAAGACCAATTGTTAATTATAGAGGAAGCACAGTATACAGATTAGGTACTAAATGAAATGACACTTTGACTATAAAATACGCTTTTCAAAAACAGTAATTCTTACTGGATACTTATGACTTTATAAGTAAGTCAAATACATTCAAATCCCAGCAGCTTTAGGAGGTAGTCTCTGGACGTAATCTTGTGCACCAATGTTCCAATAGATGAAGCTGCGAAACTCATAAGAAAAAAACTTTTAATACACCAATGTACATTACTATGTGAAACCGATGATTTTATATGCTTATACTAATTCAAGTATTGTCTTATATTTATTTTCCTTATAATGGACAAATATATAAACAACATGATGGATTATCCATGTGGTGTTCATCCCTATTTCCTTAAACTCTTGATGCTTTTATCAGCTGGTGGCTGCCTACGGTATGTCGTCTGGAAGTATCTCTGGAGTTTTTGGTGACTGTGTCTCACGTCACCAGAATATAATTCCGGCTTTTTCCTGATTAGAGTACACGTTGTTTGAAAATTACGTCCGATTGCACTGTTGTTACATCGCTAGGCACCGTAACAAACACAGTGACAGTAAGTACGTATCTACAAAAAATCCTGAACGTGTCACGAGCAATTCAAGATAAAACTATTTGTCTACGTGTCATGTTTTATGCCTTAAGAATCTATAAAATAAGGGAAACTCTTCTGGAACACTAGTCGCTATTGATTTTTTCAACACTTTGACTGTATACAATTGGTCAAGATGTTTGTTTCCTGTAAGGCATATTTCCCAGGCAGCAGTTGTGATCTAGCTTCTCATGTGTGCTAAAGGTTTGCGTACATCCGCTGGTAACATATGTGCTGGGACATTGTATTAGTACTATGAGATGTTTAGTGTTGTTGTTGTTGTGGTCTTCAGTCCAGAGATAGGTTTGATGCAGCTCTCCAAGCTACTCTATCCTGTGTAAGTTTTCTCATCGCCGAGTAACTACTGCAACCTACATTCTTATGAATATGCTTACCGTATTCATTTCTTGGTCTCCGTCTAGGATTTTTACCCTACACACTCCTCTGATACTAAATTGCTGATCCCTTGATGCCTCAGAACGTGTCCTACCAACTGATCCCTTCTTCTGGTCAAGCTGTCCCACAAAATCCTCTTCTCCCCAATTCTATTCAGTACCTCCTCATTAGTGATGTGATCAACCCATCTAATCTTCAGCATTCTTTTGTAGCACAACAATCCGAAAACTTCTATTCTCTTCTTGTCTCTACAAACTTTCTCACACTTTGCTCCTTTTCTCTTTCGTCAGAGGTCAGTATAAACACTTTTTGAGTGCATTAACATCTGTAGAATAAATGAATGGGGTAAGGTGTGGACCATAAGGAGTTGACCCTTATGGTGTACAAGCTGTAAACAAATTGGTTTTTTAATGCTGAAATTTCTTCACAGAAATACACGAATTTACACAGTTTGCAACATGACAATGTTATGACAGTTGTGAAGATAACGCATCTCGTCCTGAGTAAGTGAAATAACTCTAAACACAATAATATCAAATTTTAACTAGAAGTTTCTTTACAGTATTATTCTTACTACTATCTCATGAAGTTGAACAATATCATCATAAATCATCCAGTTCTGGTTCTAAGTTCAGTACTATTTAGAATGACAATCAAGTGTACAGAGAATGGCTAGTTTTGTGACAAGCTGAGCAAAAGATTACCCAAGGTTGCTCAAGTTAATAGTGATCGCAAGCTGGTGAACCAACAAGTTATGCCTCTGCTCACGTATTTACGTTAGCTGCGATGAGCTGTCATCTGCATGGCTGCTCTCGTCCTATGAAAACTAATCAAAATCTTTGCTGAATTTTTTTATCAGCAGAAACTCTCCTATGTTTCTCGTGAATCGAGAAAACATGCAGTCATGCCTAGTCTTGGAATATGGCTATATGTATGCGCATGGACGGAGCAGTGCGCATATTACAATGCCCTCTCAGTTCTCACCAGAACAATTAACGAAATGGTTGGTTCGTTTCTCTGCAGTTGGAGGTCAACGACGCCACAACTGATATCTAGCTGAATGTCAGCCGCAGTGAACACAGTGTTCAAACAAATTTCTCCTCTGTATCATACAGAGCGTTGTGCGCCCCGTTCTGCACTTGACCCCAGTTCAGAGGAGAGTGTCCACGAAAATTTCGGTCTTGTGTTTCGAGTAGCAAAAATGTCTCCCACCTGGGTCTTTTCATGCTCCACGTCAAGGCTTTTTCTGACCAATAGGAGCATTCCCATTATTTTGTGGAAACTCTCTTCTAACTGCAAAGGCCCTACCATTAAACTGCATCGAAATCTCGGAACTTTACTCCTTCATAGTTCGTTCCCGCCAATCAGACATTTTGTGCCCACTACAGATGCCTAGAAGTTACATGCATACAGCATGAGCATACCACGTGCTGTTCATGTGATCAAATGTGTCACTGGTTTCATGTATTCATTTGGAAATTCCCAAAGGCAGTTTTCTAAAACTTCTCCCCATCCCACTCCAGTGACCCACTACTTTCTCTCCTGCATGAGTCACCTGGCACCCATTCGTTGACTCTCACCGTGGTATGCCCTCTAAGAGCTTTCCGTTGTACTGCCTGTGGCGCATCCTTCACACCTACTCATGCTTGCTTCCAAACAAAGCGTTTCCTCTAGCTGCTTGTTTAACTTCTTGCTCATTGACATGCAGTATATTGGATTAATGTGTTAATACCGTCAATTGAGTGTCATCCCTTTGCAGTACAGACTTAGAGGCAAATCTTCTCATTTTCGCCGAAATAAATTGGGTGTCATACTCACCTTCCTGTTATGATGTATAAAGACTCTCATGTAAGGTGCGAAATTGACCTTCATTTAATCTGGCACCTTACATATCCTCCTCCTTCCGTGTTCAATTTTGTGCTGGGTCAATCAATGGCTGAGAAATTGATTGAAGCCTGTGCAGAATTGTTTGCAGCTGCTGACTGTAGCAATTGACATATTTACTGACCAACTTCCTATTTTAATATATGATATACCTAAACAGTGGTTTTATCTAGTCTCCTTATCGTTATATTTTACCTTGCAATTGGTCTTATGTTTACTGATTTGATCTCTAAAGAAGACTTTTTCCAAAATTTAACATACTCTTTTTAATTTTCTGAGTCAATACAACTATTCAACTAATCTAAAGTCTTTTTCTTCCCATATGGTTGTCTACATTTTGATTTTAATTTAAAATTCAAAGAAACGTTGAGCTTATCCATAAATTTGTGTTGTTCAAAAAAATTTTAATTTGAGACTGATCTGTTTTCTTTTTTGTGTGTTGACTACACAACTTTTGTTAAATGATGATGGCTATGTACTGAACTTGAGGAAACCATCACTTAACGTCCTCCTCCCCTTTCTCAATATTTTCCGCTTTTTATCAATCTTTCTTATCAATTATAATCTAAGAAAGTTTCAGTTCTTACAATATTTTTTTATCTATGTTAAACTTAACTGCATCATTCCCATTACTTAACAGGCATAATCCTATTCATAAACATATTTATATCCACCAAAAATTTTAAATTTATGCATTATAACTTTACATGAATTTTATATTTGACTTTTACAAACATATAAAATTTCTAATCTTTCTAATTACTTTGTAAATATTAAATTGATATCATGGAATAGCTAAACCCATATATATACATATATTAGGTCTTCTTAACTTAGACATGTTGCAAAATATGAAATACAAGGAAATATTATTGATATGTCAAAATAAAAATTTTAACTGCCTCGTTAATTAAGATCTGTTGCTGACACATGAAAGTGTTCAAAAATTAAATATCTTTAAACACAATTGTAAAAATTTTCTTTTTTCAGTTTAATCAGATACTAATCTCTCACAGACAGTTCTTTCTCCTATATCTTTAACATGGTTCCTTGAAATCGTCACTCTCTTCTTCATGCATTTCAAAGTGTCCCTGTCAAACACGGAATGATGGTCAGCCATGTGCCTCGACGTGTCTCCGCTGAGCGTGGAATGACGGTCGACAGAGAGAAAGGTTGCTGAAGGTCTGAGCACATCGTGAATGTGTGGTTGTCCTTGTTCCATTTCGTATGTGCCCATGGCGTCGTTGTATTGGAGATCTATTCTTGGCAGCCAAAAAATTTATTTTTTTCATTCGCCGAATCATTATGCCAGTTCATCGTTGATCAATCCGTCTCCATACAAGTAGTCATCTCTCATCTTTTGGTATGACGTCCGAAAGTGTTGCAATTTGACATAAGGAATATCGGATATTTGTACTGCTATAACAATTAAAATAGGATTCTTTGTTGGTAGTTAAATGCCATAATGGTCTTGTATGGGAAGGGATTTAGAAAAGTTTCTTGATTTCTTCTAGTCCAGGCTCTTCTTTCTTCTAAATCTTCTCCACTGGGAATTAGTATTGAACACCTGTTTAACCCCGTTATCGTTTAATCCGTTCTTATGGGGTCCTCTTTCAAATTGTGTGCATCCTTTATTGTATCAGGTTGTTCATCCAGATAGATTGGACACCATTCCATCGTTTTCTTGCTTACTCCCATGAGTGTTCAGGGAATGTTTCGCAGTTGTTGAATTCCGATTAGTATGATAACAGTTTCAGCTATTATGAACAGTGAGTTACGAAAACCCGTCTCTTCTTCTTCTGGTGAACGTAGACACCCGTCCGTCCTTGATGTAATATGTCTGTCTCCACTCTGGTTCAGTGGACATACATCATCTCTCCTTATGCTGCTCTAAGCAGTTCATGATAGAAATGTCAAGCATCCAACACTTTTGCAAAACTGTTGTTATAAAGCTTGTATGTGGCTTTCATATGAATAAAGGTCACATCCTGGTACATGTTGCTCTTATCCTGGATGCGTTGTAGATCTATAAACTATTCTACAGATGTGTTATCCTCTTGGACTGCTGCATCTACCAAGGCCTCTAAGCTGACGTACCATACACTCACACTCAGTGTCTCTTCCTCTCAAGCCTAACCGCTCTCCTCAGTTCTGCCATTGATCTGGCCGCAATGATGCTGCCCCATGTTTCATGATGTCATATCTAACACAATATTAGTCCCTATTTTTAGCTTATCATACTTTGCTTACATCCTCACCTATTCTCTAATTTACATTATATCATTATCTATTTTATTATAACCCTTATTCCCTTAAATTATATTACAAACTTTACGAACATTAACTTCGTAATAAATTTTACAAAATTTGTTATTTAAATCATACAAAATCTTTTTCTTATCACTCTTTTTATTAGTCAACTCTTATCCCCATTCTACTTAATATTTTCTTAATATAAATGTCATGGTCTCCTCATCTTCATCACGGTTGACAGTAAGAGTGAAATTGATGGTCGTGAAGGCTAATGATTTAGTGAGTTCCTTCCACCCCCACCCTCCCGTTTCTTTTTCTAACTACGGGTACATTATACTGTCATGAAAACTTCGAAAATTGTCTCCGACTCCAGCTTCTTCTATTCTGCACTCTCTTCTTTTTGGCATTAGCTGTAATAGAACTTCAAAATACAATATATCTCTCCTCTTTTCTTTTCCTTTTCAAAAAGTTTCTCTGTTATTCTACTGCATTGTTTTAGAGGTTATTTTTTTCAGTTATACTTATCCTTTTCTCCTTTTTCTAGTTAGTAAACTTTTATATTCCTTTCTTTCCCCATCATACTCTTTCTTATTGAAATCTATTCTCGGTTAAACATAGCTCCCTCCGTCTACCTCCTTTCATGAAATAACATGTTTCTGGCTTAGGTTAATAATTCAATTCTCTCTCTCAATTCTTACCTTCTAATGACCTGTTATATTTATTTCCCTCATATCTCTATTTTAATATCAACTTGTGGTACCTTCCACAAATCATATATGCTTCTCATTTCCCCCAAAATATCTCCTCAACTATATGTTCACCATCCTCGGCGGAACAAATTAGAAATGACTATCTCCTTCTTAGCTAATTCTTTACTTCCTTCTTACTCCTTGACTTCTTTTCGTCCACAAAAGTCAACTTCCTCCTCATTTACACTACGTTTTGAAGAGACAATCTATTACCGTTCCATCAAAGTATTCACATGCTGATCTCTATCTTTATCCTTGTTCCTCTTTCCCCAGAACATATTTCATATGCAGAGAGTTACTTTCGATTTACTTTACCGTTTTTCCTTCACAATTATCCTTGTTCCCTAGTACGGCATTTTCTTTATTTATTCAACTGAAATAAGTACATGTTAAAAAGTTTTATTTGTATGCATTTTGTTATCTTTCCTAATCTTTGATTTCTGGAAATTTAGCACAACTCAGTTTTGCCATGGAGTTACTCTTTTTTCTTTTGTTTACCCTTTATACAATTTCAAATGACTCACATGGTGCAAATCCAATGATTTTCCTGTTTTTGGATTAATTAATTCAACTGCATTATCATGGACTACTTTACTCACCTCAATAGGGCCTTTGTATATTGAAAAGAATTTACTTCAATGCAGTAGCCTTCCTATTGCTCAGTGTTAATTTTGCTTGATGTTGATGTTTTTACTTTGCGTACTGGTAGGACCTTACTTATAACTTGGGTATCACTATTGGTGTTATCCATGGTACTTTATCGTCCTGACATACTATTTCTCTCTCAGATTAGTATAAATGAACTACATCCTTCACAATTAGGTCATAATTAGTCTTTGTGCTACTGTCAATATTAACAGTTAACAACTCCTGTTCCTAAGCATCTGTCGATTCCCAGTCAATTGCATCCCAACATGCTAGTGTTTGTGCCTGATCACCCCTTAAACATACTTCAGAATCTTTCTGATCAAAACTTAGTATATTTACATGTTTAATTATAAAATAACTTCATTTGGCGACTGAATCACTTGTGACCGTTCATCTCGTCAATTCTTTCTTTTTCCTGGTTTTGATGGCCTCAACTCGACTTCCTGTACCGGTTCATTTTGCGTGTTTTGTCCTGCGGAAGTCTGTTTTCCCAAACTTTCTTTGTTATAACCATCCCAGTTGCACATGAATAACTTGGATTTTGCTGTTCAAAACCTCGAAACCTGCCTGCCTCATTTGCACAGTGATTATATCTTATAGTTACCACTGTAGTTTCTAGGACAAATCAATTATTGTAATTCCGCCATTCACCAAAACCATAGTTATTGTTCGACCTCTGTGAGTTTCCAAATCTATAGTTATTATTATTATCCCATCGGCGATTACCATTCTCTCCAAACGATTGCCTTTTCCTGCGTTATTATTCCCATTGTAAGCATTATTAAAGCCCAATCGGTTGCTGTTATCCCCCTACCATTGTTTATCTCACTGAAGATGAATTCAAGTTCTCTTAACATCCCTTTAAATGCCTGTATACTATCTCCTGTTCTGCCAACCAACGATTGCTGATAACGCAACGGTAACTTCATTGTGCACATACGTATCAGTTCCCCATTACTGTGTGGATTATCTAAACACTGATACTTTTTTGTCATTTCTTCAAAAACTTTAACTGGTTTCTTTTCACCTGAATTTTCGAATAAATCCTTCTTTAACAATTCATATTTTATTCTATTTTGGTTTTCCGTCGACTAACATCGCTCCAAGAATGCAGATTTAAAGTACTCGTACGACTAACAGTTTTCAGCTACTCTTTGCATGGCTTCCGCTATTGCACCGTCCATATGCCCACAAATGAAGTCAAGTTCATGGCTAAGTGTCCAATACTCTGGTAAACCAATCTGGAATTGATGTATAAACGTGCCGGGGTTTTAAGTCGTTCCCGCTTTTTTTGGAATGTTGGAATTTTCTGACTGTCAAAAAGTGATCATTGTCAAATTTTTCTATTTCGTCATATGGCGTTCGTGTTTTCGCATCATTATCAGTTCCCTTCAACTGCGTCATGTTTTCCTTTATTCGTTCTACCACGTTTGGGTCCTGAGATGACATATTTGATTCCCATCTAGCATCGTACCTATGCGGCGGTATGCAGTTACCTAAACCGCACCGTTCCTCATGTATCTGACTGAAAGATACGTTTACATTTCCCATTACTGGATCAGTGTTTTGTCTTCCTATTTGATTCAAATTGACTTGCGGTATATAACTCGTTGTACTGTAACTTGGAAATTGAGAATTTGGTACATGCTTCGCCGTAACTTGCTCTGTTCTAGCCTCACTCGCGTACGTTCGGAGGGTCGATTGGCGCTCTGTTGTAAAGCGCGCAGTTACCGTTTCTCGCACCATTGTCTGCTCTGAGCGCACATTACCTGTTTCGCTCACCTGCGTTAACTGCTCTCCTCCCATTTGCTTCTGCTCTCGTATCGGAAATTACTGACGCAATCTCTTGTGGATATACAAGTGGAATCTCACGACCTTTTTGTTTTTCCGCTACTGCCACGAAAGCTTGCATAATTGACTTGTTTACTTCTGGATTTCTTTCCACCACTTTACTTTTTTACGTTTCGTATTTTTATTTTTACTTCTTGCTGTCATCATCCTAGAGTGTTCTTATGGTTCCTCCTTGTTGAATATTGTTTCATAACCATCGAGTAATACACTAAACAGATTCAGAAGGATGTGGGTTGCACTAGATACTGGCAGATGAAGAGGCTTGCACAGGATAGAGTAGCATGGAGAATTGCGTCAAACCAGTCATCGGACTGAAGACCACAACAACAACCATGGAGTACAGCTATGCTGTTTCCATAGGTGTAATGCCTTTTTAAGGTAGCGTTCCTTTATGAATATCTACTATAAACAGTACCATTGCTTACAGTATACCCCCTTTACTTTACCTGATGTATGAATCTGTTATCTACTTTACATATGATTAGTCTGTCACTTTACCCGTCTTTTACTTTTTGACAAAACCTGTAGTCTGCCACGTATAACAATACATTTTTTACAGACAACGGATATACTGGACTGATGGATACATTACTGTGAAATTTCTGTTTTATAAAAAAATATTGTGAATTTGTGGTAGGATCTTATGGGACCAAACTGCTTAGGTCATCGGTCCCTAAGCTTACACACTACTTAATCTAACTTCAACTAACTTATGCTAAGAACAACACACACATCCACGCCGGAGGGAGGACTCGAACTTCCGACGAGGGGAGCCGCGCGGACTGTGATAAGACGCCCTACACCACATGGCTACCCGGCGCGGCTTCTGTTTTACAAATACTTCCATTAGTTTACTGAGGATTCCACAATACACATGAATAACTAATTAATTTCTCATAGTACATATTATGGTGTATCATGTAGATTTTAATTAGGACAGTTCTTTTAATTTTGTAAATTAGTATGTAACGCTTGCATCTTTTAGACAATTCGCTCTTTGTTTTCATATGTACTTATTGCTCTGGTATAACCTTCACTGTATATATTTTAGTTACGTAAATTAATATGCAACACTTGCATCTTTTAGACAATACGATCTGTGTTTTAATTTTAATATGTACTTATTGCTCTGTTATAACCTTCACTGTATGGGTCTGAAGATGAAGCAATGTATCGTCGAAACTGGTAGCCTAGAAATAAAAATAAAACCTAAATAATGGCGATTGGTATTGTTTTATTGGGCATCTTTTTCTGCTCGGCCATTAGCGATTGAATAAGCTCGCGCGAGTCTCTCGCCTCTTTCCGGATTTCAGTAAACTGTTCATTAACTTCCATTCGCAATTTTTTTTTATCTTCATGGACTTTTTCTAACCCAGCATAGGTTTCAAATTTGGGACCATTTAAGGCAGCATTTGTCTCGGTTTTTAGATTTGCGAATCCTGCTTAGTTACTGTTTTTAAATTCGGCGTTTCGGTCTGTAGATCTGCTAATAAGGCATTTGTTGTTTCACTCGTTCACTTTACGAGTTGCTTCAACATTGAAAGCACACTATCTGACTATTTGCCATCGTCACCTGTCACCATTTCGTGTAAATTTTGCAGTTTGCGTTTTTCACGTGACGTCTTACCGATTTCTGTGCATAGTGCTGACGCACTTACACGCATCCTTTCTGTAGAAAAGTGTCCCGTTTGATTCATAATTACTATATTTGGTTCAACATACCCAAGTTTCTCGTACCCTGATTCTATTTCTAATTCACTAGATCCGTCATTTGTTCGTTTTTGTGCATTCTCAGACTGTGATACCAATCAAGAAACTGCCAACATTCCTTCTGCATTAGCACTACGTTCGGTTTCATGACTCGCACTCTATACTTTTTGTTGTACATCAATTTCTATCCTGTCAAGTTCTTCAGTTTGCCCTTTATGCGATACTCTCCGTCCTTCCGCCATCTCAGATCGTCTAACTGACCTCCGTCTTTCACAATTTGCGCGAGCCTGAGCTCTCGTCAACAACACGTTACATGACCTTACATGTCTCCAAACTACCATAGAAGTTTCTTCGACTACGTACACATCAATAGCAACGCCGTTCACTGTTTGTGGATATTCAGACCAACTCAAAAATGCCGTGAATAACATCGCGCGCGCTGGCCAGGTCATGCACAAGCTACATTTACACAAATACAAAACTTCATGTTACTTGTTTTCTACTCTTTGGATAACACATTTACTGTATTCTGACCACTATGCATAAACATACATTGGAAAACCTCATCACAAAAACAACAACAACAAATAATTTTTTTCCTCAATTAAATTTTAATATCTCTTTCTAATTTGTAACTGTCATCCTGGCAGACCAATTGCTATCCTAACAGGGTCGCCATTCTCTGACATTTCACTCCTTTCCTCTTTCGTCAGAAGTCAGTATAAACACTTTTTGAGTGCATTAACATCTATAGAATAAATGAATGGGGTAAGGTGTGGACCATAAGGAGTTGACCCTTATGGTGTACAAGCTGTAAACAAATTGGTTTTTTAATGCTGAAATTTCTTCACAGAAATACACGAATTTACACAGTTTGCAACATGACAATGTTATGACAGTTGTGAAGATAACGCATCTCGTCCTGAGTAAGTGAAATAACTCTAAACACAATAATATCAAATTTTAACTAGAAGTTTCTTTACAGTATTATTCTTACTACTATCTCATGAAGTTGAACAATATCATCATAAATCATCCAGTTCTGGTTCTAAGTTCAGTACTATTTAGAATGACAATCAAGTGTACAGAGAATGGCTAGTTTTGTGACAAGCTGAGCAAAAGATTACCCAAGGTTGCTCAAGTTAATAGTGATCGCAAGCTGGTGAACCAACAAGTTATGCCTCTGCTCACGTATTTACGTTAGCTGCGATGAGCTGTCATCTGCATGGCTGCTCTCGTCCTATGAAAACTAATCAAAATCTTTGCTGAATTTTTTTATCAGCAGAAACTCTCCTATGTTTCTCGTGAATCGAGAAAACATGCAGTCATGCCTAGTCTTGGAATATGGCTATATGTATGCGCATGGACGGAGCAGTGCGCATATTACAATGCCCTCTCAGTTCTCACCAGAACAATTAACGAAATGGTTGGTTCGTTTCTCTGCAGTTGGAGGTCAACGACGCCACAGCTGATATCTAGCTGAATGTCAGCCGCAGTGAACACAGTGTTCAAACAAATTTCTCCTCTGTATCATACAGAGCGTTGTGCGCCCCGTTCTGCACTTGACCCCAGTTCAGAGGAGAGTGTCCACGAAAATTTCGGTCTTGTGTTTCGAGTAGCAAAAATGTCTCCCACCTGGGTCTTTTCATGCTCCACGTCAAGGCTTTTTCTGACCAATAGGAGCATTCCCATTATTTTGTGGAAACTCTCTTCTAACTGCAAAGGCCCTACCATTAAACTGCATCGAAATCTCGGAACTTTACTCCTTCATAGTTCGTTCCCGCCAATCAGACATTTTGTGCCCACTACAGATGCCTAGAAGTTACATGCATACAGCATGAGCATACCACGTGCTGTTCATGTGATCAAATGTGTCACTGGTTTCATGTATTCATTTGGAAATTCCCAAAGGCAGTTTTCTAAAACTTCTCCCCATCCCACTCCAGTGACCCACTACTTTCTCTCTGCATGAGTCACCTGGCACCCATTCGTTGACTCTCACCGTGGTATGCCCTCTAAGAGCTTTCCGTTGTACTGCCTGTGGCGCATCCTTCACACCTACTCATGCTTGCTTCCAAACAAAGCGTTTCCTCTAGCTGCTTGTTTAACTTCTTGCTCATTGACATGCAGTATATTGGATTAATGTGTTAATACCGTCAATTGAGTGTCATCCCTTTGCAGTACAGACTTAGAGGCAAATCTTCTCATTTTCGCCGAAATAAATTGGGTGTCATACTCACCTTCCTGTTATGATGTATAAAAACTCTCATGTAAAGTGCGAAATTGACCTTCATTAATCTGCCACCCTACAACCTCGAAGTGTTTATTTCTTCTCCATGGGATTTTAATTGGAGTTTGAATGGAGTAGAGATGTTCAGTACTGTTACTAAATTGCATTATAACTTTACTAGGTGCAACGACTGGTTAATTTTCATATATGGCATACATACATTTTGTCACTGAAAAATTCAGCTGCTGTCTAGAATAGAGGTGAGTGTTTTACATTTCATCGTAATGGATGGTTTGCTTTTGTTGGTTATTTCTTGCTTTATCTTGTAGGTCTGGTGGTGATTTTCTGTTTAGGCCATAACTAATCTTTTCCACACTTAAACGTTATTGCTGTTTTTACTTTAATAAAGATAGGTGGTGATCACTTTATGTGATTCCGCTAAATACTCTTTTCTATCTATACATGGTCTTTTGTTCAAAGATACCTTTTAGGAAGAGGCCAACGTAAGAACTGCTGTTGGCCTCAGCTGCCACACTGCGGAATAACTTTCTGTTTAAATTTCTATAACTCATAGCGTTATTTTTCAGAGTGCGGACTTTTTTGTGAATGTCTACAAGGGAGCTCTCTTATTTGTCATATTCTGAACTGCATTGTGGATTGGGAGAAATCTCACAGCCACAATTGTGTTGGTTAATAAGAACGAAATCCACAAGAGCATGAACCCGCGATGACTGCTTCTATTGGCCAGCGAGATTTCTGCTCCGACAGAAACAGAGAATTTTCAGAGCGTTAAGATAAAGACTTGCTGCTAGTACGTGGAGGAGTAAGGGCTTGCTGCTAGAATATCGTGGAGTAAGCACTTGCTACTAGGCCACAGAAGAGAACACTCACTGCTAGGAGATCGTACAGAACACTTGCTACATGTTGCTAGGCTTCTGATGGGACGAGCCATGTTTTATAGAGGGCTGTCTCTACGTGAGTATGGAGCACAGAGTGCAGACTAAACTCAGTCTCTCCAGCGGTATTTCCACTGCCTCCTACTTTCACGCTACATGAGTTATGTAAAATGAGCTAGCATTGAAAGCACCGAAGTGGCAGGATTGTGAAGTTCGTCCAGTCCCTTCAGGGGGCAGTTGAGCAGTTTACACGTTTCACGGCCAGCTAGCTGTTTTCATTAGGCTAGTCTGGTGAGCCTTCTGGTGTTCGCGCCTATGTTTCTGTGTACTTTCTGTAATCACTAACCAGTCTTACGGCCACTGGTAGTATTCATGAAACGTTCTCATAACTATGCTTTCATCGTGCCAACCCGCTTGTGCAAAGGCTATATCTTACAATTATACTCCATTGTCCAAATGTTCATTCAGCTATATCAGTGGGTAAGTCATGTGTGGATCTTTACTATAACAAACCCCATAGTTGTAATGACCACAAGTTTCAGTTGCAGTTGGATAATCCCTCCTCTCATTAATATATCTAGTGCGTGATATGGTATCCATACTTTCAAGTTCAATTTGGCCACTCATTTTCATTATCATTTCAGTAAGACGTTTCTCTTTGTATGATATTATCATTTAATTAAAATTAATTTGTGTGATCATATGGTGTGCTTCTTTCCCTTCTCTGTAAGTCATCAGAGATTGGACTATTGGATGTAGGGGTATGCTAAACAGCACTCGACGCCCCACACTACATCCATATGAAGTGTTTTGCTTCCAATGAGCGTTCCTGTCATGTCCCTGAATGCAGACCATTCCTACTGGGACACCCTGTAGAACGACGAAAATTAGTTAGCTGGTAAGAAAGGGGAGGTCGCCCACAGCGTCAGCGAGGAAAGGAACTCAGAAAATGGTCAGGGACAGAATGGAAGGACATGAGTTAAGACATCAGGTGATATCTTCCATGGGACTAGAGGGAATTGTAGGAGAAACCTCTTGGGGGAACAGGTATTGGAATATTCTAATCAGATTAATGAAGGTTTTGTGTCCAAGTACTACTTTAAGAGAAAAAGGTTGGCAGTCGAGAGGGAGTAGTGCCAGGTCGCAGGAAACCAATTGCAAGACTGATGATGCAAAAAAGAGTAAATCTACTGTGCCAAATGGATGCATATCTAGTATTACTACAAAAAAAAACTCATCTTTCATTAGTATAATGTATACATTCTCATAGATGATTTGGAAATAGGAAAAGAAAAGATTATGAAGTACTTTTGTGGTAATATACACCCAATTCGTCTAATATGGCACCCTCTGACTTTCAACTATTCCCAGATTAGTGAGAGTCGTGGGTAGGAAACGTTTCGAGTGCAACTAATAGCTATTTTTTATATTATTTATTGCGCACTAATTTCAACTGACGAGATTAAGACCTCCAGGTTCTTTCTAACATCCAATCAGATGTTCTTGGAAACTTGATGTTACAAAGTATACAGCACATGAAGGCTTCATAACAATGACGATGGTAATTGCTGTAGCAACGAATATCTGGTATTACAGAAATGTAAATAGCACCAATCCTTGATTGTTTTAGGCAATTTTCTCATTTCTGTCAAGTGGGACTAATGACACACTAACGCATGGCGAAAAACAGAAGGAAGCAGAGGTAAGGACACCTAAAATGATGTTGACAGCGGGACATACATTCTGGCTCGTAGTTTTGCAGAAGGGAGAGACAGCTGGTACCTGTATATTGTGTGAGGAAAGCTACTTCCTCTTGAGCGTAGCGTCGAATTGGATCAGTCGTACTCTGCTGTATAATTCGTTCCAAAGTCTTATGGCTGAAGTGATGGAGAAGAAATATTTTGTATTTGGTGTGCCTATTACCAAGCCGCTGAACCTATCAGATCTCATATGACATTTATGGAAGTCGTAAGGTGGTATTTCGAAAACATTTCAAATCGTGCTTAAGTGAAAAATTAGCGTTGGCCGAAACCGATTAGATTATACCATAAAAAGTGATGGTCTCTTTATGTCCATCTTTTAACAGACGGTTGCGCGACCTCGGCTGTTCAGTGCAGAATGACAAATCAAACACCAAACACCTTTCAGCGGTCTAATTCTTATATTACTGGGTCACCAAATTCAGCGATATATTACTACGCCTTCCGATCTTCTGACTGGCATCTAGGAGGATTCCCGCCTTCGGTCCTGTCAAAATAGGAGCCAGCATTCAATGAATGGTATCCGTAAATTTTTGAGGCAGCTATCACCTCAAATACCACCTGCCAACTGTTAGACAAACATTCAAACCCAGTCAAAGATGAAAATTTCTCTAAAAAGTGATAGTGTCAAAAATAAACAAAACTTTATATTAGAAGAATTATATATCTCGATGTACGACGTACAGAAAGCACTGATCTAAATAATGACAAAACTGAAAAAATAAGTGCGTTTGTGATTTCAAATAGCACGTTATTTCACTGCCATGCCGAGAGGTGTTCACTTTTCCTTCATTCTTCTGATCGGTATATGCCATACAGTGCTCATCGGCTCGTGGTTGTAATTCATGTCAGGCATTGGTAGCTGTTCTTGTAAATCCCGCACCTTATTGCTTCATTCTAAACTGTTTCCATATTTATTCCAGTATTTCTCAGGTACAGCAGTCTTTTTATTCAAGCTGGAACACGTCTGTCCCCTGTTATTTGCATTTGTATGGTAAACACGTTGATCAGTTACATGCGAATAAAATTTTCTGTAGAATGTTCACAGCAATTGAGTACTAATTATTTACTGCGCCATCTTATACATTTTTCATTGTCTTCGTCGCCCAGAATTTTCACTGTCTGTTAATACACTACTGGCCATTACAATTGCTACACCAAGAAGAAATGCAGATGATAAACGGTTATTCACTGGACAAATATATTATACTACAACTGATATCTGATTACATTTTCACGCAATTTGGGTGCACGGATCCTGAGAAATCAGTACCCAGAACAACCACCTCTGGCCGTAATAACGGCCTTGATGCGCCTGGGCATTGAATCAAACTGAGCTTGGATGGCGTGTACAGGTACAGCTGCCCATGAAGCTTGAACACGATACCACAGCTCATCAAGAGTAGTGACTGCCGTATTGTGACGAGTGAGCTGCTCGGCCACCATTGACCAGATGTTTTCAATTGGTGAGAGATCTGGAGAATGTGCTGGCCAGGGCAGCACTCGAACATTTTCTGTATCCAGAAAGACCTGTACAGAACCTGCAACATGCGGTCGTGCATTATCCTGCTGAAATGTAGGGTTTCGCAGGGATCGAATGAAGGGTAGAGCCACGGGTCGTAACATATCTGAAATGTAACGTCCACTGTTCAAAGTACCGTCAATGTGAACCGACACGTGTAACTAACGGCACCCCATACCATCACGCCGGGTGATACGCCGGTATGGCGATGACGAATACACGCTTCCAACGTGCGTTCACCACGATGTCGCCAAACACGGATGCGACCATCATGATGCTGTAAACAGAACCTCTATTCATCCGAAAAATGTCGTTTTGCCATTCGTGCACCCAGGTTCGTCGTTGAGTACACCATCGCAGGCGCTTCTTTCTGTGATGCAACGTCAAGGTCAACCGCAGCCATGGTCTCCGAGCTGATACTCCATGCTGCTGCAAACGTCGTCGAACTGTTCGTGCAGATGGTTGTTGTCTTCCAAATGGCCCCATCTGTTGAGTCAGGGATCGAGCCGTGGCTGCACGATCCGTTACGGCCATGCGGATAAGATGCCTGTCATCTCGACTGCTAGTGATACGAGGCCATTGGGATCCAGCACGGCGTTCCGTATTACCCTCCTGAACCCACCGCTTCCATATTCTGCTAGCAGTCATTGGATCTCGACCAACGCGAGCAGCAATGTCGCGATACGATAAACCGCATCGCGATAGGCTACAATCCGACCTTTATCAAAGTCGGAAACGTGATGGTACGCATTTCTCCTCCTTACACGAGGCATCACAACAACGTTTCACCAGGCAACGCCGGTCAACTGCTGTTTGTGTATGAGAAAACGGTTGGAAACTTTCCTCATGTCAGCACCTTGTAGGTGTCGCCACCGGCGCCAACCTTGTGTGAATGCTTTGAAAAGCTAATCATTTGCATATCACAGGATCTTCTTCCTGTCGATAAATTTCGCGTCTGTAGCACGTCATCTTGGTGCTGTAGCAATTTTAATGGCCAGTAGTGTATAACTGGTACTGAAGCTCCATTCGTCTTATTACTTTTATTCAGAGCTAGAAAACTTTGTCAAGAATATGTTGCTTGTTTTTATTCCTATGTTTTACACTAACTATATGAGTAGCTGAGGGCGCAAACGATCACAACTATTTTCAGAAAATATAAATTCTGTAAGAGCTGTTGACCTATTGCAATAATTTCAGTAAACTTGTATATTTCTTGTTTGTACCTAAGAAGATCGTTCATTGTTGCATTGTCCATTACAAAATCATTGCAAATCTTTAGTAAAAGGCATCCCCTCCCTTTTACTCCCATCCCTTCAAATCTCTCTCTCTCCCTCAGTGTACTTTCTCAGCTACCCATAATTTATCCCATCAGCTTCCAACGTCTGCTGAAAGCCTGAGGCTGACTGTGGTTTGTAGTGTGACGGTTATCGCCGTGACAACGTTACGAAACCAGAAGCAAAACCTGGTGCTACCAGCCGACGCCCACGTCCCTCCCCTAAGCGCAGCCGCTCAACAAGTGTCTCCTAAGCAGCCTTGTTCCAATAAATCGCCGTATGCCATTTCGCTCCTTCGGCGGTATATTTCATCGCCCCTCCTTTCCCGCTCTCGGAGAAGTTTAGTGCAGCGACACCCTGCTCGTTCCGGCTTTTCTGAGGAAAACCCGTTCCATCAGGTGAGTCACACAGAGTGTATCTGGTATATTGCCTTTATGTGGTATCTAAATGTTTGTGTGTTTCGGTATGTAGTCAGTATGGTTCCTTTTGCAACTGACGGAACCAAATCCTGCCTCTTGATGACTCATGTAAATTGAACTTAGTGAGAATTATGATTTTGACAATAAAGTTTAGTCAGTACTCTGCCTCCAGAAGTGAGATATGCAAGATGCGGTCGTTTCAGGGTATCGAGCTGCCTGCAACCGTCTTTAATGATCAGTGGCAGTAGACTGTACAGCTATTGCTGTAGTTTGGTTTTAGGATGGGTTAGTTTGATGATGCATAGCATGTAATTTTTCGGTCCTTTCGAATTGCTTGGGTAAAAGTTTGCTCTCCCAGTGTAAACCCCAAATACGATCAGATTTTTTCTCTAGGCGACAGTTGTGTGTATAGAGACAGAGAGAAAGAAATTTCTTTCTTAATGGTTTAATCACATAACATCGTTGTTTATCAAAATCAGTAATAGGTACATCACTATTGTTACGGCTTCTGCACCACTTGTTAGCAGCAGACACAGTGGCTGCGCCAAAGACTGAGACGGCGCGGAGTTTTACAATTATTTATTGAACTTTCTTTTCAATTTCTCCCTCGTTGTCGCTGCTCAGCCCTGCGGATCCCTCCGCCTGGCTGCTGCTGTGTAGATCCTCCAACAATGCGGGAAACGCTCGCCGCTGACCGCACTCGGGAGCCTCGGGCCACTAGTGCTCCGCTGAAGCCAGGATGCCCTGTGGCTGAGATGAACTCATCGCCGCTCGGCGCTCCAGTATGGCACGCCCACGGAGCCGCGTCGCCGTGTAGTCAGCTGCCGACGCCTTCTGCACCGGCAGCTGGGAAATCGTCTACAGAGAGAACTGAAGGTAGCGCTCAATGAGCACAGAAACCAGCAGTGGCAAAACCGCCTCACAGCCCTCAAAGTAGACGATCATACACTTTGGCAAGCAACCAAACAATTCACAAAAAGACGCGCTAGGATGCCGCCACTGCACGGCGAGCGGGGACTGGTCTACAGCAATGCTGAGAAGGCCAACGCCCTCGCCGACTCCTTCGAGAAGCAGTTTCAAACGGCGGAACCCCAGGATGAAGAGCATGAAGAGGTAGTCAGTCGTCAACTGGCCGTCTTCCTCAACGCTGAGGAGGACCCAGAGGACGAACCCATACTTTTTGCCCCCGAGGACGTGGCAAGAGTAATCAGGTCCCTCCCTACAAAAAAGGCGCCAGGGCACGACAGTGTCACAAACCAGTTAGTCAAAAAACTCCCACCCACAGCGATCACACACCTCGCGAACGTCCTCAACGAGATTACTCGTTCCCGCGAGTTCCCAGCTTGCTGGAAACATGCGGAAGTGGTCGCGATACACAAACCAGGAAAAGACCCTCTATTACCGCAGCACTACAGGCCGATTAGCCTCTTGCCAACACTCAGCAAGATCTATGAGCGCCTCCTGCTAAAACCCATACAAGAACATATTACCAGAGAGCAAATTCTGCCGGATTTCCAATTTGGATTCCGGCAGAACCACTCTGCCCCACAACAGGTCATGAGAATGGTTGAAGCAGCCACAGAGGGCTTCAACCACAGAGGCTACTGCGGGATAGTGCTATTAGACGTAGCCAAAGCCTTTGATTCAGTGTGGCATAGAGGGCAACTCTACAAGTTGTACTCACAAGGGTTTCCAGGGAGCATAGTTCAGCTAATCAAGAGCTACCTCACGAATAGGACTTTCTCCGTCAAAGTAGAAACTGCCACCTCCACCAGAAGGCGTATTCGTGCCGGGGTGCCACAGGGATCGGTCCTGGGGCCCGTATTGTACAGCTTGTACACTGCGGACACTCCAACGGCCCCCATGGTGCACACCGCGCAGTACGCAGACGACACAGCCTTCTACACGAGAAATGAGAACAAGGACCTGGTCATTCGTAGGCTACAAAGGGTTTTAGACGACACAGAAACCTGGGCCCGTCACTGGCGCATCACCATCAATTCGGAGAAGACGCAGGCAATGCTGATTACCCGCAGGCTCGGAAGGCGCGAACCTCCTCAACGTCCCCCCCTCCACCTCCACCTAAATGGAACCCAACTCCCCTGGCGCAGAACCGCCAAGTACCTTGGCGTAACCTTGGACTCTCGTCTTACGTGGAAACCCCACATAGACGAGGTCCACAGGAAGGTCTGCGCCAGAATGTCCATCCTATACCCTATCCTGAACACAACCAGCTCCCTTCCCTGCCCAGTAGCAGTAAATGTATACCAGGCCCTGATCCGGCCAGTAATGGAGTATGCGTGCCCTGTCTGGGGATACGCGGCAAAGCAGCGCCTGGACAAACTCCAGAGGCTGCAAAACCGCGCCCTCAGAAGGGCACTGCATCTACCTCTCGGATTCCCCACAGACGACCTGCACGCCGCAGCCGAAATCCCACTCCTGAGAGAGCGTTTCCAGGATCTGGCAAGGGCCTTCTATGAGGGTACTTCCAGATCCGGAAATGCACTCATCCACTCCCTAGGTCGGTATGACATGTCCCGCGATAAACACAAGCGCCCTATGACGATCTTCGACGATTAAGTCGAAGAGAAAATCCCAATACCCAATCCCTAATCCAGTTCCTTCCCATATATCACCAATCATCTCGCCTACCTCAGGCAAGTACCAGACACACTCACAACAATTCATCACATATCACAGACACCAAAAATATATAGAAAAATCATATACACATGTACACAGGGGAGTAAAAGCCAAAAGGCTACAAACTCCTCCTCACACTTCCCCAAAGAGGGGAAAGTATTAGATGAAAGCAGCACCGGCAGCTGGGAAGCCATCAGTCGCGGTGTCCGCGAGGTCCCGTCTTGGACGGACCACGCGCCGTGGGACCGGGTTGCCGTGAAGTCCGGGCGTCAGTACCCGGCGGCGCCTGTGACCATGACCGCGTTGAGGCCGGTCCTGCTGGAAGTTCTCGCTGTAGTTAGTCAGCCATGGTGCCGACCGAACTCGGGCCGACCTCCAGAGCTGAAGCTGACATCTGGCGGCGAACGGATAAGTCCTGCGAGCTGAAACAGACTTCCTAATGGCTTCTGTCTGTTGCTGCCCGCACTCCACTATTTATATCCGGCAGGAGAACGTTTTTTGCCCTTGGTGGTAGCTTTTTGTTATTACTCCCGCAGTATATTGCAGCGTAACTTAGCATGCTGGTCTCATTTCCCCTTACTCAGCAGTCTCCAAGCTTCACTCGGCGCTCGGTCTGTGTGCATCCTTGCATCAGTCATTTGGTAGACTGCTGCTGTCAGCAAGGCTATCTGTGCCTGCTTACTTCGCAATGCCTTAGTCGCCGGCGTGCCTCTGTTGTGCCATTCTCCACTGCGTGAAGCAATGCTTACTATATGTGGCCACAACACTATGGTCGCAAGCTAAACACTGATTAAGAAAAGCAGAGTAACCATAATTTCTTAACATTTATTGCAAATCTGTGGTGAAAGGGAGGGGGGGAGGGGGAGTGGTTGACTGCAAGTTAACGTGTTCCTATGAGTATCAAGCACACTACACGTTGTTACGCAACTACATGCCACAGCGCTACAGAACTTGCTGTAAGCTATTCTCTTTGGAGCGCGGCCTGCGACCAACTTAAAGAAAGAAGTGGCAATAGTCTCTGCAGAATGTGCTCATCATTCTTCAGGGTAATGCACGAGGCTGTATGGCATTAAGTTTTGATTAATTTGTTCTATCAACGGGCCTGAGAAGTTCTGTACCACACACCACGCTCCCCGACGTAAGCTCTTGTGACTTTAACTTGATTCCTAAATTGAAGGAAGAACGTTACAGTATTCGCTTCAGGAGTGTTATAGAGGTCAGTCGGCAGTAGACAGCTCCACACAAACTATCGATAAAACTGGCGGTGCAAAGGATATCCTGCGACTTCCACATCACTATCATCCGTTTATATATAATGCTGGCGACAGCGGTGAAGAACAATAAATCTGTAAAACAACTGTCTGTTTTGTAAAAGTTGCAAATGAGTAGTTGCCATTATTAAAGTGTCGTCCTCGTATATCGTTATTAGTGGTCTGTGGCACTAGTTGGATTCTCTGCTGAACTCTCCATTGTAGTGACACGCAGTCACGCACTCACGCACCGGGACCAGACGGACTGTGCAGCCTGCGGCCTGTCCTGCAGGTCGTTGCGGAAGCGCGGACTCGATTGTGTGCTGTGATTAGGGCGGCCGCCCCCGCGAGCGAGGCTGCAGATGGGAACGGCGGCCGCGTAATTGCCAGTTAGCGACCCGGACGACTCGGCCCGGGTTCAGGTCCCTCCCTCCTCCCCTCCCCCATCCGCCGCCGCTCTCACTCCGTCCTGCCCCCTCCCCCTCCCACCCCGCCAAAGGGGGTAACTGTTCCGGTGATGAGATGCGCCGGCCGTGTCGCTTGCAGAATTGCGATTTTTGTTCGCGGTTGATCAGACGCGGTATACTCGCACACTGCTGAAATGACTGAATATCCGGCGAGTGATGGAGCTCTTCAGTGCCACTCTTGGATTCTCACTGTAGTAAGCCAGTCAAACGCAGAACCTCACAGCTAGCGGAACGCGCTGCGACTTCATAAACGTTCGCTATCAACCGTCTGAATAGAAATAAGCTCACCGAACAAAAATTAGTCACCCACTTAAAAGTGCACAGTGGCCGCTTTGGAGTGCAGCACTGATACCGGGTGATCAAAAAGTCAGTATAAATTTGAAAAATGAATAAATCACGGAATAATGTAGATAGAGAGGTGCAAATTGACACACATGCTTGGAATGACATGGGGTTTTATTAGAACCAAAAAAATACAAACGTTCAAAAAATGTCCGACAGATGGCGCTTCATCTGATCAGAGTAGCAATAATTAGCATAACAAAGTAAGACAAAGCAAAGATGATGTTCTTTACAGGAAATGCTCAATATGTCCACCATCATTTGTCAACAATGGCTGTAGTCGAGGAATAATGTTGTGAACAGCACTGTAAAGCATGTCCGGAGTTATGGTGGGCATTGGCGTCGGATGTTGTCTTTCAGCATCCCTAGAGATGTCGGTCGATCACGACACACTTGCGACTTCAGGTAACCCCAAAGCCAATAAACGCACGGACTGAGGTCTGGGGACCTGGGAGGCCAAGCATGACGAAAGTGGCGGCGAGCACACGATCATCACCAAACGACGCGCGCAAGAGATCTTTCACGCGTCTAGCAATACTTTGCTTTTTTTTATGTTCTAATAAAACCCCATGTCATTCCAAGCATGTGTGGCAATTTTTACCTCTCTATCTACATTATTCCGTGGTTTATTAAGTTTTCAAATTTATACTGGCTTTTTGATCACCCGGTGTCATGATAGTCAAGTGGGTCCGTCAGTCGTATGGAAACAGCACGTTAAAATGGGGCAACGTGCAGACGTGACAGAACATCAGAGAGGTGCTATCGTGTTTCAACTTTGCACATACTCAGTGAAACGTCTCTGTTAGAGTTGTTTCATTGTATTTAACTTGTATTTCGTGTATTTCTCATATAATTACAATTGATCTAGTTTGTACTTCTTGTTTTTTTTCCTATTCGCTGTTATATATTTATATGAAAGAATCTGTAACACCAGCAAGCACTTAATCCAATGAACACTCATGCTCACAAATTAAGGATAATGCTGATACATGGGGAAACAGCGGCCTGATGAGCGGTTTGCGGGTTTAAACCACCTCTGGGTATGACCATGCGGTGCATTTGACCCGCGGCCATAGCACAGTGGCGCTGGCAGCAGTCCACACACGCTGAGGTGTGTTGGTGCATGTCAGAGTACGGTGAGCGAGTAAGTGTGCAGACGTTTTCAGACGTGCTAATGGTTACTGTGTGTTGAAAATGGCTCAAAGAACACATATTGATGATTTTATGAGGGGTAGAATACTAGGGCGACTGGAGGTTGGTGAAACATAGCAGGTGGTAGCACGGGCCCTCCGTGTGACACAACGTGTGATCTCAAGATTATGACCACGATCCACAAGAAGACCGATATCTCACCATCAGTGCCCGCAGACGGCCACGGAGTACTGCAGGTAGCCTTGCTCGGACCTTACCGCAGCCACTGAAACAGTTGTCTCCGTACGCACAGACCAACAGACATGGTTTATTCACCCAGATACCTGCAAGGTGCATTCCACTGATCCCTGGTCACAGGAGAACACGTAAAGCCTGGTGTCAATAACACAGTACATGGTCATTGGAAAGGTGATCCCAGGTTATGTTCATGGACGAAACCAGGTATAGTCTGAACAGTGATTCTCGCTGGGTTTTCATCTGGCGTGAATCAGGTACCAGATACCAACCCTTTAATGTCCTTGAAAGGGTCCTGTATGGAGGTCGTGGTTTGATCGTGTGGGACGGGATTACGATTGGTGCACGTACATCCCTGCATGTCTTTGACGGAGTAACTGTAACAGGTCAGGTGTATTGGGACGTCATTTTGGACCAGTATGTCCGCCTTTTCAGGGGTGCAGTGGGTCCCACCTTCCTCCTGATGGATTAATAACGCACGGCCCCACCGAGCTGCCATCGTGAAGGAGTACCTTGAAACAGAAGATAACAGGCGAATGGAGTGACCTGTCTGTTCTGCAGACCTAAACCCCATGAGCACATCTAGGATGCCTCGGCCGACGTATCGCTGCACATCTTCAAACCCTTAAGACACTTCAGGAGCTCTGGCAGGCACTAGTGCAAGAATGTTAGGCTATACCCCAGCAGCTGCTCGACCACCTGATCCAGAATACGCCAAACCGTTGTGGAGCCTTTGTACGTGTGCATGCTGATCATATCCCAGCCAGCCGCTGTGGCCGAGCAGTTCTAGGAGCTACGGTCGCAGGTTCGAATCCTGCCTCGCGCATGGATGTGTGTGACGTCCTTAGGTTAGTTAAGTTGAAGTAGTTCTAAGTCTAGGGGACTGATGACCTCAGATGTTAAGTCCCATAGTGCTCATATCCATTTGAACCACTTTGGTCATATCCCATATTGATGTCGGGGTACATGCGCAGGAAAAAGTGGCATTTTGTAGCACATGTGTTCGGGACGGTTTTCGCAACTTATCACCATACCGTGGACTTACAGATCTGTGTCGTGTGTGTTCCCAATGTGCCTATGCTATTAGCGCCAGTTTTGTGTAGTGCCACTATGTGTGGCACCACATTCTGCAATTATCCTTAATTTATGAACATGAGTGTATATTATGCACATCATGAGCTCCCAAAATTCCTTTCTCTCTCTAACCTCTGCATGAATCAGTGAGTGAATGTTCAGCTTTAAACTGTTATTTATGGTAGCAGATCAGCACCTGGCTGTCCGCTGTGGTCGTAACAGTGCAGCGAAGGTAGTTACTCAGTCAAGGCAAAGAGATTTGCGCCCTTTTGGAAGTTATTCAATAGTAGTTGGGTTCCTGGCTGCTCGTTTTGGCTACCTGTAGCGTCCGTTACTCCGACAGCATGCTCAGGCAGTCGCTCAGGGCCGAGCTTTTGGTGAGTGTATATCGTAGTCTGATGAGGACCTGGGTAGTAAATTCATGTTAGAGTGTGATGGTGTGTCGCCGTCCTAATTGATGAGCGTGTTGGTATTTCCCATACAATTTCAGTTTCGGTAGTAGAATTTCTAAATTTTTCAGAGTATTTTCTGATTTTATTTTCTGAATTTAGAAACTTTTATCTGTCTCTTCTTCTTTAAACCACAACATATGGTGCAGTTTGTCCGATACTACCCTACATGCTTACAATAAATGCTATAACTTCTCTTTTAATCTGAATGTTCGTGTGAATCGTATCTCAGGTGTATGTGGTTTATTTCTCATTACTTATTCAATTCGATTTAATTAGTACCTGCAGTACCTGCCGTACTATTTTATATAAATTTTGTTTTTGATTTCTCATTATATCAGTTTCTCTTTGTGCCTACGCGATTTTGGTGGGTGTGTCTTGGCAGCTTAGACAAAACTTTATAATTTTTGTTTGTTCGTGACATCATGTGATTCACCTGCAGAGCCATCAGCTCTTCGTATTACTTGCGTTTGCTTTAACTTTATAGTCCACTGTAATTTGTAATTTTTGACCACTTCGTTTACTATTAATTCTTAAATATGCACGGAATTTGAGGGTGTTTCTATCTATGGTAGCTTCATGTGGGAGGTGTTCCAGAAAATTTCTTGTGGGAAAGCAATCCATAGTATTCTTGTTTACGGTAATACGGTCATAACAATAGGCATGGAATTCCTATCATTTAACTTACGGCGACTGACAAAATCATTGTAATATCTATTTTTTGTGTGTGAATCGTGTGTGCTTGTGTGAACCTATCCCACGCGTTCCTAAGATTTTCGACTTGAATTATCACCACAATATATCACGGTACGGAGTATAGTCTTTGTAAAGGTCAACTAATAAATTAAACAATAGGCAACGGCAAATTATGGTTACATATTTCTATGAATCAGCTCATATAATGTTTTTATGGAAATACACTGATGAGCAAAAACATTACGACCACCTGTTTAATAACTTGTTTGTACCTCTCTGGAACGAAATGTATCATTGATTCTGCGTATCAGGAATCAGACACTTTTTTGGTAGGTTTGTGGAGGTAAACGAGTCGCTGATTTGCGTAAGTGGTAATGCAGCCCGATAGTGAGCCAGATGGGTTCCACAAGATTTACATCAAGCGAATTTTGTTCCCGAGACATCAACGTGAGCTCACTATAACGCTCCTCAAATCACTGTAGCACGGTTCTGGATGCGAGGTACGGACAATTATACTACTGAAAGATGACATCGCCGTCGGGAAAGACATCAAGAATGAAGGGATGAAAGTGGTTCGTAGCTGTCAATTTGTTTTAGATAGCTACAGGCAAGCGCAGGACAATGTGTCTCATAGCATAATGCTAGTCCACCAGCCTACGCCCGTGGCGCACTCCACGTTTCGAGCTGCTGTTCACATTGATGACGGCGTTTGTGGAGACGACCATCGACCAGGTGTAGTATGATTCATCTGAAGAGCCACGGGTTTCCTTTGATCGACGGTCGAATCCCGATGGTCCCGTGCCCACTTCAATCATAATTGACGATGTTGTTGGGTCAACATGTGAACACGTACGGGTGGTGTGCTGCGGAGATCCACGTTCAACAATGTACGTTGAACGATGTGCTCCGAAACACTTGTGTGCGCATCAGCAATGTGCTCGTTCGGCAGAGAAACCACAGATCACCATATATCCTGTTTTTCAGGGCAGAGAAGCCTCCGAACCGTACGTTCTGTGAAGAGGATGTCCAGCTATTTAGCGGTAGTTTCGCTGTCCTTCTTCCTCTTTCCGTAGATGCTCACGACAGCAGCAAATGAACATTCGACCAGCTTCGCCATTTTCGAGATACTTGTTCACAGGGCATGCGTAATAATAATTTGCGCTTTGTGAAAGTCGCCTATCTCAATAGATTTGCCTGTTTCCAGCCCACATCTTCGCTAGGATGATCCCCGTCCGTGTCTGCTCCGCTGACATATTTTTGTTGCAGCGTCGCGTGCCCCCAGCGCCAACAATCAGCAATCAACATCGCGGTGGACAGTGGTCATACGTTTTGGCTGATCAGTGTAAAATGGGTTAAGCTGTGATGACTGTTTATCAACTAAACCTTCCCTTTTTCTCAAAGATTATTTTATTCCTTCCAACTTGGCATATCTGAAGCGCGACTTGGAGGCCTAATATTTCGTTACGTTAGCCGTAACATCTTGAGACTTAACCTCATGTTCACTTTGTTTTATTTGTAGTTCCCTGCAAAGTTATACTGTTTTCTTCCCTTGATTTCACCTATTCAGTTAATTTTTTAAACTTTCTCAATTAATTTAACGGGGGGGGGGGGGGGAGGGGTGTTCGGGTGGTGGGAGGCAAGACTGTACAATTTGTGAAAGGCGACCTCAGTAGAGACTGCAGAGTTCCCCATTCTGCAAAGTTCCTCACTTTCCACCTGCAAGTTACTTTTAGATCAAATTCCTTCAATAACAGCCATATAAAACCCATTTATCAGGACCACACATTGTAAATGACGCAGTCCGATTTGCTGGTTTATTAACGCGGACTGTCGAACTTGACAGCCAGGAATGGTGCACCACTCGCAGCCGTTTAACAAGGCGTACGAACGATGGTCGTAAAAAGATTATATCTGAGTCGGACCGCTGGCTTTTGCAACACTTTGTCTATGATAATGTGTTTCAAATTTGTTAGGGAATGTTGCTGTTGGTGACTGTAGCACCACGCCAATTAACACTAGAGTAAATACTGCGACGGGAACTACAAGCAACGGACATTTGTAGACGGGTAACTCCTGAAAGGTCATTGTTCTCAGTGGTTCTTACATGCTAGTCTTCAGAGAGCCAAACAACAAACAGCAGGGTGGATGCTTGTAGTTGTGTCATAGAATTGTATCGTTGACTATCGATAGTCATCTCTCTGCCGAGCGCAGAGCAACAGCGGGGAGTCGTGGCGTAGCTTTCGTGGAGCGTGGGCGGAGTGTTGCGTTGATGCCGTGGCTGCAGCACGTATCTTACAAGTTATGGTGAAGTAATTGAAAATGTCTGCCACACAAGTTTTGCGTTTAATTTCAGTGTTCACGACGCAGTATAAATGTTTATCCAGAAAGCAATGTTTCTCGGTTTCGTGTGTCGTGTCGGGAGAACAACAATCAATTGCGTCGCGACGATTACGGAAAAATAACCTGGACTGGTATGATCCTAATTGCAAGTTCTAAGTGAAAGAAACACATATCGTTTTGACTGGCTGAATATCACGAGCACAGGTACTTCCTCGATCGTTTATCGTGCCTGAAATTTTGTGGAGCATCCGCGTCGCGATTCGGCCACGCGTACGCTCATATTATAAAATATTGAATTGTTTAGTACTGTTGGAATAACTGTGCCAATCGTCGACTGGTAAAACATCCCTTGAACACTGATTATTTTGTGTTCTATGCACAGCGTTTTTGCATTGGACGCCATCATTTAGACAGCAACCTTAGACGTCGCAACGGACACGTACTTGGAGTACAAATACTGGTCACGTCCATTGTGGAATAATGTTAACTGTGAACTGTGTAGCCCCACCCTGTGCGAGTGTTTAGCAGAATACAGTGAATTCTACCAGATCAACTTGGTGTTGTCCGCCCCCGGTAGCTGAGTGGTCAGCGCGACAGAAAGTCAATCCTAAGGGCCAGGGTTCGATTCCCAGGTGGGTCGGAGATTTTCTCCGCTCAGGGACTGGGTGCTGTGTTGTCCTAGTCATCATAATTTCATCCCCAACGACGCACAAGTCACCGAAGTGCCGTCAAATCGAAAGACTTGCACCCGGCGAATGGTCTACCCGACGGGAGGCCCTAGTCACACGACATTTACATTTAACTTGGTATTGTTGGTGTGAATGACTCATCTCCTTGTTAGACAATGTTATTACATGACACATCATAGCAGGCAGTGCAGAGAGCAGCAGATCAACCGCAGCGGGAAGGACCAAGTACGTGGGTTTAGGCACACGGTCCTTACATATCGAGCCCCGTTCCTGCGTCTAGGGAGTGTTGTACGTCTCGATTGCTAAAAGCTAGCTTATATTATACTGCATATGGACCCCCTTTCCTCCCGAGAGTGTTACATAGTGTAGATCAAACAATGCGCGATTTTGCCTCTTTTCTAATGATGTAAGGCGCCAACTGCAGTGGCAGGCCAAACGGGCGTTTACTTCGCACCAAGTGGAGGCTGTAGTTAAGACAAGAGCTGTTTATGTGATGTTTTAGGGGTGTTTTTCGTACCATCGCTCCATTCGTTTTGGTTACTGTAAAAATAAATAAGGGTGTTTATTTGAACATTCTCGAAGACTAAATTTTGCCGCCTTTTTCTACATCTTCACGAGGAATCTTCTGTGGACACTGGTTTCTCCTAAGATGCGAAATGCTGTCTTCAGAGACTGCACACATATGTTCCTGATTTCGCGAGCCCTCAGGCGCGCTAGCGCATTTCGACTGGGCAACTAAATCACACAATTTTAATCAGACAGAAAACGTCTGTGACTATAACTACTTGTGACAGCGAGTGAAACTTGATAATCAACTTCCCAGAAATTTGATAGCTTTATGGGGACTTATCATCATTGGATGAATTTAGCTGGATATGGCATGTGAAAAATCACATCTTCTTTCTTCCTCTCCGCTATCAAGACTAGAGGCGGCGCTACACATTATTAGCGTGACATTTTCACAGAATTGCTACTTTTATTTTCAGATGTGCTTGTCATATTATGTACCTTTCTGATAGGTTAAAAAAATGTGACGATCTGGAAATCGAATTGAGACCCTTGTCTTCCATGGGTAAAGCCGTCAAGTGTCTGGGCATGACTCGCCATTCGCTCTTACTGCTATGACTGTAGCGGTAATTCTCTCTTCACTTTCAAACATCACAGAAGTTCTTCTGCAGATCTGAATGGACAAGCATTTGTGGAAGAAAGAGTACTATCGAGAAACGTTAGCTACGTCCTAGCTCGCTGTAGTGGACTGTCCACCGCTGCGAAACTCCCCACCGATTGATTACAAATGTGTGCGGGATCTGAAATCGGTCTCCGGACAGCTCATTCTATGAGAGCTTTTCCCACGAGAAGCAAAGGTTGGATTTGGGTCCCTTTCTAATAAATGGATTTAACTTATAAGTTATTAATTTTTGCAGTCTCAGTTTCAATGTGGGTGATACTTGTTTTGTCAATGATGAGCCACCTTGATAACTTTCAGCTTGATTACCACTTAACATGTAACTTTCGGCTCCGTGTAAGGCTACCTGAGCATTAACTTACTGGAAAAAAAATGACGACTGCACATAATGGCCGAAATGAAAGTCACTTAGTTTACAAAGCAACTGTGACTGTAACAAAGAATCAGTTCTAACTTCCCGACAATTATTGTATCTAATAATATTCTTCTCATGTCAGAAGCTGGATCATAGAGTCATCCTGACACAATATTTCCGCGATTCATCTGGCCACCATCTTCGTGTGAGTAAGCTGTTGCAGGAACTCGCCGGCAGCTCCTTTATACGCCGCGGAAGGCCAGCAGCGCGTGCGCAATAAATTGCCGTAACTGCCTTGTAGCGCAAGTGTTGCTCGGAGCATACCTTCAAAAATAGGAAGGGCTGCACTAAGACATGAGATCAAAAGTGTTTTTCGTCCGCCAACCAAGATTAGAGCACCCCTTGGCCCAGTAAAGAATGACCTGCGACTGAGGAAGCCCGGCGTGTAAAACAATCACCTGCCTTTGTGGGGAAGCTTATGTTGATCAAACAATTCGTACCATTTAGGACGTACGCGTTGAGCACCAGCGCCACACACGTTTGTTTTAGCCTGAGAAGTCTGCGGTGGCGGAGCACTATCTTACCAAGTGACATGAAACGTACGATGAAGAGTCTCAAATGGTTACCCCCGCGTCTCGCTAATGGAACTGTGTTTTAAAAGAATCCATTGAAATTCGACTATCTGAGATTCTTATAAATGGAGATAAGGGTTGTCCTTTAAGTAAGATTTTGAACCTTGTTTTAACAGTCATTAAGAAACAACGGTCTTTGATTCAGCCGTCAGAATAGTTTTCGATAGCGATTTATTGTCTTCGCCGGTTTCCACCACTGGGGCGCTATATCTACATCTACATCTACATTTACACTCAGCAAGCCACCCAACGGTGCGTGGCGGGGGGCACTCTACGTGCCACTGTCATTACCTCCCTTTCCTGTTCCAGTGGTTCGCGGGAAGAACGACTGCCGGAAAGCCTCCGTGCGCGCACGAATCTCTCTAATTTTACATTCGTGACCTCCTCGGGATGTATAAGTAGGGGGAAGCAATATATTCGATACCTCATCCAGAAACGCACCCTCTCGAAACCTAGAGAGCAAGCTACACCGCACTTGCGCTATGAGGCCAGTTACGACGGTTTCTTGGGCTAGCGCTGCTGGCCTTCCGTGACGTATAAAGGCGCCGCCCCTTAAATTCCAAAGTCATTTCCGGCGATTTCGTGCAATAACATACTCACCTGAGTCACAACAGCATACTCACCTGAGTCACAACACCATACTCACCTGAAGATGACGACCGCGTTATTACTCGGGAGAAGCCTAGGTAGTTGTTGTATCTCTTTGTAAGCTTTATGTCTGCCCTTTCATAACAGTTCAACCTGTCATTATGCTTGCCCTTTCAAGGAGTTTCCCAAGGGAACACACCCCGCTGCTGAGTCAAATGCTCGTTCTGAAAACATAGGCTCGTAGCAATTTCTGGAAGTTAATGATAGTCATCTGATTCTGCCTGCAAAAGCATCTCAGACGAAACGTTTCCAGAAACCCTTCAACAAATAAATAATTTGGTGTATCTAACACTGTCAGGATAAGAGTAAGAATAAAAGTGGCGTTATCCTCCCACCATACGTCCTCTCCGCCTAAAATTTCACTTCCTTTTCATACCAATATATTTCTGATACTTAAAACGTAAACTTACCAAATCTGACAGGTCACGAAATTGTTGTGTAGTTCTAATTGTGAGTTGCGAGATCAGTATTCAAAATGATCAAATGCTGGCCGTCAGAAGCGGTTTATCCATCTAAGACATGCAGCACATGCTACGAGCTCTGGGCTTTCAGGGGTCCCACAGCCAAACTGCACAGTTATTCGGGGTAAAAGCAACCATTAGCAGATTTGAACAGAAAACATGACGGCCATTTAAAACCTCTGCACAGAGCGCAAGCGCGTCCGTAACAGAGGAGCGAATCCGCTTGCGGAGAGTCAAGTTGTGACCCAGACTTCCAGCTGTCACCACCTGCTTCAGTGTTACTACTGAGATATTCTGATTTGAAATGCATGGAGAAAATGACTCAGAACAAATTTCACGTAAAGACCAGAGGTCTTACACTAAGTCTGCAGCGAGAAACACTTAAAGAAATTCACAAGGCTGTAGGTTAAGTTTGTGAGAATAGTGCGTTTTTGGATCGAAAACCGGAGTCACGGTGGGCTTCTCGGTTCCGTGTAAGCCGGATAAGTTCTGAAAACAACCGAAGGAGTGGGTAGCCAGTAACGATAACAGACTATACTTCCACTTTCATTTTTCATATAGTTTTGCAGGCAGCTTGACACAAAACATCCGAAGAAATGGCAAATCAAACAAGCATGTCCGTCCATAGAATGGAGGATCGGACAGGATTGTTGCCATAGATGACGCATGACTTCAAGATTTTGAGCCAGAATTGAAATCTCTGTCCTCTCAATGGAAACATCTTGACTCTTCGACGTTAGAAAAATGCCGTCGCTAACAGTTCCAAGGCAAACTTGTAACGCAGTGACTTTGTCAAAGACGTGACACGCGACAGTATCTGTCCAGACCAATCCTCACCACAAAGGAAGACAGAGAAATAAAACTATTCCTTTAATTCTGATCACAGTTTCGAACTCCATATAAAGTTCCAAGTAAACTGATACTACTCGACCAGTCGAATAATTAATTAACACTTTATCAAACTTGACCTTTGAATAATTATCAATAAATTAATGATCCCAAGTCTACAGACACTACCGAGGTACTGTCTACATAGACGACCAGGTCAATTTTAGCATACCTATTTAATTAACACAGAAAACGCCCAAGATGATGAATTCTAGCTTGCTCTTCTGGCCGTTATTTCAAATCACTGTTGGAGCCACGCAGTGGCTGAGGTATACACCGTTCTCTCGCCTTCTGAGAATTATCGCTAGTGTAGGGCACCCAAATTGAGGGGTGTCACACTACCACTTCAGGTGGCCAGAATAGCAGGGACGGTTCCGTCTCTCACCCCTGTTAGGTTGGCTACGAAGACCTTTCGCGTACTGCGGAGGTGCACTGTAGCTCGTCGACCGGCCCTTTAAATAATCTGTAGAGCAACTGGAGAGCAGCTCTTTAGCCCCATTCCGTTGCAGTTTCTAGAGGAGTCAACATCGCGAAGTTCAGTGCATGCCATTAATGGCTTGTGCTTCCCATTGCCTTGGGAAATGCGTAGGTTGGTCATTCGGGAACCACTAGTGATGTTTCTGAAGCATTCCACAACTACGATACATGAGACTGCGTTAGTGCTACGTCCGTACAGCAAGACACTAACAGTGCAGACCGGCATGTAGCGTAGTAACCTGTTTTGGCCAACTCTTGTTGCTGTTAACGTAACGCATTCTTTGTTCTCTGTGATGACTGGTCTTCATACTGAAGACGGGTTTTTGAGTGATCTTGTGTCCTTTTTCAACTTTTCCTATAACAAGTATGCTCCCCCAGCAGCTACCTTCCGTGTGTTGCAATTTATGAATACTTGTGATGGGACTACTTCTGAATTCATGAGTTCATTTCTGAATATATGTTTCGCCAGATTATCCCGACTTTCATTGTCTGTGGCTTCCCTACTGTCCTGTTTGTGAACCTATTTCTTACTGGGCTACGAAACACCTGCAGAAGAGGCGACATCCGAAACCTGGAACGGAAGATCTACATCTACATCTATATTTATACTCCACAAGCCACCCAAAGGTGTGTGGCGGAGGGCACTTTACGTGCCACTGTCATTACGTCCATTTCCTGTTCCAGTAGCGTATGGTTCGCGGGAAGAACAACTGCCGGAAAGCCTCCGTGCGCGCTCGAATCTCTCTAATTTTACATTCGTGATCTCCTCGGGAGGTATAAGTAGGAGGAAGCAATATATTCGATACCTCATCCAGTAACGCACCCTCTCGAAACCTGGACAGCAAACTACACCGCGATGCAGAGCGCCTCTCTTGCAGAGTCTGCCACTTGAGTTTGCTAAACATCTCCGTAACACTATCACGGTTACCAAATAACTCTATGACGAAACGCGCCGCTCTTCTTTGGATCTTCTCTATCTCCCCTGACAACCCGACCTGGTACGGATCCCACACTGATGAGCAATATTCAAATATAGTGTTTTGTAAGCCACCTCCTTTGTTGATGGACTACATTTTCTAAGGTCTCTCCCAACGAATCTCAACCTGGCACCCGCCATAGCAACAATTAATTTCATATGATCATTCCACTTCTAATCGTTCCGTACGCATACTACCAGATACTTTACAGCTTTACAGAAGTAACTACTACCAGTGTTTGTTCCGCTATCATATAATCATACAATAAAGGATCGTTCTTTCTATGTATTCGCAATACTTTACATTTGTCTATGTTAAGGGTCAGTTGCCACTCCATGCACCAAGTGCCTATCCGCTACAGATCTTCCTGCATTTCGCTGTAATTTTCTAATGCTGCAACTTCTCTGTATACTACAGCATCATCCACGAAAAGCCGCATGGAACTTCCGACACTATCTACTAGGTCATTTACATATATTGCGAAAAGCAATGATCCCATAACACTCCCCTGTGGAACGCCAGAGGTTACTTTAACGTCTGTAGACGTCTCTCCATTGAGAACAACATGCTGTGCTCTGTTTGCTAAAAACTCTTCAATCCAGCCACACAGCTGGTCTGATATTCCTAGGCTCTTACTTTATCAGGTGACAGTGCGGAACTGTATCGAACGCCTTCCGAAAGTCAAGGAAAATGACATCTACCTGGGAGCCTGTAACTACCATTTTCTGGGTCTCTTGAACAAATAAAGTGAATTGGGTCTCACACGATTGCTGTTTCCGGAATCCATGTTGATTCCCACAGAGTAGATTCTGGGTTTCCAGAAATTACATGATACGGCAGCAAAAAACTTGTTCTAAAATTCTACAACAGATCGGTGTCAGAGATACAGGCCTATAGTTTTGCGCATCTGCTCGACGACCCTTCTTCAAAACTGGAGCTACCTGTACTCTTTTCCAATCATTTGGAACCTTCAGTTCCTCTGGAGACTTGCGGTACACGGCTGTTAGAAGGGGAGCAAGTTCTTTCGCGTACTCTGTGTAGAATCGAACTGGTATCCCGTCAGGTCCAGTGGACTTTCCTCTATTGAGTGATTTCGGTTGCTTTTCTATTCCTTGGACACTTATTTCGATGTCAGCCATTTTTTTCGTTCGTGCGAGGATTTAGAGAAGGATCCTAAAGTGAGAGACCTGCTAGGGAACACTGTTAGTCGGAGCTCCATTGCTAATCGGCTACAGTTACTTCACCAAAAACCCAAATGCTACGAACACGTGATGATTATGGCTTACGATAACCACGGAGTAACAGCAACAGGCAGAGGCCCCCAGAAAACCACCGTAACAGGGCTACACTACAAGAAATTCTTGCGAAATGCTTTGCTTGAGATGCGACACGTTCGCAGTTGGATTGCTCATTCTCCCTGATAAGGCAAGACTGTATAATGCCGAACCAGTACGCAGAGTATTGGAGAATTATGGATGGAAAATCCTTACCCATCCATTCTACAGTACTGACATGAGCACACCAGGCTTTGATTTACTACCAAAGCTCAAGAAACTATCTCGACGCAAATGTTTACAAAAGACTGAAGAGACTTCTTATGTAGCGACCAGAGTAATCAAAAAGATCAACAAAGATTGGCAACCTGATACGAATAGAAGAGTTGCCGAAACGCTGGACCACTGTTATTGTGAAAATGGAGATCACGTTGAAGTGTCTGAATGAAAAGTATGAACTATAAGTTTACGGTGTGCAGAATTTTTGACATCACTCTGGTGATACCGTTTAGGATTATTTGAGGACGAAATTCCTGAGGACGTACATTTCGAGCAAAGCATTGTACAGAAGCGAGTCATGGACTATGGGAAAACTGGAAAAGAAGAGAATCGAAGTGTTTGAAACGTGGGACTATAGAAGGATGATGAATATGTATTGTATTGACAATATATGAAAAGTGGAGTTTCTCCACAGAATCGGTGAGAAGAGGAACATACACAAGAAAAAGAAACCCAGCCTAGATTTTAAATGGTAGAACTTCACGTGAGCACATACAAGACATAGAACTCTCCAGATTATCTAGGCTAGGATGGATGTGCACAAGTTTGTTGAGCTTGCACTTACATATAACTGAAGGTCGTCAGCGTATACGTGACGATAAATAACGTGCCTTGAGAAAAGTAACGGATCCAATACTGATCATTGTTGATGCCCTGATACTACATCCTTCCATTGCGACCTTTAATTTCCAATCATTACATACTGTTGACGGGGTGTAAGGTATGAGTGTATTGTGTGTTGAACAGGAAACCTATGAACGGCGGAGAGGATTCGTCCCGCCATAGCCCTCAGTGGTTCACAACACCACAACAGGCCACAGCAGTCCACCCACCCCACCGCCGCCCCACACCGAACCCAGATTTATTGTGCGGTTCGACCCCCATTCCCCTGGAACGTGACGTACCAGACGAGTGTAACCCCAAATGTTTGCGTGATAGAGTAATAATGGAGTACGCGTACGTGGAAATAGTGTTTGCACAGCAATCGCGCACATAGCGTAACTGAGACGGAATAAGGGGAACCAGCCCGCAATCGCTGAGGAAGATGGGAAACCCCCTTAAAAACCACCCACATACTGGCCGGCACACCTGACCTCGACACTAATCCGCCAGGCGGATTAGAGCCGGGGATCATTCCTCTCCTGTGCTAACCTCTTCATCTCACAGAAGCACTTACAACCTACGTCCTCAATTATTTGCGGGATGTATTCCAATCTCTGTCTTCCTCTACAGTTTTTTTTTCCCTCTACAATTTCCTCTAGTACCAAGGAAGTACCTCATGTCTTAACATATGCCCTACCATCCTGTCTCTTCTCCTTATCAGTGTTTTCAACATATTCCTTTCCTCTCCGATTCTGCGCAGAACCTCCACATTCCTTACCTTATAGTAGCGTACCTTTAAAAAAAATTGGCTTTTGAGCTAGCAAGTAGAATGTCAGAATCAATAGCGTGGAAAGCTTTGCTGAAACACTTAACAGTCACCTGTTGTTTGGCCGTAGCTTGTTTCAGGTCGTTAGTCTTTTTTACAATAGCGTTCACTGTGCTGCGATTTTGTCGGATATCCGACTGGTATTCATCTGAAAGATTATTTGTTGTTAAGTTAATGGTAATGTGTTCCTGGGTTATGTATTCTAAAGCCTTGGATAATGCTGATAGAGTGCGAATGGGCCTGTAGTGGGATTGTTGGAAGACTCCTTCTCGTGTAGGCCTAATGGTTTTATGAGTTCTGCTTCTAGGATATTGGTAAGATACTGGAGGTCAGGGAACGGTTGAAAATGTCCGCTATTTTGGGCAGTAGTGGATCGACGAGAAAATTGACCAACTGCATTCTTATATTATTATGTTCTGATAGTGCCGAGTGAATACGCAAAATAGATTTCGTGAACCTGTTAGGGCTTACCGGCTGCAGAAAAAAGAAAATTTTTATATGTACCAACCATTGATACTTTAAGGGTGTCGACAGTTTGTAGCCTTATACGTTCATCAAGCAGAGATTTCGGCATGGCAAAATATTCATTTAGATCCTCAATAGGAGCTCAGCTGCAGATTTAAGTATGCCTAATCCAAGGCCTCGTAAATTTTTCTGCAGGACGGTGGCTCTGTGTAAGTCCTCAGCGAGTGAACATACCTGAGTTTTGCATTTTTCACAGACTGACTGACTCTGTTGTTAGTTGCTTGTAGGTGATACGGTTATCAGAGTTCGGGTGCCGTTTTTATGTCCTTTGTGCTTCGTCTCTGACAATCATAACGTGTTTGAGGTGGTTTGCAAGCCTTGGTGCACGTTTTTTCATTAAATCTTCCGGTTTTTAGAGGAGCGTTTTTGTCGTATAAATTATTATGGCTTTCGGTGAAATTAGATACTTCATTATTAGGTAGAAGTTATTTCCCACCGTTATCCGCCAAGATATATTGTAAGTGTCAGCAGTAAGCTCAGACATATTCATGAGCTTAAAATCTCTAAAAGTCGCCACTTGTGGTTTGTTCTTTGGGTATTGCAAGTAATGGCTCATGAATAATACATGATGAGCGGACAAGCAAGGCGCAGAAACCTGATCCGTGCGAATTACTCTGTTTCAGTGCTTCGAAACAGTGTACTTCGTTGCGTATGATCGATGCATTGGGCATAGTGGGTAGCAACAACATAGCACACGGAAGTCGATGGTTACGTGTGTTAAGTTGTGGTTACTGAACGATGGCACGCAGGTGTGTTCTCCACGAGGAGGTAATGTGGAAGGGGGAGTGTTTAGTGCTCACCCTTTGAAGATATTGATAATCTAGTCAAGTATTTTATATTTCTAAATATTTATTGTTTTAATGAAATCTTTTACCAGATGTCATAATGTTTTAAATCACAACCTACGACACTGTCCTGGATTAAAACAGTGATCGAGTAAGTTCATAATAAATTTCTTTTATTTCCGTTAATGATCACAAAACGTTGATCCTTGGACTACCGCTTTTCATCAGCAGTGATAGTCTCCTGATCTGAAGCCAAAATGGAAATTGAAGTACAACTAGTGGACAGATTACATCTTATGACAATAAAATATGTCATACCGAAACATTATTATCACTTAACTATGTCCTTTTAACAGTTTTGAATTTAACTTTATTTGTGTTTTAGTTATTACACTTTGTCACTGTCATAACTCACACATTTGGCAAGCCCACTATAAACTTTGCCTATTGTTCTCTTCATTTATTGCATTCTGCACAATTTTATAATTGACGAATATGTGTACACTTAAACTAGCGACATCTAACGAGTTTACAGCGCTGACATATGTTGTGGCTACTGTACCGCCGTTTGTTATGAACAGTAGCGCTATTGACAGCACGACTCCACTGACACGGTGACCTAGTTTACAGATATTTTAAATGCATGCGATAATGCTAAGCTCACTTTGTGTATGTTTTGTAACGATGCATCTGTGGGTTGATTATATTACGACATGTTATAAAACAGGTAAGCCTCGTCAAATTTTAAGCGGATGTGTCCACCCCCTCGTAAAATATGACAAGGCTTACCTGAATGTAATAATTTTTCATGATGGCATATTTTATTGTTTTAAGATGTAATCTGTTTACATGTTGTACTTCATTTCCCATTTATGCTGCAGATTTGAGGATAGTCATTGCTGACCGAAACCGGCAGTCTAAGAACCAACTTTTTGTGGTCACTGATTCGTAGTTTTAAATTTTTCAGTAACCTAGCCCAAAAATTTAAGTGTTAGTAGTAGATGTGACTGTTCACAATGAATGTCATATTCAATATTTTGAAGTTCAGGATACAGTAAAAAGTATTTTGTGGGTAAAAGTCACCAACAATTAACGAAATTTGTATTTTTTAAAGTTTTGTGTTGACACAAATTGCTCTAAGAAATACTTCGTTATTTGGTTTGTGCGAGTGATCAGAGTCTATTGTCTTTTGTATGTAGGAGGTGGTTGTGATATATTCATAGATAGTTTGATAGAGCGTCACTGGAAGCCTGTTATAGTAGCTACTTGATGTTTACTGTAGTAATATACCAATATGTAGTTATGTACTACGTAGATGATCTTAATTAATTCTGAGAGTTATTCTGGTAGCGTTATTGCAGAAGTTATACATGTGATATTTTCTGTCCATTGCCGTGGTCCATATATTGTAATTGCTACTGTCGTTGCCTGGCTATGAATCCTGGGGCCGAAGTTCAATTTTAATTCTGTTTATTGTATGCAAGATACTTTAATTGTAATTTATTTGTTGACCCTTGATTAAGGAGAGATTCACAGGCCTTCAACGTAATATTCCGTTTCACTATTCAGGTTTATGTTTAATAACTTGATTGTTAAATTGAGCCCCAGGTCATCACATTCTCCAGCCTGAACCCCACTCCATGTAAATCATGTACTACAATTGGTAACAGAGCGTGGTTGTGCGTGGTGCCGACGTGGGATGGAATTAGAATATAGGTAAGAATCGTATCTTGCTTTCCTGTGTGCTGTTCCAGACATGGCTGACAGGGATGTGTTGGACGCAGCCTGACTGCACTGGGAGGAGCTTTCGTAGGTATTGGCAGTCCATGGGTAAGCCCCTGTTAGAACAGTGCGGAGCTATCACGCTATCTGTGGTAGGTCATCAATAAGTCGGTGCAGTTGACAGTGGAAGAGTGTAAGGACAGGATTAGTGATTATCAATGAAATTCGCCAGCAGCTTGGTGAGTTTTATTGGTCAACGTTGAGGGGGAGTTAGTGTTGCTGTTTCTGGATGGTAAATCACTTTCCTAGGTGAGGTGTGCGGGTTGCTGGCTGCAGCACACAGTATGGTGTGAAATTCTTTTGGCAGTTATAGGTGGGAAACCAGGTTTGTGCTGTCGGTGTGGTTGACTAGGGCAGGGGTTTTTATTAGTGATGAGTTACGGTGTCTTCCGTGTTTGATAGCCAGATGGGCCTCATTAAGTCAGAGTATGGTCAGGGTCGGTTTCACTCACTGTGGTGCTGTTTCTCAAAGCCAGTTTGTCTGCGTTCTGTTCGTGTTTTATTTGCTGTTGACAAAGAACAGAGTGTAGTCCTTTCGTAGAGCTACACACTGAAGGCAAGAACAGTGTACAAAAGTACTTCTTTGTTTAATGTCACCACTGAATGCTTTGGCAAGCCTGAATAGCGTCGGTCGGTGTTTTTAAATGTAACTGTTAGGATAATGGCTATATGGTGGCATGGCATGCTACGGCCATGCATGTCTATGATTTATCTTGGTATTTTCAGGTAGTTTTAATTGCAGTCTGTATGTGTGTGTTTCTCTCACCGTCTGAAGGGTTAGAGAACGATTTGTAGGATGCAGAATGTGCTGCAAATCTGTAATTCACGCCACGTCTAGTTTTCCGGCTCACCCATTTGGCTGCATTAGCACCGACATGGTGCTAGCGCTTCGTTAGGGTGCGCAGTAGGTGGCGTTTGTGATCGCTCCGAGCCTTGTGGATCAGCGCAAGACAAGAGTGAGCTGTCCTGTCTCCTGCTCCGCATCGAAGGTGGTACATCACCAGAAAGCCAGAGGAAAGGCCGCGGTCGTATATTCTCCAGCGCGTCTTCAACAGTCTGAACGGAGATGTGGAGAGCTGATGGCGGCAACCAGGGCTGGCAACTTAGCCAGTGTTTGGAGATGAGGAAAATATTCGGGCTGAGTAGTACGTGAGCCATAAGACCCGTTTACGGACGGCAGTGTGGTCAATGGTTGGACGGAGAGGAATGAGCCGGTTTGGCAGATGCAAGAGCGAGATCCTCGACCAGAAGGTACACTGTAATTTTGTCGAATGTCACTAATGGCCTGCACGAGGTGCGGCCGCTGTGTGGACACAGTAACCTTGTGGAGTGGTTGGTGTCTTTTCATGGCGGAGAGGACAGCAGTTCCAGTGGAGACGGAGAAAGAGAGCTTCCGTATGTTAAGAGAGCACTATCTGAATTCCTTAGCACGTGACATTGCACCCTGGAAGTTCAGTGCTTCGATAAAAAGCACTGTGTTGCGTGCAAGTGGTGCATTGTGTGTATCAGCTAGCAACAACGTGACACACTAAAGTCCATGGTTATCGTGTGCGAAACTGTGGCTGTTGATTGATGGCGTGCTGGGTATGCGAGCATGTTCTCTGTGAGCGAGAGCGAGTCTGTCTGCCAACTTACAAGTCGTGGGAGTGATTAATTGTACAGTACAGAAAGTGTTTTCTCTTTCCTTCAAACTACGCCTTGAGTGTAACTGATTTGTTGACACAATTTGTTCTAGGAAAATCACCTTGTTATTTTTTCTGTCTGAGCGATCAGTTTGTACGTGTTGTTCTATAGAAGCTTACTGTGATATATGCGTAGATAGTTTGGTAGAGCGTTGAAGGTAGCTCGTTTCAGAGCTACTTGATGGTGGCAGTAGTAGTAGACCAGTTTGTAGTTACGTGCTATGTAAATGAATTTAATTAAGTCAAAGAGTTGTTTTGGTATCTTACGTTAAATCACAGAAGTTCAATCTGTGATATTTCCTGTCGATGATCGAGAGCCACATATTGTAAATATTACTCATGTTACCAGATTGTGTATCCTGAGACATATGTTTGATTTTGATTCTCTTTATGACATGGAGGATATTTTAGTTGTATTTTACTGTCTGAGCCGTGCTTATGGAAGTACATGGAGCTTCAGAATTATATTCTGTTTCACATTCGTTGTATTATTATGCAGTTATCCAGAAGTATTTTGAGTTCGATAGATTAACTCTGCACAATCTCCGCCCTCAATCCCCCTCTACCCAAATACTATACTACATAACGTAATACACCTCCTGTTTTCTCATATCTCACTTACACAGCGAAAATGAATTACTTGAGGACATTTTAAGGTATTGCAGGAATAGAAGCAAAGAGAATATGGGTATAACTGTTGATAAAATTTCTGAAACACCTAAAACGACATGCATATGTATAAATTTTGATTATGTTTTCTTCATCAATGACAGGGAAGCTGTAGGTAGTTGAATAACGTTGAAAATTAGTTGAAATTACGTAGCTGAATATATAGCGACCTCCAGTTCTCACCTACACAAACGCGACGGGTTACGTTAGTGCGGCGACACTGTGTATCTTGCGAGTGATTCTCCACGTGTAATGTGAGATGAGTCCATCTCGTCAGCTCTTTTGTTTAAAAAAGCTGTTGCCAGGTGCACACATCTTCTGCTATCTTAAGACGGTGTCGACTCTTAAGCAAGAATTCAGTCATCTCGCAAACCGTTCGTCTACAGACGCATGATTACTGGAAACGTTTGTTTGCTTTATACTTTCATTCGAGTCAGTCTTTCACTAATAATTGTTATATTTTCTGTGTATACGTAACCTATAATCATCATTTACAAACATGGTTACGATCACACAACACTGTAGTACCCGAAAGTCCGTCTCTGATGGTACTCCTCAGCTGAGATCGGTTCATACAGTCATGTGTCTGCAATTTCATACCGTTTCATTTCGGAATGTCGCCAGAGAGACGAATTGGCGATGCGTTCGATCTATTATTCAAACAATATATTCTGTATTTGTACCTGACAATGCATATAGCATCAGATACAAGAAACATCAATTGCTCGTGTGTCAGAATACTTCAGTTAATTTTCTCCGTTACCACCACTTTGTAAACAGTCTCCAAGACGTAACAATACCAGACATTGTAAGCGGTACGCGCGAACCAACAACTTTGTAAAGAGATACAAAGCCATAAAACAACACAATACACAGGTTCTCGCATTTTCTCTGGAAAATATCAAGGAAAAGTTTAGAAGGCTCTTTCGAGAATTTGTGAAATCCACAGAAACGGGCATACAGTGCCTCTGCTTTCATTGTATTTGGAGCTAAAAGAGATAAACTTTTCACTCGATAACTTGCTGCCCTTTCTGAAAAATAATAAAAATACAACATACGAGGTTGTACTGTTTCAGTAATTTCATCAACGATTATCGTCATATTCTCTTTGTCACCATTCGCACAATACCTTAAGTCTCTTACAAGTAATTCGATTTGGTGACACGTTGCAACATATTAATGATTTCATCAATGTTTCGCTTGCGCTATGTAGGTGACGTGCGAGAAAGCACAAAGCCGTTTTACATAAAACTGAATATGGGCTTTGCTGACTAGAGATCTGACGACAGCTCCTACTCAGTTAGTAGCATATCATGCAAGATGAAAAAGCGAACGTAGATAAAATGCTTTTGAATACATGTTCTGCACTGTCATGCCGGGAAATAAATACTGGTTATTCTGAAAATAATTTTGACAATTTCTGTCATCGACTGACCGCTCAATAATTTGATTGATTGATAGAGCGCCATGAAATATTAGACTCTGTGAAGACGAGAGAGACTCGCTGGCGCCGTGAAGCTCATCTGATGTTGGTCTTCAGGCCAGAGCTGATAATTTTGAAGTGAGAGGTTACTAACTGCATGTCGTATTTAACTGTAACTCAAAGAGGACAACAAATGTTATTTCTAGCGTATGTGAATAAACATCAGAGCTGAGTTACTACGAAAGAAACACGCGAAGATACCGAAATAGCAGAAGCAGCTAAATAAAGTATTATATACTAATGATCAATTAAGAAAATTTGCTCGTTGTTTATATAAATGACAATGCAAAGCCGGCAATGTCATCAAAGTGCAAGCGAGCCTGGATTTTAAATGGTGTAATCTCTGATGTGTAACTTCTAACGTGAGCAAATACAGGTTATCGGTGATATAGACTCTGCTGGATTAGGTTGTTAGAAGGGTAAAAAGGATGTAAATAATGTTCACTGCCTTACCGGACTTTTAACTGCATTGTCTGAGCTTATTCAAACAGTCTACAAACTGGCAGTTATTCGAAAATTGGTAAGATATTTCTCGATCCATTTGCTTAGTATTTGATATTGTAAGTTTCGCACAGCAGCGGATAGTTTCTCAACGCGTCTTCATTACTTTAAAATCACTGAGCCATCTGAGCATGTGGTTTTACGTTTAATTCCACTGTGTGGTGTTGCTAATATGAGAGTAAGAATGTTGCACCTAGCTTATCTACTACTTGTTCTCAATGTTCTGAACAAGGGCTCCCTAATCCTGGATCGTTTGAAATCGGCTGACATCAGGGAATGAGTCTTATATGGACATCTGTGTGAGGTAATGATGGTCACCATGCCTGCGGTAATGGCAGTCACCGTGGTTGGGGCTGCGGCAGTCACCGTGAATGGGGTAACAGCAGTCACCGCAACTGGGGTAATGGTGGTCGCCATGATCAGGGTTAGGGCACTCACCATGACTGAGATTATGGAAGTCACCATGATCGAGGGTAACGAGTCATTTGGAAAAAAATAACAGAAGCAGTATTCATCGTTCTTTTCTACTTTGAGAACATCTTAAGAGAATCCAGATTTAAACATATCACTGCACGAAGGTCTTTCAAATGAGTTGGCATGATGAAAGATCTACTAAGTTACAAAGCAAAGCTATTGTACAATAAAACTACAGAGCTGCCATAATGTCCTAAACTTAAATCATTTCACTTCTTATAAAATCCTATTAACTCCCTGAACTATTACTTGCAATTTCTATACATTTAGCAGGCTGTCTGCTCGCTTGCATAGAGACGGCAAATTATGCAAGTAACATTTCACACTGCGTCATTCCAACTTCTGCTGAATGTGCAGAGAGAATGAGTTACAAGCAAGAGCAGACGTTACGCAATGTGTGTGTGTTGGATTTCTGCGAAAGTCTCCCGACCAAGTGAACATCCGTCGGACCTTGATGCACGCTGCAAGTCTTGTCCGTGTATAAGTTTGTGCGTGTGACAGTACCAATTTCCACAATTCCCATGGAGAAACTTGCATGATATTTTTTGACATACTGTTGCACTGGCGTTTTTTTTTAAGTTATAAACATGGTGCCAGTTCTGGTGAAAATGCTTACGTAATTTTTTTAGAGGTAACACTGTAATATAATCGAATTTAACGCAAAAATATTGCACTGTCAATGCCTGCAGAATTTGTCCCACCACTGCCACCTCGCTCTGTAATTGGCTAAAAACATATTTCCCTCAAGTGCAATCTTGCATTTTTTGTATTTCCTACCCTCCACTACCTTATGATGTCACACATTCAAGTTACTTATTCAGAGTCAATTACCTCACGCGGTATCACCAGTGTTGAAGGTCACTAATGACGTCATAGTAAAGGTGCTCTACTGTGTCGTAATGCAGGACCTCTAGATACGAACCCAGGACTGAGGAATGCGCTGGAATCGGCCTAGCATGCCTACCAACTGTCCGTTAGTAGAGGAAGTACCGAATACGACACGTAGAGTGCTGTTTAAAAAAGATGTACTGCTGTTCATATGTGTTTAATGTAATTTTTGTTTTCCTTTTGGACAAATAAGTTACTTGAAGCGCTCGAGATAAATGAGGCACACTGTAAACGTAAAAAATCTGACGAATAAGTTGTGGTGTCAGCGCCAGACACCACACTTGCTAGGTGGTAGCCTTTAAATCGGCCGCGGTCTATTAGTATACATCGGACCCGCGTGTCGCCATTATCAGTGATTGCAGACCAAGCTCCGCCACACGGCAGGTCTAATCTAGAGAGACTCCCTAGCACTCGCCCCAGTTGTACAGCCGACTTTGCTAGCGAGGGTTCACTGACTACATACGCTCTCATTTGCCGAGACGACAGTTTAGCATAGCCTTCAGCTACGTCATTTGCTACGACCTAGCAAGGCACCATATTCAGTTACTACGAATGTATTCTGCACAGATAATATTGTGGCTCATGTACCGTCAAGAGCGACGTTCATCTTTAATGGGTTAAAGTATGAAACTAATTACGTCTGCTTTCTGTATTCTAATTCCTTGTCATGTTCCAGACCTCACGTCAGTATAGTTCTTCCCTCCTCACGCCAGCCTGCGTGAGCTAAAACGCGTGCATTTCGGCCTCATCTAGTAATACGGCGTTGGCTCTTCAGCCAACACAACATAAGTTGCTGATGATCAGGTCGTGTATGGCAAAATGTCATCAGTGAATGACAGTAGAAGGGAAGAGACTGACTTGACAGAACTTTTATTTTGTGTGATGAATGGCAGCTTGTTCTAAACATAGAAAAATATAGATCAATGCTGATGAGTAGGAAAATCAATCCTATGATATTCGAATACAGTTTAGTGGTGTGTTGCTTGACAGTAGCGTCGATTAGATATTTAGCCGTAACGATGCAAAGCTCCTTGAAATGGAACGAGCACGTGCGGTCGGTTGTAGAGAGGGTTAACAGTCAACTTCGGCTTATTGGAACAACTCTAGAAAATCGTAGCTCATGTATAAAGCAGACCGCGTCAACACACTTGTGCGAACCATTGTGGAGGACTACTAGAGTGTTTGAGATCCCCACCTGGTTGGATGAGAAGAAGAAGCTATTCAGAGGCGTGCTACAAGATTTATTACCTGAGTGTTAGAACAACACGCGAATATTAGGTGAGTGCTTTGTGAACTCAAATGAGAATGTTTGCAAGTAAAAGGACTTTCTTTTCGCGAAACAAAATTGAGAAATTTTAGAGACTCAGAATTTGCTGCAGACAACACGATTTTACTGCCATAACGCACTTCTCACGTAAGGAAAAAAATGGTTCAAATGGCTCTGAGCACTATGGGACAAGTCCCCTAGAACTTGGAACTACTTAAACCTAACTAACCTAAGGACATCACACACATCCATGACCGAGGCAGGATTCGAACCTGCGACCGTAGCGGTCGCTCACGTTAGGACAGAGAAGATAAGATGAGAGGGGTCAGGGCTCGAACTGAACCATACATTCAATTTTTTTACCTCCCTCCGTTTGCGGGTGAAAGTGGGAAGGGGATCAATAGCAGTAGTACAAGCTTCCCTCAGCCACGCAGCGAATGGTGGTTCGCGGAGTATATACGTAGATGTACAGGGTGTTTAAAAAATGACCGGTATATTTGAAACGGCAATAAAAACTAGACGAGCAGCGATAGAAATACACCGTTTGTTGCAATATGCTTGGGACAACAGTACATTTTCAGGCAGACAAACTTTCGAAATTACAGTAGTTACAATTTTCAACAACAGATGGCGCTGCGGTCTGGGAAACTCTATAGTACGATATTTTCCACATATTCACCATGCGTAGCAATAATATGGCGTAGTCTCTGAATGAAATTACCCGAAACCTTTGACAACGTGTCTGGCGGAATGGCTTCACATGCAGATGAGATGTACTGCTTCAGCTGTTCAATTGTTTCTGGATTCTGGCGGTACACGTGGTCTTTCAAGTGTCCCCACAGAAAGGAGTCACAGGGGTTCATGTCTGGCGAATAGGGAAGCCAATCCACGCCGCCTCCTGTGTGTTTCGGATAGCCCAAAGCAATCACACGATCATGGAAATATTCATTCAGGAAATTAAAGACGTCGGCGTGCGATGTGGCCGGGCACCATCTTGCATAAACCACGAGGTGTTCGCAGTGTCGTCTAAGGCAGTTTGTACCGCCACAAATTCACGAAGAATGTCCAGATAGCGTGATGCAGTAATCGTTTCGGATCTGAAAAATGGGCCAATGATTCCTTTGGAAGAAATGGCGGCCCAGACCAGTACTTTTTGAGGATGCAGGGACGATGGGAGTGCAACATGGGTCTTTTCAGTTCCCCATATGCGCCAGTTCTGTTTATTGATGAAGCCGTCCAGGAAAAAATAAGCTTCGTCAGTAAACCAAATGCTGCCCACATGCATATCGCCGTCATCAATCCTGTGCACTATACCGTTAGCGAATGTCTCTCGTGCAACAATGGTAGCGGCGCTGAGGGGTTGCCGCGTTTGAATTTTGTATGGATAGAGGTGTAAACTCTGGCGCATGAGACGATACGTGGACGTTGGCGTCATTTGGACCACAGCTGCAACACGGCGAATGGAAACCCGAGGCCGCTGTTGGATCACCTGCTGCACTAGCTGCGCGTTGCCCTCTGTGGTTGCCGTACGCGGTCGCCCTACCTTTCCAGCACGTTCATCCGTCACGTTCCCAGTCCGTTGAAATTTTTCAAACAGATCCTTTATTGTATCGCTTTTCGGTCCTTTGGTTACATTAAACCTCCGTTGAGAACGTCGTCTTGTTGCAACAACACTGTGTTCTAGGCAGTGGAATTCCAACACCAGAAAAATCCTCTGTTCTAAGGAATAAACCATGTTGTCTACAGCACACTTGCACGTTGTGAACAGCACACGCTTACAGCAGAAATACGACATACAGAATGGCGCACCCACAGACTGCGTTGTCTTCTATATCTTTCACATCACTTGCAGCGCCATCTGTTGTTGAAAATTGTAACTACCGTAATTTCGAAAGTTTGTCTGCCTGAAAATGTACTGTTGTCCCAAGCATATTGCAACAAACGGTGTATTTCTATCGCTGCTCGTTTCGTTTTTATTGCCGTTTCAAATATACCGGTCATTTTTGAAACACCCTGTATATACAACGGTGAATGCGTTCCTGAGAATACGGTTCGAAGAAGAAGGAACATTGCATTAGTTAGTGCTTAAATAAGTTAAAAAATTTCTTTTCAACATTATCCTCGCATATTATGTGGAAATGAAACAATACAATTTCAGGAATGTGTGTAAGTATTGCTGAGTATGGCCCCGTAATTTATCGATGCTACGAGCTTCATGCAGTCTTAAACCACGCCTGTTCGGTGTGTGTTTATCACTCAGACATAATAGATTTTCCACTACACTGCAAACTAAGTTATCCTGGTGATCTCTTACCAGTTTCCTTCGCGTATTCCTACTGTTAATTTCACTGGTAATCGTACCCTTTTTTCTGTCAGTCTCCAGCCCTGCGTCTCCTTAGTACTAAAGAGAAACACTTGAATCGAACACGTGACGTTGGTATACGCTTATCTTGTTTACAGTTGCTTGCCGTGGAACGTATGCGCCCGCCGCGTTTTGATCGCACCTAATTAGAGCAACATACTCCGTCCGAAGTGCGCACCGGTGTCTTGTGTGCTTCGCCAAACATACCACGCCGCCGCTGTCCGCAGCATTGTTTACCCGCGCGGTCGCTGTGTAAACAACTGTAGCAAGCCTGCTAGGCGAGCGCGCACACACTAGTGCCGTACAAATAGACAGTTGGCCGCAGTGCTCGTCCGCCGGAACTCATAACACGCTCTGCAAGTTGTCCTGGCACAACACCGGAAACATGTCGCAAGCTCGTAATTTTCCTATCAGCATTATGCGAGTAATTGTACGGCTGTCTGTGCAAACCTTAGACCGCAGATGATACAGGCCGCGATTCGCGCCATTATGTTGAAACAAGCATCTCAATCAGTTTGCTAGCAGCAGCTTCCATTTGCAGGCGACTTCTGCAGTACTTCTCAATTTATCTTTACTGTAGCATGTTCGGTAAAAGTTTATTTATTATAATGGTGAAACCTATGCAGCGACTGGCTAAACTGAAGGAGACTTGAAAGGAAGTGATATCTCGCTCCACACGTGAAGTTGTTTTGTGAACACAGTGAATTAACAGGGCGGAGATAAGGAGTGACATCGTTAACGAACAGATGCAAATGACCTATTTGAGAGTTTTTTTGTCTAAATATGACGATATGGATAATAAGGGTCATTACACATCTGTCTCGGAAAAATACGTTGGTTCACGGATGTAAAACTCTATGAATGACTAAGATTTTGAAAAGACGTAATGTTAATATGTAAATCACAACTAGAGGTTTCTCTATAACCAACCATTCCTAATATGCTTGATATGTTGATATTCTTTCGCTATCTGTACTGTACTGACCGAAACACATAAAACACTACCCCATATTTTGTGTAAATATCAGACATTACTTGTATAAAGGGGCGTCATTTATAGCTTCATTGTTAAATTTGTTATGCATTTCTTTACGCCGGCCGGAGTGGCCGAGCTGTCCTAGGAGCTACAGTCTGGAACCGCGTGAGCGCTACGGTCGCTGGTTCGAATCCTGCCTCGGGCATGGATGTGTGTGATGTCCTTCGGTTAGTTAGGTTTAAGTAGTTCTAAGTTCTAGGGGTCTGATGACCATAGATGTTAAGTCCCATAGTGCTCAGAGCCATTTGAACCGCTTTTTTCTTTACCTTCTTACTGTTTACTTTGTAATCAAATAAATTTCTCCTCGTTACTAGCTGCCGCCATCTGCCCTTCTCTAATCCAATCACGCATTAATATAATTGATTTGCCTCGATAGGCAATGAATCCACCTCCTTCAGTACTGATACACAATAGCGTTTGACAACCTGGGGGGTTCTCAAAGCAGCGAACATGCAGGACGTGGACGGTGACTGCAGATAAGCCCCACTAAGTGTGAATATGGGAATGTGGGTCGCCTGGGAGGAGCGCCAAGATATTCCGCGCAATTCAAATAAACGCTTTGGCTGGATGGTGCAGTGGTTAACGGAGCTGCCTCGTAAGTAGAAAATCCTGAGTTCGAGGCCCCGTCAAACACAAATTTTCACTCGTCGCTGCTGATACTGCGTAAAGTCCAGATGCAGTTGACGTCAATAATTCCTTTCTGTTCCCTTCATCTTCAGTTTACACAATAATAATTTTTATGATTCCATAGTATTTTAACTCATATTTTTCCCCTTGTCTAACGTCACGACGTGTTCCCACAAGCGCTGCCTGTTGGCTATATCTTCAACGCTATCGCATGCCATGTGCAATTCAGTAACGTTTTGGAGTGACTCACATTGACATGCGCCTTACTGTTTGTCTAAAGTACTTCTCCCTGCATTAGTATGTGTCTTTCATGCACTTTCTTAATGTATTTACCTGTTTTTAACTTAGCCATATTTCCTGGGCCGGCCGCGGTTGTCTTGCGGTTCTAGGCGCTGCAGTCCGGAACCTCGGGACTGCTACGGTCGCAGGTTCGAATCCTGCCTCGGGCATGGATGTGTGTGATGTCCTTAGGTTAGTTAGGTTTAAGTAGTTTTAAGTTCTAGGGGACTGATGACCTAAGATGTTGTCCCATAGTGCTCAGAGCCATATTTCCTGAACTATTCTTGTGTTTCTGTAACGTTTTCACATTTTCTGATGATCAAAACGGTGTCAATAAAGCTGTCGCCTCATATACAGTGGCCGGCAGGTGTGGCCGTGCGATTCTAGGCACTTCAGTCTGGAATCGCGTGACAGCTACGGTCGCAGGTTCGAGTCCTGCCTCGGGTTCTAGGCGCTACAGTCTGGAACCGAGCGATCGATACGGTCGCAGGTTCGAATCCTGCCTCGGGCATGGATGTGTGTGATGTCCTTAGGTTAGTTAGGTTTAACTAGTTCTAAGTTCTAGGGGACTAATGACCTCAGATGTTAAGTCCCATAGTGCTCAGAGCCATTTGAATCATTCACATACAGTGACCAACAAGAGCAAACAGTTTTATTCAGCGTCCATATCAGCACTATTTCTCCATTTTATTTCAAAAATGCAAATTAGATACAGCCTAACTCCCAGAAAACTGTGTTACCGAAAACGGAAAATCACCGATCGTGTATGATCAGACTCACCTATGAACATAAGCAGTTAATGATGCACGAACAACCGCGTACGGGTGCGAGTCTCGTGTCGACACGCGGTTGTGTTACAAATATTGAGCATATCCCTTTTCGTACCAAGATTAAGAAAGTAGATCCACCTATTACGGAGTGCAGGGTATTCAAAAAGACTGATCGGATTTCGCAATACTATATTTACTGCATGAATGAAGACAAAAACTTGGGATAAGTTTTAACTTATGCTTGGGAATGCGAAGTTTTTATTTTAAAAAATCATCCGAACTTATTAAAGTGTATTTTAACTGCAAGCCCGTGCTACCTCGTAAGACTTTTACAGTTACATTTAGTATCAAGGTTTTCACTTTCCTTTCACAAATGTTCAGTGTGTCATGTCCTGGACGCACGACAAACATCCAGACGATAGCTAAACTCGTCACATCTACAAGATTACTCTCAGGAAGTTTCACAGAACCACAGTGAAGTCATTTCTCTACCATTACACTCTCGAACAGCGCAGCGGAAAAGCGGAGGATTTAGTCTTTCCGTGCGAGCTCTGATTTCTCTTATTTTACTATTGTGATCATTCCTCCCTATGTAGGTGGGCACCAACAAAATATGTTCACACTCTGTGGAGAAAGTTCGTGACGAAAGCTTCATGAGAAGCTCTTGCCGCAACGAATAATGCCTAAGTTTTAATGTTTGCCACCTCAATTCAAGTATTATGTCAGTTGCACTCTCTCCCTACTTGGCGATAATACAAATCGGGGTGCCCTTCTTTGTACTGTTTCGATGTCATCCGTCACACATCGCATAGCAGTGCTCCAGAAGAGGACGGACCAGCGTACTATAAGCAGACTCTTTAGTAGACTTGCATTTTCTGAGTGTTCTGCCAATAAATCGCTTTTCCCACAACATTACCTATGTGATCGTTCCAGTTTAAGTTATTCGTAACAGTTTTCTATAAGTATTTAGTTTAACTTACAGTCTTTAGATTTGTGTGTTGTATCTTGTGACCGAAAGTAGCTGATTCTGTTTAGCACTCAGGTGAATGACTTTACACGTTTCATTTCTTATTGTCAGTTGCCGCTTTTCGCAATATACATACATCTTGTCTCAATCAGTTTGCAATTGGTTTGATCATTTGATGACTTTACAAGACGGTAAAAGATAGCATCATCTGCAAGCAATCTTAGTGGCCTACTCGGATTGTCTCCTGAATCGTTTATGTAGATCAGCGACAGTAGAGGACTGTAACACTTCCTTGTGGAACTCCAAATATTACCTCTGTTTTACTTGGTGACTTCTCGTCAGTTACCATGGACTGTGACCTTTGTGACAGGAATTCACGAATTCAGTAGCACAACTGAGGCGATACTCCGCAGACACGCAATTGTATTAGGAGTCACTTGTGAGAAACACTATCAAAAGCCTTATGAAAATCCAAAAGTATTTAATCTGTTTGACATCCCCTGTCGATAGTTGTGTTTCAAAAGATCGATATGTTCTGAATCCTTGTTGGTTGTTTCCCATAAATCGTTTCCTACGAGGAAACTCGTAATATTCGATGAAACTATATGTTGCAAAATCTTAGCTCAAGTCAATGAATTTGTAAAGCAGGGGATTACTCCAATTTACTTTTTTTGGTATTGGAGTGACTGGTACAAATTTCCAGTCTTTAGGTACGGATCTTTCGGCGAGAGAGTGGTTGTAAGTGATTGCTTATTGTGGAGCTGTTGTACGAGCGTATTAGCATTCAGAAAGGAGCTTGACTGGTACACAATCAGGACCGAAGACGTTGCCTTTATTAAGTGATTTAAGCTGCTTCGCTACACCGTGAATATTTACGTCCAAGTTACTCAAGTTGGCAGCTGTTCTTGATGCGAATTCTGGAATATTTACTTCGTCTGCTTTGATCATTAGTTTCGATGTGGCATTGCATTTCGCCCAAAGTTGTTGAAATTACAGGTGTGAAGACACTCTTTAACGGTCCCCTATACGATGATGTCATTCTTGATGAAACACTCGTTCTTATGAGGGGGGAGATCAACCGTTTACTTTTTCAGCTAAAGCTAATTATGAATGTCCGAGTGAAAAATTGATCATTGTCCGTTGTGACACGCATCCAGTGTCTTAACGCCCAGACGGTATATGCGTTTCTACACCGCACGCTCGTTTCTCTGTCGAGCTGATGCTTTAAACCATCATCTAAGTCACGTGATAAAGGACAAGACGTCGAGTTTCTCTGATTACGCACTGTATTCGTCAGTGAAATCAAGCACTAACTTTCATAAATGAATGGTGCAAAATGGCTCTAAGCACTATGGGACTTAATATCTGAGGTCATCAGTTCCCTAGACTTAGAATTACTTAAACCTAACTAAGGACATCACACACATCCATACCCGAGGCAGGTTTTGAACCTGCGGCCGTAGCAGCCGCGTAGTTCCGAACTGAAGCGCCTAGAACCGCTCGACCACAGCGGACGGCTCACAAATAAATGATTTATTGTATTAGTATCACACATACAGCAATTGAGGTAACCTAACTTCTTCGAAAATCGCAATATTAATATGGGGTTACCTTTTTTTTACATTTGGCCAGGCGAAAGCGTAACAAACAGTTTTGAACATTTTTACAAGCGGCAAAAATACAATTCCTCGGTGAATTCCTGTATTTGTTCCAATACGAGACGTTTAGTTCACCACTTACACAGAAGCAGACGACGAAGTACCAGATTTGTGGGAATCATTTAGCTTCCTGACGCCTTCCAAGCAACACTTGCGAAATGTTTTATCATTCACACATAGGAAATGACACACGTTTCTATCCATAATGTCAGTTTTTTACGTAAAACAAGCGTTTGCGTTCTATGGCTTTTGCTTAGTTCAGTATATCCAGATACGAAGTCAGAGTGTCCATAATTAAAGTTTCAGTTTCAAAACACTGTAGAAAGAGGACTACAGCTCAGAATGACGTCATATTGGAGCAGCAAATTATCGACGCAGGTGAGAACGTCATGGAAAAGAAAAGAAAAGTAAAAGACAGATGAATCGCAACACGATGTCTATGGTCGGAGATGCACATTACATCATCCGTACTGTTCAATGCGCATCACAGCACAAGTTCGGCAGTCAAGTGTTTTGAGGTAAGCCCAGCCACCAGGACAAGATCGTACCACATTGGAAGGAAAAACTGTTCGGAGGATGACTCTTATAACTGTTATCTGGTTTCTGTACAAATTGTAAATAACCTTTCGCTCCCTGTATTTTACCCCTGCCACCTTTAGAATTTGAAAGAGAGTATTCCAGTCAACATTGTCAAAAGCTTTCCCTAAGTCTACAAATGCTAGAAACGTAGGTTTGCCTTTCCTTAATCTTTCTTCTAAGATAAGTCGTAGGGTCAGTATTGCCTCACGTGTTCCAACATTTGTACGGAATCCAAACTGATCTTCCCCGAGGTCGGCTTCTACAAGTTTCTCCATTCGTCTGTAAGGAATTCGCGTTAGTATTTTGCAGCTGTGATATATTAAACTGATAGTTCGGTAGTTTTCACATCTGTCAATACCTGTCATTTCTAATTTTGTAATCGTTTTTTCCAGATCCTTAACAGACATCGGACCAATGAAACAACGCATTTTTTCAAACCCTTGAGCGACCGGAACTTCTGTAGTGCTACGCCTGCACAGTCACCATTCTTGTGAAAGAGCTTCTTCAGCAGAGCGCGATACTTCATGAAAACAGTCATGTTGGGCATCTCCGACGGAAACTGAGGAACATCGTGCCCGAGCGTCTGTTGATGTACACATTCTGACCCTTTTTTTTTGTTCAAATATGACCTCTGTCGGAGCAGTGGTTCGCTTTCTAAAGCCTCTTGAAACTAGAAATTAAATTATGGTTGGTTGGTTGATACGGGGGAGTGCGCCAAACAGGATCAGCGGTCCCATCGAATAGGGGAAGGATGCGGAAGATACTTGGCCACGTCCCTTGAAAGGAACCATCCTGGCATTTACCTGAAGCGATTTAGGGAAATCACTGAACACCTATGGCTGGCCAACGGTTTGAACCGCCGTCCTCTCGAATGCGAGTCCAGTGAGATAAGCACTGCGCCACCTCACTCGGCTTTTAATTAGGGACATCCTGTACAATGTACTAAAAAACGCTGATGATAGAAAAAATTCCTCTAGTGTGGCTCAACAACTTCTTCGGCCATCGAATTTTAGATCTGAAAACCAACGTACTTTTACAGCTCAGATTTACACTGAAGAGCCAAAGGCACAGGTAGACCTGCCTAATATCGTGTAGGGTCTCTGCGACCACGCAGAAGTGCCGCAGCACGACGGGGCATGGAGTCGACTAATGTCTGAAGTAGTGCTGGAGAGAATTGACACCAAGAATCCTGCAGGGCTGTCCATAAATTAGTACAGGGGATGGAGATATCTTCTGAACAGCACGTTGCAAGGTATTCCATATACGCTCAATAACGTTCGTATCTGGGGAGTTTGGGAGCAAGCGGAAGTGTTTAAACTCAGAAGATTGTTCCTGGGGCCGCTCTGGAGCAATTATGGACGTGTGAGGGGTCGCTTTGTCCAGTTAGAATTGGCCAAGCCCGCCGGAATGAACAATGGACATGAATAAATGAAGGTGATAAGACAGGATGCTTACGTACGTGTCACCTGTCACAGTCATATCTAGACGTATCAGGGGTCCCATATCATTCCAACTGTACACACCTCACATCATTTACAGAGCCTCCACCTGCTTGAACAGTACCCTGCTGACATGCAGGGTCCATGGATTCTTCAGGTTGTCTCCACACCCGTACACATCCATCCGCCCGATACAATTTGAAACGAGACTCGTCCCATCAGACAACATGTTTCCATTCATCAACAGTCCAATGTCGGTGTTGACGGGCCCAGGCGAGGCGTAAGGCTTTGTGTCGAGTAGTCGCGAAGGGTACACGAGTGGGCCCTCCGCTCCGAAAGCCCACATCGATGATGTTTCATCGAGTGGTTCGCACCCTGACACGTTTAACGATTCTCCTCAGTCGTCGTTGGTCTCGTTCCTGAAGGCTCTTTCTCTGGCCGCAGTGATTCGTGAAATGGTTGTACAGGAAAATCTCCACTTCACCGCTATCTCAGAGATGAATCACATCGCTCGTGCGCCGACTATAACACCACGTTCAGACTCAGTTAAAACTTGATAACCTGCCATTGCAGCAGCAGTAACCACTCTAACAACTGTGCCAGACACTTGTTATCTTATATAGGCGTTGCCGACCGCAGTGCCATATTCTGCCTGTTTACACATATCTGTATTTGATTACGCATGCCAATGTCATATTCTTTGGCGCTTCAGTGTATAATGATCCTTATCACTCAGTTCTTAATATTTAGACACAAGTAAGTATTCTAACACAGAAAACTACTCACATCTCCTTGATAACGATATCAGTCGCTAGTTTCAACCTGTAAATTTACTGATTTTATCTCGAAAAATATGTACGCAATTCCTCTTTGTGCTTTTTAAAACAAACAATCTTTCGGTACAATCATACACTGTCAAGATTGTATCATTGTAATACAGAAATGTTTACTGAAAATACAACAATTAAGATAAACTGAACAGTACTACAGTAGTCGCCTGCAAATAGACGCCGCCGCTACTTAGCTGGTCGATACCGATGTTTCAATACAATGACACGCGCGACCTACATTGTTTACGGTTTTAAGCCTTAACCACTGCGCTACCTCGGTCGTTTTTCTATGATCAGATTACGCAGGACCATGAAGACAGCCTCTGAAGGTAGCGTATTCTCCATAGTGTTGTCAGTTTACATTCTATTGAGAGTACTCGAATTTCGCACGAGCGTCAGTAATGCAAATCACAGCTCGGTGAGTGGACGGAATTAACACAACGGTAGAGAACTGACGCCGGGGACTGGTTTGTGGCGACGCCTAGTTCCTTGTTTGCACTGCTCTCGGTTTTACTTGTCGTAGCCGTGCTAAGCCTCAGTGTCCGTTCAGGGTCAGTAGGTCGAGAGAGCTTACCGGCACTTCTGTATTTCTTTACTTCAGCTCGCCTGCTTACTAAGCGTCAATATTAGCAATGAAGGAAATAAATTTAGGAAAAGAGGCCACGACACTAATGAACTTTTGAGGATAATACTGTATACGTTGTATAGTTCTTTTTCCTATTTATTACATTATTGACATCAAATCAGAAGGACATAGGATAATATTACAGCAGCAGAAAATGGTATATCTGGACTAGAGTTCGTATTGGAAAGTAGAGCAGAGACTGAGTTACTCTGAAAAAATCGGTAAATGGGAAAATTCTCACGAGAATCGGCGGCAAACCAATGACAACAACAATGGTTGAAGTATACAAGTCGACGACACAGGCAGAAGATGATGAGAAGGACAACATATACGTGGATACTGAAGGCGTAATTACGTAGATAAAGGGAGAGGAAAACCTAATAATCATGTTCAAAATGTTCAAATGTGTGTGAATTTCTAAGAAACCAAACTGCTGAGGTCATCGGTCCCTAGACTTACACACTACTTAAACAAACTTACGCTAAGAACACACACATCCATGCCCGAGGGAGGACTTCGAACCTCTGGTGGGAGGGGCCTCTCAATCAGTTACATGGCGCCTCAAACCGCGCGGCCAATAATTATGGGCGACAGGAAGAAACAGTAGATAGAGCAACGGAAGAATATGACTTTGCTAGTAGGAATTAGACAATAGAAAGAGCGAGTTCTACAATACATTTCAGCTAGCAATAGCCAATAGAGTGTTTAAATGTCGCCAGAGGAACAATTATACTTGAAATAGGACTGGCGAGAAGGGAAATTTCCTGCTGTACTACATTATGGTCAGTCATTAATCCCGAAATCAGATATTCCTTTATAAGACGTAACTAGGAACAAAAATAGGTCACAGCTGCTGGTTGTGAACAGTAACAGAATCTACTGGTTGAGGGTTTCCCGAATGACTAGTTGCAAATATATTTTACTGATGAGACGCTGAACGTCTTGAAATTTCCGCAATATTTTGCTGGCGCAGTTGACAGATATCTTCAAGTGACAGGAAGATGTCGGTCACTCGTCCCCACGAAATATTGTTGGAATTTCGCAGCGACATCCGACATCTCGGCCGAGAGCCATATTTACAATTAACAAGATCGTCAATAAGAATACGAATAAATGCGAAAGTAATTGTATACTGAAGTACTGAAGAATGATGTTATGCTTCTGAAGTTCTAAAAGGAACACAGTAAGCATTTCAGTTGAAGAGCAATGAAACTTTTATCATTTATAATTCCCTCTGTAATATATACAGGGCGTGTTATAGCATGTACATTAGCGGAGTGTGAAAACAGAGAGAGAGAGAGAGAGAGAGAGAGAGAGAGAGAGAGAGGGAAAATTTACCAGCAAGACGGCACAGTATTAGACGCACACATTAATTATGAAAACAACTACAGCTTAAAATACTGCGAGTCTACAATATTGAAAGTAATCACAGGCATACACGTTTTCAAGTAATAAATAACGTTCGCCATCTACCTTGCATGATGGAGCACAAAATTGTGCATTAATAAGCGAGATCTGAAAATGCACTATAACTCTTTTTGAAGCGCTGTTCTTTCGAAACATATGGAACAAAATCGAGGCACCAAGACTCATCGACTTGATCCATGTCTTCCCGTACCAAATTCTAGTTTAACATCAATTCCAAACCACCCGTTTTGAAACTTTGTTACGTTTCAACAGCTCAGCTTTCAAGAATGAGATTTCCACTCTGCAGCGGAGTGTGCGGTGTTATGAAACTTCCTGGCAGATTAAAACTGTGTGCTGGACCGAGCCTCGAACTCGGGACGTTTGCCTTTTGCAGGCAAGTGCTCTACCAACTGAGCTATACAAGTAGCTTGGGCAGCTCAGTCGGTACAGCACTTGCCCGCGAAAGGCAAAGGTCCCGAGTTCGAGGCTCGGTCCGGCACACAGTCTTAATCTGCCAGGAAGTTTCACAATAATAATTTTTATGATTCCATTGTATTTTAACTCATATTTTTCCCCTTGCCTAACGTCACGACGTGTTCCCACAAGCGCTGCCTGTTGGCTATATCTTCAACGCTATCGCATGCCATGTGCAATTCAGTAACGTTTTGGACTGTCTCACATTGACATGCGCCTTACTGTTTGTCTAAAGTACTTCTCCCTGCGTTAGTATGTGTCTTTCAAGCACTTTGTTAATGTATTTACCTGTTTTTCTCTTAGCCATATTTCCTAAACTATTCTTGTGTTTCTGTAACGTTTTCACATTTTCTGATAATCAAAACGGTGTCAATAAACCTGTCGCCTCATATACAGTGGCCGGCAGGTGTGGCCGTGCGGTTCTAGGCACTTCAGTCTGGAATCACGTGACAGCTACGGTCGCAGGTTCGAGTCCTGCCTCGGGTTCTAGGCGCTACAGTCTGGAACCGAGCGACCGCTACGGTCCCAGGTTCGAATCCTGCCTCGGGCATGGATGTGTGTGATGTCCTTAGGTTAGTTAGGTTTAACTATCAAATAACTTCCGGGAATTCAGCCAGGTAACACTTTCAGCGACCGCCGATATTTCGGCGGGAGAACACCCCGCCATTTTCAAGGCAAACTGCAACGGACAGGCGACGTACATGCAAATTTAATACCTCGGTTCTCGGACCCAAGCAGGAAAGATAACACACACACACTGAACACTAGTGCCACCAAAGATGGCCAAAGTCAGAGCTATCGATAGTGAGACTATGAATTCGCAGGTGAGGTAGCATTGAGTCTGTCCCTCTGTTTCTTGACAAGGGAGAGAGCCGGATTCCAAACAGAGTTTAAACAGAAACCTCCATCCCTGTTAACAAGGTTGCTCGCTAATTTAATCTCAACTGCCTCCCGAATCACACTGTCCCAATAGCTGGACGTGCATGCCAATATCTCGGTGATATTATATAACATGGAGTGACCAGTATCCAAGCAATGTTCGGCAATAGCAGATCTATTTGGCTGCTGTAATCGTGTGTGCCGTTTATGCTCAGTACATCTGTCCTCCACGGTCCTGATAGTTTGACCAATATATGCCATGCCGCAGCTACAAGGGACACGATATACACCCGCCTTACGCAGTCCAAGATCATCCTTAACGGAACTCAAAAGTGCTCTAATTTTAGATGGAGGTCGGAAAACACATTTCACATCGTATTTCCGTAAAATACGACCGATCTTATTGGACGTGTTTCCTACGTAAGGCAAGAAGGCAGTAGACTTAGGTGTTGACTCAGAATTATCATCAATCACCTGATGTACAGTTGGTCGATAGCGCAACGCACGTTCAATCTGCCTATCACTGTAACCATTTTGACGAAATGTAACTTCAAGATGGGACAGCTCAGCTGGCAAAGTCTCAGCGTCAGAAACGATATGTGCCCTGTGTACCAAGGTACGAAGTACCCCTTCACGCTGAGCCGAATGGTGACAACTATTAGCTTGTAAGTACAAGTCGGTGTGAGTACGTTTCCTGTAGACTGCATGTCCCAATGATCCATCATCCTTCCTCCTAACCAACACGTCGAGAAAGGGAAGGCAACCATCCTTTTCCACCTCCATCGTAAAACGAATGTTCGGGTGGATCGAGTTCAGATGTTCTAGAAAGACATTCAAATTCTCCCTACCGTGAGGCCAAACAACGAAGGTATCGTCAACTTATCTATAGAAACAGGCGGGTTTTAAAGGCGCCGACTCCAATGCACGTTCCTCGAAGTCTTCCATAAACAAATTTGCGATCACAGGAGACAACGGACTACCCATTGCAACTCCATCTGTCTGCTCGTAATACTGGTCATTAAATAAAAAGTAAGTGGATGTCAACACATGCCTAAAGAGATTAGTTAAATCAGCACCAAACCTGGCTTCAATTAATCGCAACGAATCAGACAGAGGAACACGAGTGAAGAGAGAGACCACATCGAAACTCACTAAAATATCAGAGTCATTCAGCCTCAGTCCCTCCAAACGACGTAAAAAATCAGCTGAGTTCCTGATATGATGTTCACACCGTCCTACTTGTGGACTCAACAGAGATGCAAGATGCTTGGATACACGATATGTCGGGGCGCCGATGTTACTCACTATAGGACGGAAAGGAACTCAGCTGATTTTTTACGTCGTTTGGAGGGACTGAGGCTGAATGACTCTGATATTTTAGTGAGTTTCGATGTGGTCTCTCTCTTCACTCGTGTTCCTCTGTCTGATTCGTTGCGATTAATTGAAGCCAGGTTTGGTGCTGATTTAACTAATCTCTTTAGGCATGTGTTGACATCCACTTACTTTTTATTTAATGACCAGTATTACGAGCAGACAGATGGAGTTGCAATGGGTAGTCCGTTGTCTCCTGTGATCGCAAATTTGTTTATGGAAGACTTCGAGGAACGTGCATTGGAGTCGGCGCCTTTAAAACCCGCCTGTTTCTATAGATACGTTGACGATACCTTCGTTGTTTGGCCTCACGGTAGGGAGAATTTGAATGTCTTTCTAGAACATCTGAACTCGATCCACCCGAACATTCGTTTTACGATGGAGGTGGAAAAGGATGGTTGCCTTCCCTTTCTCGACGTGTTGGTTAGGAGGAAGGATGATGGATCATTGGGACATGCAGTCTACAGGAAACGTACTCACACCGACTTGTACTTACAAGCTAATAGTTGTCACCATTCGGCTCAGCGTGAAGGGGTACTTCGTACCTTGGTACACAGGGCACATATCGTTTCTGACGCTGAGACTTTGCCAGCTGAGCTGTCCCATCTTGAAGTTACATTTCGTCAAAATGGTTACAGTGATAGACAGATTGAACGTGCGTTGCGCTATCGACCAACTGTACATCAGGTGATTGATGATAATTCTGAGTCAACACCTAAGTCTACTGCCTTCTTGCCTTACGTAGGAAACACGTCCAATAAGATCGGTCGTATTTTACGGAAATACGATGTGAAATGTGTTTTCCGACCTCCATCTAAAATTAGAGCACTTTTGAGTTCCGTTAAGGATGATCTTGGACTGCGTAAGGCGGGTGTATATCGTGTCCCTTGTAGCTGCGGCATGGCATATATTGGTCAAACTATCAGGACCGTGGAGGACAGATGTACTGAGCATAAACGGCACACACGATTACAGCAGCCAAATAGATCTGCTATTGCCGAACATTGCTTGGATACTGGTCACTCCATGTTATATAATATCACCGAGATATTGGCATGCACGTCCAGCTATTGGGACAGTGTGATTCGGGAGGCAGTTGAGATTAAATTAGCGAGCAACCTTGTTAACAGGGATGGAGGTTTCTGTTTAAACTCTGTTTGGAATCCGGCTCTCTCCCTTGTCAAGAAACAGAGGGACAGACTCAATGCTACCTCACCTGCGAATTCATAGTCTCACTATCGATAGCGCTGACTTTGGCCATCTTTGGTGGCACTAGTGTTCAGTGTGTGTGTGTTATCTTTCCTGCTTGGGTCCGAGAACCGAGGTATTAAATTTGCATGTACGTCGCCTGTCCGTTGCAGTTTGCCTTGAAAATGGCGGGGTGTTCTCCCGCCGAAATATCGGCGGTCGCTGAAAGTGTTACCTGGCTGAATTCCCGGAAGTTATTTGAAAGTTGTATACGCCAGGAGAAACTTAGGTCTCACATAGGTTTAACTAGTTCTAAGTTCTAGGCGACTAATGACCTCAGATGTTAAGTCCCATAGTGCTCAGAGCCATTTGAATCATTCACATACAGTGACCAACAAGAGCAAACAGTTTTATTCAGCGTCCATATCAGCACTATTTCTCCATTTTATTTCAAAAATGCAAATTAGAAACAGCCTAACTCCCAGAAAACTGTGTTACCAAAAACGGAAAATCACCGATCGTGTATGATCAGACTCACCTATGAACATAAGCAGTTTTCTTTAGAGTTAATGATGCACGAACAACCGCGTACGGGTGCGAGTCTCGTGTCGACACGCGGTTGTGTTACAAATATTGAGCATATCCCTTTTCGTACCAAGATTAAGAAAGTAGATCCACCTATTACGGAGTGCAGGGTATTCAAAAAGACTGATCGGATTTCGCAATACTATATTTACTGCATGAGTGAAGACAAAAACTTGGGATAAGTTTTAACTTATGCTTGGGAATGCGAAGTTTTTATTTTAAAAAATCATCCGAACTTATTAAAGTGTATTTTAACTGCAAGCCGTGCTACCTCGTAAGACTTTTACAGTTACATTTAGTATCAAGGTTTTCACTTTCCTCTCACAAATGTTCAGTGTGTCATGTCCTGGACGCACGACAAACATCCAGACGATAGCTAAACTCGTCACATCTACAAGATTACTCTCAGGAAGTTTCATAGAACTACAGTGAAGTCATTTCTCTACCATTCCGCTCTCGAACAGCGCATCGGAAAAGCGGAGGAGTTAGTCTCTCCGTGCGAGCTCTGATTTCTCTTATTTTACTATGGTGATCATTCCTCCCTATGTAGGTGGGCACCAACAAAATATGTTCACACTCTGTGGATAAAGTTCGTGACGAAAGCTTCGTGAGAAGCTCACGCCGCAACGAAAAATGCCTAAGTTTTAATATTTGCCACCTCAATTCAAGTATTATGTCAGTTGCACTCTCTCCCTACTTGGCGATAATACAAATCGGGATGCCCTTCTTTGTACTGTTTCGATGTCATCAGTCACACATCGCATAGCAGTGCTCCAGAAGAGGACGGACCAGCGTACTATAAGCAGACTCTTTAGTAGACTTGCATTTTCTGAGTGTTCTGCCAATAAATCGCTTTCCCCACAACATTACCTATGTGATCGTTCCAGTTTAAGTTATTCGTAACAGTTTTCTATAAGTATTTAGTTTAACTTACAGTCTTCAGATTTGTATGTTGTATCTTGTGACCGAAAGTTAGCTGATTCTGTTTAGTACTCAGGTGAATGACTTTACACTTTTCATTTCTTATTGTCAGTTGCCACTTTTCGCAATATACATACATCTTGTCTCAATCAGTTTGCAATTGGTTTGATCATTTGATGACTTTACAAGACGGTAAAAGATAGCATCATCTGCAAGCAATCTTAGTGGCCTGCTCAGATTGTCTCCTGAATCGTTTATGTAGATCAGCGACAGCAGAGGACTGTAACACTTCCTTGTGGAACTCCAAATATTACCCCTGTTTTACTTGGTGACTTGTCGTCAGTTACCATGGACTGTGACCTTTGTGACAGGAATTCACGAATTCAGTAGCACAACTGAGGCGATACATCGCAGACACGCAATTGTATTAGGAGTCACCTGTGAGAAACACTATCAAAAGCCTTATGAAAATCCAAAAGTATTTAATCTGTTTGACATCCCCTGTCGATAGTTGTGTTTCAAAAGAGCGATATGTTCTGAATCCTTGTTGGCTGTTTCCCATAAATCGTTTCCTTCGAGGAAACTCGTAATATTCGATGAAACTATATGTTGCAAAATCTTAGCTCAAGTCAATGAATTTGTAACGCAGCGGATTATTCCTATTTACTTTTTTTGGTATTGGAGTGACTGGTGCAAATTTCCAGTCTTTAGGTATGGATCTTTCGGCGAGAGAGTGGTTGTAAATGATTGCTTAGTGTGGAGCTGTTGTACGAGCGTATTAGCATTCTGAAAGGAGCTTGACTGGCACACAATCAGGACCGAAGACGTTGCCTTATTAAGTGATTTAAGCTGCTTCGCTACACCGTGAATATTTACGTCCAAGTTACTCAAGTTGGCAGCTGTTCTTGATGCGAATTCTGGAATATTTACTTCGTCTGCTTTGATCATTAGTTTCGATGTGGCATCGCCCAAAGTTGTTGAAATTACAGGTGTGAAGACACTCTTTAACGGTCCCCTATATGATGATCTCATTCTTGATGAAACACTCGTTCTTATGAGGGGGGAGATCAACCGTTTACTTTTTCAGCTAAAGCTAAGTATGAATGTCCGAGTGAGAAATTGATCATTGTCCTTTGTGACACGCATCCAGTGTCTTAACGCCCAGACGGTATATGCGTTTCTACACCGCAGTCTCGTTTCTCTGTCGAGCTGATGCTTTAAACCATCATCTAAGTCACGTGATAAAGGACAAGACGTCGAGTTTCTCTGATTACGCACTATATGAAGTGGAGCTGACATTTACAGTGTTTCTTATTCGTCAGTGAAATCAAGCACTAACTTTCATAAATGAATGGTGCAAAATGGCTCTAAGCACTATGGGACTTAATATCTGAGGTCATCAGTCCCCTAGAGTTAGAAAACCTAACTAACCTAAGGACATCACACACATCCATACCCGAGGCAGGTTTCAAACCTGCGGCCGTAGCAGCCGCGTAGTTCCGAACTGAAGCGCCTAGAACCGCTCGACCACAGCGGCCGGCTCACAAATAAATGATTTATTGTATTAGTATCACACATATAGCAATTGAGGTAACCTAGCTTCTTCGAAAATCGCAATATTAATATGATGGTTACCTTTTTTTTACATTTGGCCAGGCGAAAGCGTAACAAACAGTTTTGAACATTTTTACAAGCGGCAAAAATACAATTCCTCGGTGAATTCCTGTATTTGTTCCAATACGAGACGTTTAGTTCACCACTTCCACAGAAGCAGACGACGAAGTACCAGATTTGTGGGAATCATTTAGCTTCCTGACGCCTTCCAAGCAACACTTGCGAAATGTTTTATCATTCACACATAGGAAATGACACACGTTTCTATCCATAATGTCAGTTTTTTACGTAAAACAAGCGTTTGCGTTCTATGGTTTTTGCTTAATTCAATATATCCAGATACGAAGTCAGAGTGTCCATAATTAAAGTTTCAGTTTCAAAACACTGTAGAAAGAGGACTACAGCTCAGAATGACGTCATATTGGAGCAGCAAATTATCGACGCAGGTGAGAACGTCATGGAAAAGAAAAGAAAAGTAAAAGACAGATGAATCGCAACACGATGTCTATGGTCGGAGATGCACATTACATCATCCGCACTGTTCAATGCGCATCACTGCACAAGTTCGGCAGTCAAGTGTTTTGAGGTAAGCCCAGCCACCAGGACAAGATCGTACCACATTGGAAGGAAAAACTGTTCGGAGGATGACTCTTATAACTGTTATCTGGTTTCTGTACAAATTGTAAATAGCCTTTCGCTCCCTGTATTTTACCCCTGCCACATTTAGAATTTGAAAGAGAGTATTCTAGTCAACATTGTCAAAAATTTTCCCTAAGTCTACAAATGTTAGAAACGTAGGTTTGCCTTTCCTTAATATTTCTTGTAAGATAAGTCGTAGGGTCAGTATTGCCTCACGTGTTCCAACATTTCTATGGAATCCAAACTGATCTTCCCCGAGGTCGGCTTCTACAAGTTTCTCCATTCGTCTGTAAGGAATTCGCGTTAGTATTTTGCAGCTGTGATATATTAAACTGATAGTTCAGTAGTTTTCACATCTGTCAACACCTGTCGTTTCTAATTTTGTAATCGTTTTTTCCAGATCCTTAACAGACATCGGACCAATGAAACAACGCATTTTTTCAAATCCTTGAGCGACCGGAACTTCTGTAGTGCTACGGCCGCACAGTCACCATTCTTGTGAAAGAGCTTCTTCAGCTGAGCGCGATACTTCATGAAAACAGTCATGTTGGGCATCTCCGACGGAAACTGAGGAACATCGTGCCCGAGCGTCTGTTGATGTACACATCCTGACCCTTTTCTTTTTTTTCAAATATGACCTCTGTCGGAGCAGTGGTTCGCTCTCTAAAGCCTCTTGAAACTAGAAATTAAATTATGGTTGGTTGGTTGATACGGGGGAGTGCGCCAAACAGGATCAGCGGTCCCATCGAATAAGGGAAGGATGTGGAAGAAACTTGGCCACGTCCCTTGAAAGGAACCATCCTGGCATTTACCTGAAGCGATTTAGGGAAATCACTGAACACCTATGGCTGGCCAAGGGTTTGAACCGCCGTCCTCTCGAATGCGAGTCCAGTGAGATAAGCACTGCGCCACCTCACTCGGCTTTTAATTAGGGACATCCTGTACAATGTACTACAAAACGCTGATGATAGAAAAAATTCCTCTAGTGTGGCTCAACAACTTCTTCGGTCATCGAATTTTAGATCTGAAAACCAACGTACTTTTACAGCTCTGTTTTACACTGAAGAGCCAAAGGCACAGGTAGACCTGCCTAATATCGTGTAGGGTCTCTGCGACCACGCAGAAGTGCCGCAGCACGACGGGGCATGGACTCGACTAATGTCTGAAGTAGTGCTGGAGGGAATTGACACCAAGAATCATGCAGGGCTGTCCATAAATTAGAATGAGTACAGGGGGTGGAGATATCTTCTGAACAGCACGTTGCTCCATTTATGCTCAATAATGTTCATATCTGGGGAGTTTGGGAACAAGCGGAAATGTTTAAACTCAGAAGATTGTTCCTGGGGCCGCTCTGGAGCAATTATTGACATGTGAGGGGTCGCTTTGTCCAGTTAGAATTGACCAAGCCCGCCGGAATGAACAATGGACATGAATAAATGAAGGTGATCAGACAGGATGCTTACGTACGTGTCACCTGTCACAGTCGTATTTAAACGTATCAGGGGTCCCATATCACTCCAACTGTACACACCTCACATCATTTACAGAGCCTCCACCTGCTTGAACAGTACCCTGCTGACATGCAGGGTCCATGGATTCTTCAGGTTGTCTCCATACCAGCACACATCCAATTTGAAACGAGACTCGTCCCATCAGACAACATGTTTCCATTCATCAACAGTCCAATGTCGGTGTTGACGGGCCCAGGCGAAGCGTAAGGCTTTGTGTCGAGTAGTCGCGAAGGGTACACGAGTGGGCTCTCCGCTCCGAAAGCCCACATCGATGATGTTTCATCGAGTGGTTCGCACCCTGACACGTTTAACGATTCTCCTCAGTCGTCGTTGGTCTCGTTCCTGAAGGCTCTTTCTCTGGCCGCAGTGATTCGTGAAATGGTTGTACAGGAAAATCTCCACTTCATCGCTATCTCAGAGATGTATCACATCGCTCGTGCGCCGACTATAACACCACGTTCAGACTCAGTTAAAACTTGATAACCTACCATTGCAGCAGCAGTAACCACTCTAACAACTGTGCCAGACACTTGTTATCTTATATAGGCGTTGCCGACCGCAGCGCCATGTTCTGCCTGTTTACACATATCTGTATTTGATTACGCATGCCATTTTCTTTGGCGCTTCAGTGTATAATGATCCTTATCACTCAGTTCTTAATATTTAGACACAAGTAAGTATTCAAACACAGAAAACTACTCACATCTCCTTGATAACGATATCAGTCGCTAGTTTCAACCTGTAAATTTACTGATTTTATCTCGAAAAATATGTACGCAATTCCTCTTTGTGCTTTTTAAAACAAACAATCTTTCGGTACAATCATACACTGCCAAGATTGTATCATTGTAATACAGAAATGTTTACTGAAAATACAACAATTAAGATAAACTGAACAGTACTGCAGTAGTCGCCTGCAAATAGACGCCGCCGCTACTTAGCTGGTCGACACCGATGTTTCAATACAATGATATGCGCGACCTGCATTGTTTACGGTTTTAAGCCTTAACCACTGCGCTACCTCGGTCGTTTTTCTCTGATCAGATTACGCAGGACCATGAAGACAGCCTCTGAAGGTAGCGTTTTCTCCATAGTGTTGTCAGTTTACATTCTATTGAGAGTACTCGAATTTCGCACGAGCGTCAGTAATGCAAATCACAGCTCGGTGAGTGGACGGAATTAACACAACGGTGGAGAGCTGACGCCGGGGACTGGTTTGTGGCGACGCCTAGTTCCTTGTTTGCACTGCTCTCGGTTTTACTTGTCGTAGTCGTGCTAAGCCTCAGTGTCCGTTCAGGGTCAGTAGGTCGAGAGAGCTTACCGGCACTTCTGTATTTCTTTACTTCAGCTCGCCTGCTTACTAAGCGTCAATATTAGCAATGAAGGAAATAAATTTAGGAAAAGAGGCCACGATACTAATGAACTTTTGAGAATAATACTGTATACGTTGTATAGTTCTTTTTCCTATTTATTACATTATTGACATCAGGTCAGAAGGACATAGGATAATATTACAGCAGCAGAAAATGGTATATCTCGACTAGAGTTCGTTACAATTGGAAAGTAGAGCAGAGACTGAGTTACTCTGAAAAAATCGGTAAAGGGGAAAATTCTCACGAGAATCGGCAGCAAACCAATGACAACGACAATGGTTGAAGTATACAAGTCGACGTCACAGGCAGAAGATGATGAGAAGGACAACATATACGTGGATACTGAAGGCATAATTACGTAGATAAAGGGAGAGGAAAACCTAATAATCATGTTCAAAATGTTCAAATGTGTGTGAATTCTTAAGAAACCAAACTGCTGAGGTCTTCGGTCCCTAGACTTACACACTACTTATTCAAACTTACGCTAAGAACACACACATCCATGCCCGAGGGAGGACTTCGAACCTCTGGTGGGAGGGGCCTCACAATCCGTTACATGGCGCCTCAAACCGAGCGGCCAATAATTATGGGCGACAGGAAGAAACAGTAGATAGAGCAACGGAAGGATATGACTTTGCTAGTACGAATGAGACAATAGAAAGAGTGAGTTCTACAATACATTTCAGCTAGCAATAGCCAATAAAGTGTTTAAATATCGCCAGAGGAACAATTATACTTGAAATAGGACTGGAGAGAAGGGAAATTTCCTGCTGTACTACATTATGGCCAGTCATTAATCCCGAAATCAGATACTCCTTTATAAGACGTAACTAGGGACAAAAATAGGTCGCAGCTGCTGGTTGTGAACAGTAACAGAATCTACTGGTTGAGGATTTCCCGAATGACTAGTTGCAAATATATTTTACTGATGAGACGTTGAACGTCTTGAAATTTCCGCAATATTTTGCTGGCGCAATTGACAGATATCTTCAGGTTCAAATGGTTCAAATGGCTCTGAGCACTATGGGACTCAACTGCTGAGGTCATTAGTCCCCTAGAACTTAGAACTAGTTAAACCTAACTAACCTAAGGACATCACAAACATCCATGCCCGAGGCAGGATTCGAACCTGCGACCGTAGCGTTCTTGCGGTTCCAGACTGCAGCGCCTTCAACCGCACGGCCACTTCGGCCGGCTATCTTCAGGTGACAGGAAGATGTCGGTCACTCGTGCCCACGAAATATTGTTGGAATTTCGCAGCGACATCCGACGTCTCGGCCGAGAGCCATATTTACAATTAACAAGATCGTCAATAACTGAAGTACTGAAGAATGATGTTATGCTTCTGAATTTCTATAAGGAACACAGTAAGCATTTCAGTTGAAGAGCAATGAAACTTTTATCATTTATAATTCCCTCTGTAATATATACAGTGCTTGATACACACAGGCAGACATGGAATATAGTGATGATGAAATAGTACAGTATTATAGCATATATATTAGCGGAGTGTGAAAACAGAGAGAGAGAGAGAGAGAGAGAGAGAGAGAGAGAGAGAGAGAGAGAGATAAAATTTACCAGCAAGACGGCACAGTATTAGACGTAAACATTAATTACGAAAACAACTACAGCTTAAAATACTGCGAGTCTACAATATTGAAAGTAATCACAGGCATACACGTTTTCAAGTAATAAGTAACGTTCGCCATCTACCTTGCATGTTGGAGCACAAAATTGTGCATTAACAAGCGAGATCTGAAAATGCACTATAACTCTTTTTGAAGCGCTGTTCTTTCGAAATGTTGTTGTTGTTGTGGTCTTCAGTCCTGAGACTGGTTTGATGCAGCTCTCCATGCTACTCTATCCTGTGCAAGCTTCTTCATCTCCCAGTACCTACTGCAACCTACATCCTTCTGAATCTGCTTAGTGTATTCATCTCTTGGTCTCCCTCTACGATTTTTACCCTCCATGCTGCCCTCCAATGCTAAATTTGTGATCCCTTGGTGCCTCAAAACATGTCCTACCAACCGATCCCTTCTTCTAGTCAAGTTGTGCCACAAACTTCTCTTCTCCCCAATCCTATTCAATACCTCCTCATTAGTTACGTGATCTACCCACCTTATCTTCAGCATTCTTCTGTAGCACCACATTTCGAAAGCTTCGATTCTCTTCTTGTCCAAACTAGATATCGTCCATGTTTCACTTCCATACATGGCTACACTCCATACAAATACTTTCAGAAACGACTTCCTGACACTTAAATCTATACTCGATGTTAACAAATTTCTCTTCTTCAGAAACAATTTCCTTGCCATTGCCAGTCTACATTTTATATCCTCTCTACTTCGACCATCATCAGTTATTTTACTCCCTAAATAGCAAAACTCCTTTACTACTTTAACTGTCTCATTTCCTAATCTAATTCCCTCAGCATCACCCGACTTAGTTCGACTACATTCCATTATCCTCGTTTTGCTTTTGTTGATGTTCATCTTATATCCTCCTTTCAAGACACCGTCCATTCCGTTCAACTGCTCTTCCAAGTCCTTACAATGTCATCGGGAAACCTCAAAGTTTTTACTTCTTCTCCATGAATTTTAATATCTACTCCGAATTTTTCTTTTGTTTCCTTTACTGCTTGCTCAATATACAGATTGAATAACATCGGGGAGAGGCTACAACCCTGTCTCACTCCATTCCCAACCACTGCTTCCCTTTCATGCCCCTCGACTCTTATAACTGCCATCTGATTGCTGTACAAATTGTAAATAGCCTTTCGCTCCCTGTATTTTATACCTGCCACCTTCAGAATTTGGAAGAGAGTATTCCAGTTAACATTGTCAAAAGCTTTCTCTAAGTCTACAAATGCTAGAAACGTAGGATTGCCTTTTCTTAATCTTTCTTCTAAGATAAGTCGTAAGGTTAGTATTGCCTTACGTGTTCCAACATTTCTACGGAATCCAAACTGATCTTCCCCGAGGTCCGCTTCTACCAGTTTTTCCATTCGTCTATAAAGAATTCGCGTTAGTATTTTGCAGCTGTGACTTATTAAACTGATAGTTCGGTAATTTTCACATCTGTCAACACCTGCTTTCTTTGGCATTGGAATTATTATATTCTTCTTGAAGTCTGAGGGTATTTCGCCTGTCTCATACATCCTGCTCACCAGATGGTAGAGTTTTGTCATGACTGGCTCTCCCAAGGCCATCAGTAGTTCTAATGGAATGTTGTCTACTCCCGGGGCCTTGTTTCGACTCAGGTCTTTCAGTGCTCTGTCAAACTCTTCACGCAGTATCTTATCTCCCATTTCATCTTCATCTACATCCTCTTCCATTTCCATAATATTGTCCTCAAGTACATCGCCCTTGTATAAACCCTCTATATATTCCTTCCACCTTTCTGCCTTCCCTTCTTTGCTTAGAACTGGGTTGCCATCTGAGCTCTTGATATTCATACAAGTGGTTCTCATCTCTCCAAAGGTCTCTTTAATTTTCCTGTAGGTAGTATCTATCTTACCCCTAGTGAGACAAGCCTCTACATCCTTACATTTGTACTCTAGCCATCCCTGCTTAGCCATTTTGCACTTCCTGTCGATCTCATTTTTGAGACGTTTGTATTCCTTTTTGCCTGCTTCATTTACTGCATTTTTATATTTTCTCCTTTCATCAATTAAATTCAATATTTCTTCTGTTACCCAAGGATTTCTATTAGCCCTCGCCTTTTTACCTACTTGATCGTCTGCTGCCTTCACTACTTCATCTCTCAGAGCTACCCATTCTTCTTCTACTGTATTTCTTTCCCCCATTCCTGTCAATTGTTCCCTTATGCTCTCCCTGAAACTCTGTACAACCTCTGGTTCTTTCAGTTTATCCAGGTCCCATCTCCTTAGATTCCCACCTTTTTGCAGTTTCTTCAGTTTCAATCTGCAGTTGATAACCAATAGATTGTGGTCAGAAACCACATCTGCCCCTGGAAATGTCTTACAATTTAAAACCTGGTTCCTAAATCTCTGTCTTACCATCATATAATCTATCTGATACCTTTTAGTACCTCCAGGATTCTTCCAGGTATACAACCTTCTTTTATGATTCTTGAACCAAGTGTTAGCTATGATTAAGTTATACTCTGTGCAAAATTCTACAAGGCGGCTTCCTCTTTCATTTCTTCCCCCAATCCATATTCACCTACTATGTTTCCTTCTCTCCCTTTTCCTACTGACGAATTCCATTCACCAATGACTATTAAATTTTCGTGTCCCTTCACTACCTGAATAATTTCTTTTATCTCGTCATACATTTCATCTAATTCTTCATCATCTGCAGAGCTAGTTGGCATATAAACTTGTACTACTGTAATAGGCATGAGCTTTGTGTCTATCTTGGCCACAATAATGCGTTCACTATGCTGTTTGTAGTAGCTAACCCGCACTCCTATTTTATTATTCATTATTAAACCTACTCCTGCATTACCCCTATTTGATTTTGTATTTATAACCCTGCAATCACCTGATCAAAAGTCTTGTTCTTCCTGCCACCGAACTTCACTAATTCCCCCTATATCTAACTTTAACCTATCCATTTCCATTTTTAAATTTTCTAACCTACCTGCCCGATTAAGGGATCTGACATTCCACGCTCCGATCCGTATAATGCCAGTTTACTTTCTCCTGATAACGACGTCCTCTTGAGTAGTCCCCGCCCTGAGATCCGAATGGGGGACTATTTTACCTCCGGAACATTTTACCCAAGAGGACGCCATCATCATTTAATCATACAGTAAAGCTGCATGTCCTCGGGAAAAATTACGGCTGTAGTTTTACCTTGCTTTCAGCCGTTCGCAGTACCAGCACAGCAAGGCCGTTTTGGTTAGTGTTACAAGGCCAGATCAGTCAATCATCCAGATTGTTGCCCCTGCAACTACTGAAAAGGCTGCTGCCCCTCTTCAGGAACCACATGTTTGTCTGGCCTCTCAACAGATACCCCTCCGTTGTGGTTGCACCTACGGTACGGCCATCTGTATCGCTGAGGCACGCAAGCCTCCCCACCAACGGCAAGGTCCATGTTTCATGGGGGGTCTTTCGAAATATATGGAACAAAATCGAGGCACCAAGACTCATCGACTTGATCCATGTCTTCCCGTACCAAATTCTAGTTTAACATCAATTCCAAACCACCCGTTTTGAAACTTTGTTACGTTTCAACAGCTCAGCTTTTCAGAATGAGATTTCCACTCTGCAGCGGAGTGTGCGATGTTATGAAACTTCCTGGCAGATTAAAACTGTGTGCTGGACCGAGCCTCGAACTCGGGACGTTAGCCTTTTGCAGGCAAGTGCTCTACCAACTGAGCTATACAAGCAGCTTGGGTAGCTAAGTCGGTAGGGCACTTGCCCGCGAAAGGCAAAGGTCCCGAGTTCGAGGCTCGGTCCGGCACACAGTCTTAATCTGCCAGGAAGTTTCAGCTCAGCCTTTCCTCAAAAACGCTTTCATATATGTAATGTTTGCAAGATATCTTTCTTCAGAACGTTTTCAGTCAAAATACATGCATAATGTCTGCATTGAATGCTGTTGCAAAAAAAACTGAAGCATTAAGATGGGACCGCTACCTAATCTTTTCCATACTAAGTTCGAAGTCTGAGAAATACGTAAAATTCATGTAGGCGAACTCGTGCCCCTGTGCGCAAGCAGCCTGATGGGGAAAGGTCAAAATGCTCCACATAGTGGATACCCCTACTACTCTCCAACAAATCTTTCAGGACGTTGAGGGTAAGTTCTACTCTGAGAAGTTCCACACGACAGGAAATCATGGCAGGCGGCACCAAGCCTGTTACATGACCACACCCTATATATGTAGGGTGTTACAAAAAGGTACGGCCAAACTTTCAGAAAACATTCCTCACACACAAATAAAGAAAAGATATTATGTGGACATGTGTCCGGAAACGCTTAATTTCCATGTTAGAGCTCATTTTAGTTTCGTCAGTATGTACTGTACCTCCTCGATTCACAGCCAGTTGGCCCAAATGAAGGAAGGTAATGTTGACTTCAGTGCTTGTGTTGACATGCGACTCATTGCTCTACAATACTAGCATGAAGCACATCAGTACGTAGCATCAACAGGTTAGAGTTCATCACGAACGTGGTTTTGCAGTCAGTTCAATGTTTACAAATGCGGAGTTGGCAGATGCCCATTTGATGTATGGATTAGCACGGGGCAATAGCCATGGCGCGGTACGTTTGTATCGAGACAGATTTCCAGAACGAAGGTGTCCCGACAGGAAGACGTTCGAAGCAATTGACCGGCGTCTTAGGGAGCACGGAACATTCGAGCCTATGACTCGCGACTGGGGAAGACCTAGAACGACGAAGACACCTGCAATGGACGAGGCAATTCTTCGTGCAGTTGACGATAACCCTAATGCCAGCGTCAGAGAAGTTGCTGCTGTACAAGGTAACGTTGACCACGTCACTGTATGGAGAGTGCTACGGGAGAACCAGTTGTTTCCGTATCATGTACAGCGTGTGCAGGCAATATCAGCAGCTGATTGGCCTCCACGGGTACACTTCTGCGAATGGTTCATATATATATATGTCACCTAACATTACCGCTGGATATATTTCGTAAACCACATCAAATACTGACGAACCGATTCCACAGACCACCACATCAAATACTGACGAACCGATTCCACAGACCGAACGTGAGGAGAGGAGCTAGTGTAATTGTTTAATACAAACCATACAAAAATGCACGGAAGTATGTTTTTTAACACAAACCTACGATTTTTTAAATGGAACCCCGTTAGTTTTGTTAGCACATCTGAACATATAAACAAATACCTAATCAGTGCCGTTTGTTGCATTGTAAAATCTTAATTACATCCGGAGATATTGTAACCTAAAGTTGACGCTTGAAACCTCCAACGTTCAGTTGCGTGTTGTAACAAACACGGGCCACTGTCTGCGAGCAGCATCTGCAGGGACACGTTTACGATGACGACCGTGTTTACGAGTGTGGCTCTAGTGTACTGTTGTGGTTTGGTCTAGCTGTCGCAGTGTCCGCATGTAGCGCTTGCTGCTATTGTTATTCTGCATTCGTCTCCGCACGCAGACCAACTGTAGTACACCGTGTTACCAGACGTCTGTAATAGTGTAGTGTTGTAGGAACTGTGACAATGGTGTATTCGAACTCTGAAAAGGCGGAGATGATACTCATCTATGGCGAGTGTCGACGAAATGCAGATGAAGCCTGCAGGGTGTATGCAGAACGGTACCCAGACAGAGAGCATCCAACGTGCCGCACATTGCAAAACATCTACCGCCAATTGTATGCAACAGGTATGGTCGTAGCACGCAAAGGGGTCCATAACAGGCCCGTCACAGGAGAAGCGGGTGCAGTTGGTGTGTTAGCTGCTGTTGCCAGGAACCCACACATGAGTACACGGGACATTGCGAGAGCCGGTGAACTGAGTCAAAGTAGTGTCATGCGCATGCTGCATCGTCACCGCTTTCACACGTTTCATGTGTCGCTACATCAGCAATTACATGGTGATGATTTAAATCATCGAGTGCAATTCTGGCAATGGGCATTAACAGAGAATGCGTTGCTGTTCTACCTGTTTACCGATGAAGCGGGTTTCACAAACCACGGGGTAGTGAATCTACGGAACATGCTCTACTGGTCCGTGGACAATCCTCGCTGGCTCAAACAGGTAGAGCGACAGCGACCGTGGACTGTAAATGTATGGTGCGGAATCATTGGCGACCACCTCATTGGTCCTCACTTCATTGCAGGGGCCCAAACAGCTGCAACATACATCGCGTTTCTACAGAATGATCTGCCAACGTTGCTCGAAAATGTCCCACTGGAAACGCGTCGACGTATGTGGTATCAGCATGATGGTGCACCTGCACATTCCGCAATTAACACTAGGCTGACTCTTGACAGGATGTTCGACGGGCGTTTCATAGGACGTGGAGGACGCATAAATTGGCCAGCCCGTTCTCCTGATCTTACACTTCTGGACTTCTTTCTGTGGGGTACGTTAAAGGAGAATGTGTACCGTGATGTGCCTACAACCCCAGAGGATATGAAACAACGTATTGTGGCAGCCTGCGGCGACATTACACCACATGTACTGAGGCGTGTACGACATTCATTACGCCAGAGATTGTAATTGCGTGCAGCAAATAGTGCCCACCACATTGAACATCTATTGGCCTGACATGTCGGCACACACTCTATTCCACTCCGTAATTGAAAACGGAAACCACGTGTATACGTGTACCTCACCCCTCATGGTAATGTACATGTGCGTCAGTGAGAAAGACCAATAAAAAGGTGTTAGCATGTGGACGTAATGTGCTGTTCCAGTCTCTTCTGTACCTAAGGTCCATCACCGTTCCCTTTGGATCCCTACGTAATTCGGTGCTCTCCGATACACACGATCGAACAGCGGAGGAGTGGTACTCAAGCGTCAATTTTAGGTTACAATATCTCCGGACGTAATTAACATTTTACAATGCAACAAATGGCACTGATTACGTATTTGTTTATATGTTCAGATTTGCTAACAAAACTAACGTGGTTCCATTTAAAAAAACGTAGGTTTGTGTTGAAAAACATACTCCCGTGCATTTTTTTATGGTTTGTATTAACCAGTTACACTAGCCCCTCTCCTCACGTTCGGTCTGCGGAATCGATTCGTCAGTATTTGATGTGGTTTACGAAATATATCCAGCGGTAGCGTTAGGTGACTCACCCTGTTTATATATACGAAATATTTCCAGCGGTAATGTTAGGTGACTCACCCTGTATATATAACGTAACTGTTACGGAGGTGAAAAAGATATGATTATAAAGAAGTAACCCTGAATGCTTGTTGATTGATTTTAGTAAACTCTTCACATAGATAATACAGCCATTTTAAATAAGATAATTGTGAAATCCGGTATTGTAATTAGCTTGGAGTATTCACAGTTTTGGAGACTCTCTCAGTTTATATCTATAGGGCAAGGAAAACGAAGACAATGCGTTTCCTACCAGCGCCACCTCCTGACTAGCACTTGTGTTTAACATTCGAACCGAATCTGCAGTTTTTAACTTTTCAGGCGAGTTTGCAGTTGACGCCCCACTTCGTCATAGATTTTATTGCTACTGACGCTGGAGTTTGTTTCACAAGTTCTAAGTCTGGCGGCTGGGCTCTTAGGTTTATTTATTGCTTTTGAGCATTTTTACAGAATCTAATGATGGCGGTAGCTGAGACGTGTTAATAATACAATAAAAAGAAAAGCACATTAAGAGAGTTAGACACGTTTTCTTCGCAACCTTAAATATATAAGGACAGCTTACTACATGAAAGTTTTGCTGCATCTTTTGTGTAAGGGAACGGGTTGTACCTAGACTATAGTGTATCTAGGAACATATGATGTTTTCTCGTTTGTAGTTGATTGATTTTAGAATGACGGAATGCGCACTAGAGGCCATCATAAGCAATTTCCACGGTTTCTACAGTTTTTGTTGTTGTTAGGCATGAGACGGTGTTTCGCGTAGCATTTATAAATATTCCACGTTCTACGCATTTAAGTGCTGTATAATGTGTTAAAGCAATTTGGAATGTATTGTTAATTCTTCAGTTACAGAAATTTCTGGTGGGTAAAATTCTACACAAACACCATAACGTGTGGGCGATGGAGCCATAAGTCATGGGAGTGCATCATTTGTATCTTGAAATGGAATGTCTTCTAGCATGGAACATGTGGTATTTGCAAATGAACTGTATTTCCTTGATATTTTAACAATTTGACATGTCTTGAAAATGGAAAAATTGTGATAGTTTCCAGTAGCTTTTATTTCACAGTTTAGGCCTATTTATCTTATAATTGGCTTTTGATAATACTTAATTTGAGTTTCTCCTCCTTATTAATGATGTCGTCATTTGTAAATTTCAATATGTTGCTAATTCACCAATCGCGAGGCTATCTGGAATAAATAATCCCTCGTTCGTGACATATCGGCATACAGAATACTATGATGGTGTCTTTTTATTTCTGGCGAAAGTAAATTTCACAAACGAGGGAATTAAAGGACGCGACTCGTGAGACGTCAGATGGCATTACCATACGTTTCTTTCTGTTGATTGGATGGAATGCACGACAACCCACTTTTGCAGGTAAGTGGTTTTTTTTTGTCAGTTTTACTAGCAAGTGTTCCTCGTCTCCAAACTTACTGTAGCTGCCAGAGATACGGAGCTCGTTGCCCAATCACTTTGGCTTTCATTCTGCTGGTATGAGTCAGAGAGTACGAATAATAATTCATTTTGCAATGTGTTTGCAGGCACGTAAGAAAATAGGCACGACACATCTCTTAAAATGTTGAGAAGGACATCCAGTATTTATGACGAAACATCCGATTACTTCCTGCAGATTTCAGTAGATTATTTTGATCTGTAAGCTCTTCTAAATGGTAGTTCATAGGCTGACAGGATCCTTTTTCAGTAAACTGCTATCTTGTTTCCCACTGCATAGATCAGTTTGTAGACAAGATAGTCATTCTACATCTGAATCAGTACTCTCTCCTGCCATCTTACAGTGTGTGACAGAGGGCACTCTCGGTACCACTGCCATGTTTCATGAACGAATAATGCATGGAGAGGAAGATAGTCGGCACGCTATTGTATGAGCTCTAGTTTCTCTTACTTTCTAATTGTGGTAACACTACCACACGCTACTTCCTCAAAGCATATGTCTGGCATATATTATGCCACATGCATTACGATTTTTTTTTACCATGATGTAGACTGATAATCACAAGGGGCGAAATCGCTGCACCATGAAACAAAGTGGTTATTTCAAAATACAATAGCCTATGCGGAAAAAATTACCCTCATCGGTGTATATTTTAGAGACGATCGATTATGGTCTATGATCAGACCATTATCGGCTCCACTGTACCAAACAAGAACAAAAGCACATATAATAAATTGTGTTACTTTAAGGTATGCAGCTATTGTATGATATAAAATATTAAATGCATCACATCTTGTTAACCGTAAAAAAGTAATTATAAAAACATCTCAGCTATGCATTTGCGTAATTGAAATAACAGTTAACAGATGTACATCGTTACATGCCTAACAGTAGCTGTACATACGCAATATATAACAGTTAACAGATGTACATCGTTACATAACTAACAGTAGCTGTACATACCTAATATGTATGTCCATGTAACCTCATAGTCATTTATAGGTGGTAATCTCAAGCACTGATTCAATGAAGCATTTAAGGTATTGGAAAGATATGCCAACTACTGGTTAGATCTGTTGTGAATACAATATAAGTGTTAACATTACACATAATTACAAAAGCTAAATGCATCTACCATGTAACAAAATTAATAATTCAGTTACAAACCATTTACTTTTTATGGTTACTATATAACGCTATTGAAAATACAGACAGACACAATTTAGTGTAACCAACACTTAAAGTAATACAGGCACTAGTCACACAGATAACACTTTCATGTTCTGCAATCTCGACTGAAATCCAGATTATTTTTTCCTCTCCACATGGGTACATATCCACTTATCATACATAGTTAATAATCGTTATAATTGATTATCATCATTAGATTTTTATTTCTAGTACCTTGCCTGTGGAGCTTAGTACCCATTTATAGTCACGTGGTATATTACTGAAGAGGATGCCTATCTACTACCATACCAAACATACACAGAGCATTTAAGAATCATCACATTTTACACCAAACCTCCAGAGTGCCAATGTATGTCAACAGTCTATGTCATAACAGTTCGTAACTTGGATTATAATCTACGTACATTCTTAATTTGTCCAGCTACGTTATGTAGCAATGAATGATTTGCTCCTGTATTATTAATCATAAAAATGGGAGTGGCTATGAATCACGTATCATCTAAAATGCTTTTAAGGTCACCTAATTGTCTTCTGTGGCATCACTGTAGTTTCTAAATAATGAGGTGTTGTTACTGATAAAGTTCGCCTGAGTATAAAAGAAAGAAATTTTCTACGGCACCTATTGGGTGAATGTACCCACAATTTTGTAACGTAGATATCTATTGCTATTGGTTACCTCTATCAGGCTAATAATTCTGCTACAATGATCTATTGATTTACTAACCAGCCACAGTTACATAACTTTTCTTCACAAAGAAAACTGAAGGTCGCACTCAAGAATCTTATCAGTAACAAAAAGACATCTAAGGAGCTCTATATGCTGGGAATTGCAGGGTGAGCTGAAATTCCTAAAGCCATTCATCACTGACGCAGATGCCACTAACAGAAAAACGTCTTGCAAAAGCCATAACATCTGGGCTATGAAGCAATGGAAGAAAGTCATTTTGTCAGGAGAGTCCTGTTTCACACTTTCCAAATTCTAGCCGAGTTTACTTCCTAAAAGTTAGACATGGTGGAGTGTCGGTGATAATTTGGGTACTCATGTCCTGGTATTTCATGGCCCCATGGCTACTCTGCAAGGTAGCACTATTCCCAAGAATTGTCTGACTCTTCTGGCTGATCGAGTTCACTCCGTGGTACAGTGTTTGTTCTCCAACGATTATGCTGCGCTCGAAGACGACACAGCCCCTGTTCACATTGCTCACATCGTCAACGACTAGTTTTGTGAGCACGACGAAAAATTGTCGCACCTTCCCTATCCACCACCGTCATCAGATATCAATATTACTGAGCCTTTCCTGTTTACTGGGGAGATAACGATGCGTAATAGTCATCTACCTCCGTCATTGTTACCTGAATCTGCCACTGTTTCGCAGGAAGAATAGTACATGGTTCCCCTGGAAACAGGGCCTATATTCATTCATTCCGGGAGTACTGAAAGCTTCTAGAGTGCCAACGGTTGTGTTATCCTGCTTAGGCGTGGTGGAGCGTTGTGCTTATGGTGTTTCCATATTTTTATTCACCCTCTGTATCTTGAATAGTTTTGTCCATGATTACAGGTACACGGCTTCATATGTTCAAGATAATTTGAAATGCTGGAAAGACAAACTAGCTTCGCGAAATGTTTATTTATAATCAATTTCCACAAAACAAAAACATATTCATCCACTTCACCATGGTGTCGTCAGTGTTGTCACTGTACTATTTATTAGAAGTGAACAATCTGAATTATTTTTTCCTGCCACACTGTCCGTAACTGTCCTAACTCATACAAGACTCTCCAGAACTACACACAACCGTCCACCTTCAGCTAAAGCTGAAGCGGCTTCTCTTACTGTGCTGGCTTGTAGAGTCATTCTTATGGTGTTAACCGAGAATTTCGAATTGTGTTATAAATCAAAATTATCATTTCTACAGTTTCCAGTGGCATTGAAATCGAGTTTTCAGTATGTTTGTGTGGATCTGAATGGAATTCTGGGGCCTTCACAGACTGCCCGTGTGTCTGCAATTAAATCATGTTTATAACATGTTTATCCTCCTCAGGGGACACCGCCTTAACGTAGCACGTAGTTTGGTTCGATGAGGAGTGTGAGGAAGCTATCAGGGAGAGACAACGGGCCCAACTACTGTGGATACAAAGTAATATGCAAGAAAAAGAAAAATTAAAATTCGAAAAAATGCGACGGCAGACACAAGCCACACTGAGGAAAGCAAAGAGAAAATTTGTAAACAGCATCATGGAGGAAGCTCAACAAGACTTTCATTGAAGTAGGTATAAAGAACTTTATAGAAAAGTGAAAAGTTTTAAACGAGGGACATACCATCAACACAAATTCTTAACTTACGAGTTGAACTGGAAAGGAAAGGACTAGTAGTGGTACAAGGTACTCTCCGCCAAGCAATATACGGTGGCCTGTGGAGTACGTATGTAGATGTAGATGTAGCGCAAATTATTTTGTAAAGCTATCGATGCTGTAATTGATTAATTGTAATTAGACATTGCCATTTGTATTAAATAAATTACGTGTATGAAAGTATTTCGACCTTCTACATAGATTACATCAGAATTGCTTCGGAATCTTTTCAAAGAGAGTGGCAAAAAGTAATTCCAGCAGTAATCTTAACCCTCACAAAATGTGTTATATCACTGGGAATAAGAGCTGGTTCTGACCTCCGACGAATGTTGATAATTTCTATACGAGATACCAAATATTAAAACTTGAATCACGCAAATAAAACTGATAAAGTAACATGTGGGTACATAGAATGATATGGAAAGAGGCTAATAATTTCAACCAATTTTATGTAGTAGCCTAAAGTACGTGTTTCATTACGGGAAAATGTTTCGCTCTGTTTAACAAAGAAGTTCCCGTCTGTAGAAATCCATTAGCCTTTGCTGTCAAAAAAGACCGGAGAATTCGGTAGTATTACATCACAATATTTAATAAGCTACTTGCTTCGCTGCCGGCCAGTGTGGCCGTGCGGTTAAAGGAGCTTCAATCTGGAACCGCGTGACCGCTACGGTCGCAGGTTCGAATCGTGCTTCGGGCATGAATGTGTGTGATGTCCTTAGGTTAGTTAGGTTTAAGTAGTTCTAAGTTCTAGGGGACTGATGACCACAGAAGTTAAGTCCCATAGTGCTCAGAGCCATTTGAACCATTTGAACTTGCTTCGCTGGTAAACAGTTGATTAATGTGGGAAAAATATTGATACAGCGTATTTTTTTTCGGTATCGTATCGTAGCGCACTGTCATGTCCCTTCGCACTTAGGTTCATCCGGTGAGCCTACGCGTTCTTCACTAGGTAATAGCGGATTACTACGCTACGTTTTAAAACGCGGATTACTAGCATCCATTGAAAAATTTAAATCATTCTTCTTTACACGTCTGGTAGTTACATAAATACATTCACACAAAAAGGACCTTCATTTGCAGCCCAGCCGTGGCGATCGGCTGAGTGGCAGACGAACCGCGGTTTGGACTGATTACACCCCGCCAGTCGGCAGTAATCAAACGCCCTTCATAATTAGGCACCGCGCTCGAGTTTCAGGGAGTGGGTGGTTCCGATTGGCAGTATTGTCCGCTAATTGCAGCGAAATAAGCCGAAGCACGCCCGCCGCTCGTGACTGGTGGCCATCCGCCCTGCTTCGCGCTTGACCCCGGGGTCAGCACGCGGTCCGCGGCCGTGACGGCAAAATCGCGCTCGAATCCATTCCAAAGCCGCTGAACAGCGAGTGTTGGCCAGTTAGTCGTGATTCTCTCGCGTGCAAGGGTGGGGTGGTGGGGGGGGGGGTGGGGGGGGGTGGGGTACGGGGGGTCGGGGGGTCGGGGGGGCGGGGGGCGGGGGGGCGGGGAGGCGGGGGTGGAGGGGAGACAGGATAGATCTCCACTAACCCCTCCCTATCCCCTCCCACCTACTTGTCGTCGAGGCACCTTGTAAGTAGACTGTTTAGATTTTTATGTTGGTAACGTCACCTAGCGCTCTGTGTGAAAATCACTGGCTATGCCGTGTGCAGTCCGTGGCTGGTGGGCATTGTTGAAATGGTCCCTATTGTAGTGTTGGGCAGTTGGCTGTTGACAGCGCGTAGCGTTGCGCAGTTGGAGGTGAGCCGCCAGCAGTGGTGGATGTGGGGAGAGAGATGGCGGAGTTTTGAGAGCGGATGATCTGGACGTGTGTCCATTAGAAAGAGTAAATTTGTATTATTGGATGTCATGAACTGATGCATATATATGATGTCCTTTGAACATTATTAAGGTAAATACATTGTTTGTTCTCTATCAAAATCTTTCATTTGCTAACTATTCCTATCAGTACTTAGTGCTTCAGTAGTTAGAATCTTTTATTTAGCTGGCAGTATTGGCGCTCGCTGTATTGCAGTAGTTCGAGTAACGATGATTTTTGTGAGGTAAATGATTTATGAAAAGTATAGGTTATTGTTAGTCAGGGCCATTCTTTTGTAGGGATTTTTCAAAGTTGGATTGCGTTGCGCTAAAAAATATTGTTTGTCAGTTTAAGCACAGTCATTTATAAATTTTCTAAGGGGACGTTTCAACCTTAACAATTTAATATAAAAAGCTGGATTGATAAGTCTATGAATTGGTAAGCAGTATGGATGTGAACAGGTAGGCAGATAGGTAGGTAGGTCAGCTTTTTTCTGCCCAATTCGGTTGAAACAAACGCAGAATTTGTGGTGGAATATCGTAGCCTTTAAGGTGCACTTCAGCAGAAAGCTGTCATTGGTTTCGTTTGGCAGAAAACCGGAGCATGGCAGACATTCATAGGCGCTTGCAGGATGTCTGCGGGGACCTGACAGTGAGCATGCTGAGTCGTTGGGCGGGGCGTCGCACGAACCTGTCAGATAGTGATTCTCTCGCGTTCGAGAGGGGGGGAGGTAAGATCTCCATAAATGACCTTGTGGAAAACATCGGAAGTCCACTGAGGCTTTTTGCGGATGATGCTGTGGTATATCGAGAGGTGATAAGAATGGAAAATTGTACTGAAATGCGTGCAGGAGGATCTGCAACGAATTGACGCATGTTGTAGGGAATGGCAATTGAATCTCAATGTAGACAAGTGTAATGTGCTGCGAATACATACACAGAGAGATCCTTTATCATTTAGCTACACTATAGCAGGTCAGCAACTGGAAGCAGTTAATTCCATAAATTATCTGGGAGTAGGTATTAGGAGTGATTTAAAATGGAATGATAATATAAAGTTGATCGTCGGTAAATCAGATGCCAGACTGAGATTCGTTGGAAGAATCCTAAGGAAATGCAATCCGAAAACAAAGGAAGTAGATTACAGTACCCTTGTTCGCCCACTTCTTGAATACTGCTCACCAGTGTGGGGTCCGTAGCAGATAGGGTTGATAGAAGAGAGATAGAGAAGAACCAACGGAGAGCAGCGCGCTCCGTTACAGGATCATTTAGTAATCGCGAAAGCGTTACGGAGATGATAGATAAACTCCAGTGGAAGACTCTGCAGGGGAGACGCTCAGTAGCTCGGTACGTGCTTTTGTTGAAGTTTCGAGAACATACCTTCACCGATGAGTCAAGCAGTATATTGCTCCTTCCTACGTATTTCTCGTGAAGAGACCATGAGGATAAAATCAGAGAGATTAGAGCCCACACAGAGGCATACCAACAATCTTTATTTCCACGAACAATACGAGACTGGAAGAAGGGAGAGCCGATAGAGGTATTTAAAGTTCCCTCCACCACACACCGTAGATGTAGATCTTCCGCACGCCGACCGGCCGCTTACAGCAGTGACTGCAGAAATGTTGGAACGTGCGAACACTCACATTCCAGGTGATCGATAGATCACAATCAAACACCTAGCTACTCAACTGGCCGTCTCTATATGCAGTGCTGACATGCTCCTCCACCAGCCGGGGTACTCAAAGGTGTGTGTCCATTGGGTTCCTAATCCCCAACAGAAGACCATCAGGGAGGGGGGGGGGGCAGTTTCCTGCGTGTTACGAGGCTGATCGCGATAATTTTTTGACGAACATCGACACAGGCGATGAAACATGGATTCATCACTACGAATGGGACACAAAATGGCAATCCATTGAGTGGCGCCTCATCATCTCGCCTCCTCAGCAGGTAAAGTCATGGCGAATGTCTCCCGCAACTCTGAAGGGGCTATTCTCCCTCTATCCTCAGGAAAGCGAAGAAACAACATCAACCGTGTTCATTGCCACAACAGTGGAAACGAGCTTCTCCTCCTCCATGACAAGGCAAGACCTTACAAAAGCGTTCTCACCCGAAAGGAATTCACTAAAACTTCATTGGAAGCCCTGATCTCGTACCATCCGACTTCCATCTGTGTGGCTCAATGTAGGACTCGCTCCGCGGGAAGCAGTACGCGGATGATGGGACGGTTATTGATGCAGCAAGTTCTTTGCTCCGACGCAACCAGAAGAGTGGTGCCACGGGTACAGCCCTTCCCAGTAAGGTGGCGTAAGGCCATCGCATTGAACGGAGATTATGTTGAAAAACAGGGTTTTGTAGCGAAAAGAGTGAGGAATATTATAGTGTTTTGGAATACTGAATAAAACTAAGAAGATTACAAAAAAAAAAAATATGTGTTGTATTATTTATTGAACACCACTCGTCACTGATGGGAAATCATCTGCTGAAATCGAAGTGATATCTAGGATTCCCCTAGGAACACTTAAAAAGTATGAAATGCTCTCCATGAGTAATACAATAATTTCTTTAATTTTCGGTTAAATGATGAATAACACAATTTTAACTGTTGTCCATTCAGTTAAACAACTTGGAATTTAAATTACCAGCAAAGTAAATAGGAATCATCACATGCAAAAGTTGTGGGTAAGTCGAGAAAAAGACTGCGTTTTATTGGCTGGACACTTCGAAGTTGCAACAAACCTACTAAATAAACGGCCTGAACTACGACTGCCCGCCCCCTGCTCGAGCACTTCTGTGCAGTATGGGATCCTTATTAGTGGCTGGCTTTCTTACATTCTCGCAAAGTAGGGAGATAGTGTCAAGAATATGATAAGCGCGCTGGTGCGGCAATCGTTAAAACAAATGCGTTGCGACGAGATTTGTCGACCAAATTACAACTATCAGTTTTCTCTTCCGAATGGGAAAATGTTTTATTGACTCTCACTTACGAAGGAAAGACGCCCTTTGTTATAAATTGAGACAAATGAGAGCTCGCACGGAAAGTTTATGTGTTCACTTTTCGCAGGAGCCGACCGAGAATAGAAGTGGTGAGAAATAGTCAAAGTGGTCCTGTCAACCCACTACCAAGCATCTAAGTAGAACTAGAGAGTAATGGTATAGATCTAGATGTATTCTGACTGCTTAGCATGCCTTCATCTAGGGGGCTAGGAGAGGCAGGGACAACTCACGTAATTCTTGAGGTGAATGATAGAATTGTATGAAATTTCACGTCTGAGGGTACACTTACTACCATCCAGGTGTCCAATACACGTTGATTGCTTCAAACTGATACAGAAATGATGCGTCTATCTGTTTGGCGGCAGAGATTTCGGTTTACAAAGGTTTTTCCTATGTGTGGGAAATGTTGACATCTATGGTTTGGTGCTCAGTTTCACAAGCATTGAAGAAACTGATAACGACAATTACTGTGGAATGGAAAATTTTATATCATCTAAGTTGAGGGACTTCCTCGAATTATTACTGAAAAAACATTTCTGCTTTATTTTATTGGCGTCTGGGTGCACCAATAGAGCCACTGCAAACTAACGGGGCTGCTTATCCTTTGAAAGCACCAGTCTATCTCTTCTCCACTTGCTGAGGAACTTAAACCATAAATTTCATTGACATGGTTATAAGTGCATAGGACTCTTAGTAAACCGACAGCTTTCCAGTTCAGAAAATTGAACACGTTCGCACACGCACGGAAACACACACACACATACACACACTCACACACATACACACACACACGACAGAGGCACGCAAACAAGCAAGCATGCACAGACACACATAAAAAACCTAAAGTGAACGATTACAATTTAATCCCAATTTGTAACACGAATTCCAAATCAAGTTCTACATAATTATCCATATTCATTGTTGTCAAGAGTATTGGCACATTCGGTTTGATCCACGTGGACAATATCCTGCCTGATTCCCTTCTTTATCTAGGACACACAATAAAGTGCATGTTGTCCTGGGTCTTCTCACATACGTGATTTGGTGATGGTGTGACGTGGATTCTGTAGAGGTATGGTCAGTAGCATCCGTTTTTGAATTTCAATCTGGGAATGATACTTACGAACCGCTTCTTGTCCCTATGGCAACTAAGTTACATGTCAACATATAGTGAACTCTTCAACGTACCTTTGGGCCTTGGCTAAATGTGACTGAATTTGTGTGAACCAGGTGGCCTTGTGCAGATCCTCTGTCTCCCACGTTTTGGCCGCTTTTCTGATTACAGCAGTCAAATCATTCGCTTGTTTTCATTGTACTCGAATTCCATATAGTAATACGAAGTATATAACATCAAATCACCGTAATTCTCAGTTATTTAATAACGAAGAGAACGAAATATGTGTTTTGTGTTGAAGCAGAGTAACCTCTTGACGGATTAAAACTATTTACTGGAGGCACATCCCCGACACAGATATGTCAGTAAAGGCTCGAGAGACATACCGCAGCGTTTAATGCAGTGAACTTGTTTCTAGGAAGAGCCGTGAAAGATGCCCCGCACGCAACGCTGGTTTTCATTTTACGGAATGCCCTTAAATCATTTCAATGGAGTACGCACATGGAACTTTTAACAGAGACTTGGCAGGTTTCTCCTCCTGCCCTCATTTAGTTGAGCGTGGCTTGCATCTCCAAACAGTTCTGCTTATATTTTTGGCATTGTGCTTATTTCGTCATACATTCATTTCTCAACGTTACAGGGATTTTCTCGCAGGTTATTAACTATTTTTAAAGTATTGATACGTCATTTTGAATGAACTTGTCTGTATTATTATTATTATTATTGTTGGCGAATTTTCCCTAAATGGAAATCGTTAAGCTTATGACTTTGAAGGCTTGTTCTTCTTGTCCTTCCAGTACTCCTTCATTCTCTTGGAGAGGGCCTCTTTTCTCTCCTCAGACCATTCTTGTTTGGTCCGCTGTTTTAGCGCTTCTGACTTTACTTCCCAATTGTCTATGTGTTTTCGGAAGGTGCTTCTGTCTGTGGTGTTTGTGGTGCCAATTGCTTGTAGGTCTTTTCGGACTCCTTCCATCCAGGGTGTCGAGACTTTAAGTGTCTTGATGTGTTCTAGAATTTTCTTGGTGAGTCTTGTTTCAGGGAGTCTATCTAAATGTCCGTAGAATTTAAGGCGCCTTTTTCTCATATCGTTCTCGATGTTCGAATATGCTTCTACTGTTGAGTTCTTCTGTAGTCTGTAACCATCTGGTGTGGGTCTTCCTCCTAAAATTTTCCTCATGATTTTGCGTTCTTCTTTTTTGATTTCTTCAATTTTGATTTTCCTGTTGAGTGCTAGTGTTTCGCTGGCATACAGTACGGCGGGTTTGATCACTGTGTTATAGTGTCTGATCTTGGTGTTTCTGGAAATGTATTGTTTGTTGTAGACGTTTCGTACCATGCCTAGTGATTTCCGTGTCTTCTGTTGTCTGTCTTCGTAAGCCAGTTTCTCTGTTCCGGTCGGTTCGATGATTTCGCCTAGGTATCTGAAGTGTGTGACCCCTTTAATTTTGCCGTACTTGGTTGTGATGTCGTCGCCTTCTCTTGTTAGGACTTGCGTTTTTTCAAAAGAGATTTGTAGGCCGACTTTCTCGGCGCATTCTTTCAGGATTTCGATCTGTGTTTTTGCTGATGTTGGGTCATAGGTCAGTATCGCTAGGTCGTCTGCGAATGCTAGGTAAGGGATTTCCAGTCTTTTCCTTCCTAATGTGACTGGTCTCCAGGTGTTTTGTCTCCTGACTTCAGCTTCCCATTCGCTCATTACTTTGTCCAGGACGATGTTGAACAATAGCGGGGATAGTCCATCTCCTTGTCTTAGGCCAGTGTGGATTTCAAAGGGGTCCGAGATTTCGCCCATGAATTTGACTTTGGATTTTGTATTGGTTAGTGTCTGTTCGATTAGTCTTCGGGTCTTTTGGTCTAGGCCTTTTTCTCTGAGGATTTGGATGAGGGACTTTCTGTCGATCGAGTCGTAAGCCTTTTTGAAGTCGACGAAAGTGCAGATGATTTTTTTGGGGCTTGTCATGTGGGATTTTATGATTGATTTCAGGTTGAAGATTTGTTCGGGGCAGGCTCTGTTGGGTCTGAAACCCGCTTGGTATTCCGAGATGGCGGGTTCCAGTTGTCCTTGCGTTCTGGTGAGAAGGCAGGTTGATAGAATTTTGTAGATGACCGGTACAGGGAAATTCCTCCATAATTGTTTGTGTCTGTCCTGTCACCTTTCTTGTGTAGCGGGTGAATGAGTGCGGTCTTCCAGTCGTCAGGTATGATTTCGGTTGTCCAGGTGTTCTGTATGATTTGTGTGATTTCGTTTAGCGAGTTTGGTCCTAGGTTCTTCAGCAGTTCTGCCGTTATTCCGTATTGTCTGTATTGTCTGTATTATATTATATGAATGGTTTGTTATCTTACATGGTGCCGTAAAATGGACATTGCAACGAATAAACGACAAATGTTTAGAAAGTTCTGGGACCTGGACATAGAGAAGGATAGGAGGTGTGAAATGATCAGATAAAATAAGGAATAAGGTTGTTTACACGGAATGAATGAGGAAAGATATAACCAGAAACAGTTAAGAGAAAGAAAAGAAATTGGCTAGGACGCCGCAGAGATGAGTCTACATAATAAATAACGCCCTGGAATAAATATTGACGGAAGACGACCATAAGAGGAAAAAGATACAATCTAATTGAAAACATGAAGATAAATATGCGTCACAGCCAGTTACGAAAAGCATGTTGGATAGCCGCGAGAATTGACTGTGATGCTTCTGGCTAATACAAAGAACACATCTTCAACAACATGATCATTATATTGTATACCTAAGACCTTTTTTTAGTGAATGCTGTAAACATAATCTGAACCACAACAGAAATAGCCAGAACAGGGACATTTTTTCTCTTCAAAAATTATAAGCAAATTGTTCACCTCCTTCTCGTTCACTTGTTTCTGATTGTGATTTGAACGTTATACAGGATGTGCGCAACATAATATTCCGGAAGATGCTGAGAGCGTTAATTATTCGGCCTGTTCAAAAAGGTCCTCAGTTGCTGAATTCGCGTCGTCGCCAGAAGCTCATCATAATTCTGCAAAGATATTGAGTGCACGCACTGTTCGATATGCCACTCCACCATTATTTCTACTTTTTCAGTGAGCAAGTAAGATAAATAGCACCCGCTGCCGATATTAGCAGTGCAATACCTGGCGTCCTTTGCATTCGTTCTTTTTTTCCTTGTGGAAAAAATAATACAGAAATATGAGCTCTGCATTCGTAGTGCCTAGAGAATGGCCTTGTTTTAATCACAGTGTCACGAGTCAGAACAGTGCACTGCAAGTTTATAATAAGCTGTAGCAGAAATATATTATGTTAAAATATCGAGAGCGCATTTAATCTCTCTGGCGCAATGTCAAACCTACTGTCCATCTTTATGAAAATGACTGTAATTGTTAAACTGCTATAATTATTCATATATAGAAGACGCCTTGGTTGAAAATGATTGTGTTAAAAGGGAGCTCTCAGTTTTTCAGTTTATAACAAACTTCACATCAAAATAACACATAAGGAGTTAATCATTGTGCATATTTTTAAAAAGGAATACGCTTTGTTGAAAACTATAATCACTCCAGCAACTGGAACGCAACTTAGCTAAATCAAAACAAAATAATTAGAAGGTTCTTTATATCGTAATTTTACTAATATGCAGTTATTTCCTACTTTGTTTCAAATCATTCAGTGTTAATAGCTGTCATTACGTAGACAGAATCTTGTAATTGCGCTATGATAGGGGAAACTACATCTCATATGTGTACTACCTTTTCTTTAGCTCGTCGAATCAAATGAAGACATCGTAGTTTGGTCCCTTATTCCCCATACAATCAATCCCCTCAAACCACATCACGTATGTCATTCACAGCTTTACGTGATTTTATACAGAAGCGGCTGTCAATTATTTAATGTAACCTCCTTGAATGCTATAAAATCGGACGCAAATCTCTGGTTCTTAAGGCAATAGTAAGTAAACTGAGGAGTGAAGAAGCTCCTGCTCGCTGACGGAATGCACTACAGAATAATTAAATTGCAATACAGATCATTAATAGCCCAAGTTTATGTATTTGATCCTACCTGTTTGAAAGCTCTTTAAACCTAGGCTTAGTATTATTTTCACCACCTGTTAAACATTTAGCGAGACACATGACTTTTTTCGTAGTCATTCGTAACAAGGTTAATGACAACTATGCCGTAAACCAGATATTTCGGTCCGCCTTCCAAATAACTTCGCAAAAAATACGTGTTTATGAACCGTTGCGATTTTCGTATTTTGAAACGAAACCAGGTTTCAGTATCACTAGAAAATTGTTCTACTTTGGTGGGCTATAGCTTGAGCGTTCACGTGTGTGGTGTTGGCGGATGCGGAAAACAAGCCGGAGGGCATGACATTCGAGTACCTATACCGACTTACAGAACTTAGGATTGGCAGAGACTTACGTAACATTTGCGTAGCAAAGGATGCAACAGATCAGGGATTTGTACGTGTGTAGGAAAGTGGAGGGGTGTAGTCTGCATGTTCGGCTAGTTAGCAGTTTTAGTAGCTTCAGTGTATTGTTAGCTTTCTGCTCGATAATAAGTAGGTGAGGTTTCCAAGTTATTTGGCGGCCGATGGTTAGTCCAAGGTATTTTAGTGTATTAGTTAGTTGGATGGGACAGTTATAATCGGTGAGGTAGAAGTCATGGAGACAGAATACGTGGGTAGTGCTATCCTATAATTATGCCTGGGTTTTGATTGGGGTTAATCTTAAGGAGGTAAACTGATTCAAGAGGATTTGGAGGGATCGTTGGGATTTCTGGAGATTAGTATAGAGGTAATCAGCATACTGCAGGAGGTGAATGGGAGGAGGTTGTTTGGATGTACCAGCAGTGTCTAAGAGATAAAGGAGAGGGGAGAGAATTGAACCTTGGGGCACTCCCACAGGTGGGCGGAAGGTATGGGAATTGATGTTGTTAACAATGACATAGGATGGGCGATTGGAGAGGAAGGATGCAATAAGGCAGACATAGCTGACAGGAAGTGTATAAGTCTGGAGTCTGAAAAGGAGATTGGAATGTCATACAAGGTCGTATGCTTTCCCTATGTCAAGGGAGACAAGGATTGCCAGTTTAAGGTTGTTGAACTGTTGCATTATGAGATGGGTGAGGTTCATGAGTTTATCATCACCACAGAAGGTGGGGTGGAAGCCACACTGGCTGATTTGGAGTAGATGGTGATGCTGTAGCTGGCAGTGGATGAGTTGGGAGGGATTGGATTCACAGATCTTGCTAAACATTGAGATAATGCACATGGGGCAGTATGAGGGGTTTACTTGATTTCAGGTTATTAGGACTTTGGGGCATGGGAGATAATAGCCTGCGAAGAGGATAGTGGTATGCAGAGTTACAAGGGTTACGAAAAAGGAGATATGGCATTCTTTGAAATGGTGGTGGGTAATATGGTTAAGACCAGGGGAAGTTTTGCACCTTCTGTGAAGTCCTTGTTTTATGTCCTGTGCTATGATTAGGTGTTTAATTCAGTTTCTGCTATTTTTTCAAGTACCAGAATCTGGGACCCAGGGGTGGGACTGCGGTATCTGTGTGCTCATGAACAGTATGTAATCGGGAGTAATCAAGGCGAGGGCCATCAGGGATGAAGAAGATGTTGGAGAAATGGGATGCAAAGTGATTGGCTTTGTTCAGGACTTCGGGTAAGGGAAGGTTGTTGTGAATGATTGGGTAGTGATGAATGGGATGGGTGCCAGTAAGTCGGTGGAATGCTTTCCAGCGTTTGGAAGAGCTAACTGGGAGTGTAGCATTGAGTCTGGTGCACATCTGGTGCGAGTCCAGGCGTTATTTGGCATTGACTAACATTTCTAATGTGTTGTTATACTTGGCGATGATGTGGACACGAATCCGGAGGCAGGAGCAACATACGGCACAAGATTCAACTACAAGCAGTACAAATGGTGATAAGAGATTGGGGCGATGAGGATGGCTTTAGCATGAATATGCACGGAGACAGCATCTGACAAGATCTGTCGCAGGAAAGGTGTGGCATGGGGGATATCATCGTGTTGCTGGAATGTTTGAGAATGGTTTCCGGTCTGGATATCTATGGATTCCCGTAAGCATTCCAGTTGCCTCAGGAATAGTCGTGGACAACTTTTGGAAGGAGGATGGGATGGGGTGCATGAGGGCCAGGCAATGTGTAAGATATGGTGAGGAGGATAGGTAGGTAGTCACTTCCAGTTGGATCAAGGACATCTGCAGTGATTTGTCTAAGGAGGTTGGGTGATGCTAGGATGACAACAGAGGTAGTGTCGCTTCCCGGACAGGTGTGCTGTTGAATGGGGGACAATGTCTGACTTCGTGGAGGTTCGCTTGTATGTCTAACTTCCGATAGCACACTACTTGTGAAAGCGTCTTTATGCACAGTGCGTGCAGCTACGTGTAGTTTACCGTATGTGACAGAGGATGTGAAATGTTGTCTATCGCCGGGTTCGAATCCTGCCTCGGGCATGGATGTGTGTGATGTCCTTAGGTTAGTTATGTTTAAGTAGTTCTAAGTTCTAGGGTACTGATGACCTCAGAAGTCCCAAGAGCCATTTTTGTTGTCTGTTAATTAAATTTAAGCTGCACGTGTGCACCAACTACAACGTACAGCCGCCATCTAATACAGTCACGACACTCTCTGGTGCGAAAGTTGTTACTGTTTGACAGTTGGAGCGACACTAGCGCTCCAAACAGTGAAGAAGCAGAGAGTCACAAGCGTAGTAAGCATAGTGTTTGTTGTTAAGAAATTTCTACTTAATTAACGAAATACTTGATTCAATGACATAAGCTACAACTTATTCGCGAAGAAATACTTTCGAATACGCGTACAGCTCACTCCGCAAAAAGCAAGAGACTATAAACATATATTGCATGCATCAGAAGCGTATATTTCTGTTGTTGTCTGTTGTTATTATAGGCACTTTTTTTGATACTTGAAAAAATTTTCATGGAGTCTAATGATTGGCCCCATTCTTACATTACAATCGATTTTCTGACACACGAATATTTTTGTAAATGTAATAATGTTTACTTCAAAGACGAATGTGTTGAAGATTCTTGCCGTTTGTTGCTCAGATTTGGAAACAATTGCGTAATTAGTTTCTTCGGTTTTGGGAAGCAGTTATATTGCTTCTGATGCTTTATTATCACGTCTTTGTGTTTTTCCTTTGTGCTACAGGTGTAGTGACTTATTTGGCACGTTAAGTAATGTGGGTGTTACATTCAACATAGGTTTCCTACGTTTCGAATTTACTGATTTGGCTGAAAGTGTAGTGAATAAAAGTTTGTGCAGGAAAGACGTGAATAACCGGCAAAACCCGATTAATCAACATGACAATAAAACTCTGCTTTGTTGGGCAGATACACGATGTCAGGTCTTCTGGTAGTTACCGGCGATTTTTTTATTAAATAAAAACGATATTATTCAGTAAATATCTCTAAGTTATAAGGGGACTGTAAATAGACTTTCCTATAATGTATCGTTTCGTATCTCCCAGGATGCTTAAGAAACTAAAGAATGAGAAACGTGGAGTTACTTTTTAGTTATTACTGATTTTTATGGCATTACGTACACTACCTACAGTAAAAACTATGTTACAAATCAGTTTAAACGTTAGCATTTGCACTCGTCCGATATCGTATTCATAAGTGTTGCTTGCTGGTCGCTTGGGGCGCTGCTATTGAAGAGGATAACAAAAACCAGACATAGTGTCCCGACTGTTTTGTTAGACTGTGCACAGATTTCATTTGACGTGAAAGAAAGCGTTTGTTGCTGCTAATATGGGCGGCGCTCGTCGTCTGTCAATGCGAAAGCTGGGTATGCTGTTTTATCTTCAACTCACAGAGCGTGTTCAGTTCATACAACAAGCAAAGCTAAACATAATGTAATGTAATTATGGTGTAAAAGATACTAGAAGCAAAAAACACCCAGTAAACATGGGCTCTAAAACGCAATCCTCAAGGGCTATGAGCACTTCCGTATCTTCGATACTGCGAAACTAATGTAGTCTGGCTGCAAGTTCTTTGCTTTCCATATCTTGAGTGGAGGTAATATGGACCAAAACAAGAAAACAGGCCAAGTAAACAAAGGCTCTAAAGCGCATACCTGAAGAGCTATGAGCACTTGTTCAGTAGAAGATAAATCTTTCACAGTGGCGAAGATGATGGGGTGCCAATTGCTCTAAAGGTCTTAGCCTTAAAGACCATGTTTACTGGACACTGTTTCTTCTTGGTCCACCTAGATATGGAAAGCAGAGGGTTTGTAGTAGAAGAGATTTATTTCATATTATTAAAGAAAAAGTAGTGCTGAGTGTTCTTAATGTATGCGTTTTAGAGCCCATGTTTACAGAGACTTTTTTCCTCCTAGTACCGTGTACTTTTAACTTTTTACTTTACGACATTAAGTATGATACATCGTGTCTGATTCAGAAAGTCGTTTGCTCCTTACCTGAGAGCTGGACTGGACGTGATGGCAGTTCCTCTGCACGAAGTGTGTGTTCTCTGTGCGTGAACAATTTTCTCCGACCAGTGCGGTCGCATAGCGTAACAGGCTACGAAGAAAGGTTGCAGTAAATGTTCATGCGAATGTACGGAATGAGTTTCGACACCATATGACAGATTCGCGAATATAAAACGGTTTAGCCTTCATAAAGAACAGTTGATATTTCATAGAATGCTACGTTTTATTCACTCCAGTGGTTATACATACAAAAGCGCTATACAAAATCAAAGATGTATATACCACATAGGTAAGAAAAAAGGAGGGAGATAACGCAGTAGACCATATACAGGGTGAGTCACCTAACATTACCGCTGGATGTATTTCGTAAACCACATCAAATACTGACGAATCGATTCCACAGACCGAACGTGAGGAGAGGGGCTAGAGTAACTGGTTAATACAAACCATAAAAAAATGCACGGAAGTATGTTTTTTAACACAAACCTACGTTTTTTTATATTGAACCCCGTTAGTTTTGTTAGCACATCTGAACATATAAACAAATACGTAATCAGTGCCGTTTGTTGCATTGTGAAATGTTAAATACATCCGGAGATATTGTAACCTAAAGTTGACCCTTAAGTACCACTCCTCCGCTGTTCGATCGTGTGTATCGGAGAGCACCGAATTACGTAGGGATCCAAAGGGAACGGTGATGGACCTTAGGTACAGAAGAGACTGGAACAGCACATTATGTCCACATGCTAACACCTTTTTATTGGTCTTTTTCACTGACGCACACGTACATTACCATGAGGGGTGAGGTACACGTACACACGTGGTTTCCGTTTTCAATTACAGAGTGGAATAGAGTGTGTGCCGACATGTCAGGCCAATAGATGTTCAATGTGGTGGCCATCATTTGCTGCATACAATTGCAATCTCTGGCGTAATGAATGTCGTACACGCAGCAGTACATGTGGTGTAATGTCGCCGCAGGCTGCCACAATACGTTGTTTCATATCCTCTGGGGTTGTAGGCACATCACGGTACACATTCTCCTTTAACGTACCCCACAGAAAGAAGTCCAGAGGTGTAAGATCAGGAGAACGGGCTGGCCAATTTATGCGTCCTCCACGTCCTATGAAACGCCCGTCGAACATCCTGTCAAGGGTCAGCCTAGTGTTAATTGCGGAATGTGCAGGTGCACCATCATGCTGATACCACATACGTCGACGCGTTTCCAGTGGGACATTTTCGAGCAACGTTGGCAGATCATTCTGTAGAAACGCGATGTATGTTGCAGCTGTTTGGGCCTATGCGATGAAGTGAGGACCAATGAGGTGGTCGCCAATGATTCCGCACCATACATTTACAGTCCACGGTCGCTGTCGCTCTACCTGTCTGAGCCAGCGAGGATTATCCACGGACCAGTAAAGCATGTTCCGTAGATTCAATGCCCCGTGGTTTGTGAAACCCGCTTCATCGGTAAACAGGTAGAACTGCAACGCATTCTCTGTTAATGCCCATTGACAGAATTGCACTCGATGATTAAAATCATCACCATGTAATTGCTGATGTAGCGACACATGAAACGGGTGAAAGCGGTGACGATGCAGTATGCGCATGACACTACTTTGACTCAGTTCACCGGCTCTCGCAATGTCCCGTGTACTCATGTGTGGGTTCATGGCAACACCAGCTAACACACCAACTGCACCCGCTTCTCCTGTGAAGGGGGTGTTACGGACCCGTTTGCGTGCTACGACCATACCTGTTGCATACAGTTGGCGGTAGATGTTTTGCAATGTTCGGCACGTTGGATGCTCTCTGTCTGGGTACCGTTCTGCATACACCCTGCAGGCTTCAGCTGCATATCGTCAACACTCGCCATAGATGAGTATCATCTCCGCCTTTTCAGAGTTCGAATACACCATGGTCACAGTTCCTACAACACTACACTATCACAGACGTCTGGTCACACGGTATATTACAGTTGGTCTGCTTGCGGAGACGCATGCAGAATAACAATAGCAGCAAGCGCTACATGCGGACACTGCGACAGCTAGACCAAACCACGACAGTACACTACAGCCACACTCGTAAACACGGATGTCATCGTAAACATGTCCCTGCAGATGCTGCTCGCAGACAGTGGCCCGTGTTTGTTACAACACGCAACTGAACGTCGGAGGTTTCAAGCGTCAACTGTAGGTTACAATATCTCCGGATGTAATTAACATTTTACAATGCAACAAACAGCACTGATTACGTATTTGTTTATATGTTCAGATGTGCTAACAAAACTAACGTGGTTCCATTAAAAAAAACGTAGGTTTGTGTTAAAAAACATACTTCCGTGCATTTTTGTATGGTTTGTATTAAACAATTACACTAGCCCCTCTCCTAACGTTCGGTCTGTGGAATCGGTTCGTTAGTATTTGATGTGGTTTACGAAATATATCCAGCGGTAACGTTAGGTGACTCACCCTGTATAACATAGACCGCTTATGTCCCTATCTTTCCCTTGTAACGCTTGAGACCAACATCTAAGTCACGTGACTCGGGGAAGAAAGTCGAGTTCCTGTCATTACGCTCTGTGTGAAGTGGTGCTGACAGTTACAGTTTCTTTCATTTATATCTGAAATCAAGCATTGATTCACAATTTAACGAGCTGTAGTGCTACTCTTACACATGAAGTAGTGTAGTTAACATAGATTCTTCGGAATTCCTGATAATAAAGCAATGGCTGTCGTTTTCACACGTGGTCAACTTGAAATGTATTGACAGTTATTCCAACAAGCGACACAGTGACTGTTCTTCACTGAATACTTGTTTTTTTTGTGTGGTTTTTTTCCACTGTGAATTTTTGTAGTCCACCGCTTCCACAGAAGTGAAAGACAAAATAACAATTTCGAACGCAGCGTTAGTTTTCTGACGATTCCACAAGAATATGTGTGAAATGCTTTAGCAAGCTTCTGAAAGAAAGGAAATTCATTTATGTGCATAATGTCAGTATTTACACAAAATAAGCACGTATGTTTTCTGACTTTTGCTTAACGCAGCACAGATACCGAAGCGATATCAAGCTAGGAAGCGTAAGATATTACAAAACGTTGATTGTACTGGTGTACCGAGCGAGGTGGCGCAGTGGTTAGATACTGGACTCGCATTTGGGAGGACGACGGTTCAATCCCGCGTCCGGCCATTCTGATTTAGGTTTTCCGTGATTTCCCTAAATCACTCCAGACAAATGCCGGGATGGTTCCTCTGAAAGGGCACGGCCGACTTCCTTCCCCATCCTTCCCTAATCCGATGAGACCGATGACCACGCTGTCTGGTCTCCTTCCCCAAAACAACCAACCAACCAATACTGGTGTAGTGAGCTAGATATTAACGATACGTCGGCTCAAAATCTTAGAAATTCACGAAGTTTTACATCTAAGGGCCAATATCCACACTAATTATCAACTTATGAAAATACCTCTGCAAATAAGAGTATTTGAAAGTAATTCACGTACACAACTAAGATTCTCGTCGCTTGACCTAATCTGTAGGGCACAAAACAACTGTGTATTCTGAGAATATGCGAAGGTCTTTACTTCTGCATCTAGTAAAAAGCACATTTGATCTGTAATAAAAATGTCATAAATTGTGCAATACAAATGTGTAGTGACATGCTGAGCTTCGAGCGCCGAATCACATGACTTAGTTGTTGGTTTCAGTAAAATGACGTCATGCGCAGTCTATGTTATCGATGGTCTTTGGAAGGCACAATAGACTTACGCTGAACGTTGTTTTGAAACCAGAGTGGGCGGGGTCTGCCGCCATCTTAAACATCCCAAAACATCAGAAGACTATTTCTTACGATTTCTTATTGTTCATTATTTCTGTCGAGCGCACGCAACACCTGTTTTAAATACTAAAAATTACAGTGCTTGCACAAATAACATAGTGCCAGGAACGCAATTTCGAACGTTTTTCTCTTCTTGAAAGCGTATTTGCTCTAGTAATATGACATATTTAGCCTCCTTACCGTAACTTGTTCATGATTTCTACTAATCAGGCAGTGATGTGAAAGGGGTGCTCTCGCAACCCATTTAATTCTACTTGTATTTACACCGATAGCAAATGAAGCTGGAACTCCGAAACCAGTGCTTGTTTCCTTGCTGGTGCTGCTTCTTGTTCGCTGCATTTTCAGCTTTCATCTCGTATGCACAGCATTTTTAATGTTCACATTCGTAAAAACTTTCTTACGTATTCTTTGTTACCCATAAACGTACGTATTGAACAAAGAAGAAAGGCATGCTATCGTATCTTGTGAAAGTCAACAAAGAGAACAATTCTTGAAATGCCAAAGAAACAGAACTGCATAGAAGTATACCTCCATGCAGAATAGAATTCGCGTTTTATTAGACTGTCAGTACATTAGTCTCTCTGTAGTTTACACATCTTCTCACTCTGAAATCTTACCTACAATATGTCACTCAGTATGTGACCAATAATAGCAAGTTACAGGGTAAAAGAAGATATAATTTTAACATGTTTCAGCGTCATGCAATACAATAAATGTGATTAAGGGTATGGTCTCTAAATCTTGGGCCCCGTAAAGTGGATATTTTGCTATAACATGTACATAAATAAGTTTTTTAAGTAATGATAGCCTAACCGGCGAAACATACAGGCCTACCTTTCCGACAGCAGCCTATCTGCTTTTTTTCGCGGAATATTTCTCACCAGTAATTCTGTCAGTTAGTCAGGACTAACTAAACATACATACCCCTAGTGATACATGTTTGCACATCCTTACATTTGTCCTCTAGCCATCCCTGCTTAAGCATTCGCAGTTCCTGTCGATCTCATTTTTAGACGTTTGTATTCCTTTTCGCCAGCTTCGTTTACTGCATTTTTATATGTTCTCTTTTCATCAATTGAATTTAGTATCTCTTACGTTACGCAAGGATTTCTGCTAGCCCTAGTCTATTTTTACGTACTTGACCCTCTGCTGCCTTCACTGTTTCATCCCTCAAGGCTACCTATTCTTCTTGTACTTTATTTCTTTTCCCTGTTCTTGCCAATCGTTCACTAATATTCTTTCTGAAACTCTCTGCAACCTCTGATTCTTTCAGTGTATCCAGGTCCCATCTCCTTAAATTCCTGCCTTTTTGGAGTTTCTTCCGTCTAAATCTATAGTTCATAATCAATAAATTGTGATCAGAATCCACCTCTGCCCCTGGAAATATCTTACAATTTAAAACCTGGTTCCTCTATCACTGTCTTACCGTTACATAATGTATCTGAAACCTTCCAGTGTCTTCAAATGGTTCAAATGGCTCTGAGCACTATGGGACTCAACTGCTGAGGTCATTAGTCCCATAGAACTTAGAACTAGTTAAACCTAAGGACAACACAAACATCCATGCCCGAGGCAGGATTCGAACCTGCGATCGTAGCGGTCTTGCGGTTCCAGACTGCAGCGCCTTTAACCGCACGGCCACTTCGGCCGGCTTTCCGGTGTCTTCAGACATCTTCCACGTATACAACCTTCTTTCATGATATTTAAACCACGTGGTAGCTATGATAAAGTTATGTTCTGCGCAAAATTCTACCACGCGGCTTCCCCTTTCATTCCTTACCCCCAGTCGGTATTCACCTATTACTATTCCTTCTCAGCCTTTTCTTCCAGTCGCATTCCAGTCCCTCTTGACTACTAAATGTTCGTCTCCCTTATCTAACTGAATAATTTATTTTATCGCATCATACATTTCTTCAATCTCTTCATCATCTGCGTAACTTCAACCTACGGTATCTGTTTCCATTTTTAAATTTTCTAACCTTCCTGCACGATTAAAGGATCTGATATTCAGCGCTCCGGTCCGTAGAACGACAGTTTCGTTCTCCGATCGATTAGTACAATTGTAAATGACGCAAGCTGGCATTTTTTAAGAAACAACTACGTCACCACACAAAGCACCAGATGGCAGTTGGGATACGACCGCAAAAGTCGACAGATATCCTCAACGGTCGAACTGGGCACAGGCACGTCAAAGTGCCATCACGGGGAAGTATCACCGCGGTGAGGAGGTATCAGTGCGGTGAAATGTGTTGAGCTACTTAAGATAACGAACGTCACCTTGAAGTTTGTGGCATAGTGGCAACTCACTTCCTTTTTGCCTCCATGGTATACACCGATCACGGATGTTATAACATACTCCCACAGATACTGTAAAAGGGGAATATTTGTATGAGATAACAGCGAGAGACTACAAATTCAGCACTTGGTTTTTACTTTTTTTTTTTTTTTTGTACATACACCGCCTTTGCATGAAAGATATTTGTCTGCCTACTATCATCTTCCTCATTCATATAGAATTCCAACGTCTGATGCTTTTAATGACCACCAAGTCGATTAGTTTCAAATTCTGATATTGCTACCTTGGGACACATTTTGCAATTTGCTACTTCCTCAGTGACGTGTTTCGCCTCCTGCTGCGGAAAACAATATTAATCCGATGGGGCCGATGACCTCGCTGCCATCAGACTGAGTAACCAATTCCAAGGTTCCATACGCGGATGTAAGCAGTTTATATGAAAGTTATTACCAGAATCATACACCGAAGGCAGTTTCCAGATGTGAGTCCAATGTCGGTACACAGCTATGTTACAAATATTCAACGTAGCACCATTCTCGCCAAGGTAAGTAGTTCTTCCAAAGTTTTGCTATTACAGAGTACAAGGTGTTACATAAAGACTCATCAGATTTCTTGAGACTGTAACTTAACATGAATTAAAACAGAAACGTGGAGTGATTTTTAACTTATACATAGAAGCACCAAATTTTTATTTTCTTAAACACCATCAGATTGTAAAAGGGTATATCTTTTACATGCATGCTCATACAACTTAGGGCACTTTTTACCATTACATCTGGCAATAAATTTTTATTTTACCCTTCACAAATAATCATTGAATCTTCGAACGGACGCGCAACAAACGTACTAACAGTAATCAATGTCGTGAAGCACATTTTTGGATGTGTGGATGTACTGCATTCACTGCTATTGATAAGTCGCGCCGCTGTTCAGTCAAAGTTTCTGAAAAAGGGGGCGGGGAGGGAGGGGGGTGTGGAGCAAATAGAAGGCAGTCTTCTACGAAACAATCGTATGCTATTTCAGCGGACCAGTATCTTGAGACGATTGGTACGATCATCGAACGCCTTGGGTTGTAGGACAGTGCCGTACTCTCAACGGAAATCAAGCCGGATAATTGTAACTGAATTCCATCTATTTTAATGGAGAACGAAAAACACCTTTTGTTGCTGTCTTACAGCCATCTGTATTCGTCGCTCACTGGTTAGTGAACAAAGCAGTAAGAGAGAGAGTGAACGACCTGCGGCACAGGGACTTCTAGCGGCAACCTAATGAAATGGCAACTTATAACTGTCATCGAGATCAATTTCTGCCTTCAGTGCGTAAGTTAAAATTCACCTGAAGTTTGTATCGTTGTTCACGTAGGAGACATCGTCTTGTGAAATAGACTGAATCTTTGTTTACAGGCTGTAAGGTGACAGGCAAATCCAACACCTTCCATGAAAACCCTGATGTGATAGCAAATCCGGCAATATGTCACATAGCTCCGAATAAATCCTGACATAAAATTAACCAAAGTAATACGATCAACGAGTGAGCAAATGGGATACCACAGACTAACACAAGAATGTCTAAATGCATGTCATACCTTCCCACCGTGAAACAGACGCAGTTTCGAGCGGAGAAACGAGAACAGAAGTCGATAGCAGAGCTGTGTAGGATAGAAGGCCCTACGATAAGAGTGGGACAATGGGATACCCGCAATTCCGGCCGACCGCCAAGAGGTCCATCCATGTTAAAAGATAGAGCCCTCCAGAAGAACAGCATAGATCTTACGATAACACTAAAAGGGCCACACCAGCTGCAAGTTTTAGCGGGAGACTATACACGTCTTTGACACGTAGCAAACATTAAAAACATTGGCCCACCATGAAAAGTATAACGTTTCTCATGGGATAGGCAGAATTTTTGTAGGTGGAGCTTAAGGTTAACATTGAGAGGCTAATTGGTCATTTGAAAACACAGCCAGATATGTTTTTCTTAAACCAACTTCGGTAAACAGTAGTAAGGATAAGTTCGAGAGAGTTGCTACCGACACAGCGAGGTGTGTGGAGCTGCGCCGCCAGCTGCCCCTGACACTGCCTAACCACCAACAAGGTAATGAACGCACACGATGCCGCATAAGAGCGCATAAGGCTTCACTCAGAACTGCAGAAGTCTCATCTGTTACATCCCCTTTTTACGTAATACTCGTGTCGATCGTCAATTAAACTTTGTGGTATTCACATTTGCTACTTGAAGTTGAAATCTGAAATGCGATGGTTTTTCTGTTATATAATTATTGAGAAGCCACATCAGCCACTGTAATTTACGACAAGTCAAATAAGTAATTAAAGATAATTGAGGGTCACTGTAGACCGTTTTTGATAGTTTTCTGTTTTATGAAACTTAATTTAAACCTAGATTATAGATGTGATATGGCATACGTCATCCTTCGATCCATTATAGAACTTGGAAACCCATTCAGGGAATATTCGTTCACATTTTTGTTGAACACAGTTGGTTTTTGTCATCCTGCATTAAAATATTTCCTTTTATCAATAATACAATTTATAAACAATGTTTTGTGAGTAGAATAAATATTCCAGTGGTAAACTTAACTGCTTTTTCGACGTTATTTTATCAGCTAACTAAAAATAGGAAAGCCTTGAACCCCTTTCACTAAATTTAGTTAGGATTAAGATTCGTTTACAGGGAGTGCAGTGGAGCTGACGCTGAAATCATTAAGTATTTCATTGTATCATCGCTAGTCTCACTGAACTCTTCTGAACTCTAAATGTCATGTGTGGTCTGGCTTCTCCTTACCAGCAACTGGTCCCAGGTTCAAACTAGTCAATTTCCTAGAAACACGCTCAGAGCGTCGTTGCGCGAAAGTGGTAGGGAGACACGACTTAGAACAAGCAGACACCACGCAGAATGTTAGAAGGCTGTAGATTTTGTGCTCTCACATTATGACGCTTAAGAATTCGGTCTTGAACACCTCATTGTAAAGAGGCCAGAAACGTGAATGACCGTCCACTTAACATCTGTTGATCTGCAGAAGGCGAACGATACAGTCCCAGTGCGTGCAGCAATGCAGAATTTTGGTATAGGTCTTAGGTACGTCTAGGCAGAAGGAAGCTTGTATGAGGGGTGCAACAATGTGTTTGAAATAGTTAGCAAAATTCCCCAGAAATTCTCCGTACGTAACGACTTTATTTAAAGTATACTAAGAACGAGGTTTGTAAAACTGGAAGGGAAAATGTCGTCAAATAGGAATGCCCATAGAACAAGAAATACTGTTTACTCTTCGTCGATGATCAGATCCTGATAGAAGGGGACAAAGATGACCCGTATTACATGTTCGGGAAATTACGAGGAGAGTACTGAGAATCTGTGAATGGGGCCTGCCAATAAACACAAAAGAGACGAGATACACTGTAGCTGGTGAAGATGAACGTGGGATTCTGCAAAATTAAAAAATCTTACATTTAAATACTTCGGCATCACTTTTACAACAAATGGAAGAAGCACTTAAGGCATCACAAATAAAATTAGGCATGGGAAAAGAGTGATTAACGAACTTCGCTAGATGCTATGGAGTCATAAAATTACAAAGAAGACAAACATCTTGCTGTACATGTCCATCATGGAGAGTATCACAATCACAAAACACTGAAATAAGGGAGCTAGCCAATCAAAAAGGCGAAAAATAAACTGACGTCTCATTAGATGGAGAGGAAGCTGTAGCACCTCTAGACTGGAACATGTCAGAAATGAAAGAATATGGAAAATTATAGGAGAGATAGACAATATTCTCAATGACATAGATTGCAAAATATTAAGTTTATACAGCCATTTCAACTGAATGGATAGCAACTAGTGGCCACAGGTTGCGTAGCGACACGCTTCCCCCACTGTCACACCACACTGTGTAAGTGTGAGGAAGAGCAGGAGGGGGAAACTGCACACGCACCACATTTAAATGGTAATGCAGTCCCTCTGTGTACGATTTGGTTTCACATTTTTCAATAAAATAGACCACAAACAAAACAAATTTTCAGTATTATTTAATTAGTTTTGGCACTCTGAAGACATAATATAATTTTTATTTGGTATAGACTGTCGGCATACGGACCGATGCACACAATTTCAAATGTTTTCGCGCTCAAATTGCCATTTAATCGTGATTTACTTAGTTTCACAATCCAAAGAAACTTTCTTACACATATATTGATTGAAATATTTTATCACATTTGCATTTCCATTATGCAGACGTGGAATCTCTTCCCAAGGAAAACATTGTAAAATTCCTGGAGAGTTTTAATGTAAAATAATTTATATTTTAAAAGAAAATTACTGTGCAAGGCAGTAATTTCCGTCTGAAAAGCACCACATTCAAATGAAAAGGGAAACGGTTTCGAAAACAGATATGAGACTGGCGTTGTCCTCAAAATGCTTAGACAGTTATCCTTTTAAGTATTTCAAGGCCACATTGAACCCTTTCACAACGCGATTTTCTTTCTAAATGTAGCCATACCAAATCATAAATAAGTTGTTTCTGACCTGTCAGTGTCTTACTGTGGGCATTGTGCGGTCAAGTCTACTTAAAATGTGGGGGTGTGCGATCCATTCCGGATGTTCTAATTTTTGTTCCAGCTCTTCTTTTTTTCTTCATAAATTCAAGAGCAGCGGGTCTTAAATATAAAAATTGTTTCAGGCAAGCTCCTTGACATAATCTGCTTTACAGTAGTACATGATCTCTCAATAGTCTTCGCTCAGTTCCGTCGAAAACTGTCGAAACTGGCAGTCGAATAAGGCATGCGGCTTTAGAAAATTTACTGTTTGTCCCAGCAGTTTTATCACGTATTCCAGGCCTGAAAATTTAGTACGAAGTGCTTCTTGATATACAGAACAGTGAATTCCGTTTGTCGACAGCTGTAATTTTTTTCTCGTTCATTTTCAACTAACTCTTTCTTTGTGCATCGTGTTGTAATGTCTTTCCATCACAAATCTGCAGTGCCGGCTGACTACGCAACTGTTCTAATTTTCGTTTCTGCTCCCCTTTTTCTTCACAAATTCAACAACAGATATTGACAATTTTTATTCTTTTCTTCTGTCACTCCTGCTGTTTTCAAGGCATATGACGATTGATCGCTAGGCTGCCTCCATTCGTACAAACAGCCGATGGACCTAGGAACTTCTTTTATACCACGAACAAATAGCGAAGGGTAAACAGCGCTGACACATGATTCTGTCGACCGGGAAATGATGCATCGCAGTGCTAAATGAAATGTCACTCGTTAGCGAGTACTGGCGAGAAGTAGCGGTCACACCCGAGTGATGTCTAGCCTCAGCCCGTACGCAACCAGTACACGGTGATCGTCTGTGACGTAGAAGACGCAAGGTGTTAATGCTACAGTGAACTCAGGGGGCCTTTAGGAAGAAGATTGGACACATAGGGAACTATGGAAGTTGAGGAGTCTTCGTTTGGTTACCTAAAAACGGACAAGAATGCGATACAAAAATTTAGATATTGCATTTGACAGTAGGAAGGATCGAACCCGGTCTTTTTTGTTAAATTTCAGCTAACCAAGCGGTAAAATTGTTTGGCAGCACCGTCTCTGATAGGCTGCTAGAATTTTGCATGCACAACAATCTGATTGGCTAATTTCAAAGCTAATTAAACTGCAAAACCGAGCAACGAATCAAAATTTTTTGTAAACACTCTTACAAGCTTCTCAGACGGTTTATGGCCACCTTATACATATATGTATGACTGCTTCGGGGACGAGTAACCTCCTCTATGGAAACTATACCGGATATGGCATGCACTGAGTGGTGAAACTCATCTTCCTCAATTCACTCGCCAGATTCATAAGACTGTAGGTAGCGGAATACAGGTTCATGCCTCGTTCCTAGAATTTCGTAAGACAATGGGTAGAATCGTACAGCCTCTGCTTAATAAATCAAATACGTGTCTATGGGATATCGGGATGAATATGCGACTGAAAGAATCCAGACCACCAACGGAAAGAATCCAGTACGACGTCAAAAAGAAAATGCTTCGTAAAATGTACCTCAGAAAAGTGTGATAGCAGCCTTACTGTTCACATTATACAGGGTGCTTCACAATTGGTATTACACACTTCTAGAGGTTGACAAGGGGACTTAGTAGGTCAAGTTTTACACAGGAACCAATGTCAGGGAACGTCATCCAACGACACTACAGAGCCTCAAAGTTATGGGCACCAACGCCTGAAAATGTGTGCACAGGGTGAAAATTATTGAACTATATGAAAAAAAGCGTAAGTTAGTTACAAACTACGACCTGGACACGCTTTATTGCAGATGTAAGCGTCACCACATATATTCGACTTTAGTTATAGCATATTCCATTTGCCTGCCATCATTGGCTATGATATGGCGCAGACGAATAGCGAATTTCAGCATGACCAGCTGAAGTGTCGGGATACCGATGCTGTCGATGACCACCTGAATGGCTGCTTTCAGCTCAGCAATGGTTTTGGGGTTATTGGTGTACACCTTGTCTTTAAGTAGCCCCACGAAAAGGAGTCGCATGTGTTCAGATCTGGAGAATAAGGCGGCCAATAGAGGCCCAAGCCAGCAGCCTCTGTGTACCCCAGAACCAGAATGCGGTCCCCAAAGTGCTCCTCCAAGACATCTAACACTCTCCTGCTTCGATGGGATCGAGCTCCGCCTTGCATGAAGCACATCTTGTCGAAATCAGTGTCACTTCGGATAATAGGGATGAAATCATCTTCCAAAATCTTCATCTACTGTTCGGTAGTCACCGTGTCATAGTCCGCGGCCGGGTTCGATTCCCGGCGGAGTCAGGGATTTTCTTTGCCTCCAGATGACTGGGTGTTGTGTGTCTATCATCATCATTTCATCCTCATTCACTCGCAAGTCGCCGTGGCGTTAAATAACTTGTGGAGCGGCGGCCGAACCGCCCCGCGAGGGGTCTCCCGGCCACCAATGCCATACGCTCATTACATTACCGTGCCATAAAGAAATATCGCACAGATTATGCCGTGACTGGACGCTGCACACCACACACTCAGCCGTTGAGGGAGAAGAGACTTCTCGATCGCGAAATGCTGATTCTCAGTCTCCCAAATGCGCCAGTTTTGCTTATTGACGAATCCATCCAAATGAAAGTGGGCTTCGTCGTTAAACTAAACTAAGAATGCGCATACTAATTTCCATCATGCCCCACGCCCAACCGTGCAGTTTGAACGTCCTAACGCAAACTGTTGAGCAGACATGACGATTTTATTTCAAATAGTTCAATAATTATCAGCCTAGGGGGATTCTATAGTGTTGTTACAAACTTTCTAGGACGATGGAGAAGGATAAACGTATCGATTTTAAGAAAGGGTCCCTACACTGCAAACAAACGAGTCGAAAGTAATAAGCGAAATCGTTTTGATTTCACTGACAGTGGAATATAAAGGTACCGTTGTTGCTAAAACTGTAGGTTAGGCAGCATTCAGAGGTGGAAGTATGAACCAACACAAGAAAAAATATGTAGTAAACCTGGAGTCTCGAACATATGCCATAACAGCTATAAACATTTGTTCAATAGAGGAGATGTGTTTCACACTATGAAGATGAACAAGTGACTCCGTCAGAATACACAGCCGAAAAAAAAAATCGAAACACCAAGAAACAGTTGTGCGATATTAAAAAAAGTTGGCAGGCGTGTTTTTACATTTGAAAGATGAGGTTTAAAGTAGCATAAGCCTGGCGCTAGTTGCGCCACTATGAGGATGCATATGGCTTTCTTTAAATACATGCTCTAACGGTCGTGAGCGTTAGTTACCTTCGAGAATGAACGTGGTGAATTGATGTAAGTCAAGAATGGCTTTAAGGCGACAAAGACGCCATTACCAACACCTCACTGAGTTTGAACGAGGTCGTGTAATATAGCTACCAGACGTTGTATGTTCCTTCTACGATAATGCAGAAAAACTTGTCAGGAATGTAGACGCTGTTCATGACTGCTGGCAGCGGTGATCACGAGAATGTACGATAGCAAGGAGTCGGAGTTCCGGACGGCCACGTTGTGGTGCCGACATGGAAGACCACACTGATCGGCTTATGGCTGCGGCGCATCCTACAGCATCCACAGCAGTGGTTTGAGTGGCACCATAGCGACACAACAAATTGTATTCCAAGTGCAGCTCAAAGCCAGACGCCCCGTAGTGTGCGTTCCACTGACCCCAAACCAGTGGTGTCAAGCGAGAAGTCATTAGAGGGCAGGGTGAAAGTCTGTTGTGTTTTATGATAAAAGCTGGTTCTACCTCGTTGCTAATGATGGCCGCGTGTTGGGTAAAAGGTAGTCAGTTGAGGACCTGCAACCAATCTGACTGCATACTACGAGGGTAATCCCAAAAGTAAGGTCCCCAATTTTTTTATAAGTACATAAACCTGTTTATTTCTACAATGGTTTACATCAGTTTACAGCTTGAACATTTAGCTATTTTCGACATAATCACCATTTCTGTCGATGCATTTTTGTAGACGCTGTGGCAGTTTTTGTATGACCATGTCATACCAGCTTGCCGCCATGCTGTTCAGAAAGTTATGAAACTATTCTTTCACCTCGTCGTAGGAGTTCAATCGCTTTCCGGCAAAGTGTTTTTTTAAATTTAGGGAACAGGTGATAGTCACTGGGTGCCAAGTCAGGACTATAGGGTGGGTGGGTGATTGTGTTCCACTGAAACTATTGTAGGAGAGCAACGGTTTGCCGAGCGATGTGTGGGAGAGCGTTGTCATGGAGAATCTGTACGCCCTTGCTCAACATTCCTCTTCTCCGGTTCTGAACTGCCCGTTTGAGTTTTTCAGAGTCTCACAGTACCTGTCAGCGTTAATTGTGGCCCCAGTGGGCATAAAGTCGACAAACAATACCCCTTTCCGATCCCAAAAAACGGTTGTCATGACTTTACCGACAGACTGTGTTTGTTTGAATTTCCGCGGATTTGGCGAAGAAGGATGCCGCCATTGGCGTGATTGTTGCTTGGTCTCAGGTGTAAAGTGGTACGCACAGGTTTCGTCACCCGCGACAACTGAGTCCAGAAAGTTATCCTGTTCAGCTGCAAGGCGATGAAGAAACGCGTGGGAAGCATCAACTCGTTGCCGCATGTGGTCCTCAGTCAGCATGCCTGGCCCCCATCTTGCGCACACCTTCCGGCAGTTCAATGTGTCCGTTAAAATTCTGTGAGCGGTGCTTCGGGAAACCTCAGGACCCAACGTGCAGAGATCATCCAGGATGATCCGCAGATGTTCACGCATGCTTTACTCAACCTTCAACGCTGTCTCCTCAGAAATCGACGGTCTCCTGCTCCTTTGTTCGTCGTGAATTTCGGTCCGACCAGCTGCAAACTCTCTACACCACTTACAAACATTTTTGACATCCATGCACGACTCACCATACACTTCCGTCAATTGGCAATGGATTTCAATCGGCGCAGTGCCCTTTGCGTTCAAAAACTGAATAACTGCGAGCAATTCGCACCTGGCGGTAACATCCAACGGGAGCTCCATTCTCAACGGCTGCCAAGCCAAGACTGAGCGCCTCAGCGCAACGTGCGCATGTTTACACACAGCGCGTGAAGCACTCTTCATAACAGTGTGACCAACTGCCACACAAATAGAGTTCTGTACTTTAAAAAGACAGGAGACCTTACTTTTGGAATTACCCTCGTAGATGCAGTGGAACGGCGTCTGGAGCTATGGTGTGGGGCGCAATTTCGTATGACAACAGGAGCGGTCTAGTGGTTGTCCCACGCACCGTGACTACAAATCTGTACGTCAATCTGGTGATTCGATCTGTTGCGCAGCCATTCATGAATAGCATTCAAGGGGGTACTTTCGAACGGGATTACGCTAGCTCATATACCGCTTTTCCGAATATGCTCTATAGAGTGGCGACAAGATCCCTTGGTCAGCTCGATCACCAGATTTCTCTCCAGTCGATCATCGGATGAGAACTCCAGTGTCGTCCACTAACAGCATTAACCGCCCTTGTATTGACTGACCAAGTGCAACAGGCATACAATTCCATCCCACAAAAGTGACATCTGTCAACTGTACAAAGCAGCAACCCACGCACGCACGCTTGCATTCAACAGTCTGGCGATTACACCGTTTATAAATGTACCAGAACTTCACGCTTGCAGTGGCTTACCTTGCGATTACATTAACCTGTGATCTTGCAATGTTAGTTGCTTAAGTATGTTATCTAGATAAATGTACAAACAATACTGTTGGAGGAACATCCCCAACTGAGCATTATACCAGAGGTTGAAAATACCGCTACAGTTGTAAAGTTCTTTTTATAATCACATGACCGGTTTCCGGCTCTTAAACGCCCATCTTCAGGTGTCTTAACTTGGTGCTGTGACCCTCGAGCTCCGCGGTGGACGTGTAAAAGGCGCTGTGTGCTACCTACGAGCATCCTTTGCGCTTAGTTTGCTGGCGAATGAATGTGAACCAAGTTTTTTTCCTACTGATATTTTCAAGTAACCAAGTACCTAGTTGTAAAATGCGGGGCGCAAGATGCCTAGATAATTACTGCTTCTCCTGTTTTTACGATGAATATAACCCCAGCACGTGGAAGCGATCACCTGTAAAATAATAAAAGTATATAATTTAAGATACGAAGTTCTCGTGTACGCCTTACAATCCCCTGACGAAAATTTATTTGCCATCCCAAATTTTCCTTTGCCCTCCATTTTAATGTCGTTTACGAAATACTGAGCCTCATTTTGGTTTCTTTGCAGTATAAGTAATTCGACCCCACGAGCTTCGAATTACTGTTCTGTTCTCTTTCCGCTGCGCCAGCCGCTGCCTTGCAACAACACTAACGTAAATGACTCATGCCTCGCGCGAGCCACGCCAATATATAAAGGGTGGCAATTATTGAACTAAATGAAATATATACAGGGTGACAATTAGTGAACTATACGAAATAAAATGATCTTAACTTCTGAACGGTTTGCGTTAGGACGTTCAAACTACACGGTTTGTCTGGGGCATGAGAGGGAAATTAGTACGTGCATGCTTGGTTTTATTTAGCGGCGAAGGCCACTTTCATTTGGATGGATTCGTCAATAAGCAAATTGTGGAACTCAGAAACAGTATTTCGCGATCGAGAAATCTCTTCGCCCTCAAGGGGTGCATGTATGATGTGCAACGTCGAGTCCCAGAATAATCGGTGCGACATTGCTTGATGGCACGGTGACTACCGAATGGTACGTGAAGGTTTTGGAAGATAATTTCATTCCCATTATGCAAAGTCACCCAGATTTCGACAAGATGTGGTTCAGGCAAGACGGAGCTCGATCCCATCGAAGCAAGAGAGTGTTTGATGTGCTAGAGGGTCACTTTGGGGACAGTATTCTGTCTCTGGGGTACCAAGAGGCCACTGTCATGGGCCTCTGTTGGCCGCCATATTCTCAGGATCTCAACACATGCGTCTTCTTTTTGTGAGGATATTTGAAAGACGAGGTGTACAGCAATAACTCCTCCTGAAAACACCCATGTTCCGACGCTTCAGAGGGTCATGCAGAATTTCGCTATTCGTCTGCGTCACATAATCGCCAAAGATGTCAGACGTATCGAACATGGCATAACCTAAATCCGAATATCTGTAGTAACGTTTACATGTTGAATAAACTGTGTGCACGCCTTAGTTTGTAACTAATTTACGTTTTTCTTTCCCTTTACTTCAATAACTGTCACTCTGTACATATATAAACCGTTGGCCACTTTTATTTCTACAGGAAATATATTCTCAAGTGTGAGTATGGGCTGCCTCCGACTGTAAAACAGAATGGCGACACTGAAAATATTTGCCGGGTAGGGACTCGAACCCGTATTTCGCGCTTGTCGTGAGCAGTCGCCGTAACCATACCGGCTATCTGTGCAGTCTTCACAGCCAGACTCAAAGCTCCATATGTCGGTGTCCATGTGTCATATAACGACTCCTTTTCTTACTAGGCTAATTACTGTTTAGCTCTACAGGGCCATTATACTGAAATGTTTCCCCACACCACCTAGTATTGTCTTTCTATTTGTGTGAGAACTGTATGTTCACTGTTGTGGGTAAACACATACAGCGTACACAGGGCGGTGTGTGAAACTGATGGCGATTACACGCTTCCGCTGTTGTAGAAATCTGCTCCAGATGCCGCAGATACCGTGTTGAGCTGAAAGTGGTAACCAAAATACGGAGAAATATTCTTCGGGGGTCTGTTGCATAGCAATCAGATTGCTTTCAGTTCTGAGAAATGTCCAGTTACTATTGTGGATTTGAATGATCCATGAAGTGACTTCTTTTCCGAAGAAAACATCGAACTATTTCACTGGAACTGAACGCTCCCGTCGGAACTGTTCTCAACTGGTGTTTATTAGAAAATCACAATAGCAGTACATCGCTGGGTGTATAATAAGACGTACCTTCTTGAAATGAACAATATTTTATTGTTCTATTAACTGATTTCCTTCCATATGCACTTATATTTTACAATGTGAATCAAAAACTCGCAATGGCGTCGATTTTTTACATCACAAGAATGGCTCTCCACTACTAAAATTACTCTTAACCAGAACAAACAAAAAACTATATCCTAAGAATAATTATGTGAGCGCTGTCCGCCACAGAGTAATAAACAATATCTTTGTCTCTCTCTCGCACTGTCACAGCAAGTTACGCTGCATGATACATCATAGTCACTAGTCGGGCAAGCATGCATGTCCGAAGGAAGATGACCGTGAAGCCTGCAAGGATGCCGAAATGGTTACGGCGACCACTCGCGACAAGGAAGAAATCCAGGCTTGAGTCCCGATCCGGCAAAAATTTTCAGTATCGTCATTCCATTCTACAGTTGGAGCTTGCCCGTATTCGCACCTGCGAATATATGTCCTGTATTTCGCAACGGCTGTAGTTGCCGCAGTGCCTGTCCCGAAGGAATATTGCATCGTACTTCTAATAAACACAGACACTACAATATCGTACTTTCATTCCTGGGCGAACCCTGCATACACCATCAACCTGGACGAAACCGGCTATGGCGTATAGGTGCGGTCCCATTGTCAGAGGCCAGACTTCTACATCCAGACAGTGCAGAGATTACTGGACCAGACAGCTCGAGTTAGACATCGATTTTAGATAGAGAGCACTGCGTATAATCACAGTCTAACATAACAGTCGCGACACTCCGTCTTTTTTTTTTTTTTTTTTTTTTTTTTTTTTTTTTTTTACCCACTGCGATTGCAGCGCGCCAAACTTCCAGGAAATTACACTGTTAAGTTCGGCGAGATCTTGTGGAAGTGAAACCAAATGGTAAGTGTTTATATTGGTCTATATAGTGGTTTTTAGGAACGGGACCGTCTGTAGCGCGATAAATTGCATCAACAACAGGAAGAGGTTTCGTAACGACCCTAGGAGACGTGAAACGCTACAATTACAACAGTTTATTTACGATTCCCTGTAACCCACAGATATTTACTGGAGGATGTAGTGGTTTTTAAGAATAAAAAATTGCTAGTACACAGCAAAACACCAGATCTTTCGCAGAAAGCTGTTGTGTATCTATTCAAAAACGTGAAGTTTTCTTCATTACAATTCCAGTGAAATCAGTGAATGTCAAAAACAGGAAACGTATACGGAACGCAAACCTACGTTTGCAGTAGATGATCTACCACAACTGTAACTGAAGGAAAAACCACACAGACGTGAAAATAAAAGAACAAAATTGTTTCCCAACACAGAAGAAACCAATTCCACAAATGTTGATGCATTCGAGGCACAGAGTGCAATAATCTTCAACACATTTACCTTTGAGGCAAAAGCAATTACGTTTACAAAAATATTTATCTATCAGAAAGTCGAGTGAAGTGTGAGACTGTGTGAAACATTTGGCTCCCTACAAAGTTATGTGTCAAGGAAAGAGCCTATCATAATAAGAGCAGATAACAAAAGAAATATGTTCTTCTCATGTATGAAATATGTGTTTATATCCTCCTGTTTTCAGTGGAGGAAGCTGCAATTATGTGCATATTCGGAAGTATTTCTTCATCATTAAGGTCTAGCTTATGTCTGAATTAGGGAAATTCGGCTGTTTTACATTATTTCACGATCATTCATGTCATTTGATAATTTACTAATGCTCGGAACGCTAAAATGTAATAACTACTTCGCTAATTAACTATAAAAATAATTAAAAACAAACTTTAATTTTAGGATTGCTTTCTCGCAGCTTGGGGTGCTAGTGTCACACCAGCTTTTACAGCAGTCACGCCCTTTACATGGGGCTCCCAAAACCGGAATCCGTAAACTGACTTCCCAAGACGGCTTCTGGGCGCTCAAGTAAACACTTCAAAATCTGTTCCGGAAGTACGGTTCCAGTTGCAGAATTTCCAATTCCGTGATCGATTTTCCCTCTAATTTTAACGCAACTGGGGTTGAAACGTGCTTGCGTTGTCAAGCTACGTCTTGGTTTCAGAATATTCGATTAATAGAGACTTATTGGACAGTGTAGGAGAAGCAGAAATATTAGACTGAGCATAAACCTATCTAACTGTAATATTTATGTATAGCGAAATCACAATTGTGTTTGCTGAATCAGAAAATGGCCATATTTAACTGGGCTAGCAGATCCGCTTCAGACATTAACATGTAAACATAACAGCGAAACACGGTTTCCGAAATTTGGTTTTCGTCTTTTGGAATATATGGCGCATGCAAACGTGGATATTGAGTGTCGCGAGTGTGTATGTTAGACTGTGGTATAATCCTAATGCTATCGACTAGTTTTATCGATAGGAAGGGTCGATAAGCCAGAGAACAAGACAGCGGCCATCGCCCTCGCGTCAGTCGCGCGTTGTTTTGCACCGGTGCTGTGTTGTGTCGCGTGTGCCCTAGTGTCCGTCGCGCTGATGCCCCGACAATCGCAAAGGACGCTCGGAGGGCTACGTCGCTCGGTGAGCGCCGTGCTTGGAGCCTCCTCGCTGGTTTCCTGGCGTCGCAGCTGGAGGCGGTTCACGTCCAGCGACACGGTAAGTCGAGAACTGCGCGATAGGTTTCTAGGTGTTTACTGCCTGTGCAAAAAACATAGCAGCCGCACAGAGCACCGTGGTACTGCTGTGTCACAAGAACATCGTATAGTTTGTGTATGTTTGCGGGATTGTGTATCCCGTCCTGTAAAATATGTATATTGTGTGAAAACAACATCGACTACAGATCAGAATGCAAACTGCCTTGAAACAAGAGTCGGTTTCTTTACATCCGAATAAATTCGTTTTAATGTCACTGTGTCAACCGACAACAGACCTGTAGCGTAATCTGACGTAGACTTTAGTTGGGGAAGTAACAGCGTAGTTGCACAGCGAAGTCACTGAATGTGAATACAAAATAAATATGCTAACAGAGCTATCTGTGTAGTAGCCTACAATGAATGCACTTATCGCTAACTGAAACTGTAATACACACATCTACGACGAGCATTTTGGTACAGGCGGTGACTGTCATCCTTCAACTAAAAAGAAATGCAAAGAGGGTAAGGGGAACGCCAAAGCCTACCTATTACCGAATAAATATGTAAGAGCGAAAATTCATCAGGCATCCAGCTTATGTAATGCCGTCACTGTAGCAGGAGACTGGAAAGCAGCTTTCATGTGTTACAGCTGTCCATCTGACTCTGGCTCCGCTCTGTGGGACTTCGTAACGTTGCTTCTGATGTGTGCAAATATATGTATATATCTCCAGGACTATCGACGTATCCGTTACAAGAGAATTCATCAGCTATGTTGATATTTGAAAATGAATGTATAGTTCATTTTTTCGACTGTACAATAGTCACCATTTTCTGTAGCGTGCTGTACTCAGTACTTAATAGGTAGTTTCTGCGTGACATGGCGGTGATCGTGATCACATTTTATCGAAACTAGTCTTATTATAGAGGAAAATCTGCAACTGAGACTGCGTTTTCTTTCATGAAAACTCTCAGGGGATCACTTTTAGTAAGGGTACATTGGTTGATTTGTAGATCTTTTGCTGCAGTTCTACATATTGCAGTAGTTCTGAATGTGTTCTATTACTTCCGCTTTACCAGTGCAAAATAACTTTAGGGTAGTCGCTGCAAATGTACGAAGTTCCTGATGTCGTGCCCTTATACACACCGTGTGTGCATGACATCAGTACTCTGATTTAATGTGTTTAGCCAGTTTTCTTTTTAGCCATTTATTACAAACTGAGTGATGTATTATAAGATTAACATCCGATCGCCCTTATTAAGAAACGAAACCGAGAAACCTTAACACTCCTGAAATGTCCCAGATCTCGGCCTTAAGACTGTTGCACACTACAGCAATTTTTACAGTAACGTTACTGTCGTTTAGATAACTGTTTTGTAGACTACTGCGTCTTGTTTGGTTTTGGTCATTAAGTTTTCAGATCTATAACGTATTAACATTGACTATGTGACCCGTCAATTTCGATATCTACAGTTAACGTCTTTTTGTCTACTTTAAGATGATTGTTCAGTCGACACCAATGGCAAAGAAAAGAAATTTCAACTCGAACGGGCAATAAATTTGTTGTAAGAGAATTCTAATAGTCGTACAATGAAAACTGACAAACCTTGTATTAGTTTTAACTTTGGGTTCTACAACTGAATAACTTATAGTGATTTCATTCTTCCTCAGCGTTTGTTTCGAAGTTTCCATTTTTTTTAAATAAAATTTAGTCTTTGAATTGGAAATAAATTTTCGTTTGCTAATGTTTCGCGTTAATTTTGCTCGAAGGATCCTAGAGTAAGTTAAAAGAACCGTACAGTGGCAGTTCCATCAGGAAATCGAAATCTTATGTATGCTGCTATAACATCTATACGTCCACCAAGCAGGACCCATGTTTTAACCAGAAACGTCTAGACATGTGGTGCTTTTGTCGGGAGAAGCAATAACTGTTCACCACCATTTCAGTGTGGTCACGAATTGTGACCAGCATCGTACAATTCCACATCAAAACTGTAGTGCAATAGCGTGTTGAAATCTCTTTCGGACTAACCAATGACAAAAAGAAACGTGAATCGAATATGAAATTTCATTATTAAAAAAAGACGATCGTAGAAAATTGTATAAACATCAATGTCGTAATGACTAAATTCTTAACAGAAGGTGTACTAGTCTCCACGCATATCCAGATAACTGTCATTTCTTAAATAAACTCCTGCGTGGAGGAGGGGGGGTGTTCAGTGAGGGGAATTACAGCTTGTGTAGAGTCAGTCTGAACGAGGGGAATTACAGCTTGTGTAGAGTGTCAAAGTCTGAACCGGACATTAACGGAACATTTCATTGCACTGATGGAGACAGAAAAATTGCACGTGATGAACGAACCAGCAAATAAGGTACCTGGGACGGAAATCGGGCAAAATTTATAAAATAAATGCATTGTAGGAGGGAACCAAATTGTATTCAATAGTGCCGAAGTGTATTCTGTAACAATGTGAGCGCACATAAATATCGCAGAAGGCTGACCGACGCTGGAATTAAAGTTCCACACAGAGTAAGAGCAGAAGTCGTAATATGAAGCAAATAACGTGGCAGCTATGACAGATTAATAAAGGAAATGAATTTCGTGTAAGAGACCGTGATCATGGTGAATATTTTGTGAATATATCTGGAGGTTTTTATTCCAGAAGGTAATATAACCTACAGAATGAATATGAACTTGAGCAGCAAGAGCAGACGAAAGGGGATGTGGTATGGTGGATCTGTTAAGTTCCATTGGTTGACCTCACTGGGACTGCGGACAACGTCGGTAACTTATTTTTCGGCTGACGCTCAATGGGTTCAGGATTGTTTTGGGGGTGATACGGGCTTCCTAGATACGTAGAGCTTCGTTCTCATCACTTCGCGTGACGCAAGTAATGTTATGTATATCGTAGATACAGATCCTGCAACAGGGGCTTTCTGAACTGTGTAACTTCCATAAGCTAGAGATATCACGGTGGTTAATAACGAGAACTGCCGATAAGCCATTTGCTACGGTGATATTGTAGAGATCAATAAATGTAGTACTTTGGTTTTAAGAGTTTCCTATGACTTTCCTTCTTATTTTGTATTTAATATCACCACAATTGTAAATGGTTAGACCACATTATAAATCAGGAAGCGAATGTTTAGTCGCAGTTGTATACAGTTTTCTGTAGTTACGTGATTATGTATCTATCAACAAGCTCCGTTCTACAACAACAGTCCGAAGACAGTCTCTGAAATGTCACTGTTATCGCAAAATTTCAGAATTTCTTATACCCGAACCCGGAAACAATGTTTATTTGCGCAAAACTGATATTTCTTACAGTAGTTACAGATATTACAGCCTTTGACAAAACTTACTGCACTCATATAAGAAAAAAAACGTTTTCTTTCTGAGAGCGCACGAAAGAATTAAAAGAATTACAAGAAGTCATGAGTGACCAATGTTGCAGTTGGTAGGTGACTCTTGCTTCTGCTGTCTGCAGGAAATTTGCAACCAAGAAAAACCTTCCTGTTATTTATTCTTAGAAAGTCATAAAATGATTTCAGTAGTAACTCTTCTAAGTACAACGATGAATGAATTACTATTTAACGTATTCGAATTTTCTGAGGTCTTAAGAAACCAAAACTGGATATTTTACCCTAGTTTTCCACATTTGCCAGTATTTCTTCCGTCACTGTGTTAATTTCGTGAAATAGAAAACAATCGCCCTCAGTCATTCGTGATTTTACTTCAATGCACGATGGATTTCAAACCCTGGGAGGTCATCTACAGGTGCACTGGCAGTCTACATAGATCATTTTTTTCAGATTTAGATTAACTGTGGTTCTGGTAAGATCATAATGGTATGTTATAAAGCAGGCTAATTGTAAAGGTAAGTTTACAAAACTAAAACCGTTTCCATTGGTGGATTCATGTTTTTTGAAGCACAGTATGAGAAACTTTCCGTTCTACAGCACATTCTGTATACGAAAATCAAAACAAGTCAAAAAATTTCAAATATAAAGATGCTGTATTTCTACAAATATGCAAGTGTTATTATTTCAGAGGAGATACAAAGTCATTAAATTACTAGTTATACAGGATATCATTTACAAAATAAATGTTCGTAAATATGTCAAATGTGGATTGTGTTACCATAAGGTTGCATAATTAAACATTTGTTTCTTTAGGAAGACATCAACTGTAAGGATTACTGAAAAACTGTGGCTGCTGAGCTCTGTTCATTCAACATATTTTCAGAAGACTTTATTTTGTGTAACATTATTTCTAATTGTTCTACTAGATCGTTATTGATCATGGTTTTCTTTGTGGAGTGTAATTAGGCTGTTGTGGATGTCATTCAGTGTCTGTTAAGGTGTATGTGGTTGGCTGTTGTGATTTGACAAATTGGTTAAGTCTAAAACCATTAGCGTGCACTCTGTGTTGTGTGTGGAAAGTGCTTATTGTTTTGCCTTTGTAATATGCAGGGCAGCTGTTAAATTGTATTCTACATATTCCACAGTGTTCTGTTTTTGTGGTGTTAGGGTTTACTCCGTGAAGTAAGTATTGTCGAACGTTGTGGATTATGGAGAATGATACCTTAATATCCGTGTTTCTAAATAATTTATCAGCTTTTGGTGATGCTGTGCCCAAATAGGGAATACTTGTGGATAAGTATGTCAGTTGTTATTGTCTTTGTGCTTCTGTTACTGATATTGACCTTTTTGTTGGATAGTTTGTCAATCGTTCTTTTTTTCTGAAAACCAATTATTAACTGCAGTTGCTTTCGTCATATCAATTTGTGTTAGTTTTCGGTTTCAAAGGTAACGTGTGTGCCCTGTTTGGCGTGGATCTAAATGTAGCGTATTCGTGTGTGTGGATGGTGTAATGATTCGTGTATAGTGACATCAGTGTAGATTGGTTTCCTGTAGATGTAAAAATTGCTCTTGTCGTTCATTAATAATTGGGTAATTTCCAAGAATTATTTCCTATCGAAGTTGGATGGCTCCAAACGTTAGATATCGCAGTTGCGATAATAAATCGATTATGGAAATCTCGTGGCGCGTGTTAAGAGTATGTTTGAAGGTGTCACTACAGAACGACAAAAGAAAAGCGTTAGCGAAGCACTCGCAAATTGAAAGGACGGTGTTATCGTCTTGTCAGTCCGTCTGATGTATGAGCTGCTGGGACAAGTCCTTTTTTCCCATACCCAGGGTAAACTCTGCCAATATCGCGTAAGAATATCGGCAGTGTCGCATGCGTCGACTTTCCCCTGCAAACGCAAGTTGTGAAAGTATAGGTACAGGAACAAATACAGTTCGTCCCTCTGTCCTGGACGTCCTTCTCTTTTTATGGTTGACTTGACAGACTTCCACAGGCGTTCTATGTTCTGTGTATGGACACTGGCGTCATCTGAAGAGACAAACTCGACAGAGTGGTTCACAAATTAGTGCTCGAACCCTTCAGCTTTGAGACTCTGGTATGACTGAAACCCGTCGGTGATGACTTTTGTTCCAGACAGTAATAAATGCTTTATAAGGCCGACTAAAGTGATCTTGTCTCGCGACAATACCCTGACAACGAAACACTTGCGTGACTCCCTTTCTATGCCACCAAAAACCCAAATATGATCTACTTCACTTTTAGAAGGTTGTCCTCTCTGATTCTTTCGTCTAGTTATGTGAGACTCGTCTACTTCCACTATTTTATTGGGTCCACCAATTGGCACACTGTAATTTGTCACTATGACGTAGTAGCACACTTCTCGGCAAAACCCGAAGTAATCACAGACGCTATTCGCCGATAGATCAGTTTCTGATGCTGTGGCTTGCAGAGTGTAATCACGAATCCAGCACGACACAAGAATTACGCTCGTCTGAACCGATAATTTAGAGGACTCGAACCACGTATTTTTCCTGCTGCTTTTTTCGCTTTCCACGAAGTCCTCAAAGAAATTGCAACATAATGTCAGTGTCCGCACTCCTCTTATGCAGTTTCACCGACTTCGCAGCACCAGTCAATACAGTCTCCCCTGTCGTCGTCCGGCAAAAGTCCATATTTCCGGGAAAGTCACATTTGTTTACACTGCATATGCATGGAATTAATTTTCCATGTGAGGCAACCCGCAGAAGAAACTTGAGAAGCAGCACACATTACACTCGCTATGAAGAGAAACTGTCACAAACAATTATGGCAGGAACGTAACGTACTCAAACTGAAGAAACAACGCAAAACTGATACAAATGACGATCACAAGTAATTTATCATAACGTGCGCCACGAGACTTCCACAATCGATTTACTATCGCAACTTCGATATGTATCGTTTGGAGGCCTCCAACTTCGATAGTCAATCATTCTTGGAAATTACGAACAATTGAGGCCTAATAAATTTATGGATCGATTTGTTCCATTTTCAGTTGCGAACTTCATTCTATTGTAGAATGAACTGAATAAAGTAATAAGCTCATAAAGTTCCTCTTTTTGACATCAAATAGGAGCAGAAACCGATCGAGGTGGCGCAGTGGTTAGACACTGGACTCGCATTCGGGAGGACGACGGTTCAATCCCGCGTCCGGCCATCCTGATTTAGGTTTTCCGTGATTTCCCTAAATCATTCCAGGCAAATGCCGGGATGGTTCCTCTGAAAGGGCACGGCTGTCTTCCTTCCCTAATCCGATGACACCGATGACCACGCTGTCTGGTCTCCTTCCCCAAACAACCAACCAACCAAATAGGAGCAGAGCGTCATCCATATACCTTCTATAATATACAATTTTTTCGAGAACTTATTTTTTGTGTGGTTGAGAAATGTCAACCACGAGGCTTGACAAGTTACCAATAGCTAAGTCTTCTATCTTCTCAGATAGTACTGCTTCAGTTATACCATTTGTGTGATCTGATTCTGAAAAATAAAATGGAGGAATTCGTTGACAATGTGGCCACTGTGCTCACGTAAGGCAGCACGCCTTTTCGTAAGAAAAGAAAGACCTTCGGTTGTCCATGTCGGTGGCCTCAAACAAGGGTAGAGAAATGCCATCACCCGAAAGCATGTGAATTTTGTGGCTCTGATACAGCTTTTCGTTTCCATTTGCTTTTTCGTATTTCGCTTTCGTGCAGCCGCATCCAGAGACGCCTGCCGGTAGCTGATTCTTGCGGTAGCTCTCCCAGCATGGCATAGCGTAGAGTAGCGATCGAAGGGCCGCCGGAGCAGTTACCAGTTACGGTAACCCTCTTAGACCAGCCTGGCGTAGTAATGAGATTTCCTTGCTCCAAATTGAGGGGCCATCTTGTGAAAGTCACAGGAAGCAGGGTAACAAAATTAAAACTCATCGAGCATGCATCGCCCTCGGCCGTTAATTACTGCTGTGTGCTGCGCCTTATTTCTTATTTAAAGACGCCGCAGAGAATTCTTTTAGGGCACTCTTTAATTAGGTTCCAGATTTGTGGGACGTGATTTCCTTCCTTCACTTAAGACGGACAAAAAAACTGTGAAAGGGGCTGGTAGGCTAGTTGCACAAAATTAAATATATAAAGCCTACTACTGAGCTTGTATACTGTCATTAAGTAAGTCTTCTTTCGGGTGTTAGCTGCAAGCACCAACGAATCATTTGACGGAAAATCTAATAAAAATACGACTAAACAACTAAATTCAGTAGTAACTTGACGCATTACAAATAAATGCTTATTGTTAAATTTCATTCGTACCTAGTCAGTTCATTGTACTGTATTATGTAATTGAATTAAGTCACACATAGTGTAGCAGTATAAGAATTTCCATTTCGCTGTAGCGAACATAACAAGTAGCCATTAAATACTTAGACATTATTACCCCTGGTTATCGGAAGGCCTTTGTAGTGGACTTAGGTAATGTAAAATGAGTCTTTTTTTACAAAGCTTGGTGTAGGAGGGGCATCTTGTTCGCTGTCGACGTTGGCTTAAGTTTCCAAATGGTTTTTTTTATTTGACTGCGGCATTACCATCAAAACTGTTGTTATATTCATAAAATAACCCTGTTCTCTGTTCGTGAGTCTTCTTCACTGATTGATAGTACCCGACAACTTTCGACCAACTTTCACTTGAATATCATACCAAAAAAAGAATAATTAATGGGAATTCACTTTTGCCGTTATGTAAATAGCTTATCTTTTTAGTCCACAAACTTGTATCGGCACATTACTGGGATCAACAGCGCAAACTTCTATTCATTTGTTTTTCATTAGAATTTAAAGTTGTGTTGCTTCTTGTTTAAAGTTTTGGTTGCTGTACACATCTGCATGCTCATCTGTTTTAGAAATGCGTACAGGAGATCTGAATAATTGTATAATGAACAATACTCGTAAATTAAAATGTAATTAACAAAATGCAATGCTTGTTAGCGTTTTTTGTGTTCGACATTTTCCTTTGCAAGTACTGTTCAATAAAACATGTACCGTCTTTCTGTGCATGTTGTGTAGTACGCCCTACAAATATTAAAATGATAGGACCTAGTGATTACAGAAACTTTCAGGCAATAATGGCTAGTTGTTTGCACTGTAGGCGGACGTGATTTTTCATGATCTATCCTGCAAACATGGCTGCTATTACAGCTTAAAAACGGTTACGAAAGTAATAAATTAGAAAAAATCTGACATGATAGCAAAAGGATTGTCTTAGCTGGGCCGATGGGGCCAGTTTAAGAATATGGAAGCGTTGTTACGTGTACCAGACGATCAGTCATATCGCCGTGAGTGTGAAAATGATCAAAAGAAGGAAACAGATCAACACGCTGCTGGATTCCTTTGGTCGACTGCATCCACCCCGACGAACACACTACTACACAGCAGCCGCTAGTGGACGGTGCACACGTAATGCGCTCAGCATCGTCTGATTTCATTAGATTAGATTCCTTTTTCTTACGTTGACCTTAATCTCTTTCAACACGCTATCCACTGCGTTCAAGAGACTTCCAAGAGCTTCATTGTCTGACAGAATCATAATGCCTTCTGCATGCTCAGTTTTTTTTTCTTTTTGCTTTTCTTGAACTTTAATTCTCCTTCTAACTTTGATTTCGCGTTCTTTTACAGCCTGCGCAATGTAGAAGTTGAATAGTTTGGGAGAATTGTATGACAAACATGTTCATGCTTAAGATCATGTGAAGGTGACATTACCCAGTATTGTGATTTATGTATTCCGCTGCTAATTTGTTTTCCAGTAGAGAATCTTACTTTTGTTTAGCGTGACAATGGCGACTTACAGCAGGGACTCAGTTTCCTGTATATCTTCTCAAGGCGTCAGCGTAGGGCTCGAGAGCCTAATACATAAGTTAAACGAAGAGTGTCAGAGGACCGCTGCATCCGTTTGGCAATAGCGGTAAATCTAAGAAAACCGGATCAAAGAACAACAGGCTGTCAAGTGACGGTAAGCCTTTCTACTCATCGAGCTACATCGCCGCCGGACCATGCACAATTAAAGTTGAACCTATAGTGCGGTGTTGCAGACCACGGCTTTGTGATGTTGCAAATGGCGGCCGATGGTCAAAGTGCTGAAAGCAGATCTGTTGAACGTTAGGGAGGAGCAAGGGTCCGACCATAATGAGCGCTGCCGAAGGGGCTGTATCTTCAAGAGGTGGAATGAGAAATTTCAGGTATGCAGACTCGACTGGTACGAAAAGAAGTTAGTAAAACAGAGTTTAAATGAACAGCTGTAAGTGGGACAACTGATAATGCAATGCAGTACATAAAGATCAAAAAATTTTCACAGCCTATGTAAACCTCAGTTATTGAGCAATTTCGATGACTATGAAAGATGTCTCGGATGAAAGATATTAAAATGCATGTCCCATAAAATTCCATGGTGATCCAGCCGCTAATTCTAATGCTAATGTAATAATTACGCATGGCAAATAAGTAAATGTGACCACAAAGCTGATGATGCTAACTGTACGCTGAATTTGACGACAGCATGCGATAAAACCAGAGATTTGTGTCCAACACATGTAGATTAGTAACTGTTAACAAAATTATTCATTGAAGAAATGCAACTTCTTTAGCTTAAATTAAGCACCATTCAAAATTTTTGCGCCTGGTGTAATTGTTGAATTCACCTTCATCAAAAGCGACAATAAATAGTCTAGTTACGTATTTCTTCTTGATGTGTGGGTCTTCTGCGTAATTGCTACTGATGTCTTCTACTATTACTGACAGCTATAACAAGCGCATGTGCATCTGTGAGGCCTCAGAATGACCAGAGTTTAATAGGACATATCTTAACAATTTCCTAGACTTTACTGGTCTAACACAGGTCTGATTTTACGAATATAGACTGAAACGGGAAGTTAAAATTTGTACCAAGGCTGGGAATCGAAACCGGGTCTCGTGCTTACTCTTTGAAATTATCATTTCGTTTCTGTAAGTACCTGTACCTGGGTTTAAGACTGAATGCCCTATTTACGTTCAATGAAAGATGCTATTCCAGAACATGGAGAGCCTCGACACTTCTTTTCGTGTGTAAGGGGAATTTTAACACTTTGCCGTTCGCACGTCTCGTACAAATTGATTCTCTTGTCGCCGGCAGCACTAATTCGGATTACTTGGCTTTTCGCCGGCCATTCTTGACATTATCGGGAGATTATAAATTGTTGTTAAAAACGGATTCGTTGACCAATAGTCGTCAATCCTTGCTTTAAAAAAAAATCATAAGGATAGCAAACCCAAACCACTTTCTAAATTCGGGACCCGTAATGTCCACAAATTTGGCATTTTTAAATGTATTTTTCTTCTATTGCAACTTTGACTGTAGTACTTGTTGGTTTCGTTGCTAATATATTAAAATAGATCGTTCCCAATATATAATTCAACAATATATTCGACGCCCTGTGTATCTTCGGGAAATGTGTTTGGACCCGGGCATCCTGAAAATTTATTATTGGTCCCCGGTAAATCAAAGTCTGACCACTATCTACTGTCTTTTTCGTCTGATTCATCCGAATCAGCTGGCAACCGTAGTTTTCGCCGAATTCTTCTTGGACGTATTTGATTATCTTCTGCTTCATTTTCATTTTTTTAATATCCACTGTCTTCTTTCCAATCGGCCAAGTCGTCCGGAACGTCAGACAAGACGTCCGCGCATTCATCGTAAATAATCGTATCGTCTTTATCGTGTGCCATGATGAAAAGGCACAAGTATTTATATAAAAAAGCTTGTTCACGTGTGTAACTTAATGTTACTTAAATAACACCAACAGAGTGCAAAAGATGCTGTCGCCTGTCACTGCGCGATACTATGCACGAGACACCACTGTGGTGTCACCGGCCGTTGACCACCATTTAGCGTACGACACCTCTGTGGTGTCGCCGGACGGCATAGTGTCAAGTAGACTGGGGAGGCAGTGAGAACTTGTATCGAGAAGGGAGGCATGCTAGGGTAATCCCTGCAATTGTGAAAACCGCTGCGCCAAGGTGGCATAGTGGTTAGCGCACCTCCCTAGTAAGAAAGAGTCCTGGGTTCTATTACCGGCCTTGGCACTAATTTTCACAAGCCACTTCAGTCTCTACACAAGAAAACATATTTAAACATCCACAACCATGTGGTAATGAAAGGCCTATTTTTGTTGATTTGCTAATCCTATAAGATGAACATCAGTGGAGGGGACCCTGCTGTTTATTATTAGGAATCACTCGGATTAGCTACCACTGAGTTCATCTGTTCCTGAGTTTTTACTGGGAACAAATAAGTATCTAATTCTGAAGTAGTTGCAGTCACAGGCTTCAGGGAACTGCACTCATAGATGGAACATAACACTCTATTAAGATCATAAATTAAATACGAATTAAGTCGGAAACAAGTGCACAGTTTACATAAGGACTCATGCAATTTTCTGTTCTTGTCTTCAAATCTTCAATAAAGTGCCGGTAATCGGTAGGTTATTCCTCACAAGCATATTAGCATAAGAAAATTGAATATTGGTTGCCAAATGAAAAGTAGAAGTTTGTTAAATAACGATTGGTTCGGCTTAAGGTAAGATAAAGCCACTCGAAAAGCAGTTTTGACTTAGCGCTACATAATGGAAGGAAGACTTGTAAAAAAAAAAAAAAAAAAAAAAAATTAAGAACTTCATTGGACCTGTCGACCTAGATAAAGCGTTCGACATCATAAAATGGTGCAAGATAATAGAAATTTTCAACCGAAAAAGGGAAATTAAGTTGGAGGCTACAGTGAAAGACGAGTGATGTAAAACATATAACCACATAAACATGCAAGGACAAGGACGAAGTGTTCACATTAGGATGTGTGTCAGACAGGGTTTTAGTATTTAACCCCTATCGCCCAATGTGCCAGCACTTGGTGAAAAGCAATATCTTTTATGGGAGAACTCTGGAAGCATTTTAAATAAAACATTTATCAACGTTCTACACCCCCCCAGGGGATCCGCAACTCTTTTGTGGATACGTGCGTAGCGAGCACGGGGCCCCGAGCTAATGTGGCCTTCCTTCCTTTCTGGGCTGCATACCTTCCCTTTCCGCATCCTTCCCCATCCCCTGTCTTCACCCCCCCCCCCTCACCTCTTGCTCTTTCCTTCACTTTCTCCCCCTCTGGGAGTATGGTTTGCGCCTACGTCCGGAGACGGACGCTTGTAAATGTACCGCATTCTTCTTCTTCCTTGCCTGTATGTCTTCTTCCTTCCTTTGTCCATCTCCTTTCCTTACCTCTTCTCTTTACCCTTTTCTCCGCTGCGGCGTTTGAGACCCCCTCTTCTTTCCTTTCCCTTTCTCTTTCTTCCTCCCTGTGCGTGTCTGAAGGCCGACCCACGCACTTCCATGCGTAGCCGGTGACGGGGTAACGCGTAATTCCCCGCCCCGGGTAGACAGGTAGGACACGTACGTACCCCCTGGTAAAGGCCAGGCCCAGGGAGGGGTGATTACCCGAGCTGATACCTTCCGAAAGTGCCGATTGGTCCCTCCGTCCGTATGTCGGGAGGTGTGACCTGAGGTGTGAACAATCACCTAAGGCGGGTGTGCCCTCGGTGAGGGCCCCCACAAGGGAGGAGCGCGCCATCGGAGACGCCGGTAATCATGGGGGATTCTTCCGCAATGGTTTCCTCACCTTCCACTATGTCTGCTCACAAACGTAAGTTTACTGAGTCTCAGCCACAGACGGTTCTTCCATCGTTGCCACAGTTCCTTGTTGTTTCTCGGTCTGACGAAGGTCACGACTTTTCCACGGTCAACCCTTTCATTATTCAGAAAGGTGTCGACGCAATTGCGGGTCCTGTAAAGTCTTGTTCCAGATTACGGAATGGTACCCTGTTGTTAGAAACACACAGTGCCCTCCAGGCTCAAAAATTGCTGCGTACTTCTCTGCTCCACACCTTCCCTGTCCGGGTGGAACCGCACCGTACCTTAAATTCCTCGCGTGGAGTCGTTTATACACGCTCCCTCGATGGATTGTCTGACGAAGAAATTCAGCACTACCTGTCTGACCAGGGCGTCACCGCTGTTCATCGGGTTATGAAAAGGGTTGACTCGACCATCATTCCAACCCGCACTGTCTTCTTGACTTTTGACAAAGTTCAACTCCCATCAAAAATCAAAGCAGGCTATGTGATAATTTCCGTTCGCCCTTATGTCCCAAACCCTACGCGTTGCTATCGATGTCAGCGGTTTAATCACACCAGCCAGTCCTGTTCCAATCCGGCCAAATGTGTTACGTGTGGCAGGGATGCCCATGAGGGTGCTTGTCCACCTCCATCCCCTCGCTGCATCAACTGCATGGGTGACCACGCTGCTTCCTCTCGAGATTGCCCTGTTTTTAAGGACGAAAAGCTGATCCAGGAAATAAGAGTGAAGGAAAAGGTGTCGACCTTTGCTGCTCGAAAGTTACTCGCCAGTCGACAGCCCACCGTGCCTCAGAAAGGAAAATACAGCGCTGTCCTTGCTTCTTCTCGGCCAACAAAGGAGGCGGCCACGCAGACTTGCGACCTCACATTTAGTACCACGGTCGTCAGATCGGCCAGCGCAAAGATCGCCCGTTCAACCTCACCTCTTTCGCCTGCCCACTCTATGGCTCACCCTTCGTCGGGTTCTGCTAAATCTCGAGCCCAAAAGTCAGACGCCAAGTCTACAAAAAAAGAGCATTCTCGTGAAGAGTTTTTACGTACTGCAACTTCACAACCATCGGTTCCTCCTTCATCTAAACATACCTCCAAGAAGGCTACGAAGAAACACAGTTCCTCTCCTTCTCCGCCAAGGCGTGTCCCATCTACAGCACCACCTGGCGGAAATCGCCCTCGGCCATCTTCTGTGTCGCCGAGGCGCACTGTTGGTGGCCGGTCAACTGGCCGATCGTTGGTGGCAGGAGCTGCTCCTGACCAACCTATGGATCAGGATCTTCTGCCTTCGACTGAATGCCATTCCATGCTGTCGGTCGCGAGCTCTGAGCAGTCGTTGAGTTGACAGCACCCTTGGTGCCGTTCCTCCATTTTCTGTTCACCCTATGTCCATTATCCACTGGAATATCCGTGGCATTCGCGCCAATCGGGAGGAATTGTCGATCCTCTTACGATCCTACTCGCCGGTCATCTTCTGTCTTCAGGAAACAAAGCTGCGTCCCCATGACCGCTTTGTTCTCCCTCATTTTCAGTCCGTCCGATATGACCTCCCCTCAGTTGAAGGCACTCCAGCCCATGGAGGACTCATGATTCTGCTCCATGATACTCTCCATTATCACCCAATCCCCTTACACACTTCCTTCCAAGCTGTCGCCGTCCGTCTTTCCCTTTCTGGATACACGTTCTCTCTTTGTACGGTATACATTCCATCGTCTACACCAATGGCACGAGCTGATCTCCTTCATCTTCTTGATCAGCTTCCACCCCCCTATTTGCTGGTTGGGGACTTCAATGCCCACCACCCGCTTTGGGGATCTCCACATCCTTGTCCACGTGGCTCACTATTGCTAGACGTCTTCCACCAAGCGGATCTAGTCTGCCTCAACACTGGGGTCCCTACATTTTTGTCTGCCTCCACGGCAAATTTATCCCATTTGGACCTTGCGGTCGGTACTGTTCCGCTAGCTCGGCGCTTCGAATGGTTCGCCCTTGATGATACACACTCGAGTGACCACTCTCCATGTGTTCTTCGACTGCAGCCTCAACTGCCATATATGCGCTCGCGACGCTGGAAGTTTGCCCAAGCCGATTGGACACTTTTTTCGTCTCTAGCGACATTCGATGACCGTCGCTTTCCCAGCGTCGACGATGAGGTCACACATTTTACCGACGTTATTCTCACAGCTGCGGAACGTTCAATACCACGCACCTCCGAATTGCCCCGGCGCCCTCCAGTTCCCTGGTGGAACGAGGCCTGCCGTGACGCAATACGTGAGCGGCGACGTGCTCTTCGCATTTTCCGTCACCATCCAACTTTGGCCACCTGTATCCGATATAAGCAGCTCCGTGCGCGATGCCGTCGCGTCATCCGCGATAGCAAGAAGGCAAGCTGGAAATTCTTTACTAGCTCATTTAACAACTTCACTCCCTCCTCGGAAGTTTGGAGTCGGCTTCGACGGTTCTCAGGCGCGCCTAGTTTCTCCCCGGTCTCTGGGCTCACTGTCGCGCATGATACCTTAGTGGACCCCGTCGCAATTTCTAACTCATTGGGTCAGCACTTTGCTGAGATTTCGAGCTCTTCAAATTACCCGCCAGCGTTTCTCCCGAAGAAACGTGCAGCAGAAGTGCGGCATCTTGCTTTCTCCTCTCAAAATCGCGAAAGCTACAATACTGTTTTCTCCATGCGCGAACTCCAACATGCACTCTCTACTTCTCGCTCCTCCGCCCCAGGACCGGATGGTATCCATGTCCAAATGTTGCTGCATTTATCAACCCATAGCCTGCGTCACCTCCTTCGCCTTTATAATCGAATTTGGACCGACAGTACCTTTCCCAGGCGATGGCGGGAAGCTATTGTCGTTCCCGTTCCGAAACCTGGAAAGGACAAACATCTCCCCTCTAGCTATCGCCCCATTTCTCTCACGAGTAGCGCCTGTAAGGTTTTGGAGCGTATGGTGAATTACCGTTTAGCTTGGTGGCTGGAGTCCCGCAGTCTTTTAACACCAGCCCAATGCGGATTCCGAAAGCATCGTTCTGCTGTTGACCATCTTGTTGCTCTCTCCACTTATATCATGAACAATTTTCTCCGGAAACGCCAAACGGTAGCAATATTTTTTGATCTGGAGAGAGCGTACGATACCTGTTGGAGGACAGGCATCCTCCGCACACTGTTCTCTTGGGGCTTTCGAGGCCGGCTGCCCCTTTTTCTTCGCGAATTTATGGCAGAGCGCACATTTAGGGTGCGGGTGAACACTACTCTCTCCCGTACTTTCTCCCAAGAAAACGGGGTACCCCAGGGCTCCGTGCTGAGTGTTGTACTGTTTGCCATCGCCATTAATCCAATTATGGATTGTCTCCTTCCTGATGTCTCGGGCTCCCTCTTTGTGGACGATTTTGCGATCTACTACAGTTCTCAAAGGACCAGCCTTCTTGAAAGACGTCTTCAAGGATGTCTCGATCGCCTCTACTCGTGGAGCATCGAAACCGGCTTCCGTTTCTCACCCAGTAAGACCGTTTGTGTTAATTTTTGGCGACGTAAGGAGTTTCTTCCGCCCTCCTTACATCTAGGTCCTGTCAACCTTCCGTTTTCCGACGTCGCTAAATTCTTGGGTCTTATGTTTGACAGAAAACTGTGCTGGTCCTCCCACGTTTCCTATCTTTCGGCTCGCTGTCTGCGTTCCCTTAACACCCTCCGTGTCCTGAATGGTACCTCTTGGGGAGCGGACCGGGTGGTCCTTCTCCGCCTCTATCGCGCCTTAGTGCGCTCGAAATTGGATTATGGAAGCATAGTCTACTCCTCTGCTCGGCCGTCTATTCTTCGGCGTCTCGACTCTATCCACCACCGTGGATTACGTTTAGTGTCTGGAGCTTTTTACACCAGCCCTGTGGAAAGCCTTTATGCTGAGACTGCTGAACCTCCCCTGTCCAATCGGCGGGCAGTCCTTCTGAGTCGTTATGCTAGCCATCTGTCTTCCATGCCTGCTAATCCAGCCCATAACCTTTTTTTCGACGCCTCCTTTGATGTCGGGTATGCAGGCCGCTCCTCCTCCCTACTACCCCCGGGAGTCCGCTTCCGTCAACTGCTCCATTCTCTTTCCTTCCGCTTTCCTAAAACCTTCTTGACAACTTGGGGTACAGCACCGCCTTGGCACCGTCCCCGGATCGACTTGCTCAGAGACCTATGTCAATTTCCCAAAGATGGTACCCCTACACTTGTTTACCGTCGGGCATTTGCTGCTCTATGTGCACAAATGACGGAAGCCACATTTATTTACACCGATGGCTCGAAAACATCGTTAGGTGTAGGGAGTGCCTATATTGTTGGCGACACCCCAAATCACTTTCGGCTTCCCGACCAGTGTTCGGTTTATACTGCAGAGCTTTACGCTGTTCTCCAGGCTGTCCACTACATCCGCCGCCATCAGCGGATACAGTACGTAATCTGCTCAGATTCTCTCAGCTCTCTCCTAAGTCTCCAAGCTCTTTACCCTGTGCACCCTCTGGTCCACCGGATTCAGGACTGTCTGCGCTTGCTCCACCTGGGGGGCGTCTCAGTGGCGTTCCTCTGGCTCCCGGGACACGCTGGTATCTGTGGAAATGAGGCGGCCGATATAGCGGCCAAGGCTGCAGTCTCTCTTCCTCGGCCAGCTCTTCAGTCTCTTCCGTTTACCGATCTACGGAGCGGTTTATGTCGCCAAGTTACTCATTTATGGCATGCGCATTGGTCAACACTTCCCCACAATAAATTGCGGGAAGTGAAAGCCGTTCCTTGCGCTTGGACCTCTTCCTCCCGAACGCGTCGTCGGGAGGAGGTAATTTTAGCTCGACTCCGGATAGGGCACTGTCTTTTTAGTCATCGACATCTTTTAAGCGGTGATCCTCCCCCACTCTGTCCCCACTGCTCTCAGCTGTGGACGGTCAGACACCTTTTAATTGAATGCCCCTATTTTAATCCGTTACGCTCCCGTCTACAGCTATCGCCTGATCTATCGTCGATTTTAGCAGATGACACGCGCTCAGCTGACCGCGTTCTACAGTTTATTAGTGACAGTGAAATGACGTCAGTCATTTGAAGCTTTTTTTTTGTGGACAACCAACCCCTTTCTATAGTGGACTTTTAAGCATTCCTTCTGCCTTTAGTTTCTCCAATTTTCTGACTATGTTTCCATTGCTGCTGATTTTAAATTTCGTTTTTTCCTGTTTTCTACGTCACGGGCTGGGCGCTAATGACCATAGAAGTTTTGCGCCCTAAAACCACAAACAAAAAAAAAAAAAAAAAAAAAAAAAAAACGTTCTACATCTTTATTCTTCGTGTCTGCATATTTGCAGTCCTCTGCCTACAGAGGGCTACGGACTGTGGCCTGTAACACAGCGATGTGTAACGTAACGTCGTTGCGTGAGAAACAGCGAGCTGTTACCTAGTTTAGAATTGAAAGACTTCGTTCAAACATAAAGCACCCTCTCCTTCAGCATAACTACGCCAGACCACACACCAGCGCCGCGACACGTTGGTTTAACTGTCATCGATCGTCCTCCATACCGTCCCGACTTGTCCCCATCAGATTTTCACACGTTTCCAAAACTTAACGAATACCTTGAAGGACATCACTCTGATAAAGCGGTGTAAGTTGGCTGTCTCAACAAAGTCCAATATTCTACCGTGACGCTACCAACAACCTTGTCTCTCGTTGGGAAGAAATTGTTCGTCACCATAATGACTGTTGAGAAATAAATATGTATACATGAAGATAAAGATGTAGAATATTAATAACTTTCGTTTTAATTGAAAATACCTAAGAGCGTCCACATGTAAAATTTAGTCATTACTTTACAGCATGCCCCCGTACACGTTGTCGACACACTGACCGAAATAACATGAAGATTCAGCAGTAGGATGTAAATTAAGCGAAGAGGAACATCAATGAAAACTATCACTGATTACGTAGAAGCTCTCAGTGAAAATAAAGAATTACGAACGTGTCGAATGGGATGAACAGTTTCATGAATGGAAACCAAGAGAGACGAAGGTAGGGCAGAAAAGAATTGAGATTGCCGGCCGAAGTGGCCGTGCGGTTAAAGGCGCTGCAGTCTGGAGCCGCAAGACCGCTAAGGTCGCAGGTTCGAATCCTGCCTCGGGCATGGATGTTTGTGATGTCCTTAGGTTAGTTAGGTTTAACTAGTTCTAAGTTCTAGGGGACTAATGACCTCAGCAGTTGAGTCCCATAGTGCTCAGAGCCATTTGAACCAGAATTGAGATTAATGATAAACACAAAAATTAGTGACCACGGAACAGACGAAGTGAAGGAAATCTTCTACCTTGGAAACAAAATAACATTTAACGGACGAGGCAAGGAAAACATACAGCAGATTACCACGGACAATGTCTTCATCCCTAGTGAAAAAAATACCTATTAGTACCAAGCACTGGTCACTTGTTTGTTTTATCACTCTTTACATTGCAGTCCCCAACCCTTAGGGCATAAATTCATCAGGGCTTTACCCAGTAAGCTTAACGATCTCGAAAACTCTGTATGCGGGCCTGATAACATTTAATTTCTAAAAATTTTTTCTACGTGTGTTCGAGGATACATACCCCTAAGCCATGGTAACCTTCACATTCACACCTTACTTCTTAGGATACTAGTCTCATCTGAAGGCAACAGCGTTTTGTCCAGATGGCAGGTCTTCAATATAGCTCAGTTTTGTTGACAAGGTAGTACGCATTTTATAGTTATTTCTGATTACATGCCATAATTCCCTCCCTCCCGCGTCACCCTAAAAAAGGTTCGTAAGAGATTTCTGCATATTTCCCTCAGTGTGTGTTAAATTTGTTGGAAAATTCATTTGTCTCGAGCTCACTCCCAGACGAGATCGCAAATATAATTTCATTTTATTGCTAGTATCGGCTTACCTAAAATTCGCTTTCAGATCATAACAAAATACATCGATTAGTGTAAAATTGCCAAACGGTGGTATTGGGAACATATAATTTTCGTGAACAGCATCTTTTGTTTTACCGTCCAATGGAAAGTAATCTAAATGACCCCAGAATAATAGCTCCTCGGATGTAATACACATGACAGAATTGGACAGGTTACATATGCGGACACTGCGACCATATTTGCCAAATTATGTTGTTCTAAAGTAACGTCAGAAGCAGTGGATGTTACGGCCTGTGTATAACGAGATGCGTTTCCCACACTATTAATTAGTTCTGGGTAGTTACAGTTTAACTGAATGTGTTCGGAGTGCTGCAGTGCTGGCTGTACACATCGCAAGAGACACAAACATCGTATTATTCGTACTCATAAATAAAGTGCTGCGCTCGCGAAGTGTGCTGAAGAAAAATAGTTCACCTTTGGTCACCAGGTGAAAAACATGGCGGTGTAAAGTCAGAATGTGTAATGTTCCGTGTTTTGACGTAATTATGCTTTTTGTCACTTGGCGATACACGTTGATTCCTTTCGTGAATTTACTGTTGCTGCAAAGGGGGGTGATAAGATTGAAGTCACATGGATTTCGCTCTGAGACCTGGAAGACCACACATCTTGAATGGTCTTGATGATGGGGTCGTCAGCGTAGGATTCTCAAAGCAGACCTTTAACCTGGCAAGCGACACGTCGCGTCGCCCCATGTGGCATTGAAACAGTAGTGAACACATTTTCGCTCTTGCAGATCTATAGTCAGTGGGAAAAGAAAGACGGTACATTGCCGTTAAAGTTATAATCAGAGCGGCAGCAGTAGCATCGCTGCATTCCGGGAACGTCGCTGACAGAAGCATACCATGTCAATTGGCTGAAGAATGCGATCAATATATTTGAAGAAACTTTGAAGTGGTGCTGCAGATGGAGATGGTCCATTCCCATGGCAATTGGTTACCCATGCAGCACACGGATCTAGTTCTGCAGCTAGTGCTCTATATATATACCGGGAATTCTTTCTCCCTTGGTCAATAGTTCAAAGGATTCTGGGCGCTTTTTACCCTGGTATCCATACAATATTCGGAGTGTGCACCAAATGAATCCCAAAGATGGTATACAATACCGTGACTTTGCTTTCGTTTATTGGCACTCGTGGAAGTGTATGACATGTGACGGGGAATATTTTTGGACGGAACAGGTGTATTTTAATTAGCACGTTGCCGTAAATGTACAGATCTATAGCATAGGTGATTCCACTCCACCACACGCTGTGCAAGTACTGCGCTCAGATTATGTGACTGTGTGATGTGACTTCACAAGCTCCTTCCATTTTTCTTTGAGAAATAATACCTCACATACCTATTAAGCGTACAGTGACATCTGCACGTTACAAGGACCTCCTCGTGCAACACGTAATTCCAGCTTTTCAAGACCGAAACTGTGACCAGTAACGATTTTCATGCAAGATGGGGTGACAGGACATGTTGCTTTCCAGGTGAAAGATTCGCTTCCAGTAACCTTCAATAATGATAGCATCATCTCTAGAGAGTTTCAAGATGTGTGGCCTTCCAGATCCCCCGATGTAAATCCATATGACTTCCCGTTCGGGAATATCTGAAAGATGGTGGCTATCAGGGATGTACCCGAATCCTTCCTGATCTGAAGGATAGCATAATATGGCAGTTTCCCGAAGCTTACACATAGCAGATTCAGTAAAATGTGAACGTTTGCAATGATTCGTGACTAGGAAAAATATTTACTAATGAAGTAAAAAGAATTTCAATGATAATAGAATTTCAAGGAGTATATAATTCCATTTTTAGTAATTCTTAGTAACAACTACTGAGGTCAAAGTCACCGTCCACTAAAACAGACACACAAATGTTATAATTCTCCTCCGGTATAGACCCCTGTAGTATCTCTAAACATGTGGGAATTATGCTCTTGATTATGGTCGGTATAATGTTCTGCCTATTTTTATTTTTTCTTAATAAAAGCAAAATCTTTGCCTGGGGAAAAGTTCTATACTTTAGAAACGGTAGGCACAATGCTTTGCGCAGCGGAAGTGCGAACACCGTGAGAGCTGACAGTTCGATGGTTCGTTACGTATATTCGTAGTGTGAGCAACCCAGCCCGTTCGCAGTCAAGTGACACTTAAGTTAAATCGGACTTCAGGGAACCGAGAATTATGTTGGGTGTGCGTGTTAGTTGTATAATCGTTGTGCGTGCTGCGGCGCTAGCAGGCGCCGAGGGTAGCAGGAATGACGGCAGGAAGAGACTCGTGCTTACGCCAGCGACGGGCAATTACCGCTCCCGCGGAACGCAGGAAACGTCAGTCTACGGCTATGCTCTTCTGTTGCGGTCTGCAGGGAACCTGGCTGCCAGAACAGTAGGAGAGGCTGGAAACGCTCAGTCGCTGCCCTGGTCGCATTTCTGAAGGGCCAACACATAAGCGACGGATAGCTGAGATCCGTCGCGAGGTCGATTGACATGCCCGTAGATCGCACGTATCTGGGCACATCACACTAAGCCCCCCCTGCGGGTCCGGGGTAAGAATAGGCCCGAGGTATTCCTGCCTGTCGTAAGAGGCGACTAAAAGGAGTTTCAGCCGTTTAGGCCTTCCATGTGATGGTCCCCCTTGGGGTTTGACCTCCATTTTTCAAAATTCTACAGAAGTACGAGCCTTTTGGGGAAGGACACCTTACATGGTGTACCACTGGTCCTAAGTGCACTACGACCTTGGCACTCAGCATTGCACCGGCGTTGTCACCATACCCATTATTCCTCGAATTGGGCCTAAACGCCTGATGGGTTGTCCAAGTTACGCCCATAGTGCATCTCCATCTGCACCAGCGATCATGATGGACTTTCCATGGCACCAGAAATCCAGCACGGTAGCCAGCCCGTTGTGGTGGGGTCGTCATGTACCCTCTAGGTTGTAGCCCCCTGACAACACGGGGATCGTACTGCCGATACCTGAGCTGCACCCTCCCCACGTTGGCCAAGGAGTAGATGCCCGTCTCCTTGGGGCATCAGGACTCCCGGCAATGGTCATCCTGCCAGGTGGCCCTTGCTGCGGCTGGGTGGCGCCCGTGGGGAGAGCCCCTGGTCGGAGTGGGTGGTATCGGGGCGGACGTTTCGCACATGAAACGTCAACACGTATCAGGTCGCTCTGCGGCCGAGTCTTCCAAAAGAAAAGGTACCGTTTCTAGTTCTGGTTCTCCTGCCCTTTCCCCCTTGGCCACTCCATGGGAGGAGGGACAGGCCCGCCGGCTTGGGGCGAAGTACTTCCCCCGCTATTTGGTCTGTTCTCGAACAGATGGGGGGACGTTCGCCACCTCCAAGCCCATGTTCTTTGTTCAGCACATTGAGGACGTCTTCGGGGAACTCGAGGCTCTCAGCAAGATGCGATCAGGGTCCGTTCTTATCAAGACCACCTCTGCCACACAGTCGGCGGCACTCCAGGCGTGCGACCGCCTAGGGGACATCCCAGTATCCATTGTCCCACATCTGGCACTAAATAGGACGCAGGGGGTTATTTTTCATCGTGACCTCCTGCTCCAATCTGATGAGGAGCTCAGGGCCAACCTGGAGCGCCGCGGCGTGCATTTCGTCCGGCGAGTCCAGCGCGGCCCCAAAGACCGTCGCATCGACACCGGGGCCTTTATCCTCGCCTTCGAGGGGGACGTTCTCCCGGAGAAGGTAAAGGTGATGTGCTACCGGTGCGACGTGCGACCTTACGTCCCGCCTCCTATGCGCTGTTTTAGGTGTTTGCGCTTTGGGCACATGTCGTCCCGGTGTGAGGCTGAGCCCCTTTGTGGCGACTGTGGACGTCTTCTTCGTGAGGAACATACTTGCACCCCACCACCTCGGTGCCCTAATTGTCCTGGCGTCCACTCGCCTAGATCCCCAGACTGCCCCGCCTATCAGAAGGAGAAAAAGATACAAGAAATCAAAACTTTGGATCGGCTCTCTTATTCTGAGGCCAGGAAGAAGTATGACCGCCTTCATCCCGTGTCACTGGCCACTTCGTTTGCCTCAGTTGTGTCCACTCCTTCCGCTGTATCCTCACCTCTATCCTGTCCCCCCTCCGCCTCCTCTGCCCATCAGGGGGCTCTGCCTCCGCCTCCCAAATCCCTCCCTTCCAAATCCTCCTCCCCTGCGGCCCCCACCCCCCCTGCCCCAGGGGCCACCCTTCCTCCTCCTCCTCTCCCCACGCCACCTGAGAAGCGATCCTCTTCTGAGGCGTCTATCGGGGAAACGTTCCGGACCCCAGCTTCCGAGGTCCTGCGTTCCAGAACGGACCCCGCGCGTGAGGACCTTCTTCGGGTCCAGCCCACCATCCCTGTGCCTCCTCGGCCTTCCAAGAAGGCCTCCAAGAAGAAGTCTCTATCCCCCTCTCCACCCCGGCGCGTTTCATCTGACGCTTCATCCGTGAGTCGCTGCTCCCGGCCGTCCTCAGTTTCGCCGGGACGCTCTGCTGCCAGGCGTTCCGCCGGCCTTTTGTCGGCAAATGATGCGGCCCCTCCTACACAATCAGGGACAGCGGCCGCAGCTGGCGACGAGTTGATGGAACCGGATCCGCCTGCCGTCAGTTGTAGCGTTGTTGCCTCGCAACCTGGCCCTCCGCGGCCATCGAGGTGACCAGCTCTTCCCCGTCTCGTTCCCCCAACTTTTTGACTAGCAATGGCGTTGTTTCATTGGAACATAAGAGGTATTCGATCTAATCGGGAGGAATTACAACTGCTCCTCCGCCTGCACTGTCCGCTCGTCCTTGGTCTCCAGGAAACCAAGTTGCACCCGACTGACCGTATTGCCTTTACCCACTATGCCTCGGAGCGGTATGACCTCGCCCCTGTGGACGGTATCCCAGCTCATGGTGGGGTCATGTTGCTCGTTCGGGACGATGTCTATTACCATCCCATCCCATTGACCACCCCACTCCAAGCAATAGCTATCCGCATTACTCTTTCTGCTTTTACTTTTTCAGTTTGTACCGTCTACACTCCACCGTCATCTGCTGTTAGTCGGGCTGACATGATGCACCTGATCGATCAGCTTCCCCCGCCGTTCTTATTGTTTGGCGACTTCAATGCCCATCATCCCCTTTGGGGCTCTCCTGCATCCTGTCAAAGAGGCTCACTCTTGGCGGATGTCTTCAACCATCTCAATCTTGTCTGCCTCAATACCGGCGCCCCGACTTTCCTCTCGGACTCTACTCATACCTACTCCCACTTGGACCTCTCGATCTGTTCTACCACTCTTGCCCGTCGGTTCGAGTGGTATGTCCTTTCTGACACCTATTCGAGCGACCACTTCCCCTGTGTCGTTCGTCTCCTGCACCACACCCCATCCCCAAGTCCTTAGAGCTGGAACATACTGAAAGCTGACTGGGGACTTTACTCCTCCCTGGCGACCTTTCCGGACCACGATTTTCCCAGTTGTGACAGTCAGGTCGAATACCTCACGGCTGTTATTATCTATGCTGCCGAACGTTCCATACCTCGTACTACTTCTTCTTCACGTCGCGTTTCCGTCCCCTGGTGGAACGAGGCTTGTAGGGACGCTATCCGTGCTCGACGACGTGCTTTACGCACCTTTCGCCGCCATCCTACGTTGGCGAATTGTGTTGAATACAAACGACTCCGAGCGCAATGCCGTAGAGTCATCAAAGACAGCAAAAAAGCTTGCTGGGCCTCTTTCACGAGCTCCTTTACCAGTTTTACTCCCTCTTCCGTTGTTTGGGGTAGCCTGCGCCGGCTGTCGGGCATTAAGGCCCACTCCTCAGTACCTGGCCTGACCTCAGGTAATGAGGTCCTTGTTGATCCTGTGGCTGTCTCCAACGCCTTTGGCCGCTTTTTCGCGGAGGTTTCAAGCTCCGCCCATTACCATCCTGCCTTCCTTCCCAGGAAAGAGGCAGACGAGGCTCGGCGACCTTCCTTCCACTCGCTGAATCTGGAAACTTACAATGCCCCCTTTACTATGCGGGAACTCGAACGTGCGCTTGCACTGTCCCGGTCCTCTGCTCCGGGGCCAGATGCCATTCACGTTCAGATGCTGGCACACCTTTCTCCGGCGGGCAAAAGCTTCCTTCTTCGTACCTACAATCGCGTCTGGACCGAAGGTCAGGTCCCCATGCGTTGGCGTGACGCCGTTGTTGTTCCTATACCCAAACCCGGGAAGGATAGACACCTTCCTTCTAGTTACCGCCCCATTTCTCTTACAAGCTGTGTCTGTAAGGTGATGGAGCGCATGGTTAATGCTCGGTTAGTTTGGATTCTTGAATCTCGACGACTACTTACTAATGTCCAATGCGGCTTTCGTCGCCGCCGCTCCGCTGTTGACCACCTTGTGACCTTGTCGACATTCATCATGAACAACTTTTTGCGAAGGCGCCGAACGGTAGCCGTGTTCTTCGACTTGGAGAAGGCTTATGATACCTGTTGGAGAGGAGGTATCCTCCGCACTATGCACAAGTGGGGCCTACGCGGTCGTCTGCCCCTTTTTATTGATTCCTTTTTAACGGATCGAAAGTTTAGGGTACGTGTGGGTTCCGTATTGTCCGACGTCTTCTTCCAGGAGAACGGAGTGCCTCAGGGCTCCGTCTTGAGCGTAGCCCTTTTTGCCATCGCGATCAATCCAATTATGGATTGCATTCCACCTAATGTCTCAGGCTCTCTCTTTGTCGATGACTTCGCGAACTACTGCAGTGCCCAGAGAACATGCCTCCTGGAGCGCTGCCTTCAGCGTTGTCTAGACAGCCTCTACTCATGGAGCGTGGCAAATGGCTTTCGGTTCTCTGAAGAGAAGACGGTTTGTATCAACTTTTGGCGATATAAAGCGTTCCTTCCGCCATCCTTACATCTCGGTCCCGTTGTTCTCCCATTCGTGGACACAACTAAGTTTCTAGGGCTCACGTTGGCCGGAAACTGTGTTGGTCTCCACATGTCTCTTATTTGGCGGCCCATTGTACACGTTCCCTTAATGTCCTCAGAGTTCTTAGCGGTTCATCTTGGGGAGCGGATCGCACTGTCCTGCTTCGCTTGTATCGGTCCATAGTCCGATCGAAGCTGGATTATGGGAGCTTCGTCTACTCGTCCGCTCGGCCATCCCTCTTACGCCGGCTCAACTCCATCCACCATCGGGGGATACGTCTTGCGACCGGAGCCTTCTACACTAGTCCTGTCGAGAGTCTTTATGCTGAAGCTGCCGAGTTACCATTGACCTACCGGCGCGACATACTGCTGTGTCGGTATGCCTGCCGGCTGTTGTCTATGTCCGAACACCTCTCTTACAAGTCCTTCTTTCTCCTATTCTCTCGACCGTCAGTACGGGTTGTATGTGTCTGCCCTGCTGCCCCCCGGAGTCCGCTTCCGTCGCCTGCTTCGACAATTGGATTTTGCCCTCCCTACCACCTTCAGAGAGGGTGAGAGCCCGACACCACCTTGGCTCCAGGCTCCGGTTCGTATTTATCTCGACCTCAGCTCACTCCCGAAGGAGGGTACTCCGGCTGCAGTGTATTGCTCACGGTTTGTCGAACTTCGTGCTCGACTTGCTGGTCACACCTTTATTTACACCGATGGCTCCAAAACTGACGATGGTGTCGGCTGTGCCTTTGTCGTCGGGACCGCCACCTTTAAATACCGGCTCCTTGACCAATGTTCCAGCTTTACGGCCGAGCTTTTTGCTCTCCATCAGGCCATTCAGTATGCCCGCCGCCACCGCCATTCATCGTATGTCCTCTGCACTGACTCACTCAGTGCTCTTCAGAGCCTTGGGGCTCCCTATCCGGTCCATCCCTTGATTCAACGAATACAGCAGTCCCTCCATTCTTTCGCTGATAATGGCGGTTCTGTCACCTTTCTGTGGGTCCCCGGACATGTAGGAGTGCCTGGGAATGAGGCTGCGGATGCTGCAGCCAAGGCTGCAGTCCTCCAGCCTCGGCCAGCCTCCCATTGTGTCCAGTCGTCTGACGTTTGTGGGGATGTATGTAAGAGGCTTGTGTCCTTGTGGTGGGATGCTTGGTCATCCCTCCAAGGAAACAAGCTCCAGGCAGTAAAACCGCTACCAACTGCTTGGACAACTTCCTCCCGACCATCTCGGCGCGAGGAGGTCCTTCTGACCAGGTTGCGGATTGGGCATTGCCGGTTTAGCCACCGCTACCTGCTCTCTGGTGACCCAGCCCCGCAGTGCCCTTGTGGTCAGGCATTAACGGTGCGCCATGTTTTATTGTCGTGTCCCCGTTTTAGTCAGTTTCGTGTTGTCCTGTCCCTGCCATCTACCTTACCGGATGTTTTAGCTGATGACGCTCGAGCAGCTGCTCGTCTTCTGCGTTTTATAACTTTAACTGGCTTGACCAAAGACATTTAACCTTTTTACTTATTTAATCTGCATCTTTGTCAGGTCCTTTTGCTGTCCCCCCATCCCCTTGAGTTTTAGCAGGTTCCTTGTGCTCTAACACCAGTGACTGGGCGCTAATGACCTCAGCAGTTGAGCGCCCTTAAACCCTACCAAAAAAAAAAAAAAAAAAAAAAAAAAAATCACACTAAACGGATCGCAGCGATCGATCGCTGATAGCTCCGAACACGTGCCACAACGGGTCATGGAATGGTTCCATTCAAAAGTGTTCACCATACTCATTAAGACATTTATCCTACTGGGAGACGAGACGATCAGCTGCTGTTAATAGAATGCGATTGGCTGCTGAAGGATCCACAACCAAGCCTATTCTTGCACTTCCTCGTCCAACTGAAACAGCCGTCCACGTATGTCTTCTTCAGGTCACCAAATATGTGAAAATGTAAGGGTGAAAGATACAGGCTGTATGGAGGATGCTGCAGTATAGCCCAACCGAACTGCTGAAGTGCAGCCTTCGTCCTATTCGCAATGTGAGAATGGGCCTTGTCGTGGAACAGGATGATTCCGTCCGAACGCATTCCTGGACGCGTCGCAGTTCCTGCGAAATGTGCTCATAGCGCTTCACACTGATCGTAGTTCCACTTTGGAGGAAATGGACGAGCAGAGGGAACATCCTGTTGCACGACAACGCCCGCCAAAGCACAGCCGATGGAATGAAAGCTACGTTTCGGCGATTTGGTTGGGAAATATTGCGGCACCCTCCTTACAGTCAGGATCTTTCACCGTGTGATTCTCACATCTGTGACGACTGAAGAAAGAAATGCTTGGACATGCGTTTCAGTTGGATGAGGACCTGTTTTTGATCCCTCAGCAACCGACCGCATTCTAGTTAAAAGGACTGATCGTCTCGTCTCCCAGTGGGATAAATGTTTTAACGCACGTGGTAATTAATTTCGAATGGAACTATTCCGTGGTCTCTTTGTGGCAGGTGTTAAGTTTTCATTTGACTGCCCCTTATACTCAGAACTTGTAGCAACCAAGAGAGCGTGAACCAATCTGGAGAGTGAATGAATGCGGAGTTGCAGTTGTAATGAAAATTAAGTATTACCTATCTAAAATCTATGCTGCTTTTAGACTTCTCAGTGACTAGAATTTTGAGATTCCTGCAGTACAGACAAGTCATTTGAAATAATATTTACAATCACAACAAAACTGGATTCCAACTGTTTTCATGAGAAAAAGTAATATGAAAGTTTCTAATTCCTAAACAAAATGCAATAATACAGCGTGTACAGCTCTGTTACATTGTTTAGAGCAAACCTAATTCAGTTTTTGACCCTTAGTCGGCATAGATGGGGTCAACTCTTCCGCTTTCCATAGCAGAACGTCCCGACATAAAGGCTTTCGAAACGGTGATTGCAATTGCTTCCTAGATCGCTGGTGTGTAGCAGCATCGAAGCTTCTGACCTGCTGCAGGCCGTCGATGCGCCACTCGTTTGCGGACTCTTAAAAACCCATTTCTTAGCTTATTTCATTTGTGATGCAGCCTGCATGAAGTTTGGACACTCAGTCCTAACAAGAACGGGTCCATCAGGCCGTTCAGTATGCCCGCCGCCACCGCCATTCATCGTATGTACTCTTCTCTGACTTAGTCCTCTTCAGAGCCTTGGAGCTCCCTATCCGGTCCATCCCTTGGTTCAACGGATACAGCAGTCCCTCCATTCTTTCGCTGATAATGGTTCTCCTGTCGGCTTTCTGTGGGTTCCCGGACATGTAGGAGTGCCTGGGAATGAGGCTGCGGATGCTGCAGCCAAGGCTGCAGTCCTCCTGCCTCGGCCAGCCTCCCATTGTGTTCCGTCATCTGACGTTCGTGGGGATGTTTGTAAGAGGCTTGTGTCGTTGTGGTGGGATTCTTGGTCATCCCTCCAAGGAAACAAGCTCCGGGCAGTAAAACCGCTCCCAACTGCTTGGACAACCTCCTCCCGACCATCTCGGCGAGAGGAGGTCCTTCTGACCAGGTTGCGGATTGGGCATTGCCGGTTTAGCCACCGCTACCTGCTCTCCGGTGACCCAGCCCCGCAGTGCCCTTGTGGTCAGGCATTAACAGTGTACCATGTTTTATTGTTGTCCCCGTTTTAGTCAATCATGTGTTGTCCTGTCGCTGCCATTTACTTTACCGGATATTTTAGCTGATGACGCTCGAGCAGCTGCTCGTGTTCTGCGTTTTATAACTTTGACTGGCTTGTCCGACGACATCTAACTTTATTTATTTTCTCTGCATCTTTGTCAAGCCTTTCTGGTGTCCCCCCTCCCCTTGAGCTTTGCTAGATTCCATATGCTCTAATAACTGTGACTGGGCGCTAATGACCTCAGTAGTTGAGCGCCCTAAAACCGAACCAAAAAAAAAATAACAAGAACGGTTTACTATCGTTCCAGCAACGATAGAAAACCAGTAAACGTGTGCCTTAGTGAGCTTATTTAGCAGATGAGGTGGTGCTATGAACGTTGCTTGTAATACTGGCACAGTGATGCGTAACATGCATAAAACTATCAGTCAAAATAAGTATTCTGAAAAACAGTCCCTGAGCCGTGCTGCGGCTCGCGTTGCTGCTGCTCATAGGTTTCCGCACTCTGTTGGAAGCCAGACGGTATCATTTAGTTGCCATGGTTGTTTGTCTTCTTCTCGTGTTGACTGGCGCCACTCGGTTTCGCAAGCGTTGCCTGTCCGCTAGTGGCGGCAGCAGCAGCGGTTATCGATATGGTAGTAACTGCTACCATATCATTGGGGCGACGTCGTTTTTCCAGGCCGTGTGAGTTAGTTCGGTTGGGGACTTAGGAGCAGCCAGGTCCGCGCAGTACCAGAACACGCCAGGACCGCTGGCGGCACGCATGGCCTGCCGGATGGCTTTGGTCACGAGGGTGCACGATCTCGTCGTAAACCGGATCCAGCAAGCCTTAAGATGAGTACATTTCAATCAAAGTACAGAAACTTCCACCATTGTGATATCTCGCGATTCTTCATTGATTTTGGTTCGTGTTGCTGCTTGTAATGTCGCGGAGGTGAAGAGCAGCAATTGGGGTGCTTTCTACTTTGGTGGTAGTGGTTCCTTTCTCGTTCCGGGCGCTCTAAACACAGTATTCTGGGGAAGTAGTGCAGACCGCTGGTTCCGGCTTTGGCGTATTGTTCTCTCATTGCATTTGGTGTATCGGACGTCAGGTAGCTTCAGCAAGGTCATCATTAGTCATTAGTTAGACTGCCACAAGTCTGAGTTACCATCTTGTGAAGTGAATGCAACTCTTGACTGCCTATCTCATCGCTCGCTAAAAAGTTTGTTGCCGGACCTTCTCAGAGGTCGGTTCCTGGAGCACCGTCTGTGGCCCCTTGTGTTACAAAGTTTATCATATTATTTCACCCGTTTGGTGATTAGTTGCTTGTTTTTTAATTAAACTTTCCTATTGTATTTGCTGTTTTACAGCAGGTTTCTACATTTTTATATTATTGCCGTTCCTGGAGTGTAACGCCTTCAGCCGTGATCGTGGTCACTTGCTTTAAAATTCTAATTTGGTATTTGTATTTACGCAGTAAGCCTTAAAATCTTACTTACTGCCATTCCTGGAGTCTGATGCCTTCTGCTGTTTGTGGGGACTTGCCTTTAATATTTCAATACCTGTAGTTTGTTAGTTGCAGCGAGTTTTAAACAATTCTTATTTTATTGCCATTCCTGGCGTGTAAGGCCTTCTACCCAGGCCACAGCGTCTTGTTTTAAAAACATCTGTTCAGTCTGTATTTAATGGTGATTTGCTAAATTGTAGCTCACTGAAAAACACTATTATTTGCACAGTTGTTTACTCCTTCATTAATAACGTGTGGTATTTTATTTATTGAGTCTCGAATTACTAGTTCAAAATAAATTGTAACAGTAAAAGACAACCAATAGTAACTGAATACGGCCCCGTCCGCAATCGTAACCGAATCCTGCCTTCCCTTGACCACCAGGTTTCAGTCCCAATGTAAAATTACTTAAATCGGAACTCATTTATTTCAAGGTGCTGAACCCTCATCTAGAGGCTACACAGGTCGTATAGACCACTACTAATTTAAAGTGACACTTGTAATCAAAAACAGAGGGCAAAATATTAAGCGCAACAAGTACAAACTAAAATCTTGCTCCAGTATAACTGCACTACCAATCTGACGACGTTGGGTGCAAGTGTTACACTGGGATGCATAGATTAACACAGGAGAGATATTTATGGCGGCCTTCATCAAAGCAGTCAGACAGATGGCTGAAGAATGGAGAAAAGCAGTCCGAGCTGTCCTAAAAGTTAACTACGACAAGAAAGGGTCAGCCCACCGACGCTGGTAACGACACACCTCCGGAAGGCCAATGTGCTGTGTAACAGACCAGATGAGCCACCCCTTTCATCTCCGGTCGTTTTTCTTATTCCAAAATTTGAATGCGCCATGCGCCACGAAGTTCTAGTTCCATGTGGTGCCACAAAGTGAGGTTAGTTACAGATGTTCTATGTAACTGCACTAAAAAAAAAACAATGAAAATCATCCTCATAAATAACGCAGAATCACAAAACGCAGTATATAAATGAATCAATTATTGCATGTGCAACTCCAGAGTCAGGGCTTTAGTTCTTGCTGCTGGTGTAGCTAGTTCCCACGACTGCTGCAGCGTTGTCGTGGCCTACCTACAGCTCAGTTTTATAAGTATGTCAAGAGTTCCGTTCGGGAGAACTAATCTATGAGTCTATCCAGCACTACTGAACACTGTTTCACAGTACATAGAATACTGCAAATATCGGTATCTCTCAGGAAGTCTTTTTAGTCAGATCGCTGCACTCCAGAACTACATGCTTTGGTTTTCATTCTGCATCACACTTGTATCTCTGGTCCATTCTCCTATTAATGTAGATAGCTAGGACATGGGCCATAATCTGTCAAGAAATGTTAACCCACGTGATGGCAGCATATGCCTTATTTTGCATTGCTCATGAATATTTTGAAGCATTTCGTGAAGCGAAACATACTCGACCGGTTTGGTATGACCTGTCCTTGTTACGTATCACACACAGATAGCGCTTACAAGCTTAAAGTGCCTGTGAACCCAGGCCCTGCCAGGTTAGGAAATCCCACAGACCGTGACATTTAGACACCACAATAACAGCTGTTTCACAAGACCTAAAATAAGTCAACGAGGAAGGAATTACCTCTACTTTAGATCAAACGAACTACTACTTGGACCAAATACTTCTTTTATAATGCTCACTGTATGCAGTGGGTTCAGGTTGTGTATTTGGCGATGAAGGAAAACTCTGTGTACTTACGAAGATCATGCAAAATAAATGTTAGAAAATCTTAAGGAACCTAACTTCATGCAAGCTGAAGACGAAAATTTGCCAGGACAATTCTTACACTACTGTAACTTCAAGAGAAAGACAAATGCTAATGTAACTTCAAGCACACTGAATACAAGAAAATTTACTGGAAAAATATTACGCTGACAGTGTTACAAAAATCACTGTCGACTGTACACTGAGTACTCAACTGTAGCCGGACAATAACGTCTATCTGCCGAAAGTCTTCCTCGAATTTAAGCCCCAAGAACACTCACACGATACGTGACTGACATAGAAATAAGGGAATGAGAAGAACTGCACAAGTCGTGAACTATCTTTAGTTTTTGTGAAGCGGAAAACTGTTCTTCCCTGGCTAAGTCAACTGGCTGTGTCCACTCGATAAGGCTGTGTGACGTATATACTGTTGCCCTCAGATGTTCCACAGAACTTAACTAGCATATCTCATAGCTCATAATCTCCAATCTGGAAATAAGGTATCAGTCTCGTGAAGACCCACACTTGTTCACAAAAATATCTCTCTTCCACAGCAACGACAGATTGGGATGCGCTACGTCCAGCACGCTGCCCTTCTAAGAAGTGTGTACCCCCCCCCCCCCCCCCCCGAATTACTCACTTGTAGTTGCCCATATTGTTGCAGCCTTCCCCCACCATATTGTGGGTACGCCTCCTGCCACAACTAGTGTCGTCCAATGAGAGCTTTTGCTGCAACTTCCGTCGTTTCTTTGCCCAATGGGGTTTCAGAAACGAACTGGGGCCAACGCTAGCTTCATCTGATCCGATGATCGTTCGCCATTCTTTTATTTAGTAATAAGCTCCACCCAAACAGGAACTGTCCACGTGGACTTCATGCATTGTTCACGCCCCTGTCACATGATACTTGAATGTTAACAGAAATCCCGGTTTCTCACGTCGTTTTGATCCTTTCTGCGTCCAAAAAGTGGATTCCCGTTGCGTTCTTGAGTGCTTTCTTAAGTTAAAAGGCTTTCGTAGAGTAGGTTCTGGACTCATGCCCTATACGCATGTGCGTAACGTCAATTTTATGGCGAGATGATGACGCACTTCCTACGTTCTTAAGTTTCCACGTAAATGGATGGGCAGTGTTCTCCTTTCGGACGAGCCAAACGAATCCGCTGCTGATTTAAGATGTTTATTTCAGAGCAGATGTGAATCAGAAGTGTCGTCCAGTTGTGACGCATTGTTGTGCTTTTATCTTCACCGAAAATTCCAGGTGCGGTCCGCGTGTCGAATCAGTAAGTGATCTCCTGGGTCGAAGATTCGCTGGTTTATGGCTTTCCTAAGTTGAATTCCGTGTCGCTGTGCCGGGGTCGGCTGGGTAGCCTCGCTTACGCTTCAGTCCACTGCTACAGAAATGCTACTTAGCTGTCGGCGACCGGAGTGGCCATGCGGTTCTAGGCGCTGCAGTCTGGCGCCGAGCGACCGCTACGGTCGCAGGTTCTAATCCTGCCTCGGGCATGGATGTGTGTGATGTCCTTAGGTTAGTTAGGTTTAATTAGTTCTAAGTTCTAGGCGACTGATGACCTCAGACGTTAAGTCGCATAGTGCTCGGAACCATTTGAACTTGTCTGTCAACAAGCAAATTAGGTAGATATTGTTAGTATCGAGTTCGTGTGAGCCACTCATAAATTAATTACTCTCCGTTTTATGCAAATAAAATAATTCCAAGCCAAGTATGGAGTGTCGGGTATGAAATTCATCAGCTTGATGTGTAAAATCGATTTCTTGATGTAAAAATTGTTTGGTGAACAAATTATCCTCCAACCTCACAACTCACCATAGCGTTGCCCCATCACATTGTCACTCTCTATCAATTTACTTTCCTCTTTCTAACCAGCCTGAATCCTGTGTTTAACTGTGCTCTGGCTGTCTCCCTACTAATATTCCTCGCTGCTCACCCCCTCCCCCCCCCCCCACCCCCGCTCCTCAATGAATAGGTTTCTGTAAAACCAAAGGGTGTCGCCCCAATGATAACCAGGACCCCTTGCACAAAAATGCTCTTATTCTCATGTCAACCCCAAATGCACCTGCCTCAGCATTCTTCATAACATCAAAATCATTTTGCATTTTATTTAGTTACAGCTATTTCCTGTAAGTCTACTAGATAGAAACTAAAGCCACATAGTTTGGTTAAATGGAAAGAAAGAATAGAGAAAGTATGTGCAGCAAATATTTATGGTAATTGATTATACGTCCTGACTTTCTCCTGTCTCCTGCCTTTCTCCATTTACTCACCGTTTCTTTGTCTATGTTCTCCTCCTTCCTTTCTCTCCATCTCCTTCTGCCTCCTCCATCTCCTCTTTTCCTCTTTCTATAAGCATTTCCTCACACACCTCTGTCTATCTCGTCTTCTCTCTCTCCCCCCCCCCCCCTCCCCCACCCTCCGGGTCGGGCGATTGGAGTAGGACTGAGGTATTCCTGCCTGTCGTAAGAGGCGACCTAAGGGATTCTCACACGTTTTAGCCTTTAGGTGACGGTCCCCTGTAGGGTTTGACCTCCATTTTTCAAAATTATTTCGACGAGCTATCCGATTGGGGAAGGGCGCCTTACATGATGCATCATGTCCATTGTGCCTTGAGATCTTCAGCCCATTTTCTCGCCGTCGCACTGCAGTCCAGCTCATTCTCCACCCCTTGGTGAGCTTTCCAGTCAGTAGCCCACATTTTGGTTGAATGCCCCCTTCTTTTGGCTCTGCATACTGAGTAAAGACTTACCCACTCTTTACCTTTAATGTTGCCTGACGATTCCAAGACAGTCGAACTGGTTCTCAGTTTCTTCCATTAAAGTGGTTTTTATTCTCAGTTTTAAGGTTTGTAATCTCTCTGATGTTGGGGCAGGGCGGTGAGGGTTGGGGTGTCTCCCACTGTAAGCTGTGTTTGGAGATTCCCGACTCACCTCCTCTTTTCTTTCCCCTTTACTCTGTTTTTATCACTTTTTAGAATTGTTAGTCTTCTTTTTCAAAACGCACTTCCACATTCTAGCGGTTGAACACTTTTAAATAGCAAGTGGTCTTTCCTCTACTGCATCGGAGGTGGGATGTTTCCTGCCTCTATCACAGCCTTGGGGTTTTCTCTCTTGCTGACTTCCCTCATTTTGTTTTTATCATTGATGACATGACTGCACTTCTAGGTTTGTTAGCCTTTTATCGTTCTGACTTTTCTGAGATGTCAAACTGTCTGAATGGACCACATTTTAAACAAGGGACTGATGACGTTGCTGTTTCGTCCCTTCAACCCCAATCAACCAATCCATCCCTTGGGCGAGGACATCTTCCTGCATGCATTTCTCACAATGCACTATGCATTGTCGCTTTCTGCGCCGACGATGACCATGGACTTCCTTGCACTTCATATCCAGCATGGTAGCCAGTCCATTGTGGTGGGCCCACCATGTAACCTGTTGGTTGTAGCCCCATGACAACAAAGGGATCGCTCTGCTGATTCTTGCACCGTTAACTCCCCACGTATGCCAAGGAACAGATGCTAGTCATCCTAGGGCATCGGGACTCCGAGCAATGGCCATCCTACCGGGTTGCCTTTGCTGTGGCAGGGTGGCGCCTGTGAGGAGGGCCCCTGGTTGGAGCGGGTGGCATCAGGGCAGATGACACGTGATCAAGTGTACCGCATCATCACTTGCTGGTGATCAAACACCAGCAGACTCTAACCATTCCAAGGCTCAGTACAATGCAAGAAAGGACAACCCAAAATCATTCCCCTCCCTAGCCACACCTTGGATCGCCAGGCTAAGGATGGCAGCGAACCTTACTCACCCTACCTCATATGTACAAGAACTTTTTTGGACTCCTTTTCGGTGAAGCCACAGTTTTTTATAGAGCATTTAGAGGACAAGTTTGGGGAGATTGGGGGCTCGTCCAAAATGCGACCTGGGTCAGTCTTGATAAAAACATCCTCTTCCCAATCATTGACTTTACTCGCTTGTAACAAGTTGGGGGATGTCCCTGTTACCATTACGCCACATAAGAGACTAAATATGGTCCAGGGTACTATGTTCCACAGGTACCTACTTTCGCAGTCTGACGACGACCCGTGTGCGAATGTAGAGCGGCGAGGTATTCATTTCATGTGGCACGTCCATGGGGTCTGAAGGATGGTCAGGTTGCCACTGGTGCTTCATCTTGGCGTTTGAGGGTGACACCTTACCTGATAAGGTCAAGGTGATGGTTTACTGCTGTGAGGTCAAGCCATATATCCCTCCCCCTACGTGATGCTTTAAGTGCTGGAAGTTTGGCCACATGTCTTCCCACTGTACATCCAGTGTCACATGTCGAGATGTGGACGTGTATCACATCCCAATAATCCATGTGCCCTGCCTCCCATCTGTGTCAACTGCAGTGAGCATCATTCACCTTGCTCGCCAGATTGCAGGATTTTACAGAAAGAGAGAAAAATCATGGAATACAAGACCCTGGTCTGATTGACCCACACGAGACTAAGAGAAAATACGAGCACCTACATCCTGTGTCATATGACCAACTCATGTGCCGCCACTACGAGAGCAGTTTTAGTCCCATTAGTTCTGCAAAATCCAGTTAGCTCTGAGCAAGACGGCAACACCTGCGCCCTTGATGGTGGGAGTTACTTTCCCCTGTTGCTCCCACACCACGTATCTCGGGAGCACTGCCGCCCCCCCCCCCCCCCCAACAATAGGGGACACGAGTCCCCACTCCTTAGCCAGAGAACAGTAAGTCTTCATTGGCTCCACCAGGAAGGGTGCTTTGGTTACTCCTTTCCCAGGTTTCTGCTGATGGGAAAGTTGACGCTTGCCAGTGGCTGAAGTGCTCAAAAGCAGCTGGTCATAGGGCTTCACGATCATCCTCTGTCCTGGAGACTGAATCAGTGAAGCCTTTTCAGCCATAGAAACCCAAGGATCAGAGAGAGAAGACCCCTAAGACCAAGGAAATTGCAGTGACAGCCACACCACCGCTACCTACAAGCTCTGCATCTGAGGATAAGGTGGAGATTCTGTTGTCCACTGAGGACCTAGATTTCACTGGACCCTCACACACAATGGCTATAGGCTGCTCAGGCAGTAAGTCGGTGGCAGCAGGTGACCGAGGCGTAAACGGCCACATTGAATTTTTCATGCTTTCCCAGTTCATGATGTCACCGCCTGGCTGAGCTATGACAACTGTTCAGCTTTACACCTGCTTTCTGTATGGCCCTGCAGGAAACCTGGTTCCCAGCAATGCAGACCCCTGCCCTCTGTTACTATGAGGGATATTACAAGAACTGTAGCAACTACAATAGAGTCTCTGGGGCAGTTTGTGTTTATGTCCTACACTCAGTCTGTAGTGAAACGGTGCCCCTTCAAACCCCTCTTGAAGCTGTGGCTGTCAGAATTACGACGACGCAGGAACTATCGGTCTGTAATGTATATCTTCCTCCAGATGGTGCAGCACCCCTGAATGTATTAGCTGCACTGATTGATCAACTCCCTGAACCTTTCCTAATTTTGGGAGATTTGGACGCCCTTAACTCCTTGTGGGATCGCACCGTGCTTACTGGCAGAGGCAGAGATGTCTAAACTTTAATGTCCCAGTTCGACCTCTGCCTCTTAAGTACTGGGGCCACCACAAATTTCAGTGTGGTTCGTGGTAGTTATTTGGGCATTGATTTATCCACTTGCAGCCCAAGACTTAACCCATCTATTCACTGGAGAGCATATGACGACCTTTGTGGTAGTGACCACTTCCCCATTTTCCTTTCACTGCACTGGCGTCAGGCCTACAGACGTCTGTCCAGATGGGCTTCAAACCAGGCAGACTGGAAACTCACCTCTGCAGTCGACGTTGACACTCCCCCACACGGTAACATCGATGTGATGCAATGGTTATAAAGAATCCGCCTCAATTGTAAACAGAAACCGGATGTTGACCTAGGTTTCGGCGTGGATAGCCACGCCTTCTTCGGAACACACTAAAACTACAAACTGCCTAAAGAGGTATGCTGTATTAATGTTGGACGTAAGTCAACATCCGGTTTCTATTTGCAATCGAGGCGGATTCTTTATAATCATTAAATTATTCACGATTTCTGACGCGCTGCAATGTTAAGTTCTCAAATCGATGCGATGGTTGAGCAGGTGACTACTACAATAGTCACTGCGGCGTAAAACGCGATCCCTCGCTTCTTAGAGGGTTCCCGGCGCACGGCAGTCCCTTGGTGGTCGCCGGAAGTCGCTGAGGCAATTAAGGAGTGTCGGTGACCTGTGCAGCGGCATAAGTGGCACCCTTCCCTGGAGCACTCATAGCCTTTAAGCGGCTCCGTGGCATCGTTCGGCAGCTTACCAAAAGACGGAAGCAGGAGTGTTGGGAGAGTGTCTCCACCATTGGGTGCCATACGTCACCTTCCCAAGTCCGGACGAAGATCAGACGTCGTTTAAGGTACAAGACTCCAACTGGTGTCCCTGTCATTAACATCAAAGGCGTGTTATCTACCGACGCAAACGCGATTACCAAGCACTTCGCTTAGCACTGTGCTCTAGCATCTGTGTTGCATTTGGCAACCTCAAACCGTGGATGGAAAGAAAGGTCCTCTCGTTCACTAAACGCCAGTGTGAACCCTATAACGCCCCATTTACAGAGTGGGAGCTCCTCAGTGCCCTTGCACATAGCCACAAGAAAGCTCCTGGGCCAGATCGGATCCATGGTCAGATGATTAAACATCTCTCATCTGACTACAACCGACATCTCGTAGTCATTACCATTATCACCATCGTCAACTGGATCTGGTGCAATGGCGTCTTTCCATCGCAATGGCAGGAGCACAATAATTCTGGTGCTTAAACCCGGTAAAAACATACTTGATTTGGATAGCTATCGGCTCACTGGCCTCATCAAAGTTCTTTGTAAACTGCTGGAACGTATGATGTGTCGGCTGTTGGGTTGGGTCCTGGAGTCACGTGGCCTACTGGCTTCATGTTACGGCGGCTTCTGCCAGGGTCGCTCTACCACTGATAATCTTCTGTCTCTCGAGTCTGCCATCTGAACAGCCTTTTCCAGACGCTAACACCTGCTTGCTGTCTTTCTTGATTTACGAAAAGCGTATGACACGACCTGCCGACATGATATACTTGCCGCATTATACAAGTGGGGTCTCAGAGCCCCACTCCAGATTTTCATCCAAAATTTCAAGCTGCTCCGTACTTTTCGTGTCGAAGTTGGTGCCTCCCATAGTTCTTCCCATGTCCAGGAGAATGGGGTCCTGCAAGGCTCTGTATTCAGTGTATCTCTATTTTTAGTGGCCAATAATGGTCTAGCAGCAGCTGTAGGGTCGTCTGTGTCACCTCTGTATGCAGACGACTTCTGCAATTCGTACTGCTCCACCAGTACTGGTATTGCTAAGCGGCTCCTACAGGGAGCCATCCACAAAGCGCAGTCATCGGCTCTAGCCGCCGGTTTCCAGTTTTCGGCCGTAAAGTCGTCTCTGTCAGCGCCGTACCGTTCATCTGGAACCAGAACGTTACCTTAATGACGATCCACTCACTGTAGTGGTGACATACCGCACGTTAGTTCTCCTGAACGTCCAAATTACCATCTCCTTGTCCCGCTCACGACGTTTCATCGCCGTCATCGGCGGCCCATGTCTGGGCTTAAAATTGCATGTCGTGTGCGATCGCTTCTCTGCGAACTGGATTCCTTGCCTTAACCACCTATACTTGAAGTTCTTTAACGAACACCTCCATGGAGTACAATTAGGCCGCGACTTCGCCTGGACCTTTCACATGGCCCTTAGGATTCCGTTAACACGGCGACTCTTCACTGTCACTTGCTATCGATTCTCGACCTGTTCTGGGGCCATGAAGTGGCTTACACCCATGGCTTGATGGCTTTCGGTCACGTTGGCTTATCTCGTGCTCTTGAGCACATCCGCTCATGCCCAGGTAAGTCATTTCTCCCGTGTAGTGACTCCTTGAGCAGCCTACAAGCGATCGAGCAGTGCTATCCTCCAGTCTTTCATTGGTGTTTGCCTGGACCCCAGGTCACGTAGGAATCCCAGGCACCGAACTTGCCGACAGGCTGGCCAAGCAGGCTACTTTGAAACCTCTTATGGAGACCGGCTTCTCTAAAACCGACCTGCGTTCAGTATTACGCCGCAAGGTTTTGCGGCTTTGGGAGACGGAATGCGTGCTATTAAAAAAACTAAGAATGTGTGGAAGACCTCTGTACATGCCTCCTTCATCGACTCTGTGGTTTTCTGATGGTTCTGCATTGGCCATACGTGGCTGACGCATGGTTACCTCCTCCATCGCGACCCCCCTGCGGGTCCGGGGTACGAATAGGCCTGAGGCATTCCTGCCTGTCGTAAGAGGCAACTAAAAGGAGTTTCAACCGTTTCGGCCTTCCATGTGATGGTCCCCCTTGGGGTTTGACCTCCATTTTTCAAAATTCTACAGAAGTACGAGCCTTTTGGGGAAGGACGCCTTACATGGTGTACCACTGGTCCTCAGTGCACTAAGACCATGGCACTCAGCATTGTACCGGCGTTGTAACCATACCCCCTATTCCTCAAATTGGGCCTAAAAGCCTGATGGGATGTACAAGTTACGCCCATAGTGAGTCCACATCTGCAACTACGATCATGATGGAGTATCCATGGCACCAGAAATCCAGCACGGTAGCCAGCCCATTGTGGTGGGGTCGTCATGTACCCTCTAGGTTGTAGCCCCCTGACAACACGGGGATCGTACTGCCGATACCTGAGCTGCACCCTCCCCACGTCGGCCAAGGAGTAGATGCCCGTCTCCTTGGGGCATCAGGACTCCCGGCATCAGTCATCCTGCCAGGTGGCCCTTGCTGAGGCTGGGTGGCGCCCGTGGGGAGAGCCCCTAGTCGGAGTGGGTGGTATCGGGGCAGAAGTTTTGCAGATGAAACGTCAACACGTATCAGGTCGCTCTGCGGCTGAGTCTTTCAAAAGGAAAGGTACTATCTCTAGTTCTGGTTCTCCTGCCCTTTCCCCCTTGGCCACTCCCTGGGTGGAGGGACAGGCCCGCCGGCTTGGGGCGAAGTACTTCGCGCGCTATTTGGTCTGTTCTCGAACCGATGGGGGGACGTTCGCCACCTCCAAGCCCACGTTCTTTGTTCAGCACATTGAGGACATCTTCGGGGAAATCGAGGCTCTCAGCAAGATGCGTTCGGGGTCTGTTCTTATAAAAACCACCTCCGCCACACAGTCGGCGGCACTCCAGGCGTGCGACCGCCTAGGTGACATCCCAGTGTCCATTGTCCCGCGTCTGGCACTAAATAGGACGCAGGGGGTTATTTTTCATCGGGACCTCCACCTGCAATCCGATGAGGAGTTCAGGGCCAACCTGGAGCGCCGAGGCGTGCATTTCGTCCGGCGAGTCCAGTGTGGCCCCAAAGACCGTCGCATCGACACTGGGGCTTTTATCCTCGCCTTCGAGGGGGACGTTCTCCCAGAGAAGGTAAAGGTGGTGTGCTACCGGTGCGACCTTACGTCCCGCCTCCTATGCGCTGTTTTCGGTGTTGGCGCTTTGGGCACATGTCGTCACAGTGTGAGGCTGAGCCCCTTTGTGGCGACTGTGGACGTCTTCTTCGTGAGGAACATACATGCACCCCACCACCTCAGTGCGTTAATTGTCCTGGCATCCACTCGCCTAGATCCTGAGACTGCTCCGCATATCAGAAGGAGAAGAAGATACAAGAACTCAAAACTTTGGATCGTCTCTCTTATTCTGAGGCCAGGAAGAAGTATGACCGCCTCCATCCCGTGCCGTTGACCACTACGTTTGCCTCAGTTGTGTCCACTCCTTCTGCGGTATCCTCACCCCTATCCAGTCCCCCCTCCGCCTCCTCCCCCCATCCGGGGTCTCTCCCTCCGCCTCCCAAATCCCTCCCTTCCAAATCCTCCTCCCCCATGGCCCCCGCCCCCTCTGCCCCAGGGGCCTCCCTTCCTTCTTCTCCCTCCCCCCCCCGCCACCTGAGAAGCGATCCTCTTCGCAGGCGTCCATCGGGGAAACGTTCCGGACCCCAGCTTCCGAGGTCCGGCGTTCCAAAACGTACCCCGCACGTGACGACCTTCTTCGGGTCCAGCCAACCATTCCTGTGCCTCCTCGGACTTCCAAGAAGGCCTCCAAGAAAGTCTCTATCCCCCTCTCCACCCCGGCGTGTTTCGTCTGACGCTCCATCCGTGAGTCGCTGCTCCCGGCCGTCCTCAGTTTCGCCGGGACGCTCTGCTGCCAGCACTCAGCTGGCCTCTTGTCGGCAAATGATGCTGTCCCTCCTATACCACCAGGGACAGCGGCCGCAGCTGGCGACGACTCGATGGAACAGGATCCGCCTCCCGCCGGTTGTAGCGTTGTTCCCTCGAAACCTGGCCCTCCGCGGTCGTCGAGGTGACCAGCTCTTCCCCCGAATCGTTCCCCCTCTTTAACTAGCGATGACCTTGTTACATTGGAACACACGAGGTATTCGATCTAATCGGGAGGAATTACAACTGCTCCTCTGCCTGCACTGTCCGCTCGTCCTTGGTCTCCAGGAAACCAAGTTGCGCCCAACTGACGGTATTGCCTTTACCCACTATACCTCGGAGCGGTATGACCTCTCCCCTGTGGATGGTATCCCAGCTCATTGTGGGGTCATGTTGCTCGTTCGGGACAATGTCTACTACCATCCCATCCCATTGACCACCCCACTCCAAGCAATAGCTGTCCGTATTACTCTTTCTGCTTTTACTTTTTCAGTTTGTACCATCTACACTCCACCGTCATCTGCTGTTAGTCGGGCTGACATGATGCACCTGATCGTTCAGCTTCCCCCGCCGTTTTTATTGTTTGGCGACTTCAATGCCCATCATCCCCTTTGGGGCTCTCCTGCGTCCTGTCAAAGAGGCTCCCTCTTGGCGGATGTCTTCAACCATCTCAATCTTGTCTGCCTCAATACTGGCGCCCCGACTTTCCTCTCGGACTCTACTCATACCTACTCCCACTTGGACCTCTCGATCTGTTCTACCACTCTTGCCCGTCGGTTCGAGTGGTATGTCCTTTCTGAAACCTATTCGAGCAACCACTTCCTGTGTCGTTCGTCTCCTGCACCACACCCCATCCCCAAGTCCTTAGAGCTGGAACATACTGAAAGCTGACTGGGGACTTTACTCCTCCCTGGCGACCTTTCCGGACCACGATTTTCTCAGTTGTGACAGTCAGGTCGAATACCTCACAGCTGTTATCATCAATGTTGCCGATCGTTCCATTCCTTGTACTACCTCTTCTTCACGTCGCGTTTCCGTCCCCTGGTGGAACGAGGCTTGTAGAGACGCTATCCGTGCTCGACGACGTGCTTTACGCACCTATCGCCGCCATCCTACGTTGGCGAATTGTATTGGATACAAACGACTCCGGGCGCAATGCCGTAGAGTCATCAAAGACAGCAAAAAAGCTTGTTGGGCGTCTTTCACCAGCTCCTTTAATAGTTTTACTCCCTCTTCTGTCGTATGGGGTGGCCTGCGCCGGCTGTTGGGCATTAAGGCCCACTCCTCGGTACCTGGCCTGACCTCAGGTAATGAGGTCCTCGATGATCCTGTGGCTGTCTCCAACGCCTTTGGCCGCTTTTTCGCGGAGGTTTCAAGCTCCACCCATTACCACCCTGCCTTCCTTCCCAGGAAAGAGGCAGAAGAGGCTCGGCGATCTTCCTTCCACTCGCTGAATCTGGAAACTTATAATGCCCCCTTTACTATGCGGGAACTCGAACGTGCACTTGCACTGTCCCGGTCCTCTGCTCCGGGGCCAGATGCCATTCACGTTCAGATGCTGGCACACCTTTCTCCGGCGGGCAAAAGCTTCCTTCTTTGTACCTACAATCGCATCTGGACCGAAGGTCACGTCCCCATGCGTTGGCGTGAGGCCGTCGTTGTTCCTATACCCAAACCCGGGAAGGATAGACACCTTCCTTCTAGTTACCGCCCCATTTCTCTTACAAGCTGTGTATGTAAGGTGATGGAGCGCATGGTTCTTGCTCGGTTAGTTTGGATTCATGAATCTCGATGGCTACTTACCAATGTCCAATGCGGCTTTCGTCGCAGCCGCTCCGCTGTTAACCACCTTGTGACCTTGTCGACATTCATCATGAACAACTTTTTTGCGAAAGCGCCAAACGGTAGCCATGTTCTTCGATTTGGAGAAGGCTTATGATTCCTGTTGGAGAGGAGGTATCCTCTGCACTATACACAGGTGGGGCCTACGCGGTCGCCTGCCCCTTTTTATTGATTCCTTTTTAACGGATCGAAAGTTTAGGGTTCGTGTGGGTTCTGTATTGTCCAACGTCTTCCTCCAGGAGAACGGAGTGCCTCAGTGCTCCATCTTGAGCGTAGCCCTTTTTGCCATCGCGATCAATCCAATTATGGATTGCATTCCAAATATTGTCTCAGGCTCTCTCTTTGTCGATGACTTCGCGATCTACTGCAGTGCCCAGAGAACATGCCTCCTGGAGCGCTGCCTTCAGCGTTGTCCAGACAGCCTATACTCATGGAGCGTGGCAAATGGCTTCCGGTTCTCTGAAGAGAAGACGGTTTGTATCAACTTTTGGCGATATAAAGCGTTCCTTCCGCCATCCTTACATCTCGGTCCTGTTGTTCTCCCATTCATGGAAACAACTAAGTTGCTAGGGCTCACGTTGGACAGGAAGCTGTGTTGGTCTCCGCATGTCTCTAATTTGGCGGCCCGTTGTACACGTTCCCTTAATGTCCTCAGAGTTCTTAGTGGTTCATCTTGGGGAGCGGATCGCAGTGTCCTGCTTCGCTTGTATCGGTCCATAGTCCGATCGAAGCTGGATTATGGGAGCTTCGTCTACTCGTCTGCTCGGCCATCCCTCTTACGCCATCTCAACTGCATACACCATCGGGGGTTATGTCTTGCGACCGGAGCCTTCTACACTAGTCCCGTAGAGAGTCATTATGCTGAAGCTGCCGAATTACCATTGACCTACCGGTGCGACGTACTGCTGTGTCGGTATGCCTGCCGGCTGTTGTCTATGTCCGACCACTCCTCTTACCAGTCCTTCTTCGCCGATTCTCTCGACCGTCAGTACGGGTTGTATGTGTCTGCCCTGCTGCCCCCTGGAGTCCGCTTCCGTCGCCTGCTTCGACAATTGGATTTTTCCCTCCCTACCATCTTCAGAGAGGGTGAGAGCCCAACACCACCTTGGCTCCAGGCTCCGGTTCATATTTATCTCAACCTCAGCTCACTCCCAAAGGAGGGTACTCCAGCTGCAGTGTATTGCTCACAGTTTGTCGAACTTCGTGCTCGACTTGCCGGTCACACCTTTGTTTACACCGATGGCTCCAAAACTGACGATGGTGTCGGCTGTGCCTTTGTAGTCGGAACTGCCACCTTTAAATACCGGCTCCTCGACCAATGTTCCAGCTTTACGGCCGAGCTTTTTGCTCTCTGTCAGGCCGTTCAGTATGCCCGCCGCCACCGCCATTCATTGTATGTACTCTGCTCTGACTCACTCTGTGCTCTTCAGAGCCTTGGAGCTCCCTATCCGGTCCATCCCTTGGTTCAACGGATACAGCAGTCCCTCCATTCTTTCGCTGATAATGGTTCTCCTGTCAGCTTTCTGTGGGATCCCGGACATGTAGGTGTGCCCGGGAATGAGGCTGCGGATGCTGCAGCCAAGGCTGCAGTCCTCCTGCCTCGGCCAGCCTCCCATTGTGTCCAGTCGTCTGACGTTCGTGGGGATGTTTGTAAGAGGCTTGTCGTTCTGGTGGGATGCTTGGTCATCCCTCCAAGGAAACAAGCTCCAGGCAGTAAAACCGCTCCCAACTGCTTGGACAACTTCCTCCCGACCATCTCGGCGCGAGGAGGTCCTTCTGACCAGGTTGCGGATTGGGCATTGCCGGTTTAGCCACCGCTACCTGCTCTCTGGTGACCCTGCCCCGCTGTGCCCTTGTGGTCAGGCATTAACGGTGCGCCATGTTTTATTGTCGTGTCCCTGTTTTAGTCAATTTCGTGTTGTCCTGTCCCTGCCATCTACCTTACCGGATGTTTTAGCTGATGACGCTCGAGCAGCTGCTCGTCTTCTGCGTTTTATAACTTTAACTGGCTTGACCAAAGACATTTAACCTTTTTACTTATTTAATCTGCATCTTTGTCAGGTCTTTTTGATGTCCCCCCATCCCCTTGAGTTTTAGCAGGTTCCTTGTGCTCTAACACCAGTGACTGGGCGCTAATGACCTCAGCAGTTGAGCGCCCTTAAACCCTACCAAAAAAAAAAAAAACACTCTCTCTTTTCCACACTCTCTCTCTTTTCCACACACTCTCTCTTTTCCACACACTCTCTCTTTTCCACACACACACACACACACACACACACACACACACACACACACACACACACACACTCTCCCTTTTTTCACACAATCTTTTCTCCACACTCTTTTTCACATCCTTCCCTCTCCCTCATCTTCGCCGCTCCTCCCCTCTGGCTATTTCCTTCCCTTTCTCCCCCTCTGGGAGTATGGTACGTGCCTACGTCAGGAGACGGACGCTCGTAAATGTACCGCATTCTTCGCTTTCTCTGCTTGTATGTCTTCATCCTTCCTTTGTCCTTCTCTTTTCCTTCCCTCTTCTCTTTTCCCTTTTCTCCGCTGCGGCGTTTGAGACCTCTCTTCTTTCCTTTCCCTTTCTCTTTTTTCCTCCCTGTGCGTGTCTGAAGGCCGACCCACGCATTTTTGTGCGTAGCCAGTGATGGGGTAACGCGTAATTCCCCGCCCCGGGTAGACAGGTAGGACACGTACGTACCCTCTGGTAACGGCCAGGCCCAGGGAGGGGTGATTACCCGAGCTGATACCTTCCGAAAGTGCTGATTGGTCCCTCCGTCCGTTTGTCGGGAGGTGTGACCTGAGGTGTGAACAATCACCTAAGGCGGGAGTGCCCTCAGAGAGGGCCCCCACAAGGGAGGAGCGCGCCATCAGAGACGCCGGTAATCATGGGGGATTCTTCCGCAATGGTTTCCTCACCTTCCACTATGTCTGCTCACAAGCGTAAGTTCACTGAGTCTGTCACAGACAGTTCTTCCATCGTTGCCACAGTTCCCGTTGTTTCTCGGTCTGACGAAGGTCACGACTTCTCCACGGTCAACCCTTTCATTATTCAGAAAGGTGTCGACGCAATTGCAGGTCCTGTAAAGTCTTGTTCCAGGTTACGGAATGGCACCCTGTTGTTAGAAACAGTCAGTGGCGTCCAGGGACAAAAATTGCTGCATACTTCTCTGCTCCACACCTTCCCTGTCCGGGTTGAAGCGCACCACACTTCAAATTCCTCACGTGGAGTCGTTTATACACGCTCCCTCGATGGACTGTCTGACGAAGAAATTCAGCACTACCTGTCTGGCCAGGGCGTAACGGCTGTTCATAGGGTTATGAAAAGGGTTGACACGAACATCATTCCAACCCGCACTGTCTTCTTGACATTTGACAAAGTGAAACTCCCATCGAAAATCAAAGCAGGCTATGAGATAATTTCCGTTCGCCCTTACGTCCCAAACCCTGCACGTTGCTATCGGTGTCACAGGTTTAATCACACCAGCCAGACCTGTTCCAATCCGGCCAAATGTGTTACGTGTGGCAAGGATGCCCATGAGGGTGCTTGTCCACCTCCATCCCTCGCTGCATCAACTGTATGGGTGACCACGCTGCTTCCTCTCGAGATTGCCCCGATTTTAAGGACGAAAAGCTCATCCAGGAAATCAGAGTGAAAGAAAAGGTGTCGACCTTTGCTGCTCGAAAATTATTCGCCAGTCGACAGCCCACCGTGCCTCAGACAGGAAAATACAGCACTGTCCTTGCTTCTCCTCGGCCAACAAAGGAGGCGGCCACGCTGACTTGCGACCTCACCTTTAGTGCCACGGTCGTCAGATCGGCCAGCGCAAAGATCGCCCGTTCCACCTCACCACTTTTGCGTGCCCACTCTCTGACTCACCCTTCGTCGAGTTCTGCTAAATCTCGAGCCCAAAAGTCAGACACAAAGACTTCGAAAAAAGAGCATACTCCTGAAGAGTTCTTACGTACCACAGCTTCCCAACCATTGGTTCATCCTTCATCTAAACATCATACTTCCAAGAAGGCTACAAAGAAACCCAGTTCCTCTCATTCTCCGTCAAGGCGTGTCCCATCTACAGCACCACCTGGCGGAAATCGCCCTGGCCGTCTTCTGTGTTGCCGAGGCGCACTGCTGGCGGCCGATCAACCGGCCGATCACTGGTGCCAGGAGCTGCTCCTGAACAACCTATGGATCAGGATCTTCTGCCTTCGCTGAATGCCATTCCATGCTGTCGGTCGCAAGCTCTGAACAGTCGTTGAGTTGACAGCAACCTTGGTCACATTCCTCCATTTTCTGTTCACCCTATGTCCATTATCCACTGGAATACCCGCGGTATTCGAGCCAATCGGGATGAATTGTCGATGTTCTTACGATCCTACTCGTCGGTCATCTTCTGTCTTCAGGAAACAAAGCTGCGTCTCCATGACCGCTTTGTTCTCCCTCATTTTCAGTCCGTCCGATATGATCTCCCCTCTGTTGAAGGCACTGCAGCACATGGAGGACTCATGATTCTTCTCCATGATACTCTCCATTATCACCCAATCCCCTTAAACACTTCCTTCCAAGCTGTCGCCATCTGTCTTTCCCTTTCCGGATACACATTCTCTCTTTGTACTGTATAGATTCCATCGTCCACACCAATGGCACGAGCTGATCTCCTTCATCTTCTTGAGCAGCTTCCACCCCCCCCCCCCCCCCCAAGGAAGTCCACAACTCTTTTGTGGATACGTGCGTAGCGAGCGCGGGACCCTGAGCTAATGTGGCCCTCCTTCCTTTCTGGGCTGCTTACCCTCCCTTTCCGCATCCATCCCCGTCCCCCATCTTCGCCCCCACCCCCCTCATCCCTCACCCCTGGCTCTTTCCTTCCCTTTCTCCCCCTTCTCTATCCACCACCGTAGATTACGTTTAGTGTCTGGAGCTTTTTACACCAGCCCTGTGGAAAGCCTTTATGTTGAGACTGCTGAACCTCCGCTGTCCAATCGGCGAGCAGTCCTTCTGAGTCGTTAAGCTTGCCATCTGTCTTCCATGCCTGCTAATCCAGCCCATGACCTTTTTTTCGACGCCTCCTTTGATGTAGGTTATGCAGGCCACCCCTCCACCCTACTACCACCGGGAGTCCGCTTCCGTCAACTGCTCCATTCTCTTTCCTTCCGCTTTCCTAAAACCTTCTTGACAACTTGGGGTACAGCACCGCCTTGGCTCCGTCCCCGGATCTGCCTGCTCCGTGACCTTTGTCGATTTCCCAAGGATGGTACCCCTTCACTTGTTTATCGTCGGGCATTTGCTGCTCTATGTGCACAGATGATGGACGCCACATTTAGTTACACCGACGGCTCGAAAACGTCGTTAGGCGTAGGGAGTGCCTATATTGTTGGCGACACCCCAAATCACTTTCGGCTTCCCGACCAGTGTTCGGTTTATACTGCGGAGCTTTACGCTGTTCTCCAGGCTGTCCACTACATCCGCCGCCATCAGCGGATACAATACGTTATCTGCTCAGATTCCCTCAGCTCTCTCCTCAGTCTCCAAGCTCTTTATCCTGTGCACCCTCTGGTCCACCGGATTCAGGACTGTCTGCGCTTGCTCCACCTGGGGGGCGTCTCCGTGGCGTTCCTCTGGCTCCCGGGACACGTTGGTATCTGTGGAAATGAGGCGGCCGATATTGCAGCCAAGGCTGCAGTCTCTCTTCTTCGGCCAGCTATTCAATCGATTCCCTTCGCCGATCTACGGAGCGTTTTATGTCGTCGTGTTGTTCATATATGGCACGCGCATTGGTCCCCATAATAAATTGCGGGACGTGAAAGCTCTTCCTTGTGCTTGGACCTCTTCCTCCCGAACGCGTCGTCGGGAGGAGGTAATTTTAACTAGACTCCGGATAGGGCACTGTCTTTTTAGCCATCGACATCTTTTAAGCGGCGATCCTTCCCCACTCTGTCCCCACTGCTCTCAGCTGTGGACGGTAAGACACCTTTTAATTGAGTGCCCCTATTTTAATCCGTTACGCTCCCGTCTACAGCTATCGCCTGATATATCGTCGATTTTAGCAGATGACACGCGCTCAGCCGACCGCGTTCTCAAGTTCTAGTGCCAGTGAAATGACGTCAGTCATTTGAAGCTTTTTTTGGGGACAACCAACCCCTTTCTGTAGTGGATTTTTAAGCCTTCCTTCTGCTTTGTTTCTCCAATTTTATGACTTTCGTTCCCATTGCTGTTGGTTTCCATTTTGGTTTTTTTTTTTACTGTTTCCTAAGTCACGGACCGGGCGCTAATGACCATAGCAGTTTTGCGCCCTAAAACCACAAAAAAAACTGAAAACTTTCAGTAGCAACAAATCGACAGATAAATGGCAGGAATTTCTGAAAATACAGAAGTTGATTCAAGGCAATATGAAGAGAAAAAGGTAGATACGAGGTAAGCCGGCTTGAAGAAATTGGATAAGAATTTATCAAGACGAACACCAGAAATTTTTACAAAATTTTCAAAGAAAACCCTAACAGCGTATCAACCACCTAATCTGTGCTGTCGCCAGCTCGATGGATCACTGGAGACCAACCCTAAAAAGAACTGTCAAATTTTAGCTCAATATTTTCACTCCTCAACCGTGAGCCTCCGACAGAACAACCAGATTTCGAAAAACCCACATCCAATCCCGATTCAAATCCACCATCACTTTAAAAGATAAAGGAAATAATCGATTCTTTGAAGAACAAAAAGTTTCCCAGGGAAGACGGGATCATAGCAGAAGTATTGAAATTAAATGAAATCTCACACAAGCAACCCACAGAATTATATAAAACATTTGGGAAACTGGACAAATACCTGCAGAATGGAAATGAGCATTAATTCACCCTCTGCACAAAATAGGTGCAAAAACCGATCCAAATAATTACAGGGGAATTTCACTGCTCCCTGTAATATTCAAAATTCTTGCAACGGCTCTGTTAAACAGACCAGAAGAACAAGCGAAACAGTTAATAGGGTAGTATCAGGCAGTGTTTCGCAAAGGTAGTTCTTGCATCGAACAGATACGGAACTTAAAAACAATTGTGCAAATGAGAAGATGTAATACTGTGGCAACTTCTGGCTATTTTAATAAAAGATTAAGATTCAGTAGGGAGACAAACATTATTCCACACTTTAGAGTAGTTCATAATTGACAGGAAATGAAGGTCAATTATTCAACATGCCTTAACAGATACAACATCCAAAGTTAAATTCATGGGAGAAGCATCAGAAGCATTTCACATCTATAATGATCTTCGCCAAGGAGATGGAATGTTCCCCCTTCCATTTGACATGATTCTGGAAGAAGTTGTGAGGACAAAGGAAAAGGAAATAAAAGGAATCCAGCTTAGGATTAAAAAAGAGCAGTGAATCGGCGTGAAGTGTCTGGCTTTCGCCGACGATCTTGTCATTCTAACGAACAATAGGAGGAAGCCAAACTTGCACTGGAAAAGCTACACGAAATCTCATAGAAAACTGGGCTACAAATCCCCTACGAAAAAGCACAATACATGAAAAAAACCTGTAGATAATATCCCCATTACTACTCACAAGGGAACCTCCCCATCGCACCCCCCTCAGATTTAGTTATAAGTTGGCACAGTGGATAGGCCTTGAAAAACTGAACACATATCAATCCAGAAAACAGGAAGTAGTTGTGTGGAACTATGAAAAAAATAAGCAAAATATACAAACGGAGTAGTCCATGCGCAACATATGCTACGTCAAGGAGAATGTGAGCTCAGGAGCGCCGTGGCCCCGTGGTTAGCCTGAGCAGCTGAGGTACGAGATGTCCTTGGTTCAAGTCTTCCCTCGACTGAAAAGTTTAATTTTTTATTTTCAGACAGTTATCAAAGTTCAGGCACTCACACATAATCAACTTCGCTCTCCAAAATTCCAGGACATGTTCAGATTTGCTTGGACATATGCAGGATTTGACGGTCTACACACGGAAAAATTTGAAAACGTTAAAAACATATGTTTTGACAAAACACAGGGAAAACTGTGAGACTGTGGAACTGTTGCATTCATTTGTTGCAGTTTATGTGACAAACTCTTACGTTTTCATCACTTCTTTGGGAGTGATTATCACATACACAAGAAAACCTAAATCGGGCAAGGTAGAAGAATCTTTTTACCCATTTACCAAGTGCACAAGTTAGGTGGGTCGACAACATATTCCTGTCATGTGACGCACATGCCGTCACCAGTGTCGTATAGAATATACAGGGTGTTACAAAATGGTACGGCCAAACTTTCAGGAAACATTCCTCACACACAAAGAAAGAAAATATGTTATGTGGACATGAGTTCGGAAACGCTTACTTTCCATGTTAGAGCTCATTTTATTACTTCTCTTCAAATCACATTAATCATGGAATGGAAACACACAGCAACAGAACGTACCAGCGTGACTTCAAACACTTTGTTACAGGAAATGTTCAAAATGTCCTCAGTTAGCGAGGATACATGCATCCACCCTCCGTCGCATGGAATCGCTGATGCGCTGATGCAGCCCTGGAGAAGTGAAAAGACAGTGAAAATACGAATATGTGGCACATGAACGAGATTCGCCGCAGGTGAATGTTTTCTGTTCAGTCTCACACAGGAAGCTGTAACGGCCCTTCTCTGAGAAGACCAGGACGGGTACCCCCTACCTTGATGTGTTGCACCTACATCTACATGACTACTCCGTAATTTACAGTTAAGTGCCTGGATGAGAGATATTCGAACCACCTTTAGACTATTTCTCTACTGTTCCACTCTCTAACGGCGCGTGAGAAAAATGAACACTCCCGTCGTTCTGATTTTTCTTAATTTATTATTATGAACATTTCTCCCTGTGCAGGATGTAAAATATTTTCACATTCAGAGGAGAAAGTTGATGACGGAAATTCCGTGAAAAGCTCTCGCAGCAACGAAAAACGCCTTTGTTTTAATGATTGCCAACCCAATTCCCTTTTGTAGCCATGACATCCTCTCCAGTATTTAGCGATAATGCAAAACTAGCTGTCGTCCTCCGAACTTTTTCCATGTTTACCGTCAACCGTATCCGGTAAATATCAGATACAGCACAACAATACTCTAGCAGAGGACGAAACAGTCACGGGGCCTTCCGGCTTTGTCTCAGGGTGGGTTCCGTAAAGGCCGCTCCGCCGCCGACAATCTGGTGAGCCTGGAGTCTGACATCCGTACTGCCTTTGCCCGCCGTCAGCACCTGGTCGCTGTCTTTTTCGACATGCGGAAGGTGTACGATACGACAGGGCGTCATCACATCCTTTCTACACTTCATGGATGGGGTCTTCGGGGATCTCTGCCGATCTTTATCCGCAATTTTCTGCCGTATCGTACCTTCCGCGTGCAAGTCGTGGCCTCCCATAGTTCCTCCCGAGACCAGGAGAATGGGGTACCACAGGGATCTGCCCTCAGTGTCTGCCTGTTTTTAATTGCAATAAACTGGCTCGTTGCAGTGGTGGGAAATTCTGTCTCCGCATCCCTGTATGCTGATGACTTCTGCCTTTACTACAGCTCTATTGGCATTGCAGCTGCTGAACGTCAGCTACAGGGCGCTATCCGTAAGGCGCAGTCTTGGTCTGTAACTCATCGGTTCCAGTTTTCTGCAGCCAAGACCTGCGTTACGCATTTCTGCCGGCGACGCACTGTTCACCCGGAGCCGCGGCTTTATCTTGACGGCGAACTTCTTGCTATGGTGGAATGGCTCTGAGCACTATGGGACTTAACTTCTGAGGTCATCAGTCCTCTAGAACTTAGAACTACTTAAACCTAACTAACCTAAGGACAGCACACACATCCATACCCGAGGCAGGATTCGAACCTGCGACCGTAGCGGTCGCGCGGTTCCAGACTGAAGCGCCTAGAACCGCTCGGCCACAACGGCCGGCTATGGTGGAATCTCACAGGTTTTTGGGGGTGGTTTTCGATACCCAGTTGACTTGGCTGCCTCATATCCGGCAGCTTAAACAGGCGTGTTGGCGGCATCTAAATGCTCTGCGATGCTTGATCCACAACCGCTGGGGCGACGACCGATCTACCCTGTTACGGCTGGTTTTTTTTTTTTTTTTTTTTTTTTTTTTTTTTTTTTTTTTTTTTTTTTTCCAATCAGTCTACTGACTGGTTTGATGCGGCCCGCCACGAATTCCTTTCCTGTGCTAGCCTCTTCATCTCAGAGTAGCACTTGCAACCTACGTCCTCAATTATTTGCTTGTCGTATTCCAGTCTCTGTCTTCCTCTACAGTTTTTGCCCTCTACAGCTCCCTCTAGTACCATGGAAGTCATTCCCTCATGTCTTAGTAGATGTCCTATCATCCTGTCCCTTCTCCTTATCAGTTTTTTCCACATATTCCTTTCCTCTCCGATTCTGCGTAGAACCTCCTCATTCCTTACCTTATCAGCCCACCTAATTTTCAACATTCGTCTATAGCACCACATATCAAATGCTTAGAGTCTCTTCTGTTCCGGTTTTCCCACAGTCCATGTTTCACTACCATACAATGTTGTACTCCAGACGTACATCCTCAGAAATTTCTTCCTCAAATTAAGGCCGGTATTTGATATTAGTAGACTTCTCTTGGCCAGAAATGCCTTTTTTGCCATAGCGAGTCTGCTTTTGATGTCCTCCTGCTCCGTCCGTCATTGGTTATTTTACTGCCTAGGTAGCAGAATTCCTTAACTTCATTGACTTCGTGACCATCAATCCTGATGTTAAGTTTCTCGCTGTTCTCATTTCTACTACTTCTCGTTACCTTCGTCTTTCTCCGATTTACTCTCAAACCATACTGTGTACTCATTAGACTGTTCATTCCGTTCAGCAGATCATTTAATTCTTCACTTTCACTCAGGATAGCAATGTCATCAGCGATTCGTATCATTGATATCCTCTCACCTTGTACTTTAATTCCACTCCTGAACCTTTCTTTTATTTCCATCATTGCTTCCACGATGTACAGATTGAAGAGTAGGGGCGAAGGCTACAGCCTTGTCTTACACCCTTCCTAATACGAGCACTTCGTTCTTGATCGTCCACTCTTATTATTCCCTCTTGGTTGTTGTACATATTGTATATGACCCATCTCTCCCTATAGCTTACCCCAACTTTTTTCAGAATCTCGAACAGCTTGCACCATTTTATATTGTCGAACGCTTTTTCCAGGTCGACAAATCTTATGAAAGTGTCCTGATGTTTCTTTAGCCTTGCTTCCATTATTAGCCGTAACGTCAGAATTGCCTCTCTCGTCCCTTTACTTTTCCTAAAGCCAAACTGATCACCTAGCGCATTCTCAATTTTCTTTTCCATTCTTCTGTATATTATTCTTGTAAGCAGCTTAGATGCATGAGCTGTTAAGCTGATTGTGCGATAATTCTCACACTTGTCAGCTCTTGCCGTCTTCGGAATTGTGTGGATGATGCTTTTCCGAAAGTCTGATGGTATGTCGTCAGACTCATATATTCTACACACCAACGTGAATAGTCGTTTTGCTACAACTTCCCCCAACGATTTTAGAAATTCTGATGGAATGTTATCTATCCATTCTGCCTTATTTGACCGTAAGTCCTCCAAAGCTCTTATAAATTCCGATTCTAATACTGGATCCCCTATCTTTTCTAAATCGACTCCTGTTTCTTCTTCTATCACATCAGAAAAAATCTTCACCCTCATAGAGGCTTTCAATGCATTCTTTCCACCTATCTGCTCTCTCCACTGCATTTAACAGTGGAATTCCCGTTGCACTCTTAATGTTACCACCGTTGCTTTTAATGTCACCAAAGGTTGTTTTTTGACTTTACTGTATGCTGAGTCTGTCCTTCCGACAATCATATCTTTTTCGATGTCTTCACATTTTTCCTGCAGCCATTTCGTCTTAGCTTCCCTGCACTTCCTATTTATTTCATTCCTCAGCGACTTGTATTTCTGTATTCCTGATTTTCCCGGAACATGTTTGTACTTCCTCCTTTCATCAATCAACTGAAGTATTTCTTCTGTTACCCATGGTTTCTTCGCAGCTACCTTCTTTGTACCTAGGTTTTCCTTCCCAACTTCTGTGATGGCCCTTTTTAGAGATGTCCATTCCTCTTCAACTGTACTGCCTACTGCGCTATTCCTTATTGCTGTATCTATCGCCTTAGAGAACTTCAAATGTATCTCGTCATTCCTTAGTACTTCCGTATACTACTTCTTTGCGTATTGATTCTTCCTGACTAATGTCTTGAACTTCAGCCTACTCTTCATCACTACTATATTGTGATCGGAGTCTATATCTGCTCCTGGGTACGCCTTACAATCCAGTATCTGATTTCGGGATCTCTGTCTGACCATGATGTAATCTAATTGAAATCTTCCCGTATCTCCCAGCCTTTTCCAAGTATACCTCCTCCTCTTGTTATTCTTGAACAGGGTATTCGCTATTACTAGCTGAAACTTGTTACAGAACTCAATTAGTTTTTCTCCTCTTTCATTCCTTGTCCCAAGCCCATATTCTCCTGTAACCTTTTCTTCTACTCCTTCCCCTAAAACTGCATTCCAGTCGCCCATGACTATTAGATTTTCGTCCCCCTTTAAGTACTGCATTACCCTTTCAACATCCTCATACACTTTCTCTATCTGTTCATCTTCAGCCTGCGACGTCGGCATGTGTACCTGAACTATCGTTGTCGGTGTTGGTCTGCTGTCGATTCTGATTAGAACAACCCGGTCACTGAAATGTTCGCAGTAACACACCCTCTGCCCTACCTTCCTATTCATAACGAAACCTACACCTGTTATACCATTTTCTGCTGCTGTTGATATTACCCGATACTCATCTGACCAGAAATCCTTGGTCTTCCTTCCACTTCACTTCACTGACCCCTACTATATCTAGATTGAGCCATTGCATTTCCCTTTTCAGATTTTCTAGTTTCCCTACCACGTTCAAGCTTCTGACATTCCACGCCCCGACTCGTAGAACGTTATCCTTTCGTTGATTATTCAATCTTTTTTCTAATGGTAACCTCCCCCTTGGCAGTCCCCTCCCGGAGATCCGAATGGGGGACTATTCCGGAATCTTTTGCCAATGGAGAGATCATCATGACACTTCTTCAATTACACTGACGGCTGGATGGTTGTTGGTCGTGTCGGTTATGCTCTGACTCTAGGGGACCACTATGAACAACATTCATTGCCAGCTGGCTGCGGCGTTTTTTCTGCTGAGCTGGTCGCCATCTTTCGTGGCCTAGAGTATATCCGCTCCTGCTCAGGTGTGTCCTTCGTCATCTGTAGCGATTCCGTGAGCGGCTTACGAGCTCTCGACCAGTGTTTCCCTCGTTCCCGTCTGGTGATGGCTATTCAGGAGTCCCTGCATACTCTTGCCCGCTGCGGCCGCTCTGTGGTCTTTGTGTGGACCCCCGGTCATGTCGGTATCCCGGGCAATGAACATGTTGACCGCCTGGCGAAAGAGGCCACCAGGCAACCATCTCTGGATGTTGGCCTCCCAGAGACTGATTTGCGAGCGGTCCTCCACCGAAAAGTTTTTGCGCTTTGGACGCTGAATGGCGCGATCGGATCACGCCCTATAAACTCCGTGTCATTAAGGAGACGACGACTGTGTGGCGGTTATCAATGCGAGCCAACCGCAGTGACTCAGTCGTCGTTCGCCGGCTCCGCATTGGCCACTCCCGGCTGACACAGTTACTTAGCGCGTCGGGAGGACCCTCCTCTGTGTCGCTGCGCGGCGGCTTTGACAGTGGCCCACATTTTGTTGGCCTGCCCCCTTTTAGCTGTGGTCAGGCAGACATTTGCGCTGCCTGACACGCTCCCTGCCCTTTTAACTGATGACCCTGCTATGGCTGGCTTAGTTTTACGTTTTATTCGGGCAGGGGGGTTTTTATCATTTAATATGAGTGTTTGTTCTATTTTATTGTTTTGAGTTGATTGTGGCCTTTGGCCTACGGTTTTAAACTGAGTTTTTAATGTGTTCTCGGTGGTTGGCTTTTCCTTTTTTTGTTCCTATGGTCGGCCAACCACCTTCAGACTCTGTGAGATTTTATCTCGTTTTTCTGGTCCTTGTCTACATTTCATCAGTTCTGTGTCGTCTGTCCCCTATTCTGTTAAAGATTTTTTATTCTCTGTGGGTATTTTTAGTACTTAGAAAAAGGGACCGATGACCGTCGCAGTCTGGTCCCTTGAATCCCCCAAACCAACCAACCAACGAAACAGCGCAGCGTAAGCAGTCTCTCTTGTAGGAATTTTGCATTTCCTAAGTGTGTTTGTCGTACCTTCACGGCGACGCCATCTATGTGAGCCTTCCAACTTCTGTTTGTAATTGTAATTCTTACATAATTAGTAGAACTGACAACTTTTAAATTTGTGTGATTTATCTTCTAATCTAAATTTAATGGGTTTCTTTCTTATCTCGCCAGGATGACCTTTCACTTTTCCTTAATGAGAGACACTTGCCACTTTTCACACCCTTCAGATATCGTGTGTCGTTTTTCAGTGGTTTTGACCTTCTGATAATTGCACTAGAGGTAAATAACAGCATCATCTGCAATCTGAGGGCTGCTCGGATTATTTCCTAAATCGTTTATGCAGGTCTGGAACAGCAGAGGGTCTATAATACTTCCATGGGGAACGCCGGATATCACTTCCGTTTCACTCGATGACTTTTTCAGTTGCTATGAACTGTGATATTTCTGAAAGGAAAACTCGGATTCAGACGCACAGGTGAAATGATATTCCATAGGCACGCAGTTTAGGTCTCTTCTGAGAAACGAAGTCAAAATCCGTCTAGAAACCTAGAAATACGTAATCAATTTGAGATCCCTTGTCGATGGCACTTACTACTTCGTGAGAATAGTCAGATAAGTTTGACAAGAACCATATTTTCTGAATCCTTGTTGACTTTTCGTCAGTGAATCATTCTCTTAGAGACTATCCATAATGTTCGAACACGGTGTATGTTCCAAAAACCTACTGCAAACCGATGTTACCGATATTAGTCTGTAATTCAACCGATTACTCCTATTTAGTTTCTTGATTGTTGGTGTGACCTGAGCAACTTTCCAATCTTTTGGTACGGATGTTTTGTCAATATAGCGGTTGGATATGATGGCTAAGTATGGGGCTATTGAACCAGCGTACTCGGAATGGAACCTTATCGGCAAGTTATCTGGACCGGAAGACTTGCCATTAGTAGGTGCTTTAAGCTGCATCGCTACTCCAAGGATACCTACTTTTGAGTTACTCGTGTCAGCAGTCTGCTTTGGTGAGGGAATTTTGTAGGACTATGTTAATAATTCGGCACTAGTGGCGCTGTCATCAGTTATATTACCATTGATGCTGCCCAGTGAAGGTGCTGACTGTGTCTTGCCGCTGATGTGCTGTACATAGGACCTAAATCTCTTCGGATTTTCTGTCAGATTTTGAGGCAGTTTCATTGTGGAAACTATTAAAAATATCTCACCCTTAAGTCCGCACAAAGTTTCGAGCTTTAGTAAAACATCACTAGTCTTGCAGATGTCGTGTTGTGCAGTTCTTAGCATATGCGGCTGTTCATCAGACAACTCTGATACAGAGAATTTCATCTTCCGACAAGGCGGGGATGTTCGTCGCAACCTAAACGACGAACTTCCGCTGCGCTGGACTGGGTGTGTTGTTGATGATGTGGCTCTCCTCCTTCGTACCTTCGCCTTCCAAATCGCCTGAGCTGACGCCTTACGACTTTTTCCTCTGAGGATACATTAACGACCATGTTAACGTTCCTCCACTGCTTACAACATTGCAACAGCTCATACAATGCGTCAACGCCCCCGTAGATAGTAGATAGTGTCGGAAGTTCCATGCGGCTTTTCGCGGATAATGCTGTAGTATACAGAGAAGTTGCAGGATTAGAAAATTGCAACGAAATGCAGGAAGATCTACAGCGGATAGGCACTTGGTGCAGAGAGTGGCAACTGACTCTTGACATAGACAAATGTAATGTATTGCGAATACATAGAAAAAAGGATCCGTTATTGTATGATTATATGATAGCGGAACAAACACTGGTAGTAGTTACTTCTGTAAAATATCTGGCAGTATGCGTAAGGAATCATTTGAAGTGGAATGATCATATAAAATTAATTGTTGGTAAGGCGGGTGCTAGGTTGAGATTCATTGGGAGAGTCCTTAGAAAATGTAGTCCATCAACAAAGGAGGTGACTTACAAAACACTCGTCCGACCTATACTTGAGTATTGCTCATCAGTGTGGCATCCGCACCAGGTCGGGTTGACGGAGGAGATAGAGAAGATCCAAAGAAGAGCGGCGCGTTTCGTCACAGGGTTATTTGGTAACCGTGATAGCGTTACGGAGATGTTTAATAAACTCAAGTGGCAGACTCTGCAAGAGAGGCGCTCTGCATCGCGGTGTAGATTGCTCGCCAGGTTTCGAGAGAGTGCGTTTCTGGATGAGGTATCGAATATATTGCTTCCCCCTACTTATACCTCCCGAGGAGATCACGAATGTAAAATCAGAGAGATTCGAGCTCGCACGGAGGCTTTCCGGCTTTGCCGCGAACCATACGTGACTGGAACAGGAAAGGGAGGTAATAACAGTGGCACGTAAAGTGCCCTCCGCCACACACTGTTGTGTGGCTTGCGGAGTATAAATGTAGAAGTAGATGTAGACAAGATGTGTTTGCCTAAGGTATGGGACGAAGTAGACCAACACTTGGAGGTGTGCCCAGTGACGGAATACGGAAATTCCGTCACTCGTAGAACATTTGTAGCATGCTAAATGCAAACTTAGTGATATTCTTTGACACTGTCAAAGGGAGGAGGGAGGATATGCCCTCCGTTGATTTATAACGTGTGGATAAAAATCCTACGTAGAAATTGTAAGTTTCCTTTACTGATTACCGCTTTCGGCTCATTACCGAGCCATTTTCATATAGATCTAAAACTTCGTTCGCTGTGTGATACTCATTACACACAATCGTATTTTTAGAGCTAAGTCGCATTAGCTAAATACAAAATCGTAAAGTGAAACATTTGATTAGTGATTAGCGTTGTCAATTTAATAACTAAGATTTTCACTTTAGGACTTCTCATTTAACGAGGACGGCTAAGCTCTCGAAATAAGACGATGTGTAACGAGTGTCACACAGCGAACAATATTTTAGATTTACCTGAAGAAGGCTCAGCAATGAACCAAAACCAGTAATCAGTAAATAAAATTTGCGATGTTGACGTAGGATTTTTACCCACACATGTATCAAACTCCGTGATTTTACGGTACTATTAATGCATCAGTCATTTTTGTACGTGAAATATTTTGGAAAATACGGAGTTCTAAGGACGAGTGAATCATTTACAAGGTGCGACAGTAAAGTAATGAGACTGATTTTCTTTGCAAGATGTGGCAACCCTGGAGGCTTGTGTAGTTAAAATATCTTTGACCTTGGTCTATAAGCTGTTTCTAGTCCAAGCAGCACATCGATGCAAATGCTCAGTCGTGAGTTGCTCTGTAATAAGTCAACACGTGTTTGTGTCTCTTGTCACGGAAATGAAACTGCATAATATTGCACAACGTTATGCCATTTCTTTTTTGCGTTAAACTGAGTGAAAACGCGACGACAACTTAAGGAAACGTTCAGAAGCCTTTTGGAGAGGAAGTTATGTCAAGAGCTCAAGTTTGTCGTTGGCGTAAAATGTTTGTTTACGGCAGAACGAATGTTGAAGATGCCGACTGCAGTGGACGGCCATCAACCCCAAGGACGGATGTCAACTTGGCCAGGGTGCGTGAACTCCTGGACAAACAGTTAACCAGTATTACTACAAAGAAATTTTAGAAAGACTTCGTAAGAGTTCTTCGTGTCCGTGCCAACATTGCTGATGATTGGATTCTACATCACGATAATGCGCCATCCCATACTGCTCTGTCAGTACAGCAATTTGTAACCTCAAAACAAATTTCAGTACTACCACAGCCACCTTATTCACTAGATACCGCTCCGTGCGACTTTTTTCTATTTCCAAAAGTCAAAACGGCGGTCAAGGGACAACATTTTCAAACAGCACAAGATGTCCAGAAAGCTGTGACGAGGGTCTTGGAGGATATTACAGAAGATTCTAACACCCCTACCACAATAAAGGTCAAAAATTAATTATGATTGTAGTGTTGCTCACGCTACTAAATATTGCATTTTCGGGCGACAGCAAAGTTATTATGTGGCAGGTGTCATTAGAGCATAGTTAATAAAGTCATCTCTTGAAATAATGGATAAACTAGGCACTCACCTTTCCGTGTTTTTCATGCTGATCTCGTTGTGAACTCATGGCTCAATCGTCGGAAAACAAGGTGGTGATGATTCCAAGCTCGGATGCAAAGAGGCCTAGGTGATATTCTGCGATATTCAAAAGTTATATAGATGTGTTTCATAAACCATTCTTGAAGATTAAACTTTTGCAAGTTAGAACAATGGTGATGTAAAAAAGTAATCAGCACTCCGAATTTGTTACACTTCTTTTTTATTACTTTTGTTGCAACATCACTTCACAATATAAAACATGCTTGAAAATACCTTCCTCGCTGTTAAAGTTCACATTTCATAAGCTGACTACAATTTGCGTATTTTCAACATAACGACCAAGACTTGACTCTCTAATAACTGCTTACGCGCCCGAAAAAAGTACAAAGATCATAGTGACAAAAGAAAGAATGTAAGAATAATATCATTGAAATATATACATATAGTGGTATCGAAGTACCTCTACATTAATGAAATCTAATCTGAATGTTATCACAGATATATGTTAACTATTTTACAGAAACACAGTAGAACATTGCTGGTATCGAGAGGTTGAGGTGAGGTGCCGTAATGGTTACGTAATTCAAGTACCATTACAAGATGAGCTCCAGAAATGTTACCATCAATGGCAGAAGGGCTGGAAAAAGTATGTGCAATCAGAAGGGAACTACTTTGAAGGAGACAACACTAAACTTTACTAAAATGGTAAGCAAAACTTTTTTTCACATCAATCTCATTACTTTGTCGCACCTCGTATAGTAGGCCTGTATTTCGGCCCCAAAGACGCGGATCGAGACTAGAGACGTTGCAACAGGTTATTTGTACTGTTTTGGGACACAGACGTAGATGCGGCTGTAGAGCGTGGCCACCCGCGCCAGACCAGTCCGCCTGCATTCGGCTGAACCGCTCGCTCACAGCTCACCGTCAATCAATACCAAGTGCGCGGCCGTCGCGGCTTCCACCGCAGCAGCGGCTGGCAGCATGGCAGCGCGGCCGCCGCGGTGTGCGCCACTGCTCACTGCTGGACGCCGCAAGCTGCTCGCAGTCGTCACTTCACCTCACCACGACCTGCGCCACCCTAGAGATGCTCTCTTGTTACCGATTCCACCCCCATTTTCCCTTCCCATCCCCCCCATTTTGCCCCCCCGTTTCACTCCCCCCCCCGTTTCACTCCCCCCCCCCGTTTCACTCCCCCCCCCCGTTTCACTCCCCCCCCCCCGTTTCACTCCCCCCCCCCGTTTCACTCCCCCCCCCCGTTTCACTCCCCCCCCCCCCCGTTTCACTCGCGCCCCCCCCCATTTCACTCGCGCCCCCCCCATTTCACTCGCGCCCCCCCCATTTCACTCGCGCCCCCCCCATTTCACTCGCCCCCCCCCATTTCACTCGCGCCCCCCCCCATTTCACTCGCGCCCCCCCCCATTTTCACTCGCGCCCCCCCCATTTTCACTCGCGCCCCCCCCCCCCCCATTTTCACTCGCGGCCCCCCCCCATGTCACCCGCCCCCCCCCCATGTCACTCGCCCCCCCCCATTTCACTCGCCCCCTATATGCCTCTGTACGAGACCTAATCTCTCTTATCTTTGTGGTCTTTCCGCGAAATGTAAGTTGGCGGCAGTAAAATTGTACTGCAGTCAGCCTCAAATGCTGGTTCTCTAAATTTCCTCAGTAGCGATTCACGAAAAGAACTCCTCCTTTCATCTAGACTCCCACCCGAGTTCCTGAAGCATTTCCGTAACACTCGCCTGATGATCAAACATAACAGTAACAAATCTAGCAGCCCACCTCTGAATTGCTTCTATGTCCTCCCTCAATCCGACCAAATAGGGATCCCAAACGCTCGAGCAGTACTCAAGAATACGTCGTATTAGTGTTTTATAAGCGGTCTCCTTTACGGATGAACCACATCTTCCCAAAATCCTACCAATGACCCGAAGACAACTATCTGCCTTCCCCACATCTGCCATTACATGTTTGTCCCACTTCATATGGCTCTGCAATGTTACGCCCAAATATAATAATCGACGTGACTGTGTCAAGCGCTACACTACTAATGGAATATTTAAACAATACGGGATTCTTTTTCCTATTGATCTGCATTAATTTACATTTATCTATATTTAGAGTTAGCTGCCATTCTTTACACCAATCACAAATCCAGTCCACGCACGGCAGGCGCCGCGCCACCCTTCAGAGGCCCCACCAGTGGTCCACCTATTACCAGGGGTGTTAATTAATCAACACACAGTAGCATAATCGTCGCTGAGTACTATCCCAGCTGGAAGGTATGCGCGTTTGCCCGGCACAAAGCCACCCTCTACAGAGAACTTCCACCTACAGCCCCACACTAAACATATGCATCGCAGATAATGCTGCTAGTTCAAGCTGCTGATGCAAGTGAATATCGCTAAATTGGCTTTGGCCACGTTAAACGCAGTGCACGTATTTACTGGCGCTATACGTGATCAAAGTTTTCCAACCCATGAACTTCAGAATTAAATTTGGATAGCTTTGTCATCTTACAGTAACGTTCAGAGATTATAATTCATATAAGTTCAAATAACATACGTTTTTATGCAAAAATACTATCAACAATAATAAACAATACGCATAAGACAAATATAAGTTCTGTCAGCTTGCACCCTCTCAGTGCCATGTATTGAACGAGCCTTCTCAGCCCACAATGCAAGTATTCTTATTTTATTTATTTTTTGAGGTCGTAGTCTTTGAGTGTGGCATCCAACTTTTGTGAAACCTTGACCAACGAGTAGCTATTTTACATTATGTTCAGCATTTTAAAAATGTACAAGAAAATGAATAACTACACACAGAACATTGGGCTAAAGGTAAATCAAGATAAAACGGATTTCTGCAGTTGGGAAGAAAACAATGCAGCAATAATTTCTTGAGATGCTTCGCCTGAGGTTCAAGAATTCACGATCGCAAATACTTGTATTCTTGACTTACCAGCAACAACAGCGCAGACATGGACATCAGGCAGACACTCAGCTAAAGATCAATATCAGCGAATAATAAGATAATACGTAACACAGCAGTCATGTACTTCCCATAAACCTGTCGCATAAGAAAACGAGAAAAGGAAAAACTACTAATATACGCAAAAAGAAACAGTAATGAGTAAGATACAGTGTTCGTCTTAGATAAGGGGGAACGCAGAAGTATAAAGAATGAGCCCATCTACCTCTTGATGCAACAACCAACAGCAATATAGAAGCTCAAGAGCAAAAGAATTCAGAGGGCAATCTATCGAGTCCATATTCCAAAAGAAACGCAGGTGAAGAAAACACTTCAAGGGACACCAAGCACCAGATGGTCTACAGCACGACCAAGGTAGCGTTGGATGGACGATCTGGCAAAAGACCTGGCAGCCCAACAGAAATATTCCTGTCTCAAACTAATAATGGCAAGATGTTATTTTTATGCATATCCAGTCTTAGAATGAGTCGAAGTCTCTCACTAAGGAGCCGAGAACCACCCACCCCCTCAGAATTTGAAATCTGGCCATCTGCACCATTTGCCAGCTCCATAAAATGAGGATGTGTATGGAGGAAGTGTCTTATGCTCGAAGTTTAAGGCGCTGTATCTGCTCATGATGTGAAACTAAGCGTTGTGCAATTAGAAACGAAGTCTTCAGTTCCAGCCCACTTCTAGACGTTCCTTCTCCTGCACTGGTAAACATAAATTTATTATTGTAGTTTGATTTTCAAAGCGAAATCACTTCGATAAACTGTACAGTAACAAAATGTGTAGCTGTTAGGCCTGTATTTATCAAGTGTCATTTTCAGAATTTAAGTTCTAGTATTTTTCTTGACGTTACATATTGGATTTTGGATACTTTAACTTTACCAAAGCTGCTTTCTAAGAGATATAAAAGTCGCAAGTGGAAACAAGTCTAACAAGTTTCACGCCCTGTTCACTTTGGGTTCAACAGAGGACGTCAGGCAGCATAGGCTGCTTGAAGCATTTGTCACCTGTGGGGTGCGTGCTATCGGGCAAATCACGTTGGCGACGGGTGTCTTCTTTCAAGAAAGATCGTTTTGTCATAAATGATTTACTACATTCACGAAGTCTCGATTACTGACATACGTAACGAACAGCTACCATTTCAATATTCGTGTGACGTTTGAATTTAATCAGCAAGATTCAGAAGTCAGGTGGAAGTGTACTTCATGCTGTAACTAACAGCAACAAAAATCAAATGGGTGACAACTCATACATTTTTGCTCCAACGTCATCAGTACGCTCACTGAACATTTCTACACAACATTGTTGGTGGTGATAGGTTATGATACCTTTTCGTTAACTTCGTAGAAATAAATTTATGGCTGAAACCTAACAAGAAATCTCCTCCAGCAAAGGGCAGTGTAAACAAATAATACTTCGCATCTGGTGGCACAAAAAGGTGATACACACTGTGAACTCCTCTCCAGGAAGCTATCCCTCGCAGCTTGCATTTCTTTCCTTTTGTTGACAGTATAAAAAAGACCAACAAAATTCAACAGTTGATACTACATGACATCATACTCTGCTAATTTCACAAAGAAAACTATCCAGGGAAAGTCAGCCCTCACGCACTTACACTGAATTAGTGTTTTAAATGTGTACCTTTCCCGCTCTTTGTCGCAAAACCGTCAACAAAATTCCTTTCACCGCCGTAAAAGTGCTTTAAACCTGGATTAACGACATCAACTCCTAGCGAGTAGGTTTCCACAAGCGTGGAATCGGTGAACTGCTGTTTCACATAATTTTGTAGAATATATTGTTAATAATCAGTTTATTTTACGTTTACTGTTATGTTCAATAAAGTAGTGGAAGAAAGCATATTAAAATATTGAATGAACTAAAAGAAATTAACTTTCAACAAGCACTTTACGACGAAAGTCTGTTTTAATAAAACAAAGTATCTGTAACACGAGCGTCCTTTGTTTGCAAGATGTCCTGTTACACTGAAGTAGCAAGGAAATTTAGAAATTAGAGTAGATACATAAAAGAAGTCCAGTTCACAAATGATTCATTGTCACAGTATAATAAATAAAAGTTTATTCACAAAATCAAAAGTTGTCTGAGCAGAAACAGAAAATAAATATCAGGTGTGCAGTATGTGTTACACTAAGGGGTACGGGAAACATCGAGAAGAGAGAACTTCATCTCGTTAAATCAGTTAAGCATATCCTCCAAAAGTGACATCAGTTTCTGCCACAAGGCTTCATTAATCAAATGTTTGTACACGATGATGTTTCCGTTGAGCCGTATCAGAACCATTTTTATGCTTATAGATATTTTAAAGTAAATCGAATACGTCTCCGAAAAGTATTTTAGATTAGAACACATTATAAACAAAATTTGTTAACGTTAAGCTTTCCTTGAATTGATACGAAAGCACAAATTAACGGCTCAAATATTTTTAGCATTCAGACTATACACCCAGCAATAACTTTAGTTTTTTCTTGCATCTTAAAGATAGTTACTTATGGTTGTCGAGGGTCACAAAAAAAAGTTGGTGAGGTCGTAAATTGAAGCAAAGTGCTTAGAATGTCAAACTCCAATGCTACCTATCATGAGTCCATATTAAACATGTCGGTCCTGTGTACGAGTGCGCCGTATTTTCAGAGGCCGTATTAAAGTTACAAATGCATACTTATTTGAGGTATTGTTACCCAGGGCTCACGTTGAGTGGTTACGCACGTGTAACAACACGGCGTGAGAAAACGCTAGCAGTCAACAGCGCACGGGAGATCATCCGTATGATTGTGGATAAAAGTATGTTGATGACATCAGCCCTGAGGGTACTTAAATTACGTAATTATGAAGGCAGACATAATACTTCTGCAGCTGGACAGATAGCTTCTTTTTAATAACCGTTTATTTAACAAATACGACCATGGAAGATTTCACACCGCCACTAACCTAAATAGATTTGCTTAGTATAAATTACTTAATACGATATAATGTGTACGACGTTTGTGGTATGTTTTAAGACGGGCTATATTGTTGCGAAATTCAATTTGGAAACATAAATCCTCTGTGTCCCTAACGGACCTTGAATCCTCTTTGATACAGCTGCGTGATTTTTTTTTTTTTTCTCATTCCCCATAAATGGTATTAAGGAACTAGCTAACAACATAGCGCTAACACCTGTGTTGGTGATGGTTGTGTCCGTGAATCTGTTCAAATGTTAAAGTAACGTTTCCATAAACATTCACTAAAATTTTAATCTTTCATTTTGCATATTGATGGAGAGCTTAACGAGGGAACACGAGTATTTTTAGAATAAATTTTCATTCTGCAGCAATGTGTCGCCTCATTTGAAATTTCATTGTCGTGCTTGGACTGATCATTTGATGAGCAGTTTCTCCCGGAAAGCAAGGGCCCAATTTCGAGTACGGTCCGCCACATAGCTGTAATTTGTCAGGAAGCTTCACAAGTATTTTATTCAATTCTCTGATTTTTTTTTTTTGTTCACTGATCTGTATTTACTGTTTCCATACACTCTTTCAGAGCCAAATATTTCCTTCAGACATCTTAAAAGGATGGGCGAATCCATCTACGTCTTCAAGCTGTCAGTACTTTACAAAGCAATCGATATAACTGTTTCCCGCGTGCCAACAACCCGGAATACATCTTAGCCGAGTTCGGTTGTGTTGGGTGCGAGACGACACTTACGTCTGAAATTTTGTATGAGGAGCGTTCGAAGGCCTTACAGTCCAGAATCGGTATGCTCTCAGGCAGAAGTCGTAGTGAGAAATGAGGCAATCATCTCACCGACGTACCAGGTAGAACATGGCCATTCAGTAGAACATTATGCCCTGCAGCGTAGAGAGGTCCGTAACTGCCTGCTGCACATCCTAGTCCGACAGGAATCTTAGACACTTCTTGTCCTCTTAAGGGGTCGAAGGCGTCAAAATCCTAATCAGAGACATGCTATCCAACGCACATTCTTCATTCTCCCATGAATGTCTACCACCGTTTTTCCTTCAGACGCCAAGAAAGCAATAACAGAACGTTGGTACTGTTAGGAAACATTTGGCAACAGTTCGTTTCTGCATTTTATGTACGCACTTAAGACACGAATTCCACACTAATCCATTGCTTACATGTCGGTGCGTATCATGATCCAGTCACATTGTGACTCCCGCCTGTGTTCGACGCCAACGTGCAATAGCCATTCAGAGACGACAGGTGGCAGTAATTGCAGTGGTAGGAGGAGATAGATAAGATCCAAAGAAGAGCGGCGCGTTTCGTCACAGGGTTATTTGGTAACCGTGATAGCGTTACGGAGATGTTTAATAAACTCAAGTGGCAGACTCTGCAAGAGAGGCGCTCTGCATCGCGGTGTAGATTGCTCGCCAGGTTTCGAGAGGGTGCGTTTCTGGATGAGGTATCGAATATATTGCTTCCCCCTACTTATACCTCCCGAGGATATCACGAATGTAAAATTAGAGAGATTAGAGCGCGCACGGAGGCTTTCAGACAGTCGTTCTTCCCGCGAACCATACGCGACTGGAACAGGAAAGGGAGGTAATGACAGTGGCACGTAAAATGCCCTCCGCCACACACCTTTGGGTGGCTTGCGGAGTATAAATGTAGATGTAGATGTAGAGAGCTTTTGAGGGACGGGAGGGGGGAGAAGATCCAAACGCAGTGCAGTCTCGTAATGTACAAACGGAACGATTCATCTGACGTCCGAAAGGGCATCGTCATTGGCTTTCCTGCCAAGAGTGGAAGTATTTCAGAAACGGCTAAGTTTGTAAACTGCTAGTGCTCCGTCGTGGTTCAAGTATACTATGCATGACAAAAGGGTTTTATCCAGCGTCCAGGCAACTGTGATGCACCACAGGCCGTACATGATACTGCTGACCAACAGCTGTGAAGATGTCTTCTGGGCGAACTGAAGCAACTGTTCAGCAACTGACCGCCCAGATGAACTAAGGGGCTGTCAACAGCGTCTCCCCAACGACCGTTCAGCGAACGCTGCTGCGTACGGACTACTGCAGTAGGTGCTTGCTCATGCACCCTTTCTGACTGCCTTTCACAGGCGACGAAGAGTGTAATTTGCACGCCAATACCGTAAAGAGGCGTCCACTGAGTGGTGAGAGGTGGCCTTTCCAGATGAATCACATAAGCTCTATACGGCAGAGGGACATTGGTACGATTTTTTCGTATCTTATAGTTTCGTATCACTACCTGATGTAGTTTTTGTTTTCTCGATATTCTTCGTAGTTATTGTGATATTTTCCATGTATTCCGTAACATAAATATTGAAGGGGTTGCAATGAAAAATATGGTCGAAGCCCGACTACACATTTCATTTATTGTCGGTGGTACGTTGCTAAGTAGTAAATGTAGCTAACATACTGGAATTGTTTTTAATGTTGGAACAAAACCCAAATTTCATTACAATATGGAGAAAATATTTCATCTGCGCGAGGACGCCAAACGCGCCGCGAGATCGCTCCACGCGCAATCACTGTAGCTTGCAGCTCTGTCGTGACAGTTCGTGGAAACCGACGTACCTTTCCAAATTAGTGATCCAGAATTAGTCTTGTACTTACTGCTGGAAGATGACAATGTCTGATGATACTCTACTTCAACAGTTACATAGTGGAAAAGTTGAAACACATTCCATTTTTAAGACAAGGCTAGACAAAAGTTTCTTCACGACGCTCACAATCGTCATTTATTAAACGAAAACGAAGTCTCAGTGAGTTCTTCACATTAAATACGTACGTCCTCAGTTCGTGGTCCATTGGTCAGCATTGCTACCCCTGGATCGCAGGGTCCCAGGTACAGTTCCCGGCCGAGTCGGGCATTTTCTCTGCCCGGGGACTGGGTTTTTGTGGTGTCGTCATAATTTAGGAAATGGTGACATTGGACTGCGATAAAGATTGGGAATTTGTACAGGCGCTGATAACCATGCCGATGAGCGCCACACGAACCAAAATAACAATCATCAGTAAATATTTATAAGTTTAACTATGTCCTAGACCTGGTCAAAGAAGCTTTGGGGAAGAATTCCTCAAATAGATAGTTGTATCCAGTAGTACCAGACCTAAAATTAGCCATAATACTGAAATAAGAAAATCCACCATAACTGAGAACTACAAACGAAAGCAGAACAGCGACATTCTCACCTCAGATGGAAAATTCTACTGTTTTCAAGACAGTAAACCGAGCTGCATTAATATTTAGCACGTGTTGCACAAGTACATCAGAAATTATTTAATCTGTGTCAGTATTTACCAGACTGAGTCTGGCTTAGACACAGAAACGTTCACTATAGTAGCTCTTAATGCAGTTAACTGCGGAGCGAGCTACGTTGCATTTTTAGTAAGTGCCAGTTTCGTAGACGATTGCGATACTAAATTTGAATAAATGAATACATTTTAACGAAAGAGAACAAATCGACGCTTCTCATCTGCACAACTGTATCCAACAACTTTTTATTTTACCCATACGTAGTTCCACACCAATACTCGGAAAACCACTGACGAACATGACAGACTGTACGTCCTATTGTACCAGCTGTAAGGGCTCTCTCCATTCCATTCACGCATGGAGAGCGGGAAGAGTAATAGCTTGAATGTGTCGATGCGTGCTGTAATTAATCATGTCCTCATGACCCCCTGTCGTAACGCGGTTGCAGTTTACACCTACAGACATCACTTACAGCCGATTCTTTGGAACTTCGCAACTAGGCTTTCTCAGGATATATATATATATATATATATATATATATATATATATATATGTGGGATTCTACTACCGCCAGCAGAAGCTTGAGTCGTCTTCGCGTAATGAACGTAACGGGGACTTCCTCTAAACCGTTTGCTCTGAGGATCAATCGTATGCCGTGAATCATTATTGAGTGTGACTTGTAGTACTAGTAATTCCCCAATGGGCAGGAGGATCCTCGAACACTGCGCCTAAATAGTTTGATAGTCGTGTGCGGTACAGTTCATGGTGGCGGAACGCCTCAAGAGTCGTTGTCAAGTGGACCCGCAAGTCCAGAGCGTTTTCGGGAGCGGCTTGCAAAATGTAATATAGCACCAAGCCCGTCAGTCAGTTGACGGCACATTCAAGATAGAATATGTCGCACAAGTGATTTCTAAGGAATCTCCTTCGTAGACTATACTTCCATAGTACTCTACCTGCTTTAACCCTAACTGGCCTATGTCACTTCGATTTCATAGCCTATAAAGCCTATTGAATCTAGGTAATAGTAAGAGTTTAAGATTCCAGCTGTGACTCGTTCGTATTGCAGTCACAGGATACTAGGTCCTTTCGTTTTGTGAACTGCACATGTTTACATTTCTTAACATTTAAAGGGAGGTACCCGTCTGGGTACGACACTGAAATCTAGCAAATCTGGCTGAAAATTTGAGCAGCTTCTTTCAGACCATACTTCACTACAGTTGACCGCATTACTTGCGAAAATCTAAGGTTCCTATTAATATTATCCACAAGGTCATTAATACACAACATGAACAGCAAGGTATCCGTACCGACTCGCTGGTATGCATCCCGTGTACTTTTTGCCACACCCCTCTGGGATGATGCCTAGACCACGGATTAGGACCGATCTATTCCAGGGTCCTATGGACTCTGTCACCCCATATGGTTTTCCGGCATCTTGTACGTGCCATCCTTGCAGAGTTCCAGGGTGCCACCATCTTCTACACTGATGGTTCTAAGACAATTGATAAGATGGGATGCGCTTTCACGTCTTCCACTGGCGTAGAATGTCATTTATTGGCGGGCTCATCTACTGTGTTCACAACAGAGCTTCTAATCATTCACAGAGCCTTCCATTTGGTTTCTCAGGCCTCCCTCCACACCGTTTTAATTTGTTCCGACTCAATAAGCAGCCTGCAGGCTATCGACCGATGCTACTCACGTCACCCTTCGATCTCTACTATCGATGACCTTCTCTCAATTCTCTTCTCTCTGAGTCTCAAATCACATGGTAATCCCAGGGAATGAACTGTTTGATCGATCGACTCGAGAGGCTTATACTTACCCCCCCCCCCCCCTTTTCATGATTTCAGCTGCAGATATGCGGATCTACGTCAAATCTCTCTTTGCCCCAAAGTGGAATGCCATCTGGTGCGCTTCTGCTCATGGTAAAAAATTCAGTACAATCAAGGAGTCTACTGCAGTATGGCGCTCTTCCTTCCGCTTCTCGCGGAAGGATTCAACTGCTTTATACCGTCTGTGCGTTGGTCATACCAGGCTAACCCACTGTTTCCTTCTGCGTAACGAACCACCCCCACAATGTGGTTGAGCCAGACTGACGGTATCCCACAAGTTGGTGGAATGTCCCCTTCTTTTGACCCTTCGTGGTAAGTATGGTCTTCCAGATTACTTCAATTTAATATTAGCAGACGATTCACGGGTGGTTGAACTGGTCCTCAGTTTCCTCCGTGGAACTGTTTTCTATTCCAGGTACAAGGTTTTTCTTCACTCCCGGACCGTTCTTCAGGTCTTCCCAGTCTGGGACCCCATGACCCCATGACCACTCCATGGAAAAACTGCCCTTCCAGTTTTTATATTTTGTGTGACCTTTTGTGGCTTTTACTGTGCGTGTTTTAACTTCATTATTTCACAGACATCAAAAAAAGTTTTGCATCACCTCGGTTCCGAGAGTTACGGAACTTGTACAGCAAACTGGAATAGAGATCAGCATAAACATAATTTCCGCCCTCTTTATTGTTCATAAAAACCACACATAGCATGTTGCACCACCATACAGCAATATTTCCAGAGGTGGTGGTCCAGATTGCTGTACCTCTAATACACAGTAGCACATCCTCTTGCATTGACGAATACCTGTATTCGTCGTGGCATACTATCCAAAAGTTCATCAAGGTACTGTTGGTCCAGATTGTCCCACTCCTCAACGGCGATTCGGCGTAGATCCCTCAGAGTGGCTCGTGGGCCAAGTCATCCATAAACAGACCCTTTCAGTCGATCCCAAGCACATTCGATAGGGTTCATGTCTGGGGAACATCCTGGCCACTCTAGTCGAACGATTTCGTTATCCTGAAGGAAGTCATTCACAAGATGTGCACGATGGGGGTGCGAATTGTCGTCCATGAAGACGAATGCCTCGCCAATATGCTGCCGATATGGTTTCTCTATCTATCGGAGGATGGCATTCACGTATCCTACAGCCGTTATGGCACGCTAACCAACCTTGGCCCCACATGATTCCACTCCAAAACATCACCTTGCTGCATTTGCTGGACAGTGTGTCTAAGGCGTTCAGCCTGACCGGGTTGCTTCCAACCACGTCTCCGACGGTTGTCTGGTTTGAAGGCATATGCGACACACATCTGTGAAGAGAACATAACAGCATTGAGCTGTCCATTCGGCATGTTGTCGGAACCATCTGCATCGCGCTGCATGGCGTCGCGATTGCAGATGGACGTCGGGAGTGAAGTTGCGCATCATACAACCTATTGCGCACAGTCTGAGTAGTAACACGACGTCCTGTGGCTGCCCGAAAATAATTTAACATTGAGGCGTTGCTCTCAGGGTTCAGATGGTTCTGAGCACTATGGGACTTAACATCTGTGGTCATCAGTCCCCTAGAACTGAGAACTACTTAAACCTAACTAACCTAAAGACATCACACACATCCATGCCCGAGGCAGGATTCGAACCTGCGACCGTAGTAGTCGCGCGGTTCCGGACTGCGCCCCTAGAACCGCTAGACCACCGCGGCCGGCTGTCAGGGTTCCTCCGAGCAATTATCCGTACGTAGCGGTTATCCATATCCGAACAACATCTCTTTGGTTCACTAAGAGATGCCAGGAAACTTCCCTTGTCGAGAGCCCTTCCTGGCACAAAGTAACAATGCGGACGCGATCGAACAGCGGTATTAACCGTGTAGGCGTGGTTGAACTACAGTCAACACGAGCCTTACACCTCCTTCGTGGTGGAATGATTGGAACTGATCGGCTGTCGGACCCCCCTCCGTCTAATAAGCGCTGCTCATGCATGGTTGTTTACATCTTTGGGAGGGCTTTGTGACATTTCTGAACAATCAAAGGGACTGTGTCTGTGATACAATATCCACAGTCAACGTCTATCTTCAGGAGTTCTGGGAACTGGGGTGATGGAAAATTTTTTTTGATGCGTGTATAATTTGGCTCCCCTGACCGGATCCGTCCACTTCTACCGCAGCGTTATTCTTCTGTGAGTAACTTCGGAATCATGGGACGGATGACCTCGCCGTCTGGTCCCATAAACCCTCTGAATGATTGGATCAATCAACCAATAAATCAATCAGTGAACAGGACGATTTTCAACACATTTCCGTGGAGGTACACCCAAAGTGAGGTCTACATCTGTCAATGATTCTACATTCAAGGTAATTCTCTGCGTCCTTCCTACCAAAAAGTCCTCAGTCATGTCACACATTTTGCTTGATACCCGTTATGATCGTAATGTTGTCAATACGCGTAGGTTTTGTAGAGTGTCCAATTCTTTTCGAAAACCGAGAAATACTGTATCTACCTGAGAGCCTTGATCTATGGCTTTCATTAGTTTACTCGAGAAAACTGCGAGTTGGTTCTCACATGACCCATATTTTAGAAACCCATGCTGGATATCATAGAACAGGTCGCTCTTAGAGATATCTCATTATGTTTGAACTCATATGTTCTAAGGTTCTACAATAAATTGATATTATGACTAACTAGCATACCAGTGCTCGTTAGTTGATACATCTAACGAAACAATGGCTAAAATCTAAATTACAAACGAGGTACTGCAACCAGAATAATCTCATCTAGTCTGAATTCTGGCCTGCAGACCGGCCCAACAAACATTCTTTCTCATTTGCAGCATAAATATTAATACTCAATTTTAATAATGCTACACACACTCTCAATTAGTTCACATATCTGGCTGACGTCGCTTAAGTCTAGCTGGACTGCCCCATGAATGAGGGACCGACGGCCTCCCTGTTCGATTTCGGATGCCAACCAGCAAACAGCGTCTACCATAACTACAGGTAAATATTTCTAAGAGTGTATTCAGTTAGACTTCCTATTTTTAATGACGTTAATTCTTGATATGAACAGAGTACCATTGAGAAAAGAGCAATGTAAATACACACATAATAACAAATCAAATTTAATTGCATACAACACAACAGTGCAGTTAGTTCTGACGACACTAAACTTGGTAGTTCTCGGGCAGTTAAAAAAACTAATTGTGCTGCAGCAGTCAGGGCCAGTTCGAGAACATTTTTGCACGCAAGTGACCTTTCATTTGGTGCCCTCCCCCTTTTTCCCACGTACACTTCATCCGTGTCGGTTTTTGTGACTAATTGAGATAAATCATGATACAAATCTTCTAGTTACTTCTGGCGCCCTTCTCAGCCTGGCAGCGCAAGCGGCGGCTTGTGTCGCTTGGACCTTAAACCGACCATAGCTGCAGTTGCACAATACAGCCAGTTGTCAACAGCAAACGGGTTAATCTACTACGGACACTCAGAATAATCAGGTTTCACTGCGTGAAAAGTTAATAATCTGCTGTTGGCTACTTTCTTGTAACAACTAAAAATAATAAGTGTTACTAATCGAGGATTTCATATTTTATACGACGAAGTTCCTACGCCGAGGCAAATACGAAATGGAATACAAGCATTACTCTGTTGTCAGACTTTTGTAACAGTTTTATCGATAGTACCTTTATTGGTCTTATCTAACTTCTTCCGTTCTTTACTTAATGTGATTTCTTTACAACCATGCTCTTTGATATAACATCGATGTAAATGTTTTATTATTTATGATAATTAATGTAATTGTAATTAATCTACGGATGTAATGTCAAAAGTAATGTACTGCAAACGAATGAAAATGTAACACTTTATTTGTTCACATAAAACACTGAGGGAACTCTCTCCACAATGGAACTGGCTAGGCGGGAATAGAGAAGGTGGATCCGGCGGTCGAACTGCAGAGCCCCTGTGTAGCACGAGACAGTCAGTGTCTAGCAGATAGAGTGCGCATCGTGTGAACTGAAAGTGGCGAGAATAACGGCAGTTATATAATTTAGCCTCTAATGCGGAAGTAATCAGGCTTACCTACATCAACATCATACTGCGCAAGCCACCTAATGGTGTATGGCGGAGGGTACTTTCGTACCACCGAGATCTCCAATCCTGTTCCACTAGCAAATGCAGCATGGGAAGAATGATTGTTTGTTAGACTCTGTATTGGGTCTAATTTCTCAAATTTTCGTGGTCAGTACGAGAGACGTATGTGGAGGCAACTAATACGTTGTCCGCCTCTTCCCGGAAAATGCTCTCTCGATATTTCAATAGCAAATCTCCTTGTGATGCATAACACCTCTCTTCTAACGTCTGCCAATGGAGTCTGTTAATCATCTCCGTAACGCCCTCACGCCAGCTAAACGACCCCGTGACGAAAGCGCCGCTCACAAACACACCTGGTAAGGATCCTAGGTAGGGGAACAATAATCAAGAATCGGTCGAACAAGAACCTTACAAGCCACTTCCTTAGTGGATGAGTTACATTTCCGAAACATCCTTCCTTTGAATCTGAGTCTGGCTTTTGCTTTTCCCAATGTTTGTTTCATGTGATAATACCACTTACGGCCGCTCTGGATCGTTACACGTAGATAGTTACGGTAGATAGTTTCCAATGGTTCATCAATAGTGTAGCTACACACTAGTGTATTTCATTTCCTGAGTACGCCCAATATGTTAAATTTATTCACGTTCAGAGCCTGCGCCATTCATAGATTCTCTGCAGGACATTCTGCAAATCATTACTGTCTTCTGGCGGTGCTACTTCGTCACAACCGCATGATCTGCAAACAGCCTTAGAGAGCATCCGACGCTTTCTACTAGATCCATCATACATATTGTAAACAAGAATGGCCCTCACACACTTCCTTGTGGTACTCCGGAAAATACCGTCGATCTTCGTCCGTTAAGAGCGACGTGTTGAGTTCCGTCTGCAAGGCAGTCTTGAATAGAGTAGCAAAGCTGCTTCGATATTCGATAACCCGTACATTTTACTTTATTTATTTACTTTTTTCTAAATGGCAGTGCGGGACGGTGTCATGCCTTCCTGAAGCCACGGAGCACGGCATCAACCTGAGTGCTGTTGTCTACGGCCCTGTGGATCTCGTGGAGGAACAGAGCCAACTGAGTTTCGCAGTATCTCTTTTTGCGGCATCCATGTTAAGATTTTTATCTTTCTCCAAGAACGTCATAATTGATGAATATAATACATACACCTTAATTATACGACGGATTGACGTCAACGATATATGTCTCTAATTATGCGCATGTGTCCTACGGCCCTTACTAAGAACCGGAATGACCTGCGCTTTCTTCCAGTCGCTACTTACCCTTCTTTGCTCAAGCGATCTACGGTAAATTACTGCCAGAAGGGGAGCATGGCATACTTCGGTTGGCTCTGTACTACGAAAATCTGACGCTAAGAAGAGATTTTTCAAAGCTTGTTATACAGGAAGAGCCATGGACACTTCTGCCGCCCTTTGTTGAATACCAAATGAATTAAACACAGCCACCACCTTCAGCTCAAATTATCAGTATCGTCGCATGGACCAGTTACGTAGTTTGGTTTTCAACTATAATTTTTTGTTCTGTAAACCTCGTGTTGAGCCACCATATTTTATCCTTGGTCTCCTACCTCGACAGGGTCCTATCCAAACTGCTACGATGAATCAGAGTATCCTGTTTTGCTCAACCGAAAGCAGCTACCGTCTTCAACTAAAGTTAAGAGACTTCATGGACCTCTAAAGGACAAACTTATTCAGTGAGCATAAGTTTTGGTATACTCGACGTAGTCTTCATAAACGAACAGTTAAAGTATTGAGTTTCAAGATATTTCTTATTGAAATAATAGTGCTTACAATTTCATGTATTATGTAGTTGAGTGTTTCTCATATTAATGTCTTGTGACTAGTGTACCGCAACGATCTAAAACTACCGATAAATTAGTTTCTGGGTCCCCATGCTAATAGTTGAGCCAGATTTAAATAAATTATAATAACAGCAATCAAGCTTAATTAACTGGCTAAAAATATTGAAACTATACTACACACATGCTCATAAATTAAGGATAATTGTAGAATGTGGTGCCACACAACGTGGCACTACACCAAACTGGTGCTAATAGCATAGGCACATAGGGAACACACACGACACAGTCCACGGTATTGGTGATAAGTTGAGAAAACCGTCCCGAAACACTTCTGCTACAAAACGTCACTGTTTCCTGCGCATGTACCCCGACATCAATATGGGATATGATCACCATGGCACACAGGCCGCCCAACTAGTTGGCATACTCTGGATCAGCTGGTTGAGCAGCTGCTGGGGTATAGCCTCCCATTCTTGCACCAGTGCCTGTCTGAGCTCCTGAAGTGTCCTAGGAGTTTGAATACGTGCAGCGATACGTCAACCTAGAGCATACCAGACGTGCTGGTCTGGAGAACAGGCAGGCCACTCCATTCGCCTGATATCTTATGTTTCCAGGTACTCCTCCACGATGGCAGCTCGGTGGAGCCGTGCGTTATCATCCATCAGGAGGAAGATGGGACCTATTGCACCCTTGAAAAGGCGGACATACGGGTGCAAAATGACGTCCCGATACACCTGACTTGTTAGAGTTCCCCTTTCAAAGACATGCAGGGGTGTACGTGCACCAATAATAATCCCACCCCACACCATCAAACCACGACCTCCATTCAGGTCCCTTTCAAGGACATTAAGGGGTTGGTATCTGGTTCCTGGTTCATACCAGATGAATACCCGGTGAGAATCACAGTTCAGACTATACCTGGACTCGTCCGTGAACATAACCTGGGACCATTGTGCCAATGACCATGTACTGTGTTCTTGACACCAGGCTTTACGGGCTCTCCTGTGACCAGGGGTCAGTGGAATGCACCTTGCGGGTCTCCGGGCGATAAAACAATGTCTGTTCAGTCGTCTGTAAACTGTGTGTCTGGAGACAACTGTTCCACTGGCAGCAGTAAGTTCCCGAGCAAGGCTACCTGCAGCACTCAGTGGCCGTCTACGGGCACTGACGGTGAGATATCGGTCTTCTTGTGGTGTTGTACAGTGTGAACTTCCCATACTTAAGCGCCTGGACACATTCTGTCTCCTGGAATCTTTGCCATAATCTTGAGATCACACTTCGTGGCACACGGGGGGGCCCATGCTATGACCTGGTGTGTTCGACCAATCTGCAGTCGCTCTAGTATTCTATCCCTCATAACGTCATGAATATGTGTCCTTTGAGCCATTTTCAATACACAGTCACCATCAGGACGTCTGAAAACGTCTGCACACTTACTCGTTGCACCGTTCTGACATGCACCAACACGCCTCTGCGTATGTGGGCTGCTGCCAGCGCCACCATGCGACGACCGCAGATCAAATGCACTGCATGGTCATACCCCGAGGTGATTTGATCCCGCAAACCGCCCACCAGAGCGTTGTTTCACCATGTATCAGCATTATCCTTTATTTATGAGCATGAGAGTAGATCCATGTGTCACATATTCCAAATGAGCTGGTTAACATAAGAAAGTGAATGTTTCTTGGGAGTGCAAATATTAATCAGTAAGAAAGGTATTATTACTTCACAACTATTCCAATATTAGTAACTTCGCATAATTAAACTGACAAAATAACATCTTCCACAAGTCAGTAGAGCCCCCCAGGGGGTCCACAACTCTTTTGTGGACACGTGCGTAGCGAGTGCGGGACCCCGAGCTAATGTGGCCCTCCTTCCTTTCCGGGCTGCATACCTTCCCTTCCCTTCCCGTTCCGCATCCCTCCCCGTCCCCCATCTTCGCCCCCCCCCCCCTCACCTCTGGCTCTTTCCTTCCCTTTCTCCCCCTCTGGGAGTATGGTTTGTGCCTACGTCCGGAGACGGACGCTCGAAACTGTTCCAAATTCCTTGCATTCTACACTTGCAAGTCCTCGTCCTTCCTCTGTCCTTCCTCTGTCCTTCTCTTTTCCTTCCCTCTTCTCCTTGCCCTTTTCTCCGCTGCGGCGTTTGAGACCGCCTCTTCTTTCCTTTCCCTTCCTCTTTTTTCCTTCCTGTGCGTGTCTGAAGGCCGACCCACGCACTTCCATGCGTAGCCAGTGACGGGGTAACGCGTAATTCCCCGCCCCGGGTAGACAGGTAGGACACGTACGTACCCCCTGGTAACGGCCAGGCCCAGGGAGGGGTGATTACCCGAGCTGATACCTTCCGAAAGTGCCGATTGGTCCCTCCGTCCGTTTGTCGGGAGGTGTGACGTGAGGTGTGAACAATCACCTAAGGCGGGTGTGCCCTCAGCGAGGGCCCCCACAAGGGAGGAGCGCGCCATCGGAGACGCAGGTAATCATGGGGGATTCTTCCGCAATGGTTTCCTCACCTTCCACTATGTCTGCTCACAAACGTAAATTCACTGAGTCTCAGCCACAGACGGTTCTTCCATCGTTGCCACAGTTCCTTGTTGTTTCTCGGTCTGACGAAGGTCACGACTTTTCCATGGTCAACCCTTTCATTATTCAGAAAGGTGTCGACGCAATTGCGGGTCCTGTAAAGTCTTGTTCCAGATTACGGAATGGTACCCTGTTGTTAGAAACACACAGTGCCCTCCAGGCTCAAAAATTGCTGCGTACTTCTCTGCTCCATACCTTCAATGTCCGGGTGGAACTGCACCGTACCTTAAATTCCTCGCGTGGAGTCGTTTATACACGCGCCCTCGATGGACTGTCTGACGAAGAAATTCAGCACTACCTGTCTGACCAGGGCGTCACGGCTGTTCATCGGGTTATGAAAAGGGTTGACTCGAACATCATTCCAACCCGCACTGTCATCTTGACATTTGACAAAGTTCAACTCCCATCAAAAATCAAAGCAGGCTATGAGACAATTTCCGTTCGCTCTTATGTCCCAAACCCTACGCGTTGCTATCGATGTCAGCGGTTCAATCACACCAGCCAGACCTGTTCCAATCCGGCCAAATGTGTTACGTGTGGCAAGGATGCCCATGAGGGTGCTTGTCCACCTCCATCCCCTCGCTGCATCAACTGTATGGGTGACCACGCTGCTTCCTGTCGAGATTGCCCCGTTTTTAAGGACGAAAAGCTGATCCAGGAAATAAGAGCGAAGGAAAAGGTGTCGACCTTTGCTGCTCGAAAGTTACTCGCCAGTCGACAGCCCACCGTGCCTCAGAAAGAAAAATACAGCACTGTCCTTGCTTCTCCTCGGCCAACAAAGGAGGCGGCCACGCAGACTTGCGACCTCACCTTTAGTACCACGGTCGTCAGATCGGCCAGCGCAAAGATCGCCCGTTCAACCTCACCACTTTCGCCTGCCCACTCTCTGGCTCAGCCTTCTTCGGGTTCTGCTAAATCTCGAGCCCAAAAGTCAGACGCCAAGTCTTCGAAAAAAGAGCATACTCGTGAAGAGTTTTTACGTACCGCAACTTCACAACCATCGGTTCCTCCTTCATCTAAACATCCTACCTCCAAGAAGGCTACAAAGAAACCCAGTTCCTCTCCTTCTCCGCCAAGGCGTGTCCCATCTACAGCACCACCTGGCGGAAATCGCCCTCGGCCGTCTTCTGTGTCGCCGAGGCGCACTGCTGGTGGCTGGTCAACTGGCCGATCGTTGGTGGCAGGAGCTGCTCCTGACCAACCTATGGATCAGGATCTTCTGCCTTCGACTGAATGCCATTCCATGCTGTCGGTCGCAAGCTCTGAGCAGTCGTTGAGTTGACAGCACCCTTGGTCACGTTCCTCCATTTTCTGTTCACCCTATGTCCATTATCCACTGGAATATCCGCGGCATTCGAGCCAATCGGGATGAATTGTCGATCCTCTTACGATCCTACTCGCCGGTCATCTTCTGTCTTCAGGAAACAAAGCTGCGTCCCCATGACCGCTTTGTTCTCCCTCATTTTCAGTCCGTCCGATATGACTTCCCCTCTGTTGAAGGCACTCCAGCCCATGGAGGACTCATGATTCTGCTCCATGATACTCTCCATTATCACCCAATCCCCTTAAACAGTTCCTTCCTAGCTGTCGCCGTCCGTCTTTCCCTTTCTGGATACACGTTCTCTCTTTGTACGGTATACGTTCCATCGTCCACACCAATGGCACGAGCTGATCTCCTTCATCTTCTTCATCAGCTTCCACCCCCCTATTTGCTGGTTGGGGACTTCAATGCCCACCACCCGCTTTGGGGATCTCCACATCCTTGTCCACGTGGCTCACTATTGCTAGACGTCTTCCACCAAGCGGATCTAGTCTGCCTCAACACTGGGGTCCCCACATTTTTGTCTGCCTCCACGACAAATTTATCTCAATTGGACTTTGCGGTCGGTACTGTTCCGCTAGCTCGGCGCTTCGAATGGTTCGCCCTTGATCATACACACTCGAGTGACCACTTTCCATGTGTTCTTCGACTGCAGCCTCAACTGCCATATATGCGCTCGCGACGCTGGAAGTTTGCCCAAGCCGATTGGACACTTTTTTCGTCTCTAGCGACATTCGATGACCGTCGCTTTCCCAGCGTCGACGATGAGGTCACACATGTTACCGACGTTATTCTCAGAGCTGCGGAACGTTCAATACCACGCACCTCCGAATTGCCCCGGCGCCCCCCAGTTCCTTGGTGGAACGAGGCATGCCGTGACGCCATACGTGAGCGGCGGCGTGCTCTTCGCATTTTCCGTCACCATCCAACTTTGGCCAACTGTATCCGATGTAAGCAGCTCCGTGCGCGATGCCGTCGCGTCATCCGCGATAGCAAGAAGGCAAGCTCGAAATACTTTATTAGCTCATTTAACACCTTCACTCCCTCCTCGGAAGTTTGGAGTCGGCATCGACGGTTCTCAGGCGCGCCTAGTTTCTCCCCGGTCTCTGGGCTCACTGTCGCGCATGATACCTTAGTGGACCCCGTCGCAATTTCTAACTCATTGGGTCAGCACTTTGCTGAGATTTCGAGCTCTTCAAATTACCCGCCAGCGTTTCACCCAAAGAAACGTGCAGCGGAAGTGCGGCATCTTGCTTTCTCCTCTCAAAATCACGAAAGCTACAATACTGTTTTCTCCATGCGGGAACTCCAACATGCCCTCTCTTCTTCTCGCTCCTCCGCCCCAGGACCGGATGGTATCCATGTCCAAATGTTGCTGCATTTATCAACCCATAGCCTGCGTTACCTCCTTCGCCTTTATAATCGAATTTGGACCGACAGTACCTTTCCCAGACGATGGCGGGAAGCTATCTTCGTTCCCGTTCCGAAACCTGGAAAGGACAAACATCTCCCCTCTAGCTATCGCCCCATTTCTCTCACGAGTAGTGTCTGTAAGGTTTTGGAGCGTATGGTGAATTACCGTTTAGCTTGGTGGCTGGAATCCCGCAGTCTTTTAACACCAGCCCAATGCGGATTTCGAAAGCATCGTTCTGCCGTTGACCATCTTGTTGCTCTCTCCACTTATATCATGAACAATTTTCTCCGGAAACGCCAAACGGTAGCAATATTTTTTGATCGGGAGAGAGCATACGATACCTGTTGGAGGACGGGCATCCTCCGCACACTGTTCTCTTGGGGCTTTCGAGGCCGGCTGCCCCTTTTTCTTCGCGAATTTATGGCAGAGCGCACATTTAGGGTGCGGGTGAACACTACTCTCTCCCGTAATTTCTCCCAAGAAAACGGGGTACCCCAGGGCTCCGTGCTGAGTGTTGTACTGCTTGCCATCGCCATTAATCCAATTATGGATTGTCTCCTTCCTGATGTCTCGGGCTCCCTCTTTGTGGACGATTTTGCGATCTACTACAGCTCTCAACGGACCAGCCTTCTTCAACGACGTCTTCAAGGATGTCTCGATCGCCTCCACTCGTGGAGCATCGAAACCGGCTTCTGTTTTTCTCCCAGTAAGGCCGTTTGTGTTAATTTTTGGCGACGTAAGGAGTTTCTTCCGCCCTCCTTACATCTAGGTCCTGTCAACCTTCCGTTTTCCGACGTCGCTAAATTCTTGGGTCTTATGTTTGACAGAAAACTGTGCTGGTCCTCCCACGTTTCCTATCTTTCGGCTCGCTGTCTGCGTTCCCTTAACACCCTCCGTGTCCTGAATGGTACCTCCTGGGGAGCGGACCGAGTGGTCCTTCTCCGCCTCTATCGCGCCTTAGTGCGCTCGAAATTGGATTATGGAAGCGTAGTCTACTCCTCTGCTCGGCCGTCTATTCTTCGGCGTCTCGACTCTATCCACCACCGTGGATTACGTTTAGTGTCTGGAGCTTTTTACACCAGCCCTGTGAAAAGCCTTTATGCTGAGACTGCTGAACCTCTACTGTCCAATCGGCGGGCAGTCCTTCTGAGTCGTTATGCTAGCCATCTGTCTTCCATGCCTGCTAATCCAGCCCATGACCTTTTTTTCGACGCCTCCTTTGATGTCGGGTATGCATGCCGCTCCTCCTCCCTACTACCCCCGGGAGTCCGCTTCCGTCAACTGCTCCATTCTCTTTCCTTCCGCTTTCCTAAAACCTTCTTGACAACTTGGGGTAAAGCACCGCCTTGGCTCCGTCCCCGGATCGACTTGCTCAGCGACCTATGTCAGTTTCCCAAGGATGGTACCCCTACACTTGTTTACCATCGGGCATTTGCTGCTCTATGTGCACAAATGACGGAAGCCACATTTATTTATACCGACGGCTCGAAAACATCGTTAGGTGTAGGGAGTGCCTATATTGTTGGCGACACCCCCAAATCACTTTCGGCTTCCCGACCAGTGTTCGGTTTATACTGCGGAGCTTTACGCTGTTCTCCAGGCTGTCCACTACATCCGCCGCCATCAGCGGATACAGTACGTAATCTGCTCAGATTCTCTCAGCTCTCTCCTAAGTCTCCAAGCTCTTTACCCTGTGCACCCTCTGGTCCACCGGATTCAGGACTGTCTGCGCTTGCTCCACCTGGGGGGCGTCTCCGTGGCGTTCCTCTGGCTCCCGGGATACGCTGGTATTTGTGGGAATGAGGCGGCCGATATAGCGGCCAAGGCTGCAGTCTCTCTTCCTCGACCAGCTATTCAGTCTCTTCCGTTTACCGATCTACGGAGCGGTTTATGTCGCCAAGTTGCTCATTTATGGCATGCGCATTGGTCAACACTTCCCCATAATAAATTGCGGGAAGTGAAAGCCCTTCCTTGCGCTTGAACCTCTTCCTCCCGAACGCGTCGTCGGGAGGAGGTAATTTTAGCTAGACTCCGGATAGGGCACTGTCTTTTTAGCCATCGACATCTTTTAAGCGGTGATCCTCCCCCACTCTGTCCCCACTGCTCTCAGCTGTGGACGGTCAGACACCTTTTAATTGAATGCCCCTATTGTAATCCGTTACGCTCCCGTCTACAGCTATCGCTTGATCTATCGTCGATTTTAGCAGATGACACGCGCTCAGCTGACCGCGTTCTACAGTTTATTAGTGACAGTGAAATGACGTCAGTCATCTGAAGCTTTTTTTTGGGGACAACCAACCCCTTTCTATAGTGGATTTTTAAGCATTCCTTCTGCCTTTAGTTTCTCAACTTTATGACTTTGTTCCCATTGCTGCTGATTTTAAATTTCGTTTTTTTCCTGTTTCCTACGTCACGGGCTGGGCGCTAATGACCATAGAAGGTTTGCGCCCTAAAACCACAAACAAAAAAAAAAAGTCAGTAGAGCTCCACCATTAGTTATCATTTACATACAATTCCCATTATATTCCCAATCTAATGCACAGAAAGTGATACTGAGAGCCAGTTGTTGACTAAACACATTAATAGTCAAGCTGTGTAGTTAGTCAAATCACTGGTACACTCCTTGCTAAATTGTGGTACTGTCTTGTATCTTAATCAGATCAAGTAAAGTCAACCGCAGTAGTTAAGTTTATGATCCATGATTGTACTAGGTACAGCTTTGCCTAATTTCATTTCACGTAATTACAATTTACTAGATCAGTAATAGAACCTCGGTTCGATTCCCGTTTATTGTTGTACTGCTTTCTCTCAATAGAAAACTTCAGGCGAACCAAGTTTAGTCCGAAACCTTGCCACTGCACACCGTCACTGTCACAAAATAAACATCGACATAAGTTTTCAGGGTATGGTGCCGCGTCATGTTGTATAAAACTACTGCTGGAGAAAACCAACGTTTCGGCCACGGTTGCAGCGGCCTCTTTCTGGGTCTACTGGTGCGTCCTAACTCTGCAGTGTCCGTTGTATTTTATTACTGTTCACTGCGCATGCCATTATGTCATAAAATTCAGCGAAGCGTGTGTGTTGGCCAAGCAGCCGGTTAAGACGAAACGCAAAATCAGAGTGGCCATCGGAATACTTAAACACCCTATGAACATGAACAGATAGGATGGACTCAGGCTTGCCCATCTAGGCTGCCAGAAATCAAAGCCCAACAGACCGCACTGTCAACACGAGGTGCGAGCACTACCGGCGAGTAACTGCTGTCGCGCGGAGGACGTCTAGCAGTTGGTAAACAACAGCCAACTTGCATGAGAATGCATGCCTTCTCGGCGAATCTCGACGATAAAATCTTCTCGAGTTGACAGCCGAGTCAATGTGTTGTTCTCCAGCAACGTTTCAGCAAGTTTCTTGCTTGCCATCTTCAGGCAAAGTGTCGAGTTCCGCCGCCGCGCTGCAGAAGTTGTTGGGGCATCTTGGGTTGTCCAGTCTGAAAGATAGAAGTACAATCCTTGCGGTTACGCCACCAATAACATATATTGGAAATAAAACATTGGCTTTTTGGTGGGCTTATTTTTTCCTGAATTAAAAACATTTCAAGACACTGGATGGCTTTTTCTTTCTCCATTCACTCACACATTCACACGATATATACATTGCACACATTTATACATCTTACGGTACACGCGCACGCGCACATTCATTTATTTATTTTAATTTTTTGTTTATTTTTACTTTTTTATTATTTAAAATATATGTACACGAGATGTATGGTCTTCTTGTTCTCGCGGGGCGTCTGGCCATCTGGTGGAGGACTGGTAGTGGACCCTGTGTCGAAGTTCTCGTACAAGGTTGTTTTCTGAGTTTTGTGTTCTTTCCTAGAAGTCTTTGGCAGTGGTTCTGAATCGGTTGCTCAGGTAGTGCACCCCCGCGAGCTAGTGAAGCTCATTCATTGGGAACCGGTGTGGCGGGTGAAGTGCCCTTTTCAGAGCACGGTTTTGAATTCTTTGTAGTCTTTGTATGTGGGTTGGAGCAGCATTGCCCCGCACTGCAGCGGCGTAGTCTAGGATTGGCCGCACCAGTGTGTGGTACAATATCACCCCCAGTCTTGATGGTAGTGTAGATGATGGATGTAGTAGTGGGTAAAGCACTACCATTCTTCTCCTTGCTTTCTCTCGGATGTTTTCTGTAAGAGGGAGCATGTCAGATGCCTGTCGACGGTCACACCCAGGTATTTCGCTGTTTTTGACCACAGGACTGGATTTACCCTTATCCCGATCGGCTGGATGTTAGGAGGAAAAGGTCTTCTGCAAATATCTATTGCCTGTGTCTTCGTGGCGTTGAAGGACAATCGCCATTTCGTCGCCTACTCACTCAGCGTATTACACGCTTGTTGCAATCTTGCCTGGAGGTGTGCAGCATTTATACTTCGGGAGTAGATGACCGTGTAATTGGCATATAGAGACATATGTGTTCTGGCCGTCGATGGTAGGTCAGCCGTGTACAATGTGTAGAGCAGTGGTCCCAATACACTGCCCTGAGGTACTCCAGCTTTGATGAGTCCGGTGGATGATGTACGATCTTGAGTGCGGACATGAAAGGTCCGGTTCTCGAGGTAGCTGTTGAGGTAGCTTTTCAGGAGTGTTGTGACACGAGGACACCCTCCCCCCCCCCCCCCCCCCCCTCTAGAAGTTTATACAGGAGGTCCTCGTGCCACACGCAAAGGCGCGTGAGACATCCAAAAATAAGCCAAAAGAATTCCTTCCTTTACATGGCGCCGAATGATTTAACTAGGCGTAGTGGAGTGGCCTCTGCGAAAATCGAACTGGACGTCTGGTATCAGATGCTCTGCTTCAACATGCTGTTGAAGTCACTTTATATACAGTCGTTCAAAGAGTTTCGATATAGCGGTAAGAAACTGATTGGTCTGTAGCTGTGGCTGTGGCGACGACCTCAGCAGGTTTTCATGTGAGGGGGAAGTCACCTGTCGCCAAGATCTCGTTGAAAGCCGCCGCTATTAGTGGTGCTGCGGTGGGTGATAGTTCCTTCAGCAGCCCATTTGTTAGATGTTTGGTCCTATTACTTTTTTCCATTTAGTAGTTCGAGCTGTTTTGTTAATTCTGCTTTGGAAATTGGTTGGATGTGTTCGTCTTCAACTCGGCTGACGAGGCATCTTGGAAGGCGCTCGTTAACTAGGCCAATGTAGGCTGCGTCATCTTCATCTTCCAGACTGATTGGTCTTGTAGCGTAGCAGCGCGATCTTATCTGCCCAAACTTGGTTCTTGTGTTTTTCTACTGCTACCCTTATTTCTCGTTGCAGTCTGTTTGCTCGGCGCTTTGTGGCTGGGTTGCGAGTTGCCTGCCATTCTCTGAATGCGCGGTTTTCTTTCTCGGATGCTGGATGGGTGGAGGCAGTTGGTGAATTTTTGGTCGTGTAGGTCGTCTCGGTGGCGTGGCTTCTGTTGCAGCGTCCAGTGCTTTGGATGTTCTGTATGGTAGTATGGCTTCTGCTTCTGCTGTCTCTGGGTCTGTTGTGTCCAGAAGGTCTCTTTAGATCGGTTGGCGGTATGTTTCCCAGCTGATTCCTCGGATATCCAGGTGGTGTCTTGGCGGTTTATTGATGCCTACAAGGTCGACATCAAAGATGACCGGTTCATGATCTGAGGTAAGGGCCCTTCTGATGGTGGCAGTAACACCATGGCTATGTCCAGTACATCGGCCTGGACTCCGGAAAGCATGTGGGGTCGCTTGGTCCGACAATGATGGCATGGTTTCTTTCTGCGAGTCGTAGGAGACAGCGTCCACTGATATTTGTGATGCGGCAATTCCAGTTAGTATTTTTTGCGTTAAAGTCGCCGGCAACAAAAAGGTTTCCCTGTTGTGACAGTAACGCCTCGAAGTCTGCTTCTTCTAGATGGCCACGAGGTGGCTTGTAGACTGTGACGAATTGTATGCGGCCTCTTGATGTTTAGACTGCAACCGATGTGGCTTCTACTATGGCTAGTGCTGGGAGTGGCAGTTGATGATGCATCAGGGAGTTTCTTACGTAGACTGCTGCATCAGCAGTCGGCCTGTCCGTCCGGAAACAGCTGTAGTTGGCGACTCACATACATCAGGTTCCAGGTGTGTCTCGGTGACAAGGCACACGTCGATTCTTTCGTCTTGAAGGAACTGGCGAAACTCGCCTACTGGAGTGCGGATTCCATTGGCATTCCACGTACACACAGTTAGTCGAAATGTAGCTGCCATATTTAGTGGTGGAGGCTGGCTTTGGAATGGCCTGTAAGGCGACTTGAACTGCATCAGAAATCTGCTGCGGAATGGTGGCCATGATAGCCTGGAGGGTGTCAGTGATGGCTTTCGTCATGGCTTGCAAGACTGAGATCAAGTTGAACTCCCAGGGGGGGGGGGGGGGAGGGAGGGGAGGAGTGTTGAGAACTGGGCGTGTTGTGTTGTGCTTGAGTTGTTGGCGATCCGGCACTGATTGTGTGCTGCTGGGGCGCAGAAATGGTCAGAGGGGGTGGAGCTGGAAGATGGGGAATGACCTGAGCACGCCATCGGTGGTGGAGTTGGCCTTAGAAGATGGGGCAGTGTTGGCGTTGGTTGCTGCGACATTTGTGTTTCTACTGTCAGCTGCGACAGCAGCATAGGTGAGACGCTGGTGTGTGGTTGCCTTTTGTCTGGTCCTGTAGGATTTGATCACTTCACAACTGAGGTAACTGGCAATGTGATTTGTTGCATTGGACACACATGGGGGGGACTGTCTTTATCCTTGGGGCATTCTTTGGACGTATGTTCTTCGGTGCACTTCACGCACTTACTGGGCATTGCACAGTGTCTGGCCAGATGGCCGATGCCTTGGCATCGATAACAGATGGTGGGGCCACTTTTGCCCCGAGGTTCCTCAATTGTGACGTCCGTGTTGGCTATGGTCTTCAGTGTCAGCAATTTTCAATTGTCTGGTGTATTGGTAAGCACTACCTTAAAGAGGGGGGTGTTTTTGTGTGTTTTTGGCGATTGTATTCTGGAGATTCACCTGGGGACAGTTCCAAAGCCTTAGAGTTCTTCCCTCAGATCATCACACGAGACACTGAGGGGGAATTTCAGGGGAATAGGTGTAGAATCCCCACTGCCTTTTAGAGATTTCCTCCGTGACTTTCACGAAATGCGCGGTAGTTCTGGTTTGAAGCTTGTAAAGATCATTACCGGCTGTTCTAAAGTGGAAAGAGTTACTGAGAAGGCCCTTGATAGTTCGCAGGATGATTTTGTACGTCTCCTTGAATTGTATGATGATGGGAGGTGGTTTCTGTGAATTTGTAGTAATGTGGGCCGTGGTGGCCGAGGTGTCGTTATGGTCTGTTGGGTTGGCTTCCATAGCCGCGAAGGAGTTACTTGTTGGTATCGGAGCGGCGCTCGCGATCTTGCGGGCAGGATCCGTCCGGGTGGCTGAGATGAATCCCTCCTCATCTGGAATGGGGCGGGACTTCTTGTGTCGATTTTCGTTAGCTGACCAGTTCGGGGTTGTCTCATCCGTCTTTCTCCTCTTGGCAGTCCCAGGACGTTCTTCTGTTGGCGTGAAACACCTGGTATCAGTTGGCATTAAGCCAGTGGGAAGCTTCAGGCTTTCATCTGGATCCAGCGCGGCACTGCTGGACGTTGAAATGCCTGCCTGATACAGGTCAGCGTCTCTCGTGGCGTTCAGTTCTTGCTTCTTCTCGATAGACTCGGACGAGCGAGGTGCGTTTCGTGCGTCAGCCATAACGCCAATGGAAGCGTCGAAGTTTGGGCATAGGAGGAGGAAAGCTAGCCATGGCCTCTGCGAGCGCGGGCTTACCCCATGCGAAGGAGCCCTGGCTGGCGAAGTCCGTATTATCGGTCCCTAGGTGAGCAGTGTTTTATTCCTGTCTGGCTCACGTCTCGTCTGGATCTTTATAGCCGCTGGACCACGGCCTTCTCTGCATCCTCGGTGCCGGTGGGGCCAATCAGGCGCGAGCAGAATCGGCGCGGCGGCGCGTGGTGGTGGTGGTGGTGGTGGTGGTGGTGGTGGTGGTGGTCCGCGTATCGCCTCGGTGCGGCCTGTTTATTTCATCTGCCGCAACCGACCTGCCTCCGTCGGTGTGCTCTCGTCTCAATCTTGTTGTTGTGTTCCACGAGCTGCTGAATAGGAATCCACTATCCCGATTGACCAGGTTATCACTGACCCGTATATCCACTGCCTCTTTAATGATAGTCCCGGAAACCTTTTGCTCTACACTATCTCTTGGTTTCTTCAAATTGAAAAGTGTGTTCTTCACTGAGGCTGTATTCCGTTACCGCGGATTTTCTTTTTGTCGGAGGTGGACGCTTCTCACATGTTCAGAGATGTCTTGTGTTACGCAATGCTGCGTCTGTCCGATATATTGTTTCCCACATTCTCAGGAAATGCTGTAGACACCCGGTTTTCTTAGACCCAAGTTGTCCTTCATTGAGCCCAACACATTTCTGATGTTTGCTGGAGGATGGAAGATGGTTTTTATCTTGTTCTTTTCCAGTATCCTGGCAATCTTGACCGTGGGCAGCCCTGCGTATGGTAGGAACGCCAGACCTTCCTTGTTGTCTTCTTCCTGAAGGTCCTTCTCCTCCTCCTCCTCCTCCTCCTCCTCCTCCTCCTCCTCCTTCTTGCTCATCTTGAGAGCGCATCTAACATGCGTTACGATGTATCCATTCTTCTGGAAGGTTTTCTTCAGGTACTGAATCTCAGTAGATAAACTGTCCTTGTCGCATATGTCATGAGCTCTGCGGACAATAGTAGTGAACACGGATTTCCGTTGTGCTGGGTGATGACAGCTGTTGGCGTTGAGGTACGGGTCTGTGTGTGTTTTCTTTCGGTAGACCGTCCATTTTCTTCTTTATCAGAATATCGAGGAAGGGTAGGTACCCATTCTCTTACAATTTCATTGTGAACTTGATGTTGTCGTGTATTCTGTTCAGATGGTTGAGAAATTCCATTAGGGTGTCCTCGACGTGCGGCCCCACCGCGAACGTATCATCCACGTACCGATAAAATACCTTGGGTTTAAGGTGTATTGTTTCCATGGTGATATCCTCGAAGTATTCCATGTACAGATTAGCGATACATGGTGCCAGTGGGGATCCCATAGCGACTCCATCCACCTGTTGGTAAAACTTGCCCCCAGACTGGAAATATGTGGTCGTGAGCGCTTGGCGGAATAATTCCACTGTGTCTTCGCCGAAATGATTATCCAGTAGTTTCAATGAGTCCCCTAACGGTACCCTCGTGAAGAGGGGAGGGGGAGCTTACGCTCATCAAGTATTTGTTATAAATATAGGAAAACAGTGTGCGATAATCGTGAGTGCAAATATTATGTTGATTTGTGCGACGACCCTTCGACGGTTGAAGTTTCAAGCAAAGTTTTTCGTCCGACGTATTTCATTTTTATATGTCTGAAAACGTTGGTTTTTTTGTTGAAATAGTTCATTCTTTGGACTTACATATTCCTCTTCATGTTGTTGTTGATGTGGTCTTCAGTCCTGAGACTGGTTTGATGCAGCTCTCCATGCTACTCTATCCTGTGCAAGCTCTTTCATCTCCCAGTACCTACTGCAACCTGCAACCTACATCCTTCTGAATCTGCTTAGTGTATTTATCTCTTGGTCTCCCTCTACGATTTTTACCCTCCACGCTGCCCTCAAATGCTAAATTTGTGATCCCTTGATGCCTCAGGACATGTCCTACCAACCGATCCCTTCTTCTAGTCAAGTTGTGCCACAAACTTCTATTCTCCCCAATCCCATTCAATACCTCATCATTAGTTACGTGGTCTACCCATCTAATCTCCAACATTCTTCTGTAGCACCACATTTCGAAAGCTTCTATTCTCTTCTTGTCCAAACTATTTATCATCCATGTTTCACTTCCATACATGGCTACACTCCATACAATTACTTTCAGAAACGACTTCCTGACACTTAAATCTGTACTCGATGTTAACAAATTTCTCTCCTTCGGAAGCGCTTTCCTTGCCGCTGCCAGTCTACATTTTATATCCTCTCTACTTCGGCCATCATCAGTTATTTTGCTCCCCAAATAGCAAAACTCCTTTACTACTTTAAGTGTCTCATTTCCTAATCTAATTCCCTCAACATCACCCGACTTAATTCGACTACATTCCATTATCCTCGTTTTACTTTCGTTGATGTTCATTTTATATCCTCCTTTCAAGACACTGTCCATTCCGTTCAACTGCTCTTCAAAGTCCTTTCCTGTCTCTGACAGAATTACAATGTCATCGGTGAACCTCAACGTTTTTATTTCTTCTCCATGGATTTTAATACCTACTCCGAATTTTTCTTTTGTTTCCTTCACTGCTTGCTCAATATACAGATTGAATAACATCGGGGAGAGACTACAACCCTGTCTCACTCCCTTCCCAACCACTGCTTCCCTTTCATGTCCCTCGACTCTTATAAGTGCCATGTGGTTTCTGTACAAATTGTAAATAGCCTTTCGCTCTCTGTATTTTACCCCTGCCACCTCTAGAATTTGAAAGAGAGTATTCCAGTCAACATTGTCAAAAGCTTTCTCTAAGTCTACAAATGCTAGAAACGTAGGTTTGCCTTTCCTTAATCTTTCTTCTAAGATAAGTCGTAAGGTTAGTATTGCCTCACGTGTTCCAATATTTCTACGGAATCCAAACTGATCTTTCCCGAGGTCGGCTTCTACCAGTTTTTCCATTCGTCTGTAAAGAATTCGTATTAGTATTTTGCCGCTGTGGCTTTTTAAACTGATTGTTCGGTAATTTTCACATCTGTCAACACCTGCTTTCTTTGGGATTGGAATTATTATATTCTTCTTGAAGTCTGAGGGTATTTGGCCTGTTTCATACATCTTGCTCACCAGATGGTAGAGTTTTGTCAGGACTGGCTCTCCCAAGGCCGTCAGTAGTTCAAATGGAATGTTGTCTACTCCCGGGGCCTTGTTTCGACTCAGGTCTTTCAGTGCTCTGTCAAACTCTTCACGCAGTATCGTATCTCCCATTTCATCTTCATCTACATCCTCTTCCCTTTCCATAATATTGTCCTCAAGTACATCGCCCTTGTGTAGACCCTCTATATACTCCTTCCACCTTTCTGCTTTCCCCTCTTTGCTTAGAACTGGGTTTCCATCTGAGCTCTTGATATTCATACAAGTCGTTCTCTTATCTCCAAAGGTCTCTTTAATTTTCCTGTAGGCAGTATCTATCTCACCCCTAGTGTGAGAGGCCTCTACAGCCTTACATTTGTCCTCTAGCCATGCCTGCTTAGCCATTTTGCACTTCCTGTCGATCTCATTTTTGAGACATTTGTATTCTTTTTTGCCTGCTTCATTTACTGCATTTTTATATTTTCTCCTTTCATCAATTAAATTCAATATTTCTTCCGTTACCCAAGGATCTATACATCCCTCCTCTTTTTACCTACTTGATCCTCTGCTGCCTTCACCACTTCATCCCTCAGAGCTATCCATTCGTCTTCTACTGTATTTCTTTCCCCCATTCCTGTCAATTGTTCCCTTATACTCTCCCTGAAACTCTGTACAACCTCTGGTTTAGTCAGTTTATCGAGGTCCCATCTCCTTAAATTCCCACCTTTTTGAAATTTCTTCAGTTTTAATCTACAGTTCATAACCAATAGATTGTGGTCAGAGTCCACATCTGCCCCTGGAAATATCCTACAGTTTAAAACCTGGTTCCTAAATCTCTGTCTTACCATTATATAATCTATCTGATACCTTTTAGTATCTCCAGGATTCTTCCATGTATACAACCTTCTTTCATGATTCTTGAACCAAATGTTTGCTATGATTAAGTTACGCTCTGTGCAAAATTTTACCAGACGGCTTCCTCTTTCATTTTGTAGCCCCAATCCATATTGACCTACTATGTTTCCTTCTCTCCCTTTTCCTACTCTCGAATTCCAGTCAACCATGACTATTAAATTTTCGTCTCCCTTCACTACCTGAATAATTTCTTTTATCTCATTGTACATTTCTTCAATTTCTTCGTCATCTGCAGAGCTAGTTGGCATATAAACTTGTACTACTGTAGTAGGCCCGGGGGGTTCGTGTCTATCTTGGCAACTATAATACGTTCACTATGCTGTTTGTAGTAGCTTACCCGCACTCCTATTTTTTTATTCAGTATTAAACCTAGTGCTGCATTACCCCTATTTGATTTTGTATTTATAACCCTGTATTCACCTGACCAAATGTCTTGTTCCTCCTGCCACTAAACTTCACTAATTCCCACTATATCTAACTTTAACCTATCCATTTCCTCCTCATATCTTAAAATGTAAAACCAGCAATGGTGGTAAAGCTCTACATACAGTAAATACCACGAACAAATTCGTAATGGGAATGTAGCAACCATGCGAGTATGGTAAGTGCTGCTACTAGTGGAGTTTGTCATTACTGCTTTGAAAAGTGCAAACCGAAATGTCTTAAATGTAAATTTAAAATTAACACTAAACAGATAGCGTTGAAGTGTCACCACAATCTGTAACGCAATAGACGAATCGGTCAGTTCAGCTGGTTCTGATCGGCAGTGTTCGGATTTATGAATGTTCTCGTCAAATTAGAATATTACACTGGCTCGGATTCAGCGAGGTATCGTAGAAAGGTGTTTCTGAATCCTCATGAGTTCCCCCTTCACGACTCACCTGACACACCTTCGCCAGTAAATTGTAAAGTCCCGATCTCGCCCCCCTGACGTCAATTTTAAAGTGCTAGTAAAGCGTACTTTAGCAAACATGCCTTGTCGGAAGAGTAATTTAATAATATTCTTATAACCACATCATAGGTTTTTCTTAGATTTGAACATAAACATAGGAGAATGGTCAAGAGTTCTACTTCCATCACAAGCAAGCCTGCTTGAGCCGAATTTCGCAGTGACAAAAAATAGGAGAAAAGGTTTCTATGCTGAACCAGGTTTTGTGCTTCTTACTGAATACCGAGAAGCCAGTGCCAAGGTAGTTGCGTAGCACTCGTTACGGTTCAGTGCGGTTTTTACTGTGGACGTGCAAGCGTGAGCTCAGATTAATCACATTTTTATTAATAATTACATATCGGAACATAGAAGTTTGCACAAATTATAACCTTTACGCTGGGTACCGAAGATACATTGAAACTGACAATACCAGAAATAACCTATATTCGGCCTAGATACATATAGTCAAAATCCGGATTTAAAATGGGCACAGTAATATAACAACAATTAAGGTATTCTTATCAGATTGAAATATATATATTCGACGATAATCTTACTCAGCCCAGATGATTTCACAAGTGAATACCAAGGGGAACCAATATGTCCGTAATAAAATTATATATGGGTACACAGGGACACATCAAGTACAGAGACAAGCAAATGCCACTGAAAGATACAGCAGTACTACCATCGACCTCAACCATCTAGCAAACAAATGCCAAAGGACCACATAAAGCTAATTACCACACATGCAAGAAAGTGTAATGCAGTACAAAATAAGTCATACAATTCACAATGCTGATACGGTAATCTCTCCATGAGCAATATGATACCAATACCATAAAATTTAGTATGACTATGTATCATGGCCCCCTTGTGCGAGGTTGTAATTCATGTGGCACAATCCCTAATGACGTCCCCGCACTCCAGAACCGCCACAACAGCACGAACCTACTTCACATTGTCGTCGTACTCGGAACCACTGTGATTTACTCTGCACGATTTTTCAGTAACGGAGCAGTCCAGCGTTTCTTGCCTTTGGCTGTCAACCACCGGTCTCTTCTGCACACCAGCAAAAGACACCAACAATCAAGTTACCCGTGGTCTAGGGGTAGCGTCCTTGGTTCATAATCAAAACGTCTTCGGTCCCGGGTTCGATCCCCGCCACTGCCTAAATTTTGATAAATAATCAGCATTGACGGCCGAAGACTTCCGGCATAAGAAGTCAGCCTCAGTCTGTCAACGGCCTTGTCAAAGAGGGCGGAGGAGCGGATAGAGGTTCAGGACACTCTCTTGTCCTAGGGGTGGGAAATTTCCCCTAAAGGCGGAAGAATCAGCAATGATCAACGACATGAGGATGCAGAAGGCATTAAAGGCACGTAACGTGTGTCCACAGGACATGTGGCCTGTAATTGAAGAAGTGTCATGATGATCTCTCCATTGGCAAAAGATTCCGGAATGGTCCCCCATTCGGATCTCCGGGAGGGGACTGCCAAGGGGGAGGCTACCATGAGAAAAAGATTGAATAATCAACGAAAGGATAACGTTCTACGAGTCGGGGCGTGGAATGTCAGAAGCTTGAACGTGGTAGGGAAACTAGAAAATCTGAAAAGGGAAATGCAAAGGCTCAATCTAGATATAGTATGGGTCAGTGATGTGAAGTGGAAGGAAGACAAGGATTTCTGGTCAGATGAGTATTGGGTAATATCAACAGCAGCAGAAAATGGTATAACAGGTGTAAGATTCGTTATGAATAGGAAGGTAGGGCAGAGGGTGTGTTACTGTGAGCAGTTCAGTGACCGGGTTGTTCTAATCAGAATCGACAGCAGACCAACACCGACAACGATAGTTCAGGTATACATGCCGACGTCGCAAGCTGAAGATGAACAGATAGAGAAAGTGTATGAGGATATTGAAAGGGTAATGCAGTATGAAAACGGGGACGAAAATCTAATAGTCATGGGCGACTGGAATGCAGTTGTAGGGGAAGGAGTAGAAGAAAAGGTTACAGGAGAATATGGGCTTGGGACAAGGAATGAAAGAGGAGAAAGACTAATTGAGTTCTGTAACAAGTTTCAGCTAGTAATAGCGAATACCCTGCTCAAGAATCACAAGAGGAGGTGGTATACTTGGAAAAGGCCGGGAGATACGGGAAGATTTCAATTAGATTACATCATGGTCAGACAGAGATCCCGAAATCAGATACTGGATTGTAAGGCGTACCCAGGAGCAGATATAGACTCCGATCACAATATAGTAGTGATGAAGAGTAGGCTGAAGTTCAAGACATTAGTCAGGAAGAATCAATACGCAAAGAAGTGGGATACGGAAGTACTAAGGAATGACGAGATACGTTTGAAGTTCTCTAACGCTATAGATACAGCAATAAGGAATAGCGCAGTAGGCAGTACTGTTGAAGAGGAATGGACATCTCTAAAAAGGGCCATCACAGAAGTTGGGAAGGAAAACATAGGTACAAAGAAGGTAGCTGCGAAGAAACCATGGGTAACAGAAGAAATACTTCAGTTGATTGATGAAAGGAGGAAGTACAAACACGTTCCGGGAAAATCAGGAATACAGAAATACAAGTCGCTGAGGAATGAAATAAATAGGAAGTGCAGGGAAGCTAAGACGAAATGGCTGCAGGAAAAATGTGAAGACATCGAATAAGATAGGATTGTCGGAAGGACAGACTCAGCATACAGGAAAGTGAAAACAACCTTTGGTAACATTAAAAGCAACAGTGGTAACATTAAGAGTGCAACGCGAATTCCACTGTTAAATGCAGAGGAGAGAGCAGATAGGTGGAAAGAATACATTGAAAGCCTCTATGAGGGTGAAGATTTGTCTGATGTGATAGAAGATGAAACAGGAGTCGATTTAGAAGAGATAGGGGATCCATTATTAGAAACGGAATTTAAAAGAGCTTTGGAGGACTTACGGTCAAATAAGGCAGAAGGGATGGATAACATTCCATCAGAATTTCTAAACTCATTGGGGGAAGTGGCAACAAAACGACTATTCACGTTGGTGTGTAGAATGAGTCTGGCGACATACCATCTGACTTCCGGAAAAGCATCATCCACACAATTCCGAAGATGGCAAGAGGGAATGACTTCCATGGTACTAGAGGGAGCTGTAGAGGGCAAAAACTGTAGAGGAAGACAGAGTTTGGAATACGTCAAGCAAATAGTTGAGGACGTAGGTTGAAAGTGCTACTCTGAGATAAAGAGGTTAGCACAGGAAAGGAATTCGTGGCGGGCCGCATCAAACCAGTCAGTAGACTGATGACCAAAAGAAATATCCAAATGGATGGCGTCGAAGAACAACTGGAGATGCCCTGCGTTGACCCTCATCGCGGTGCTGCCCGCACAGCAGCCTCTGTTCCATTTTGCCTTGCTTTCTCGCCATCGACGAACTGTCTTTCACTCTGCCACAAATCCGTGCTTTCGGTCATGCCACACGGCAACTATTTTGGTCATTGAGTAGGTACATGATGAAAGACCCCATGGTATCGTAAGGTTAAAATTTATTAAAAACAAAAACTGAAACACCGATCGACCATAAGAATTGACAAAGACGTTAGTAAAGAAGGGGCGGTAAGGCGCCGACAAATGAAAAAAACCATCATTCACTGTTTTGTACATGACTTTTTCACCCTCTCTTGTATGTAGAAGTTCTGTTTACAAGTGCCGTTCGGAAGATGACGGGCTAAGAGTGTTTTGTATCACATATGTTTCGAAATAAGAAATTTGAAACCAGTACTAAGCATCTTTTACTCAAGTGAAGTGAAACCAAGTAAGGAGGATTTTCTGAACTATGACACGCACTGGTGTACTTAGAGTCCGCTGCCTGCATCTACAATTGAAATGTAAAAGAACAAGTCTGATAGCCTAAAAATTCGTACAACCACACATTTCTAATAACGCAATTGTGTTGTCCCTTTTTTAAATGTTTTTTGATATGCATACATATTTATTTTTTAATTACTAAAACACATCATGCAAGCCGACATTACACAAACGAGGACTGCGCGCCGTGCGAGGATCCGTGCGTAGCCCTATAGCGTCGCACCTTGTACCGCAGTGAGCGCCAGTGTCGGAGTCCCCTGTTGGGCCTACAATGCAAACTGCTTCCAACCCGACACGTCAAGGGTCCGCCCATTGACAGACGTCAGCCGTTCCTCCAACGCCTGGATTCCAGTTACGTGCTGCGGTTAAGTTAGCTATTACCACTGGCCTCCAGCTTGTGCTGGTTCCTTTCCGTAGCGCATTCTCCTCCCACTAGCTGACCCCATGCTCTTAAATAATGACAGATGAAACAAATGTGTGTGGTGCTTTATCCACATATGAACGCTGACGCATTTAGAGATGGAGCACGAGCTCGCATTTTAATAGTTGTGGTCCGTTTTAGGAACCATGAATGTGTTGAACTTAAACGATTTTGAGAACATACGGGAGAAATGAGGGCTAATTAGGTACCAGAGCACAAATTGTTCGTGGAGCTTTGAATTCTTCGTCAGGTCAAAGATTTATTTTGTCTCAGGGTTGCTTAGTGGACATATTGCCCTTAAGACATCCACGTCTGTTGCGTCGTTCTTGACAACGTAACCTGTTCAATAACTTCTTTCCGATGGTTTTTGTTGGTTCCCAGTGTTCACTCAGTCGAATGACCAGGAATTTTATGTCCGAAAACACCAGTTTTGTAAAAATTGTAATTTTTACTAGCTCCATTTTAGTGATTCATATTGAATCATCCACATATAATGTGGTTTCAGGACGCATCTTCAAAGGTTTCTGTGTGTTTGAAAAAGGCCAGGCTACTAGGAGCGATAAAGAAGTCCCAATACTTCAATGACATGCAGAATAGAAACATGTGTTGCCCAAGAAAAAAAAGTTAGTAACGTTATATGACTCGAATATACAAAGATGATAGCCACAGACAGCACACTTACATAAATTCAGCGCATTCGAAAGAATGGGACTATATATCGAAATACTCCGTGTATTACAAAAGAAATAGTTTCGTGAAAGTAACTGATGGCGTTGAATACGTCATAATTTTCTGCTCACAGTGCCCAGCCGTGCTATGGCGTAATCCCCTCGGTCATACAAATTCAGAATGCAAGAATAATTTCCTAGCTGTAAGATTATTTACATTTTAACTTCCTGTCAAAATATCATCGTATTAGATCAGTGAAGCACGGAAAGCGCAAGTCTCGTATGAACGTCTAGCAGCACATCATATGTAGTCTCACCGTAGACATAGTGAAAACTAGCTGGCCGCAGTTGACTGAAGATTTATTAAAATGATTTCGAATCGCATATTTGTGATCCAAGCAAGACTAGGTGGTCGCATGCTGATACGGCACATTAAAGTAAATCGAGTATACAGGATAACACATGCCTGGTACAGTTTTGAACGTGACTGTCCCTCTGCAACCGTATATAAGTGTCAACATACGAATCACACAGCGAACAGGTTGAAAACAGCTGTTCGATATACTGATACAGGATTCGACACCTGTAAGGATATCTTCATCAGAATGAAATTTTAAGAAACCATAATGTTACATTACGAGAAAGCAATGGTCAAAGTTCAGAGCAGATATACTAAAGTTAAAAATTAAACACTTTCCAGCCTTTGGCACGCATGCCTTGTTAAGAACATCAGACAGGTAAATAAGCACGTAACACACGGCGTCAGTGATTCGTTAAACATTAGTATACTGAAGTTCGCACAGTTCACAACTTCGTAGCAACACATCAACTTAGACTTCTCTTTGTAAACCAAAACAACTTCATTGGAAATATAATTCAGAAGCAGCGCTCTAAAAGATAGTATCACACTGCGGGAACGTTTAACCCCAAAGAATTTAAGATATCGTGGAATAAAATAAAATGACATGATAAATTATGCGGCAACCAACTTCCGAGTAATTAGAAGTTTGAAATCTTTTTGTACCTTTCCTTCGGCGCGGAAGCTCGAGACAGAATACTAGCTCCCCCCAGGGGGTCCACAACTCTTTTGTGGATAAGTGCGTAGCGAGCACGGCACCCTGAGCTAGTGTGGCCCTCCTTCCTTTCCGGGCTGCATACCCTCCCTTTCCGCATCCTTCCCCATCCCCCATCTTCGCCCCCCCCCCTCACCCCTGGCTCTTTCCTTCCCTTTCTCCCCCTCTGGGAGTATGGTCTGTGCCTACGTCCAGAGACGGATGCTCGAAACTGTTCCAAATTCCTTGCTTTCTACAATTGCAAGTCTTCGTCCTTCCTCTGTCCTTCTCTTTTCCTTCCCTCTTCTCTTTGCCCTTTTCTCCCCCGCGGCGTTTGAGACCCCTATTTTTTCCTTTCCCTTTCTCTTTTTTCCTCCCTGTGCGTGTCTGAAGGCTGACCCACGCACTTCCATGTGTAGCCGGTGACGGGGTAACGCGTAATTCCCCGCCCTTGGTAGACAGGTAGGACACGTACGTACCCCCTGGTAACGGCCAGGCCCAGGGAGGGGTGATTACCCGAGCTGATACCTTCCGAAAGTGCCGATTGGTCCCTTCGTCCGTTTGTCGGGAGGTGTGACCTGAGGTGTGAACAATCACCTAAGGCGGGAGTGCCCTCAGAGAGAGCCCCCCCCCCCCCCCCCGAGGGAGGAGCGCGCCATCGGAGACGCCGGTAATCATGGGGGATTCTTCCGCAATGGTTTCCTCACCTTCCACTATGTCTGCTCACAAGCGTAAGTTCACTGAGTCTCAGCCACAGACAGTTCTTCCATCGTTGCCACAGTTCCTTGTTGTTTCTTGGTCTGACGAAGGTTACGACTTCTCCATGGTCGACCCTTTCATTATTCAGAAAGGTGTCGACGCAATTGCAGGTCCTGTAAAGTCTTGTTCGAGATTACGGAATGGCACCCTGTTGTTAGAAACAGTCAGTGCCCTCCAGGCACAAAAATTGGTGCGTACCTCACTACTACACACATTCCCTGTCCGGGTGGAACCGCACCGTACTTTAAATTCCTCGCGTGGAGTCGTTTATACACGCTCCCTCGATGGATTGTCTGACGAAGAAATTCAGCACTACCTGTCTGACCAGGGCGTAATGGCTGTTCATAGGGTTATGAAAAGGGTTGACAAGAACATCATTCCAACCCACACTGTCTTCTTGACATTTGACAAAGATCAACTCCCATCGAAAATAAAGCAGGCTATGAGATAATTTCCGTTCGCCCTTACGTCCCAAACCCTACGCGTTGCTATCGGTGTCAGCGGTTCAATCACACCAGCCAGTCCTGTTCCAATCCGGCCAAACGTGTTACGTGTGGCAAGGATGCCCATGAAGGTGCTTGTCCACCTCCATCCCCTCGCTGCATCAACTGTATGGGTGACCACGCTGCTTCCTCTCGAGATTGTCCCGTTTTTAAAGACGAAAAGCTCATCCAGGAAATAAGAGTAAAGGAAAAGGTGTCTAGCTTTGCTGCTCGAAAATTATTCGCCAGTTGACAGCCCACCGTGCCTTGGACAGGAAAATACAGCATTGTCCTTGCTTCTTCTCGGCCAACAAAGGAGGCGGCCACGCAGACTTGCGACCTCACCTTTAGTACCACGGTCGTCAGATCGTCCAGCGCAAAGATCGCCCGTTCCACCTCACCACTTTCGCCTGCCCACTCTCTGGGTCACCCTTCATCGAGTTCTGCTAAATCTCGAGCCCAAAAGTCAGACACCAAGACTTCGAAAAAAGAGCATACTCGTGAAGAGTTTTTATGTACTGCAACTTCCAAACCATCGGTTCCTCCTTCCTGTAAACATCATACTTCCAAGAAGGCTACAAAGAAACCCAGTTCCTCTCATTCTCCGCCAAGGCGTGTCCCATCTACAGCACCACCTGGCGGAAATCGCCCTCGGCCGTCTTCTGTGTCGCCGAGGCGCACTGCTGGCGGCCGATCAACCCTCGGATCGTTTGTGGCAGGAGCTGCTCCTGACCAACCTATGGATCAGGATCTTCAGCCTTCGGCTGAATGCCATTCCATGCTGTCGGTCGCAAGCTCAGAGCAGTCGTTGAGTTGACAGCGACCTTGGTCACATTCCTCCATTTTCTGTTCACCCTATGTCCATTATCCACTGGAATATCCGCGGTATTCGAGCCAATCGGGATGAATTGTCGATCCTCTTACGATCCTACTCGCCAGTCATCTTCTATCTTCAGGAAACAAAGCTGCGTCCCCATGACCGCTTTGTTCTCCCTCATTTTGAGTCTGTCCGATATGATCTCCCTCTGTTGAAGGCACTCCAGCACATGGAGGACTCATGATTGTTCTCCATGAAACTCTCTATTATCACACAATCCATTTAAACACTTCCTTCCAAGCTGTCGCCGTCCGTCTTTCCCTTTCCGGATACACGTTCTCTCTTTGGCACGAGCTGATCTCCTTCATCTTCTTGGTCAGCTTCCACCCCCATATTTGCTGGTTGGGGACTTCAATGCCCACCACCCGCTTTGGGGATCTCCACGTCCTTGTCCACGTGGCTCACTATTGCTAGACGTCTTCCACCAAGCAGATCTAGTTTGCCTCAACACTGGGGTCCCTACATTTTTGTCTGCCTCCACGACAAATTTATCTCATTTGGACCTTGCGGTCGGTACTGTTCTGCTAGCTCGGCGCTTCGAATGGTTCGCCCTTGATGATACACATTTGAGTAACCACTTTCCATGTGTCCCTAGACTGCAGCCTCAACTGCCCTACATGCGCCCGCCACGCTGGAAGTTTGCCCAAGCTGATAGGACACTTTTTTCGTCTCTAGCGACATTCGATGACCGTCACTTTCCCAGCGTCGACGATGAGGTCACACATATTACCGACGTTATTCTTACAGCTGCGGAACGTTCAATACCACTCGCCTCCGAATTGCCCCAGCGCCCTCCAGTTCCTTGGTGGAACGACCCATGCCGTGATGCACTACGTGAGCGGCGACGTGCTCTCCGCGTTTTCCGCCACCATCCTACTTTGGCCAATTGTATCAGCTATAAGCAGCTCCGTGTGCGATGCCGTCGCGTTATCCGCGATAGCAAGAAGGCAAGCTGGAAATTCTTTATTAGCTCATTTAACACCTTCACTCCCTCCTCGGAAGTTTGGAGTCGGCTTCGAGGGTTCTCAGGCGCGCCTAGTTTCTCCCCGGTCTCTGGGCTCACTGTCGCGCATGATACATTAGTGGACCCCGTCGCAATTTCTAACTCATTGGGTCAGCACTTTGCCGAGATTTCGAGCTCTTCAAATTACTCGCTAGCGTTTATCCCGAAGAAACGTGCAGCTCAAGTGCGACATCTTGCTTTCTCCTCTCAAAATCACGAAAGCTACAATACTGTTTTCTCCATGCGGGAACTCCAACATGCCCTCTCTTCTTCTCGCTCCTCCGCCCCAGGACCGGATGGTATCCATGTCCAAATGTTGCTGCATTTATCAACCCATAGCCTGCGTTACGTCCTTCGCCTTTATAATCGAATTTGGACCGACAGTACTTTTCCCAGACGATGGCGGGAAGCTATCGTCGTTCCCGTTCCGAAACCTGGAAAGGACAAACATCTCCCCTCTAGCTATCGCCCCATTTCTCTCACGAGTAGTGTCTGTAAGGTTTTGGAGCGTATGGTGAATTACCGTTTAGCTTGGTGGCTGGAATCCCGCAGTCTTTTAACACCAGCCCAATGCGGATTTCGAAAGCATCGTTCTGCCGTTGACCATCTTGTTGCTCTCTCCACTTATATCATCAATAATTTTCTCCGGAAACGCCAAACAGTAGCAATATTTTTTGATCTGGAGAGAGCATACGATACCTGTTGGAGGAAAGGCACCCTCCGCACACTGTTCTCTTGGGGCTTTCGAGGCCGGCTGCCCCTTTTTCTTCGCGAATTTATGGCAGAGCGCACATTTAGGATGCGGGTGAACACTACTCTCTCCCGTACTTTCTCCCAAGAAAACGGGGTACCCCAGGGCTCCGTGCTGAGTGTTGTACATTTTACCATCGCCATAAATCCAATTATGGAGTGTCTCCTTCCTGATGTCTCGGGCTCCCTCTTTGTGGACGATTTTGCGATCTACTACAGCTCTCAACGGACCAGCCTTCTTCAACGACGTCTTCAAGGATGTCTCGATCGCCTCCACTCGTGGAGCATCGAAACCGGCTTCTGTTTTTCTCCCAGTAAGGCCGTTTGTGTTAATTTTTGGCGACGTAAGGAGTTTCTTCCGCCCTCCTTACATCTAGGTCCTGTCAACCTTCCGTTTTCCGACGTCGCTAAATTCTTGGGTCTTATGTTTGACAGAAAACTGTGCTGGTCCTCCCACGTTTCCTATCTTTCGGCTCGCTGTCTGCGATCCCTTAACACCCTCCGTGTCCTGAATGGTACCTCCTGGGGAGCGGACCGAGTGGTCCTTCTCCGCCTCTATCGCGCCTTAGTGCGCTCGAAATTGGGCTATGGAAGCATAGTCTACTCCTCTGCTCGGCCGTCTATTCTTCGGCGTCTCGACTCTATCCACCATCGTGGATTACGTTTAGTGTCTGGAGCTTTCTACACCAGCCCTGTGGAAAGCCTTTATGCTGAGACTGCTGAACCTCCGCTGTCCAATCGGCGAGCAGTCCTTCTGAGTCGTTATGCTTGCCATCTGTCTTCCATGCCTGCTAATCCAGCCCCTGACATTTTTTTCGACGCCTCCTTTGATGTAGGTTATGCAGGCCGCCCCTTCTCCCTACTACCCCCGGGAGTCCGCTTCCTTCAACTGCTCCATTCTCTTTCCTTCCGCTTTCCTAAAACCTTCTTGACAACTTGGGGAACAGCACCGCCTTGGCTCCGTCCCCGGATCTGCCTGCTCCGTGACCTTTGTCGATTTCCCAAGGATGGTACCCCTTCACTTGTTTATCGTCGGGCATTTGCTGCTCTATGTGCACAAATGACGGACGCCACATTTATTTACCCCGACGGCTCGAAAACGTCGGTAGGTGTAGGGAGTGCCTATATTGTTGGCGACACCCCAAATCACTTTCGGCTTCCCGACCAGTGTTCGGTTTATACTGCGGAGCTTTACGCTGTTCTCCAGGCTGTCCACTACATCCGCCGCCATCAGCGGATACAATACGTTATCTGCTCAGAATCCCTCAGCTCTCTCCTCAGTCTCCAAGCTCTTTATCCTGTGCACCCTCTGGTCCACCGGATTCAGGACTGTCTGCGCTTGCTCCACCTGGAGGGCGTCTCGGTGGCGTTCCTCTGGCTCCCGGGACACGTTGGTATCTGTGGAAATGAGGCGGCCGATATTGCAGCCAAGGCTGCAGCCTCTCTTCTTCGGCCAGCTATTCAATCGATTCCCTTCGCCGATCTACGGAGCGTTTTATGTCGTCGTGTTGTTCATATATGGCACGCACATTGGTCGACACTTACCCATAATAAATTGGGGGACGTGAAAGCTCTTCCTTGTGCTTGGACCTCTTCCTCCCGAACGCGTCGTCGGAAGGAGGTAATTTTAACTAGACTCCGGACAGGGCACTGTCTTTTTAGCCATCGACATCTTTCAAGCGGCGATCCTCCCCCACTCTGTCCCCACTGCTCTCAGCTGTGGACGGTAAGACACCTTTTAATTGAGTGCCCCTATTTTAATCCGTTACGCTCCCGTCTACAGCTATCGCCTGATATATCGTCGATTTTAGCAGATGACACGCGCTCAGCCGACCGCGTTCTCAAGTTCTAGTGCCAGTGAAATGACGTCAGTCATTTGAAGCTTTTTTTTTTGGGGACAACCAACCCCTTTCTATAGTGAATTTTTAAGCCTTCCTTCTGCTTTTAGTTTCTCCAATTTTATGACTTTCGTTCCCATTGCTGCTGGTTTCAATTTCGGTTTTTTACTGTTTCCTAAGTCACGGACCGGGCGCTAATGACCATAGCAGTTTTGCGCCCTAAAACCAAAATAAAAAAAATACTAGCTGCAATGCCCGATCCCCTGTCTTACCCCTTTGGAATAATAAACAAAAATGGGAAAATAACTAAATGTTGTTGTGATGTTCTTTACGTAATTCAAAGTAACGGCGGGGGTGGGTGTTACTTTGCTAAACGCTGATTTGACGCATTAGTTAGCTTATTTTGTTAACAATCAGTTGTCCAAACAGTGGAGTGTGCAGCCTTCACATTACAACCACTCACAGAACCAAGATACTGTGCCAGTACCCTTAATTGAAGGCAATTCTCAAAACATGACTTCAGCTTAATCTGTTCTTTTCACTATACACAAACCAAATTGTTTCAATACATTTTGTTGCAAACGTTTTCTTCCCAGTAACAGTGTTCACAAACACACATACAAAATAAGGTAAACAAATTTAATATAGAAAATCCAGCATGTACGAATACATAAGATTAACCGCATGGGATCATTAGGTCAGTACTACATGTTCGTTACCGCAAAACAAGAAAAAGTGTTGCAAACATAGGCTATAACGTGGATACCTTACAAGCTATGAGTACTTAGCTCATCTTTGCTACCGTAAAACACACCTCTTCCATTGAACAAATGCACTAGCTCATACGATACGCATTTTAGAGCCCATATGTACTAGGCTCTTTTTGGTGTAAGGAACCCGCCCACAAAGTCGGTAAAAACAATTTAGTTACACCCTTTGTGTTACATACTACACAGAACGATACCACATGGCCCAGTCACATTGTGAGCACTACCTGTCTTCGACGTCAACGTGCGATAAGTACTCACACAAGTGGCAGCACAAACAGTTGTGCCAGGGGGACACGAAGCAGATTGCAGTCGTTGTCGTAATGCGGAAACGGATCGATTGATCTGACACCCAAACCGGAATGATCATTGGCCTTAGGGCCGAGGGTAGAAGCATTTCCGAAGCAACAAAGTTTGTAAACTGTTCGCGTGCCGCCGTGATTAAAGTATACCCTGCATGGTAAAACTGAGCTATCCAAAACCGGACGCGAGGGAATTGTGGTGCACCACTGGCCACAGATCACGGGGGTGAATGAGAGCTGCGGAGTTGTGTGCGGGCGAATAGAGGTGCAACTCTGGGTAACTGACAAGAAAGATGAACCAATGGGCTACCAACGGTGTCTCCTCAACAAGTGTTCAGCGAACGTTGCTGCGTATGGGCCTCCACAGCAGGCGACTCGCTCAGGCACCCTTCTTGACTGCTGTTGCTCAGCGACGAAGGCTGGAAGTTTCATGCCAGTAATGGACGTTGAAGAGCGGAGTGAAACGTCTGAAAGCAAACACTTTGCAACAATCTTCGGAAGGTTCCAGTCCGGAGAAGCAGGCTTTACGGGCTGAGGAATGTTCTCCTGGCATTTTCTGGATGACATCGTCATTGCGGAAGGCACAATGGGCAAACACAGGTATGTATCTTTCCTTGATTATCACGTCCAACCCCCTACATGCAGTTTGCTTTTCTCGGCATGACAGCATCTACCAACAGGACCATGAAACGTCACACAGCTCTCACTGTACGTGCGTGTTTCCAAGAGCACCAGGATGTTTACCGTACTCCCCTAGCTACTACGTAAGGTGTCAGGCAAATCTAACACCTTCCATGGAAACCCTGACATGATAGCAAATCCGTCAGTATGTCACATAGTTCCGAATAAATCCTGACATTAAATTAACCAAAGTAATAAGATCAACGAGTGAGCAAATGGAATACCACAGACTAACACAAGAACGCCTAAACGCATGTCGTAGGTTCCGAGGGGAGAAACGAGAACAGAAGCCGAGAGCAGAATCGTGTAGGCTAGGAGGCCCTACGATAAGGGACGGACACCCACGTCGCCAGCCGACCACCAAATCACCCCCCCCCCCCCAGCCCATGTTAAAAGATAGAGCCCTCCAGAAGAACAGTATAGATCTTACGATAACACTAAAAGGGCCACACCAGCTGCAAGTTTTAGCGTGAGACTATACGCGTCTCTGTTACGTTGCAAACGTTAAAAACGTTGCCCCACAACGTTTTTTTTCTCATAGGATAGACAGAATTTTTGTAGGCGTAGCTTAAGGTTAACTTTGAGACCCTGATTCGTCAGTTTAAAACACAGCCAGATAGCTTTTCTTAAACTTTGGTAAATTGTAGTAAGGAGAAGTTGGAGAGAGTTGCTTCCGAGATGGCGAGCTGTGTGGAGCTGCGCTGCCCGCCGCCCCCTGACGCTGCCTAACGACGCACGCAATGCCGCATAACAGCGCATAACGCTTCACTCAGAACTGCAGAAGTCTCATCTGTTACATCCCCTTTTTACGCAGTACTAGTGTCGATCGTCAATTAAAGCTCATGGTATTCGCATTTGCTACGTGAAGTAAAAATCTGAAACGCGATGATTTTTCTGTTATATAATTATTGAGAAGCCACATCAGCCACTGTAACTTACGACATGTTAAATAAGTAATTAAAGATAATTGAGGGTCACTGTAGATCATTTGGATAGTTTTTTTTTCTTTTATGAAACTTAAACCTAGATTATAGATGTGATATGGCATAGGTCATCCTTCGATCCATTGTAGAACTTGGAAACCCATTCAGGGAATATTCGTTCACATTTTTGTTGAACGCAGTTGGTTTCTACCATCCTGTATTAAAGCATTTCCTTTTATCAATAATACAATTTATAAACAATGTTTTGTGAGTAGAATAAAATTTCCAATGGTAAACTTAACTGCTTTTTCGACGTTATTTTACGAGCTAACTAAAAATAGGAAAGCCTTGAACCCCTTCCACTAAATTTAGTTAGTATTAAGATTCTTTTACAGGGAGTGCAGTGGAGCTGACGCTGAAATCATTAAGTATTTGGTTATATCATGCTAGTCTCACTGAACTCTTCTGAATTCTACATGTCATGTGTGGTCTGGCGTCTCCTTACCAGCAACAGGTCCCAGGTTCAAACTAAACACGCTCAGAGCGTCGTTGCGCGAAAGTGGTAGGGAGACACGGCTTAGAACAGACAGACACCATGCAGAATGTTAGCACTACACTCTCCACACTTCAACTAATCGAGAGTCTATGGGAGCCCCTTAATGTGACTGTTCGCGTCATAGATCCCCAACCGAGAAACCGAACGCAGCAGATCACATCACTGGAGTAGGCATGGTTCCAATCCCAGTCGGCACCTTGCACCTCCCTGAAACTCTTACTGCACGTCTGGTAGCTGTCGGAGCTGCAAAAGGTCGTTACTCAGGCCTTTGGCAGGTGGCCGCATTAATGTGACAAAACAAAGTTGCACACAAAGCCAGCTAACCTCATATGGAAAACTATATTTCAGCACTGAACCTAAATTGGATTAATTTTGACAGCCATCTCGTACGTAGTAAGGAATGTTAAACAACGGGTCTCTCCAATGAAGGTGACTTCATCAGAACAGAATGCGACTTCGAAAGTATCTCTCCAACCTATGACTCGAACCAGACTGGACGTAGCACTCTGAAGCACCGTAATATAGTGGCCAATTGCCTCAGAGATTCTAAGCCATGTGACTCACAAACAGCCAGCGAACGCTGTTGGCTGAAAGCCAGCCGACTTAAAAGATATAATACTTATGCAGTGACTCAGCAAAGCGCTTTTGAAGGTGCCTGTAGCGATCTCTATTTGAGCTGGTTTGTGCAAGATTTCAAAGATTGCAGTAAAATAATTATTACAATTCACAAAAGGTAAAATATTCTGTGAGGTAATGAAAGAGCCGACAAAAAGACACCGTTCAGCCTGTAATATCTATACAAAGACATATGTGTTAACGTTCCTATAATTTGACTACGATCACTGAGCCTCCACCTATCCATAGTAAAGGTTCCTTCGTTCACCATTTTGTACATCTGTTGCAAATCGACATACATCAAATACAAGAGAGGCAAATGAATTCCTGATGTTAAAATACCACAAACAACAAGAACAGAGATTTCAAGATGTTTGAAGTATGTGTACATAATCTTCTCTTACTTCACGATTGATATATTTTCCAGCCTAAAAAGGTCTCGTGTATCTGAATAGGTGAACGGAGATAGAACACTCACCCCCCCCTCCCCCCCCCCCTACCGAACCAATTCCGGCGAGAAAACAATGCGAAATTCCCATTACTTCATTACCGTTACGTGACTGTTTCAAGCTTTTGCAGTTCGTATCGAAACGAGTTGGATCGGCGGTAAAACTTGAGCAACGCCACGTAACATGCACATTCTTAACCAGCGTGTACGAAAAAATTCACCGAGGTGGTGCAGTTTTTCAGGGAGTGGAATGATATTGAGCAGAAACTCGATGCAAATTCCTACCAAGCTTAAGGTTTTATTACTTCTTTTGCTGTCAATCCGTAGATTCGTCGACAACATTTCTCTTTTTCCACTTTTCTTTATTTACCACAAATCTTAGTTCAGAATACGTTGCCAGCTTCAAATCTTATTTTACCTGCCTGATGTAATGAAGTTCTGCATTGTTCCCAATCACTTTCTCTTAAATTAATTTCACAATGAACAGGCAGAGTATGTATAGGTCCGTTACTTGAGTCTCCCACAGCGATCTTTCCTCTTCTATGTTGACGAAGATTTCTTCATTAACCATTCCATCTGTGAAATCTTAGGCACTATTCTCCAACATTATTCCACAAAAGACTGTATCTTTTCCCATTCTGGCCCCCATACCACCCGTATCTGCGAATCATATAACGGCAACACCCGTAACAAAAGGTTTTACGTGCTATTTCCTAGATTTTTAATTAATTTTTCCTGGATGTCAGTAGCTTTTTACTCTTGATGAATGCTGTTTTACTTCGCGTAGTGTCGCATCTGATATTCTGTTAATCCTAGGTACTTAGAGCTTGTGCTGTCTCCATTCATATATACTGTAGTCGTGCTGCTATTGGACATTTACAACATAAAAGTATTGGAACTATTCTTACATTCACTGTATTTGAACCGAAACAGTACTTAAAAGTTCGATACAGATTGAGAGACACACAAAATAATCTCCTAGTTGGTCGCTGTTATACAATGAGTGAACACTGTGAAATGCTGTAAGTGCGCGAATGAAGCCCAAGTTTGATGCTGCCTGAATGAATTTTTTTCACAGCATCAAGACAGAGTCCAGGCTCACTGAATGTTGTCAAAAAGAGGATGTACGGCGCGCAGGTTATCAGCATTTAGCAGTCCACCATAGAATTATTGCACACGGCCCGTGGCCGTTATCGGATTCATGTAGTGACGTTACAGGAAAGAAGTACAGTGTCACTAAGGAAAAAAAGGATGCACTGTGATTGCTTGCAAGACAACCTGCATACACTGTCAAGTGGTTCGGCGTGTCCTGATGAGTCAGGATAATCCTAGCGAAGCGCTGTCACTCCCAGGTGCAGTAACACAGTAGAACAACAGGGTATCCACGGAAGTAATATACAGTGCCTGAAGCGTACATGTATCGAACCTCGTATGGTAGTAGCAATACATATGACATACACAACCATGAAGGAACCACACTTACATTCAGAAAAGGAAGAAAAACCTTGACTGACTAGATAAGGTGTTCATATTCACAGGACATGTACATCAGTATGTCCTGCAGAAATAATCAGCATTTGAACCATGTCGGTCCAAGTGTTAAAGGTCAACATCGATATCGCGGCGCAACATAACCTGTAAAAAGGGCCTGCGGATTTCGTTGTCGATGTAAACCGTAGGTAACCGATCAGTGTCAACAGACGTGTGGGATGCTTCGCAGACCTAAGCGCATACCGTACGGTCAACTCAGTGAGTTTGCAAAGCGCACATTACTGGCATGAGAGAAAGTGACACATCCATCCCGGTATATTGCTGCTTGTGTGCAACGAAGTGTTTCCGCAGTGCAACAGGTGTGAGCCGAATGGTTCATGGAAGATCGTAGATGACGACGAGATGGGTCAGGTCTCGCCACCCAGACGACTCCCTCTGAGATGATCGACTTCTCATCCGAACGGCATTGCAGCGCAGATTATCCTTCTCGGCTGTGATGCGAGGTGCAACAGGGGAAAACATCGTACACCACCAGGGGTGACAGCCAGTCGCCGTTTATTACGGCATGGGATCGGTGCGCATCGTCCACTACTCCGCCTACCTTTGACGAATGTGTAGAAACACTTCAGAAGGCAGTGGTCCACGGAAGGACGTCACTGTGGACAAGAATGGCATCGGATAGTGCTTAGGACGAATCCAGGTACTGTTTCTACGAAAATGATGGCAGCATTTCGGTTCGCTAGACAGGGGCAGCGGTTTACAGTGACTGCATTCGCACAGGACATACCGCACTAACTCAAGGTCTTAGGGTGTTGAGTGCTAATGGGTACAACCATAAATCACAATTGGTGCGTGTCCAGGGCAGTGTGATCTACGTGAAAGACTTCCTGCAATTCGTAGTCACACCCTCTCTGCACAACACGCCAGACGTCATTTTTCAGTAAGTCAATGCACGGCCACTTATTGCTATGCAATACATGGCTGCTTCGTATTATTTCATTTTTCCCCATCCCGCCAGATCACCAGACTTGTCTCCAATCACAAATGTGTGGGGGTATGCTGAAGCGACAGGTGCAGAGCTGTGATCCAACGCCAATCACCACAGATGAACTTTGGAACAAGGTGAATGCAACATGGATGGTTATACCACAGGACACAATCGCGTCTCATACACGTAGATGCAATCACGTTATCAGAGCTCATGGCGGATCCTGGGCCCACGACGCAACAGGATATATCCTTAGCCGAGCTAATTGAAATGGTAATCATTTCTGCAAGACACACTAATGTACACTTCCTATGAACTTCCTATCTCTATTCGTTCAAGGGGTTCCTTTTTTCTGAACATGAGCGCACATAGCTTCCTTCATAACATGAGCAAAAAATACATTCGCATTTCTTGGATGGAAACTGGTATGAAGTCACTGACTTTCCTTTTGTATTATTGCACTTTCAGTACTTTGTCCAACCTCCATTCTCCTTAATTCCCTCAAGAATTCTCTCAGGCATTGATTTTGTTAGGGCTTGTAGTTATTGAATTGAAACTGTCATCCGCTCTTCTCAGCTCACACTCGACCTTACATCGCGTTCCACTGCGATAAAAGCGCCCCAATACGTTTCCCAAGGAGCATATCCAAGCTACGTACAAACCTGGGCAATACATCGAGCTCATCATCTTCAAACCACCCCAGGGGCTCCACAACTCCTTTGTGGATACGTGCGTGGCGAGCACGGGGCCCCGAGCCATAGCAGCCTTCTTTCTCTCCCGGGCTGCATTTCCTTTCCCTTCCCCTCCTTTCCCCTCGCCCTCTCCTCTCCCCTCTATTGGTGTCCTTGCTGTTGTTGGCCCCGCTATCCTCCTGGTCCTGTTGGTTTTACACTCCGGCTTTGTTGCGTAATCATCTCCTCCTTTTGGCATTCCTTGGTCCCCCTCTGGGGTTTGACCTCCATTACAAAATTTCTCCTCCGTAGTGTGAGCCATTTGGGGAAGAGCACCTTACCTAGTGTCTCTGACGTGCGCCCTCCTAGTACATTCCACCTTTTTTTTTCACGTCGTTGTCTGATGCTAAGATGCATAGCCAGCACGGTAGCCAGCCCGTGTGGTGGGGTCGCTATGTACCCTTTTGGTTGAGCCCCCTGAACACACAGGGATCACACTTCTGACACCTGTGCTGTGACCACCTCATGAATGCCTTGGAGTGGTTGCTCGTCATCCTGGAGCATCGGAACTCCCGGCAATGTCTGCCATGCCAGACAGCCCTTGCTGTGGCTGGGTGGCGCCTGTGAGGAGAGCCCCTGATCGGAGTGGGTGGTATCAGAGCGGACGCTACGCAGATGAAACGCATACAGGTCCAAAACTCTGGCCGTCCTTCTGCGGCCGTCTCTCTGCGTGGAACTGATTCCTCAAGTGCTGCTTCTCTTGCCCCTTCGGCCTTCCCTTCCATGGCTACCTCCTGGGAAGAGGGTCAGGCCCGTCGTCTAGGGGCAAAACCTTTCCCCCGTTATCTAGTTTGCACCAGGACTGATGGAGATACTTTCACCAGTGTCAAACCTTTATTCTTTGTGGAACACATTGAAGACAAGTTCGGCGAAGTGGACTCCCTGAGCAAGATGCGGTCGGGTTCGTTGCTGATAAAAACTGCTTCAGCTGCCCAATCTGCGGCCCTTCGTGCCTGTACCCATCTTGGTACAATTCCTGTGTCCATTACCCCTCGCCAGTCTCTAAATATGGTACAAGGTGTGATTTTTCACAGGGACTTCATCCTTCAAACTGATGAGGAACTTCGGGACAATCTCGGACGGCGGGGTGTTCACTTTGTTCGGCGTGTTCAGAAGGGTCCTTAAGATAATCGTATTGATACTGGTGCCTTTATCCTGGCCTTTGAAGGGGATACCCTCCCTGAGAAAGTGAAGATTATGGTCTATCGCTGTGATGTGAAGCCGTACATCCCATCTCCTATGAGGTGTTATAAGTGCTTGCGGTTTGGTCACATGTCTTCCCGCTGTTCCCAGGCCCCTCTCTGTGGTGACCGTGGACGTCCACTCCATGAGGGGAGTCCCTGTGTTCCCCCTCCTGTATGTGTAATTTGCCATGGTAGTCATTCTCCACGTTCACCAGATTGCCCTGTAAGTAAGAAGGAAAAAAAGAGACAGGAGTATAAGTCCCCTGATCGTTTAACCTACACAGAGGCCCGTAAGAAATATGCAAGACTTCACCCTGTGTCCATGACATCTAGCTACGCGTTGGTTACATCTTCACCCCTTCCTCCCCCTTCCTTACCCCCCATCCCGGACCCCTCTCCTCCCCCCCACCCCTGCGGCTCCCACACCTTCTCCTATGGGCGCTGCTCCCCCTCCCCAGCTGGAGAAGTGTCCCACTCCTTCGGCGTCTGCCGGTCAACAACGCCTCTCCCGGGATGCCCCTTCCTGGCACCTTCCAGGTCAAAGGTCTGCTGCCGCGCGACGACCGCGAGAGCCGCGGTCTGTCGGCCCTCAGGTCGCCTGGTCTCTTTCTGTTCCTGATCTTGCTGCAGCTGGCTCCTTTATGCCACACAGCCCTCCTAGATTTCAGCCTGAAAAGAAGAAGAAACATAAGTCCCGGGACAAAGAGCCTCTGGTGTCACCGGAGGTCCATTCCCCGACTTCACAACCGGATTCTGACCTGTCGTTCATGGATGTCGCCCCCTCCATGTCGGTGACTGGTGGGAACCCGTCGGTATGACTGGATTTAGCGTGTTCAGCCCTCCTTTAAACCATCGTTCTGTGGTTCTCCAATGGAACTGTAATGGATACTATCGTCACCTTCCGGAATTGAAATCCCTTCTTTCGTCCTACTCAGCAGCTTGTGTGGTTCTCCAGGAATCTCATTTTACTGATGCTCACTCACCGACCCTCCGTGGGTTCCGTGTTTTCTGTCGAAATCGGGTCGGACCCTTGCGGGCTTCTGGTGGCGTTTGTACGTTGGTCCGTACAGACATTGCTAGCACGTGGAATCCTCTCCAAACTACATTGGAAGCGGTTGCTGTTAGGGTCCACTTAGACTCTGCCGTCACAGTTTGCAATCTTTATCTCCCTCCTGACAGGACTCTTACACCTGCTGCCTTAACCACCCTTCTTCAGCAACTTCCTCCTCCCTTCCTCCTCCTTGGGGATTTTAACGCTCATCATCCCTTGTGGGGCAGTGCCTTTCCATCTAGACGAGGTCTTCTTATAGACCAATTTATTGCTGACCACGACCTGTGCCTTCTTAATGATGGCTCCCCTACTCATTTCAGTGCCGGTCATGGTACCTTTTCTGCCATTGATCTTTCTCTTTCTTCTCCCTCTCTCCTCTCTTCGTTACACTGGTCGCCACACGACGACCTTAGTGACAGTGACCATTTCCCGTTGATTATCACGCTCCCTTCCCGCTCCCCGATGGAGAGGTTACCTCGTTGGTCTTTCCACCGCGCCGGTTGGCCTCTATACACTGCGCAGGTCGTGTTTTCTCCCTCTTTGTCGGGTTGTATTGATTACGTCCTACGTGACGTGTCTGACGCGATTGTTCGCGCTGCTAGCCTTGCTGTCCCGCGCTCATCTGGACCATTTCGTCGCCGGCAAGTCCCGTGGTGGAGTACGGCCATTGCCATTGCCATCCGTGATCGCCGTCGAGCTTTGCAACAGCTTAAGAGGCACCCATCCGTAGCCAGCCTTACTACCTATAAACGCCATCGCGCTAAAGCCCGTTATTTAATCAAACAGAGCAAGCGGATATGTTGGGAACGATTCGTTTCTTTCCTTGGTTCTACTGTCCCTCTGTCACGGGTATGGGCTACACTTCGTTCTCTCCAAGGTTGCCATCGGCAGTCCACCCTCCCAGGCCTTCACCTCCCAGATGGCATTTGTACGGACCCATTAGTTCTTGCAGAACATCTTGCTACCCATTTTGCAGTGGCGTCAGAGTCAGCCTCCTATCCAGCTGCTTTCCTTCATCAAAAACAGCGGCTGAAGCTTCCACATTATGTTTCACCCCTTGTGAGTCAGAATCTTACAACGAACCTTTTACTGGATGGGAATTTATTTCTGCTCTGTCTTCTTCTCATGATATGGCCCCTGGCCCAGATTCCATTCATAACCAACTGCTTCAACATCTCAGTGCTCCACAACGACAACATCTTCTTCGGGTGTTTAACAGTATCTGGCTCCAGGGTGACTTCCCTTCTCAGTGGAGGAATAGCGTCGTGGTTCCTGTCCTTAAGCCTGGTAAGAACCCCCTATCTGTTGACAGCTATCAGCCAATTAGTTTGACCAATGTTGTTTGTAAGTTACTTGAACGGATGGTAGCCAGTCGGCTCAATTGGGTCCTCGAATCTCGGGATCTCTTGTCGCCTTACCAGTGTGGCTTTCGAGAGGGACGGTCTTCAATCGATCTTTTACTGCGCTCGTAATCCGCAGTTCGGCAGGCTTTTTCCCAGCGCCGCCATTTGGTTGCAGTGTTTTTTGACCTTCGCAAGGCCTATGACACGGCCTGGCGCCATCACATCTTACTTACCCTTCATCAGTGGGGTCTTCGGGGCCCACTCCCGATTTTTATCCGCCAGTTCCTGATCCATCGGTCATTCAGAGTTCGAGTTGATACTGCTTTTAGTTCTCCACGGACCCAGGAGACGGGCATCCCACAGGGTTCTGTCTTGAGTGTCCTTCTTTTCCTCATTGCTATCGATGGACTTGTGGCATCTGTCGGTCCCTTGGTCGCCCCTGCCCTGTATGTGAATGATTTCTGCATTTGGGTTGGTTCCTCCTCGATGCCATCTGCAGAGCGGCAGCTCCAGGTAGCTTTACGGCGTGCCTCTGCATGGACCCTCTCACACGGGTTTCAATTCTCTCCTTTAAAATCGCGAGTGGTCCACTTCTGTCGCCGTACTACGATCCAACCTGATCCAGAGCTCTATCTCGCAGCACAACGATTGCCTGTGGTCCCACAGTTTCGTTTCCTGGGTCTTCTTTTCGACAACAAGCTCACTTGGCTGCCCCATATCAGACTCCTGAAGGTAGGATGTTTCCGTAAACTCAATGTCCTTCGCTTCCTTGCCCACTCCTCTTGGGGTGCGGACCGTTCCCTGCTCCTCCGTCTTTATCGTGCTCTAGTTCTGTCTCGCTTGGACTATGGTTGTCAAGTTTATCATTCAGCTGCTCCTTCCACACTGCACGTGCTGGATCTAGTCCACCATCGTGGTATCCGTTTGGCCACCGGTGCCTTCCCTACTAGCCCTGTTGATAGTCTCCTGGTTGAAGCTGGGATCCCCCCCATTTCTGTTCGGCGGTCCCAGCTTCTGGTGTCTTATGCACTCACTATCCGTTCCTCTCTCACCATCCTTCCTATTCTATCCTGTTCCCAGACCATGGACGTCGCCCACCCGACTCCCGCCCTCGGGCGGGTTTACCGGTTGGGCTGCGCCTTGCGTCTCTTTGCCGTGATTTTCAGCTTCCTGTCTTCCTCGCTCCCTCCCCTCTACCCCTCCTTGGTTAGTTCCTCGGCCTCAAAACCGGATGGATCTCCGCCGAGGTCCGAAAGATTCCATCCCCCCGGTGGTGTTCCGTTCCTTTTTCCGCCAAATGTTATGGGAGTTTCGGGATGCTGTTGTTTTTTACACTGATGGCTCTAAATCTGCTGATCGTGTTGGGTATGCCTTCACGTCCTCTGTTGGAACGGAAAGTCATCTGCTGCCACCTACATGTGGGGGTGTTTACTGCGGAATTGATGGCAATTTCCCAGGCCCTTACCTTTATTAAACAGTCCCAACACAACCGCGTTTTGTTATGTACGGACTCGATGAGTGGCCTTCTGGCTATTGACCGGTGTTTTTCGCGCCATCCCTTGGTCTCTGCCATCCATGACCATCTCGCTGATATTCACCGTGCTGCTTGTTCTATTGACTTCCTTTGGGTCCCTGGCCATATGGGTATCCCGGGTAATGATCTCGCTGATCGTTTGGCTGGGGGAGCAGTTACTTACCCCCCGTTTTCTGTAGCCCCTCCTGCAGCGGATTTACGGCTTCACATCAAATCCCACTTCGCACAGTCATGGGCCAATTCTTGGGAGGCTACTCCCCTGTCTAATAAACTTCGTGCAATTAAGGTGACACCAGGCCCATGGCGTTCTTCCTTTCGCATCTCCCGAAAGGACTCGACCACACTGTGTCGTCTCCGCATTGGCCATACTCGGTTGACCCATGGTTTTCTTTTGCGTGATGAGCCACCCCCACTATGTGGTTGTGGAGCCTTCCAGTCAGTAGCCCACATTTTGGTTGAATGCCCTCTTCTTTTGGCTCTGCGTGCTAAGTACAGGCTCCCCCACACTTTACCTTTGATGTTGGCTGACGATTACCGGATGGTCTCTCTGGTTCTCGGTTTCCTCCGGGAAAGTGGTTTTTATTCTCCGTTTTAAGGTTTTTAATCTCTCTCTGGTGTTGGGGCAGGGCGGTGAGTGTTTGGGTGTCTCCCACTGTAAGCAGTGTTCGGAGATTCCTAATTCACCTCCCTGACCGAATTCGTCTTTTCTTCCCCTTTTACTCTGTTTTTACCCTTTTTTTAAAGGCTTCGTTAGTCTTTCTATTCCCATACGTACTTTCTACATTATGGCAGTTGTACCTTTTAAGTGACAGGTGGTCTTGCCTATGCTGCTTCAGCATAGTGTTGGGTTCCTTCTCTTGCCGACTTCCCTCATTTTTTTTACCAATGACGACATGACTGCTTTTTTACGTTTTTTTCCCTTTTTCCGTTTTATTGTTCTGACTTTACTGAGTTGTCCCATTAGCGGAATGGCGCATATTTGAAACGAGGGACTGATGACCTTGCTGTTCGGTCCCTTAAACCTCAACCAACCAACCAACCAACCAACTTCATCTTCAAACCACTTTTGGTTGTACCAAAAACATTCACAGATGCATTGCCTTGTTGAAACACTAGGTTTTTCGTTCCTCAGACATTTTAATCACTGCTGCGCATAATATCTTAGTGTACACGTTAGTGTTCATTGTAGCGTTCAGTGAAGCAGTGCGTGATTTAGCGTTAGCACAGAAGGCTGCCAAAATTATAACACGTCCACCACCAAACTTTCTGCTCATTCTTAGCTCTTGATCTGTTCTCAGGTCATGCTAATAATATACAAATCCATCGGGTTCATCTAAATTAAACTTCTTCTCACCACTGAAGATCACTTTAACGCGTTCTGAAGCCCACGACACATGTTTTTCAGCAAACTCAAATGTAGCCTATCTACGTTTAGGTGGTACAGCAGGTTTGTGCACTCACTTCTTGAATGCAAGACGTTTGTCATATGACAAAATTTATCTTAAAAGTCTGGCAGCTACTGCCAGCAGTAAATTAGCCACAAATTGAGAAAAATAACATGTTGTGAACTCCCTATGCGCAAAAGTTACCTTTTTCGATGCCTCGGATAATATTCCATATTTTCGTTTCTGTCCATATCAAAGCCACGAAATTATCTGCACTGTACGAGAACGGTTCAGCTTGTTGCCGATTTAACGATTGGGGAGTCCTATCTTCTCCTACGCATCCATATTCGCTTTTTGAAGACATAATTGCTTTCCGCCTGGCTGTGCCACAGTCTTGGTTTATGCTCACGATTCACACGGTTACTTCGTTCATCATAAGAATGAATCTGATGTAAACAAACTCAAAGATGATTATTGGTCTGCAGCTGTAGCTCTCGTGCACTGGTATTGCTCCGCTCTTGGAAGTAGGTCTTACTTATCTGTTAGATATCTTAGTTCTGTCTCGTTGTAAATGAAACTTTAAGTTGTTGAGATGTATTAACAACCGTCAACGCTTTTCTCAATGATACTTTAGCTACGTAATTTTTATTTCAAAAATCGTTTACAGTCGCTGTCTCTGTGCTACTGAATGTTTCGCTGTTCACTTGTACCGCGAAAAATGGATAACACTGCTTCCTTCTTTGTAGTGAAACACTGGTGCGGAACACCATTAAAGGCTAGAAACAAGTTGTTGTTAATGTTTTTCACAACATCGCAGACAAAAATCAGCTTTCTCGTTTTTCAAGAAACGGTATGCTGTAAATGTAATTAAAGGTTTGCTCATCATATCCGTGGTGTAATCGGTAGCGTCTGCGATCTGTAATAGAGTAGACTGCTGGGCGGTTGAGCGAAACATGGTGTGATTTACTTCTTTTTTCTTGTTTCAGTAGCTATATCATTCAGATATGAAAATTCATCAAATGTATTGTAATTAGTTCATGCTCAACAATCAGTTTTTCAAGAAAAAGGCACGTCTTCTAGTTTCTAATTACACATCAAACGCAAATTTCTGATTTTCATTGCATATACACATTCTTAACTACCGATATTTTTTAAACGATTGTTCAAGTTAAGAAAACAGAACACAATTAAATTTTTTGGAGAAAAATCAAACACCCTTTATTTGAATATGCCCATTGCTGTGTAGGACAGACGAGCCAGCATAAGCGTCGTAGAATCATGGCGAACAATAATGTTCACGCCGTAGAGCACACCGTACAGGTGCCGCATTTTTTCAGTAGTCACCTGCAATCTGAACCAAACAGAATTGGTCTGGAGCGAACTTAATGGATTTTTCGCGAGAAATAACGAGACGTTTAAGCTGCCAAACGTACTGGAACTAATGCACGAAGTTTTGTGACACGTCACTGCCGAACGATGGCGAAATGGAGGACAGCACGTCATAAAAGAGAAGGAAATGTGGACTTTTTGATGACTTGGAATTCTGCTGCTGACCACCTCGTTATCAGCGTAGCAGTTCTGAAATGTACCATATTCCTCGGAGTCCGATGTGGAAGTAGTTCAGATATTATCAAACGACTGACAGTAATACCTTCAATGGCTTCAATATTTAACTACATGGTGAAATCCCAGCAGTGCGCTTTTACGCAGCATATACTGGATGCAGGTAAATCACTCTTGTTACAGGCAGGAATTGTCTTCATTCTTGTTTTTAATTGCAGAACTATATTAGCTAAGATCGGGAGCATGTTATGTTTTCCATCAGATTATCTAAGACGCGGATCGCCTGAGTATTACCATTATTTCCCTTCTTTTCAAAAATTGACATTAAAGATCATATTGTTCTCTGCTCATCTCTTTTTACGTCTTTACTACAACTGTTAACGTCACTGCAGGTTAGTTGGACCAGGTACTTAGCCAGTGCTGCCATAGTTAAATGCGCCGGTGAAGCTATTGTCCCGTATTATCGCTGAGTCGATGTACGCGTAACCTCAATATGAAACGTATCCTCATTACCCCAGTTCACTGTACTCTAGGCAGCTTGGCGTTCTCCCCACGTGAAGCGAAATCCAATGATGATCCAGCAAACGCAGAGGGAGACATGGTGTAATGTTTACATGAGGTTTATTCTTATTACAGTGGTGTCGGTTTCCTATCTGCAGAAAGGAATGTACGTACACTCCAACACCACACAGTCGACTGCCTTTATACTGAGATCCATTTTCTACCACCTGGACCACCGGCGCCTTGCTATATATAGACCTACCACTGATATCAAATGAGATATCATTTGTCTGCATTTCTCTGTTCGCTGGACCTAGTAATAATGCATGTACACTGTCCGCAACTACACCAACCGACAGTGTTAATTCTCCTACGAATATCCACAAGTTGATACTAATTTCCAGTACTGTAATGTGGTGGACTAATAGGCTGAATATGACAGTGGCTTGTTGTCGCTGAGTGGGCGCGTCTCTGGCCGTTGCAGTGTGCTGGCTCCTGCTGCTCGTATATGGCAGCGAGTAAAATTCTCCCGTTGAGTCACTGGCTACACCAATAAGGGTTTTTGGTTTCCTTCCTGTCTGTTTTAATCTTATATCTTTATGAAAAATGCCTTCATACGTTGTTGATACCTCCTGTGGCCTTTTTAAGATCGTTTACACATTGGACTAGTACTGCTATGACACGCGCAAGTGTTACCTTTTTGATTTCCCCACGTTTTCAGCTTGCGTATTTTTACGTTGTTGCATCTTCAGTGTATGTTTTAAATAATTAATGGAATAAACCAGATAGAGTAATGACTCCTTCCAAAAGCAGACTGTTAGTTTCCTTCCTCATAGACGACTTGTCGGAATGTACTTCTTCTCTAACGTCCTCGGATCGTTACATTTTTTTCCTTTCTTTCTCTTACGGAAAAGCCGTTACTCCTCTCTTCAATCTTCCGAATGCACCTGTAACAAGGAACCGTTCTGTGACAACACAAGGTTCAGAATATCTTGAGTCACAACCCCCTCATAAACTACATGAGGCACACAGAATTACCTATTGTATTCTTTGTTTTTTTCATTTTTTTACGAAGGCACTTGGAGGGGACGATTATGCCTACTGAGCTCCTTAATCCTACTACTATACGAAGGCAAAGTAATACATGGTGTGCTTTCCGCTGTAAACTCGGTGTCCGAAAGGTCAGTTACAGTCACTGAGGCCTAGTCCTATCCTTCGGACCCGTCTAGACAGTACGGTTATTGAGGACGCGGCGTGTTTAATTTAAATAACGAAATAAAAATATCCTTAATTAAAAACCATTTGGAATATTACTTCAGCGTCATTAGTTTGCGTAATAACGAGCACCACATTGCTTCCGCATGAGCGGTTTCCATGAAGCTTGGCCTGAAGCAATGCTACAGCTATTCTGTGAACATCTGCTTCTATCCACGTGTTGTACAGTGAGTCGGTACTAATGAAGAAAAACATCAGGTGACTCATTATTTTCAAAATGTTGAAATGACTACGAAATTATTCTTTATCAGGGACCTCTGGAAAAGAACATGACACAGCTTAATTCACATGAGGGCACGAGTTGGTTACTTACTGTTCTAGAGACAGAGGAGTGTTCGGGATATTCTATCGACACTGGAAATTTTCGCAATAAACACAGTTAAGATGTGCGTTTATTTTCATCTGCAGGGATGTTTAGGAGCCTGTTTCGAACAGCGAAACGTGACTTGCGACACTTAAGGTACCCCACTATCTACTCTTAGTAGGAAATAAGAAGTGCATAATGCTGCTGTGTGAAAAGGATATAATCAAAGCCATCGTGGTTTTTCCGGAAGAGAAACAAATTGGGAAAATCGAGAGTTAGATTGTGATGGTCTGTCACATGTCAAACACGTACTGATGAGCTTGAACCCAGAAGTGCAGACAAACGCATTGGATGCTGCGGTCTCACTCTAGAAAAGTACAACCAATAGAATAATCTGTACCACGGCTAATAAGCGTCGGAAATGCGGTAAATGATAATCGCTAGTAATATTCAGGAGGTGCCTCGAAAGCTGTGGGCTTACGTCTATCTTGTCCGTTCATGACTATTTTCGCAACCCATGGCGTTACTGAACAAGTCAACGCAACAAGATTAGATTTTTCTAAAGTGATTTGAGGACATGAGTGGCGAATTCCACTTGTTACTCCCTCGCCCACATTCACCACGTTGCATCGCCTGCCACCTATTGCCTGTTCACAACACCTTAATTACCACCTGCTAGTCTGGAAAAATCAGGTTTAGATTATTTTCACGGTTTAACTACTCTCAAAGAACAAAAAATTATTTGCCTCTACAAACTACAGCCATTCAAACATTTTGTTGTCTGATTAACACACAATTAATTTATGTGATAAAATGCAACACCTGACCCGTACTTATGTTATTTATTTTATAGGTATACCAGTTTCGGTGATGTAGTGCACCATCTTCAGGTGTACTGAGTCACCTAAACTGGTAGCTAAATAATAAATAACATCGAAAGGATGGCTGCAGGTGTTGTATTTTATTGTGTAAGTGAACGGCCGAAGTCCTTCAATCCTTCAGTCAGAAGGATGGACGTACAAAAAGAAATATAACCTCGTCCAGTGATGAAATCACTTTTCAAGAACGGTTGTATGTTTTATTAAAGCCTATCGTGCAGTAACGTCACTTCAAAATCTGCAATGAGCAGATCGTGAAGTTTGCCACGCCGTAATTTTAACTTCCGTCATCTCTCTTTAACATGCCATTTCCAGTTAACAATTCGATGAAATAAATATTCTTGTAACATGATTCCACGGAAATGTGAAAAATAAGGAAGATACACCTTGCTTCTAATTGGGAACAGCGATCTTTTGAGCATAAACTGAATGGATTATCAAGCCAAAGCCGCTCTCGAAAGAGAGTTTTTATTCAGAAAGTATGCCGGCCGGGGTGGCCGAGCGTTTCTGGGCGCTACAGTCTGGAACCGCGCGACCGCTACGTCGCAGCTTCGAATCCTGCCTCGGGCATGGATGTGTGTGATGTCCTTAGGTTAGTTAGGTTTAAGTAGTTCTAAGTTCTAGGGGACTGATGACATCAGATGGTAAGTCCCATAGTGCTCCGAGCCATCGGAAAGTGTCTCAGCTAGTGACCGCTACTCTGTGAGGCAGAGATTATTAGTTAATGTTCAAAACAATTAACATACACTTGCTAAATAGTAGCTTCAGTTGCGACTGACATTTGTGGGGTTCCATCCCTCCATGTAGCTGTGTATGTCTGTCTGTGTAGGTACCTGACACTATTGTTGACTCATACTTGTTATAAAATGCGCGGAATCATTTCATTGTAAAGACATCCCCCTATGCTGGAACTAAATAACTCCGTCCATCAAAATAGTACATATTCTCTTTATTTTTGTTGGTAAAATTTTTTCCATTGTCCATCCGCGTAGGAAGTTCATTTGCGTCATCACTGCCCCGAAATTCACTTCCTGATGTTAGTCTAACAGAAGGCACTGGAATGGCAGTGATACGCTGCTCTTTCGAAAGAAATTGTGTTCACAGACGTAATTAAACTAAGACAGTAAACTTCGTCAATTCTAATGCAATACAAGAAAGGGATTGTGAAACAATATAAAATTTTTTTGGTGAGTGAAAACTGCTAATAATGGTGCGTACTACATTTGTGTCGTCTGATTTAAGATCTTACTCTGTTGCAGAAGCGAAAGATACTGAAATGAGAATAGATAAATTCGCAACTCTCTAGATCTAAAAAAAATTGGGTTCTATTTCAGATTTGTAGGGGACAAGGACCGAAATACGAAAGTACGCAGCTTTCAAAGGTTGAGGTATGCTTCCTCATTACCAAACAAAATCGTTGACTTTTAACTAGATATATTGGCGACTATATATCGTCAGTGATCACAGGGAAAAAAGTCCTTGCGTTGCTCCATTATTTTCTGTATTAGAAAATGTGGACCCCTAGCGAAATAATGGAGAATGCTGCTTGATCCGGTACAAAGGAGGACGTTGTATTACGCGATTATAGCAAGATCTGACACTCATTTAATACAGCCAGTAGGAAATACTTCGTCCTATTCGACATTTCCGAGACTATACCAATAAATTTTGAAATTGGCGAGAAAATTGTCCCACGTTATTCGGGAGCGAGGAGACGCATCTGTTAGAGCTGTCAGCGATATGGATGAGTCAGCACGCGGGATGCATGTCGAATACGCAGCACAGAAAATTCTCTAGCCGATGCCATATATCCTTCTCTTCAGTTTCCCATTGATACATCTGCTGTATTGAACTGTAATGGGAAACTATGTCGAAACGAGTGACGTGTCTTGGTGACGTGAAAGCTTTCTCAGGGACGGCAATATCCGTCTCGATCGCATCTGTAGCAGACGGGGAGAGTAACGTCACAGACGAACAGCATTCCTTTCGCATTTTATTCGTGATGCCTGACAGTTCTTTCTTCAGTCGCAGATGACATCTGCGACCATACGAATGGTATTTATCAAACGATATTGGGACTACGCCCTCTTTCGTCCCTCTATAACCTCTGCGACACGTACCCAACCGTACTGACCAGAACTTCAGACAACCACTCGAATTTCTCCTTTTGTTGGAGACACGTCTAGGGCCAGCGCATATCCTAAGGAGGAAAATAATAGAAACATTTTAAACTTACTGGTATGGAAGAATGTAAAAATTCTGTGCATAGTTCATAAATGAAGAAAATCTAAAATTGACAGGTGACGAGGAAAGGATACCCATATCAGAAGAGACAGGCAGCTGGAACGTTATGTACGGCACCAGAAAACACTTAACTTAGCTCTAGAAGGATCAGTCTAGTAAAAAAGGAAAGTAGAGGTAGACAAAACAGATCATAGAGGAGAGAAAAAAAACACAAGACAGAAAAAAATGCAAGGTAGCAACAAACCCATGGAAAGGTTGATGATAACAAATAAATAAAAGAAACTGTCACTCGTGGGCAACCATGGTACTGCAAAAGTCTGCTAGCCAACTTTGATGTGGATGTTTTCTCTTTGCCATTCGTATCTTAGGAAGAACCTTGGCTCCAGGGTGATTACTACTGTCTTCACGGAAAGTGATACTCACTCACCCTATCATTCCTTCTCCTGCAATTTCTGGCATACTTCAATTGCAATTAACAGAGATCTTCTGGCTTTGTAATGGCATCCACAGGGGTGGAACTTTTAATATAACTGAGAGACAGAAATTCAGAGACTTGTAATTAAAATTAAGTGCTGTATTTTATTCAGAAAATGATTTTTCAAGGTTTTAAAATTTTCGACTGAATTTTTAGTTCATCTCTTCTATGAGAGAAAAAGATACGGATGTTTAGTCACGATACGTTTTTAGATATGTAAGTATCTCTGCAAGCTATGAGTTGTAATTTCTTAAACAACACAGTCATCTGTATATTCACGTTGTCTGAATAACGTAGTCTGCATCTGTTTATTTCTGATGACAGCTTTCAGCCAGTATAGGCTATCTTCAGATATAAAAACTAATGTTTAATAGTTTCTGAGATCACTGAGCGACTAAAAACAAAGGAAGAAAAATGCAAAGACATTATGGACAAGAAGACTGGAAAAAAGATTATCTGTATGGGCTGCAAGAGTTGTGGTACCAGTTCAGAACAAAATCTAACCAAAGTATTACTTTGGGTTCCCTTTATATTATTATTATCTTTCCCTTCTCAGACCTTAGGTCTGGTTCGGAATGAAAGTGACGCGGACCTTGATCAAGCGTCACTTCCTTTTAACTGTACGGTATATGTTACATTGCGTTTAGGAACTTTCGGGTAATTGAACATGTATCAATAATTACGGATTTCTGAAGTTGTATATATAAGTTTGGATGTAGCTGTATTGCATTGATGTACTGGTGGATATTGCGTGGTATGACTCCTGTAGTTGAAAGTATAATTGGTATAATGTCAACTTTATCCTGATGCCACATGTCCTTGACTTCCTCAGCCAGTTGGATGTATTTTTCAATTTTTTTCTCCTGTTTTCTTCTGTATATTTGCTGTATTGGGTATGGATATTTCAATTAGTTGTGTTAATTTCTTCTTTTTATTGGTGAGTATGATGTCAGGTTTGTTATGTGGCGTTGTTTTATCTGTTATAATGGTTCTGTTCCAGTATAATTTGTATTCATCATTCTCCAGTACATTTTGTGGTGTATACTTGTATGTAGGAACGTGTTGTTTTAAAAGTTTATGTTGTAAGGTAAGCTGTTGATGTATTATTTTTGCGACGTTGTCATGTCTTCTGGGGTATTCTGTATTTGCTAGTATTGTACATCCGCTTGTGATGTGATCTACTGTTTCTATTTGTTATTTGCAAAGTCTGCATTTATCTGTTGTGGTATTAGGATCTTTAATAATATGCTTGCTGTAATATCTGGTGTTTATTGTTTGATCCTGTATTGCAATCATGAATCCTTCTGTCTCACTGTATATATTGCCTCTTCTTAGCCATGTGTTGGATGCGTCTTGATCGATGTGTGGTTGTGTTAGATGATACGGGTGCTTGCCATGTAGTGTTTTCTTTTTCCAATTTACTTTCTTTGTATCTGTTGATGTTATGTGATCTAAAGGGTTGTAGAGGTGGTTATGAAATTGTAGTGGTGTAGCCGATGTATTTATGTGGGTGATTGCTTTGTGTATTTTGCTAGTTTCTGCTCGTTCTAGAAAGAATTTTCTTAAATTGTCTACCTGTCCATAATGTAGGTTTTTTATGTCGATAAATCCCCTTCCTCCTTCCTTTCTGCTTAATGTGAATCTTTCTGTTGCTGAATGTATGTGATGTATTCTATATTTGTGGCATTGTGATCGTGTAAGTGTATTGAGTGCTTCTAGGTCTGTGTTACTCCATTTCACTACTCCAAATGAGTAGGTCAATATTGGTATAGCATAGGTATTTATAGCTTTTGTCTTGTTTCTTGCTGTCAATTCTGTTTTCAGTATTTTTGTTAGTTTTTGTCTATATTTTTCTTTTAGCTCTTCCTTAATATTTCTATCATCTATTCCTATTTTTTGTCTGTATCCTAGATATTTATAGGCATCTGTTTTTTCCATCGCTTCTATGCAGTCGCTGTGGTTATCCAATATGTAATCTTCTTGTTTAGTGTGTTTTCCCTTGACTATGCTATTTTTCTTACATTTGTATCTTATTATTATTATTATTATTATTATTATTATTATTATTAGGAAGAGGAATAAGAAGAACTGTAGAAGATATTGGTATCACAAAAAAGTACTGGCTTCACAACTTAGCTTCATGTTCTTTCCAGAAAGCTGCTTCAGCTCAGCTTCAGAGGTTGTAAGATTCTATCACAAGAAACCGCAGCATCTGCGCTATCCTGTCAAAACTTGATAGGCTAAGACCTTCTACTGTATGCACGATGACAATAAGTTTTCATATCAAGTCCCAAGGCCGGCACAACGCGGTCCCCACCTATCGGTTGAAGAGGTGGACTCAATGGCGACAGCAGCTTTAATCCATTCTCTCAAAGGCCTTATCCTCTGTTTCCGTCAATGGAATTAAACAAAGTTTTTGGCTTCCAGACCGTACGTCTTAAGCTCTTGCACCTAAAACATCCCTGCACTGTAGAGATAAATTATGGGGGAAATAAACATCTGTTTCATCTAAAGTCGGTAAATTGAATTGAACTGTTTGAAAGTGATAGTCCAACTAATGGTTCCGATGCGAAACCAGGATGGTGTAAGTAAAGGAGCCAGCACAACAGATAGTAGTGTGACGGTGAGTGACGTTGAGGCTGCCTTGCATTTGATACTGTTAGTCGGTTAGTGATTTGTTTAGACACACTCAGTGACGATATAGGGACGGTGACGGGGGACAGGGGGGGGGGGGGGGGGGCGCAAACAGCTCAGAAGGAAGCGGAAACATAAGCAATACCACTCTTCACAATTAGAATGAATGCACCTTCTGACGAAATACAGGAGATGCAATGGAATTGAAATATCATTAGACTGCTTACGAACAGTTTAAACAAATGGGGTTGGAAGAATTGTGGGAGAGTTTCCTCTTTCTTTATCCCGGAGTGGCAAAGAAAGCCTCGAAAGTCCTCGTATACTTATCATGTGAGAACAGATTCTCGACACCAGCCATAACAAGAACAAAACACTGTAGTTGCCTGTGAACATAAAGACTGACTTTATATGTGACTCAGTTACTTTGAAACCAAACTTTTAGGGGATGTTTAAGGAAAACACAGTTTTAACTGTCCTAGTGATTCTCTAGATTTTTCTCATGACTTTCATCACACTTAAGTGCCTAGCGAAGGGATCATCGAAATGTTTTGACTCTTCTCTACTGTTCCATTCTCGAATAGCACGCAGCAGAAACAAGCACGTAAATCTTCCCGTGCGAGCTTATTCTATTACTATCATTATTTCTCCCCCCCCCCCCCCAGGGGGTCCACAACTCTTTCGTGGATACGTGCGTGGCGAGCACGGGGCCCCGAGCCATTGCAGCCTTCTTTCTCTCCCGGGCTGCATTTCCTTTCCCTTCCCCTCCTTTCCCCTCCATACCCCTTTCCCCTCGCCCTCTCCTCTCCCTCTATTGGTGTCCTTGCTTATGTTGGCCCCCGCTATCCTCCTGGTTCTGTTGGTTTTACACTCTGGCTTTGTTGCGTAATCATCTCCTCCTTTTGGCATTCCTTGGTCCCCCTCTGGGGTTTGACCTCCATTCCAAAATTTCTCTTCCGTAGTGTGAGCCATTTGGGGAAGAGCACCTTACCTAGTGTCTCCGACGTGTGCCCTCCTAGTATATTCCACCTTTTCTTCTACGTCGTTGTCTGATGCTAGGGTGCATAGCCAGCACGGTAGCCAGCCCGTGTGGTGGGGTCGCTATGTACCCTTTTGGTTGAGCCCCCTGAACACACAGGGATCACACTTCTGATACCTGAGCTGTGACCTCCTCATGCATGCCTTGGAGTGGTTGCTCGTCATCCTGGAGCATCGGAACTCCCGGCAATGGCCGCCGTGCCAGACGGCCCTTGCTGTGGCTGGGTGGCGCCCGTGAGGAGAGCCCCTGATCGGAGTGGGTGGTATCAGGGCGGACGCTATGCAGATGAAACGCATAAGGGTCCAAACCTCTGGCCGCTCTTCTGCGGCCGTCTCTCTGTGTGGTACTGATTCCTCAAGTGCTGCTTCTCTTGCCCCTTCGGCCTTCCCTTCCGTGGCTACCCCCTGGGAGGAGGGTCAGGCCCGTCGTCTAGGGGCAAAACCTTTCCCCCGTTATCTAGTTTGCACCAGGACTGATGGAGATACTTTCACCAGTGTCAAACCTTTATTCTTTGTGGAACACATTGAAGACAAGTTCGGCGAAGTGGACTCCCTGAGCAAGATGCGGTCGGGTTCATTACTGATAAAAACTGCTTCAGCTGCCCAATCTGCGGCCCTTCGTGCCTGTACCCATCTTGGCACAATTCCCGTGTCCATTACCCCTCACCAGTCTCTAAATATGGTACAAGGTGTGATTTTTCACAGAGACCTCATCCTTCAAACTGATGAGGAACTTCGGGACAATCTCGGACGGCGGGGTGTTCACTTTGTTCGGCGTGTTCAGAAGGGTCCTAAAGATAATCGTATTGATACTGGTGCCTTTATCCTGGCCTTTGAAGGGGATACCCTTCCTGAGAAAGTTAAGATTATGGTCTATCGCTGTGATGTGAAGCCGTACATCCCACCTCCTATGCGGTGTTTTAAGTGCTTGCGTTTTGGCCACATGTCTTCTCGCTGTACCCAGGACCCTCTCTGTGGTGACTGTGGACGTCCACTCCATGAGGGGAGTCCCTGTGTTCCCCCTCCTGTATGTGTAAATTGTCATGGTAGTCATTCTCCACGTTCAGCAGATTGCCCAGTCTATAAGAAAGAAAAAAAGATACAGGAGTATAAGTCTCTTGATCGTTTAAGCTTCACAGAGGCCCGTAAGAAATATGCACGATTGCACCCTGTGTCCATGACATCTAGTTACGCCTTGGTTACATCTTCATCCCTTCCTCCCCCTTCCTTACCCCCGTCCCGGACCCCTCTCCTTCCCCCCTCCCCTGCAGCTCCCACACCTTCTCCTCTGGGCGCCGCTCCCCCTCCCCAGCCGGAGAAGTGTCTCAATCCTTCGGCGTCTGCCGGTCAAGGGCGCCTCTCCCGGGATGCCCCTTCCCGGCACCTTCCAGGTCAAAGGTCTGCTGCAGCGCGGCGACCGCGAGAGCCGCGGTCTATCGGCCCCCAGGTCGCCCGGTCTCTTTCGGTTCCTGATCTTGCTGCAGCTGGCTCCATTATGCCACACAGCCCTCCTCGATCTCAGCCTGAAAAGAAGAAGAAACATAAGTCCCGGGACAAAGAGCCTCTGGTGTCACCGGAGGTCCCTTCCCCGGCTTCACAACCGGATTCTGACCTGTCGTTTATGGATGTCGCCCCCTCCTTGTCGGTGACGGGTGGGGACCCGGCGGTATGACTGGATTTAGCGTGTTCAGCCCTCATTTAAACCATCGTTCTGTGGTTCTCCAATGGAATTGTAATGGCTACTATCGTCACCTTCCGGAATTGAAATCCCTTCTTTCGTCCTACTCAGCAGCTTGTGTGGTTCTCCAGGAATCTCATTTTACTGATGCTCACTCACCGACCCTCCGTGGGTTCCGTGTTTTCTGTCGAAATCGGGTCGGACCCTTGCGGGCTTCTGGTGGCGTTTGTACGTTGGTCCGTACAGACATTGCTAGCAAGTGGATTCCTCTCCAAACTACATTGGAAGCAGTTGCTGTTAGGGTCCACTTAGACTCTGCAGTCACAGTTTGCAATCTTTATCTCCCTCCTGACAGGACTCTTACACCTGCTGCCTTAACCACCCTTCTTCAGCAACTTCCTCCTCCCTTCCTCCTCCTTGGGGATTTTAATGCTCATCATCCTTTGTGGGGCAGTGCCTTTCCATCTAGACGAGGTCTTCTTATCGACCAATTTATTGCAGACCACGACCTGTGCCTTCTTAATGATGGCTCCCCTACTCATTTCAGTGCTGGTCATGGTACTTTTTCTGCCATTGATCTTTCTCTTTCTTCTCCCTCTCTCCTCCCTTCATTACACTGGTCGCCACACGACGACCTTTGTGATAGTGACCATTTCCCGTTGATTATCACGCTCCCTTCCCGCTCCCCGATGGAGAGGTTACCTCGTTGGTCTTTCCACCGTGCCGATTGGCCTCTATATACTGCACAGGTCGAGTTTTCTCCCTCTTTGTCGGGTTGTATTGATGACGTCCTACGTGACGTGTCTGACGCGATTGTTCGCGCTGCTAACCTTGCTGTCCCGCGCTCATCTGGACAATTTCGTCGTCGGCAAGTCCCGTGGTGGAGTACGGCCATTGCCATTGCCATCCGTGATCGCCGTCGAGCTTTGCAACACTTTAAGAGGCACCCATCTGTAGCCAGCCTTTCTACCTTTAAGCGCCTTCGCGCTAAAGCCCGTTATTTAATCAAACAGAGCAAGCGGATATGTTGGGAACGATTCGTTTCTTCCCTTGGTTCCACTGTCCCTCTGTCACGGGTATGGGCTACACTTCGCTCTCTCCAAGGTTGCCATCGGCAGTCCCCCCTCCCAGGCCTTCACCTTCCAGATGGCATTTGTACGGACCCATTAGTTCTCGCAGAACATCTTGCGACCCATTTTGCAGTGGCATCAGCGTCGGCCTCCTATCCAGCTGCTTTCCTTCATCAAAAACAGCAGGCTGAAGCTGTCACCTTATGTTTCACCACTTGTGAGTCAGAATCTTACAACGAACCTTTCACTCAATGGGAATTTCTTTCTGCTCTATCTGCTTCTCATGATACGGCTCCTGGCCCAGATTCCATTCATAACCAGCTGCTTCAACATCTCAGTGCTCCACAACGGCACCATCTTCTTCGGGTGTTTAACCGTATCTGGCTCCAGGGTGACTTCCCTTCTCAGTGGAGGGATAGCATTGTGGTTCCTGTCCTTAAGCCTGGTCAGAACCCCCTATCTGTTGACAGCTATCGGCCAATTAGTTTGACCAATGTCGTTTGTAAGTTACTTGAACGGCTGGTAGCCCGTCGGCTCAATTGGGTCCTCGAATCTCGGGATCTATTGTCCCCTTACCAGTGTGGCTTTCGAGAGGGCCGATCTCCAATCGATCATTTGCTTCGCTTGGAATCCGCAGTTCGGCAGGCTTCTTCCCAGCGCCGCCATTTGGTTGCAGTGCTTTTTGACCTTCGCAAGGCCTATGACACGGCCTGGCGCCATCACATCTTACTAACCCTTCATCAGTGGGGTCTTCGGGGCCCCCTCCCGATTTTTATCCGCCAGTTCCTGATCCATCGGTCATTCAGAGTTCGAGTAGGTACTGCTTTTAGTTCTCCCCGGACCCAGGAGACGGGCATCCCACAGGGTTCTGTCTTGAGTGTCCTTCTTTTCCTCATTGCTATCGATGGACTTGTGGCCTCTGTCGGTCCCTTGGTCGCCCCTGCCCTGTATGTGGATGATTTCTGCATTTGGGTTAGTTTCTCCTCGATGCCATCTGCAGAACGGCAGCTCCAGGTGGCTATACGGCGTGCCTCTGCATGGACCCTCTCCCACGGGTTTCAATTCTCTCCTTTAAAATCGCGGGTGGTCCACTTCTGTCGCCGTACTACGGTCCACCCTGATCCAGAGCTCTATCTCGCTGCACAAAGATTGCCTGTGGTTCCACAGTTTCGTTTCCTAGGTCTTCTTTTCGACAACAAGCTCACTTGGCTGCCCCATATCAGACTCCTGAAGGTAGGATGTTTCCGTAAACTCAATGTCCTTCGCTTCCTTGCCCACTCCTCCTGGGGTGCGGACCGTTCCCTCCTCCTCCGTCTTTATCGTGCTCTAGTTCTGTCGCGTTTGGACTATGGTTGTCAAGTTTATGGTTCAGCTGCTCCTTCCACGCTGCACGTGCTGGATCCAGTCCACCATCGTGGTATCCGTTTGGCCACCGGTGCCTTCCCTACTAGCCCTGTTGATAGTCTCCTGGTTGAAGCTGGGATCCCCCCCTTTCTGTTCGGCGGTCCCAGCTTCTGGTGTCTTATGCCCTTACTATCCGTTCTTCTCCCGCTCATCCTTCCTATTCTATCCTATTCCCAGACCATGGACGTCGCCCGCCTGACTCCCGCCCTCGGGCGGGTTTACCGGTTGGGCTGCGCCTTGCGTCTCTTACCCGTGATTTTCGGCTTCCTTCTTTGTCCTGTTTTCCTCGCTCCCTTCCCTCCACCCCTCCTTGGTTAGTTCCTCGGCCTCGAATTCGGATGGATCTCCGCCGCGGTCCGAAAGATTCCATCCCCCCCGTGGTGTTCCGTTCCTTTTTCCGCCAAATTTTATGGGAGTTTCGGGATGTTGTTGTTTTTTACACTGATGGCTCTAAATCTGCTGATCATGTTGGGTATGCCTTCACGTCCTTTGTTGGAACGGAAAATCATCTACTGCCACCCTCATGTGGGGTGTTTACTGCGGAATTGATGGCAATTTCCCGGGCCCTTACCTTTATTAAACAATCCCAACACAACCGCGTTTTGTTATGTACGGACTCGATGAGTGGCCTTCTTGCTATTGACCGGTGTTTTTCGCGCCATCCCTTGGTCTCTGCCATCCATGACCATCTCGCTGATCTTCACCGTGCTGCTTGTTCCATTGACTTCCTATGGGTCCCGGGCCATGTGGGTATCCCGGGTAATGAGCTCGCTGATCGTTTGGCTGGGGGAGCAGTTACTTACCCCCCGTTTTCTGTAACCCCTCCTGCAGCGGATTTACGGCTTCACATTAAATCCCACTTTGCACAGTCATGGGCCAATTCTTGGGAGGCTACTCCACTGTCTAATAAACTTCGTGCCATTAAGGTGAATACAGGCCCATGGCGTTCTTCCTTTAGCCTCTCCCGCAAGGACTCGACCACGCTGTGTCGTCTCCGCATTGGCCATACCAGGCTGACCCATGGTTTCCTTTTGCGTGATGAGCCACCCCCGCTATGTGGTTGTGGAGCCTTCCAGTCAGTGGCCCACATTTTGGTTGAATGCCCCCTTCTTTTGGCTCTGCGTGCTAAGTACAGACTCCCCCACACTTTACATTTGATGTTGGCTGACGATTCCCGGATGGTCTCTCTGGTTCTAGGTTTCCTCCGGGAGAGTGGTTTTTATTCTCAGTTTTGAAGTTTTTAATCTCCCTCTGGTGTTGGGGCAGGGCGGTGAGTGTTTGGGTGTCTCCCACTGTAGGCAGTGTTCAGAGATTCCCGATTCACCTCCCTGACCGGAATCCTCTTTTCTTTCCCTTTTACTCTGTTTTTACCCCTTCTTTTTAAGGCTTGGTTAGTTTTTCTATTCCCATACGTACTTTCTGCATTATAGCAGTTGTACCTTTTAAGTCACAGGTGGTCTTGCCTATGCTGTTTCAGCATAGTGTTGGGTTCGTTCTCTTGCCAACTTCCCTCATTTGTTTTTACTAATGACAACGTGACTGCCCTTTTACGTTTCCCCTTTATCCGTTTTATTTTTCTGACTATACTGAGATGTCCCGTTAGCAGAATGGAGTCTATTTGAAACAAGGGACTGATGACCTTGCTGTTTGGTCGCTTTAACCTCAAACAACCAACCAACCAACCAACCAATTATTTCTCCCTCTGTAGTATGGCATTAACAATATATTTTCGCATTATGAGGAGGCAGTTGGTGACTGAAATTTGGTGAATTCTTGTCACAACAAAAAAACGCCTTTGTTTTAATGATTGTTTCCAACGATCTCGTCGTTAATTGTACGTTAGACCCTATACCCATTTTCTTTTTCATCATCGCAGCTTCCAATGAGCGGGAAACGAAGTATTTTGGCACCAATGCTCTTCGTATTTTATGGTAACGATCTTGCACACAATATTAATAGCAAATTCAGACCTCTAAGGTGATAGTTACCTGTAGTGAAACACACTCTGAACAAATACTCAGTCAGATTTTGATCAGATTTCAAAGCTGTGCAGCAGCAGTGGCGCTGCACCAGTCAAAGAACAGTCTGGATTGTTGACAGGTTCCTGTTCACCTCCCCCCCCCCCCCTCCCACCCGCACCCCCATGACATCAGGCACTATGACCAGATCTCCCCCTCCCCCCTCCTCTCCTCTGAAGGCCAGTTACTCCATATATAAAATGGCGGGAAATTGAAAAACTGCATGAATTCAAAACAGCCCAGTTGTGCTAGGGGATTTTCTCTGACTCCAACGGTGTCACTGCAGAAGTAGAGTAGTGGTCCAGTGTAAAATGGCAGGAAATAAAATTTATGTTTAGGCTGTCCTGTTAGTGTGAACTGCAAAAAACAAAGATGGCAGTCCAAGATGTCAACCTAGAGATGAGAGTATAGTCTGTATGATCGTCACATCACTTAAATCGAAGGTGATGGATCTGCCTATACCAGGATAGCTCGCATGGCTCTGAGATTTCATGTGTTCCAAGTTTAGAATCTTATCCGAAGTGTAAAATGTCTGGAAACACAAATAACCTGTTTTTCGCTGACATTTCAGTTCACTTGGTTTAAGTTCAAAAACGCTAGGGCCAGCAAGTTTAAAGAACTGCGTGTACCCCTCTGACATCATAGTTCAAACAACTTCCTCAACCTCAGATACCGTAAGTTCAAACACCATAACTGACTTGCCCTGTGTAAAATTGCTATGTTGTGGAATAGGATAGGAACAAATGCCTCTTCATTTAAATACTTCACTGGGGCGCGCCCATGCATTACGTATCACTTATGTTCCAGTCCAGTATGAAAAATGGTGACCATCGACATCATGCTAACGCTGGAGGGCTGAGCTGTTGCCACAATTCGACGCCATATGTCAGGAAACATCTGCTGGATAGGCAACATGCCTCGATTGCTCACCGGTGTAGGTGTCCATCACAGAAAAAATCAGTTCAACTGAGAGTTACGGCATCACCCACTGGCGAAAGCTCCTTCAACAGGGGCAGCCCAGCATACTGCCAATTCAATTGACAAAGACAAGGTCCAGGATAGCAGTTAACATTCCCACTACTAACACGCTGTTTATGATGGTATCTGAAGTCACAGTCCATTTGATGTAAGTTAAAGTGGAGAAGAAATTTGAAAATTTGATAAGGAGGATTTAAACTATGTTGAAAAAAAATGGGAAATTCAAAATAGCCTGTAGCATACACAGACATTCAACAAGGGAATTTAAAAATTCAAACCCACTTGCATTCGTAGAATTTGTGCAAATGGCTCAGGAATCAATAAAATATAAGTTCACGTCCTATGCTTGTAGAATTCACCATAGAGTATTAATGTGCAGTGTGGTTAACAGCTGTGTCAATAGCCAGTCCCACAGATGCATCAAAGTGTGTGAATATACATTAGGTATACAATAAGCACACTGAGAATTAAATATGTTCGTATGAAGTGACAATATTTGATGACAAAATGGTAGAACTGCAGATGTCTAAAAGAGTGACATTTTTGAGACTGGAGCTTTATAGACCCCATACTCACTGTATTCAAACGTGGAAAACTGTCAGTGTTAGGCGCAAGACACAGATGCCTCTTGTCAAGCGGGAAGCATAACTATATAGTTGAAAGCTCTCAGCGACTTGAAGCACTACGCGCTTTCAGGACAGCACTTGATCCATAAACACATACCTGAGGCATGAGTCATGCATGCCAGCGCACTGCCCTGGCAGCAGCCAATGGTTGGCGATACACTCTGCACGCCAATGCATGCATCTGAGTGCACCAGTTTGAGACATGTCATTTTTCTGTGCCTTCCGGCCTCCCCTAAAAGTCCACAAATTACGTAATTCTTCAGTTACCTTGCATCTAAAGTAACTACAGTCCCAGTAAAATTTTTATAGTAGTGCAGTAGTATAAAGAGGTGACAACTTTTTTTTTCTTTTATTTGCGGTGAAAGATCTCAGGAAATAATCAAATGTAATTTTAAATACAGTAGTTTCTACGTCTACTATCTAAACGTAACATTATGGACACTTTGCTGCCTAAACAGGCAAAGCTGAAAGTCATAGTTTCTGCGTCTTCTAGCGAAATATTTCTTAAGAATGTTGTAGTCTTCAATCCAAAGATCAGTTTCATGCAGCTCTCCATGCCATTCAATCCTGTGCCAATCCTCTTCATCCGATAGTACCTAGTGTAACCTACATGCTTCTGAATATGTTTACATTATTTATCTCCTGGTCTCCCTCTACGATTTTTACCTCCTATGCTTCCCTCCAGTATTAAACCGGTGATCCCTTGATGTCTCAGAATGGTCCTGTCAACCGATCACTTCTTCTAGTCAAGTTGTGCCACTGATGTTTTCTTCTCTCCCCAATTCTATTCAGTTACACCTCACTAATTACGTGATCTACCCATCTAATCTCCAGAATTATTCTGTAGCACCCCGTTTCAAAAGCTTCTATTTTGTTCTTGTCTAAGCTGTTCATCGCCCATGTTTCACATCCATGCATGGCTACACTCCAGACAAATACCTTTATAAAAGTCTCCCTAACAAGTAAATCTATTTTCTATTTTAACAAAGTCCTGTTATTCATAAACACTCCTCTTGCTATTGCCAGTCTATTTTACATACTCTCTGCTTCGATCATCAGTTAATTTGCTGCACAAACTGCAAAATTCATCTACTACTTAAAGTAGTACTTTAGGATACTTTCATTATCCTTGTTTCGCTTTCTTTGACTGTCATCTTACATCATCATTTCAAGACACTGTCCATTACGTTAAACTGCTCTTCCATCTTATGCTTTCTGTGACAGAATTATGTCATCAGCAAACCGCAGAGTTTTCTTTCTTCTCCTTGACTTGAATTCTTATTCGAAATTTTTCTTCTTTTTTATTTACTGATTGCGCAATGTAGAGACTGAAGGACATCAGCCAGCCGCTGTGACAGAGTGGTTCTAGGTGCTTCAGTCCAGAACAACGTTGCTGCTACGGTCGTAGATTAGAATCCTTTCTAGAGCAGTTACTTAGGTTTAAGTGTTTCTAAGTCTAGGGTACTGATGACCTCAGATGTTAAGTCCCATAGTGCTTAGAGCTATTTGAACCATTTTTGAAGGACATCGAGGATAGGCTACAACACTGTCTCACTCCCTTCTCATCCACTGTTTCCCTTTGATGCTCCAGTGCCTTCTGGTTTCTGTACAAGTCGTAAATAGCCTTTCACTCCTTGCATTTTACTCCGCCTTCAGCATTTAAAAGAGGTTTACAGTCAAGCTTTCCAAAAACTTTCTCTAACCCTACAAATGCTATAGGTTTGCCTTTCCGTAACATACCTTCTCGGATAAGTCGGAGAGTCGGTATTTCCTCATGTGTTCCTACATTTCTCTGGAATCCAAACTGATATTCCCAGTGGTTGGCGTCTACCAGTTCCTCCACTTCGCAACCATGACATGAAACTGATAGTTTGTTAATACACTTACCACCATCTGCTTTCTTTGGGATAGGAATTACTACAGTCTTCTTAAAGTCCGAGGGTATTACACCTGACTCATACATCCTGAACACCAGTTGCAAAAGTTTTGTTGTGGATGGTTCCCCCCCAGTCTCTCAGTAGTTCTAATGGAATGTCGTCTATTCCCAGGCCCTTTCAAATCTGTCAAATTCTTCTTGCAGTACTATCTCTCTGATCTCATCTTCTACACCCCCTTTCATTCATCTAACATTGCTCACAAATACATTTCCCTTGTATAGACCCCTTGCATACTCCACCCACCTTACAGCTTTCTGTTCTTTGCTTAGGTCTGGTTTTCCATCTGACCTATTGATATTCACACAGCTGCTTTTCTTGTATCGAAAGGGCTCGTTAATTTTGCTGTGGGCAGTATCCATCTTTCCCCTAGAGATACACATTTCTAAACCATTACATCTGTCCTCTAGCCATTCCTGCTTAGCTATTTTGCACTTCCAATCACTCATTTTTTTAGAGGCTCGTATTCCCTTTCGCTTGCTTCCTTTACTGTATTTTTATATTAACTCTATCTATTAAATTCAATATCGCCTGTGTTATCCAAGGATCTCTACTTGCCCCTCATTTTTTACAGATTTGACCCTCTTCTGCCTTCACTAAATCATCTTTCAAAGTTGCCATTCGTTTTCTATTGTATCCCTTTCCCCTGTTCTTTCAGTCATTGCCTAATTCTCCATCTGAAACTCTAAACAATCTATGATCCTATCACGTTACCAGGTCCCATCTCCTTATTCTTATGAATAGTTGGTATAAACTCCAACTTGCGAGGCATTTGAGAAATATAAAGAATCGGTTGATCAACTTGCAGTCAAGATCAGAGTGACCTCTTAAAGAGTATCGATGCAGGAGAGCCGAAATCTTACAAGCACCTGCAGAATGTGTTAGACATTTACACCCTCTTTAGTGATGATACAGCGTGACACTACCCCCTTGGTAGACTTTAGGAGGTATGAGGCATCAAATGTTCACGACGTCTGTAACAATTTCACTCTAACATGAGTCACTTCACTAAAATTTTACCGTAACGTAGCATGTTCTGTTAAAATCTTACTGTAACTTGTAGATATATGGGGTGATGGGTTGCTTAGTCTTTGCTGATCAACACATGAACTCTTCAGCTTCCTGCCATATTCCTGCTTCATATTATATATTTAAAATTCAGATTTCCTCTGAAGTATTTTAAGTGCCACTATATGTGCTCCTCACGACCTTGAATAACAAAAGTCCGGCGTTTCTAAGTAATATTTTACTTTAGCATAAGAAATTTCAGTGTCTCACAAACCACCTAAATTTTCTCCAGTTTCACCACTCATCTCCTGACACTTTTAACTCTGACTGGCAGAAGAAGCATTCACCCTTGACTGCCTTCGTTGTAGGAATCATACCAATATCAATTAGAAAAGATTCCTAACAAAGCACTTAAACTCACAAATATAAATCTCACTACCTTACTATCTGTAACGGTAACAAAAACCTTTTGGATATTTCCTGTTTCGTTTTATCTAGCACACAGTGATAAAATAGACGTAATTAAATTGATAAACCACACCAGTGCTATGTACTAATCATTTAAGATTTTTCAGTACTAGATAACGATATACTGATTCTTCATGTGGCAAAACGTTTGACGAACTTAGATGACGTAACAGATTATTTGGTCCCCCCAGGGGGTCCACAACTCTTTTGTGGACACGTGCGTAGCGAGCACGGGACCCCGAGCTAATGTGGCCCTCCTTCCTTTCCGGGCTGCATACCCTCCCTTTCCGCATCCTTCCCCGTCCCCCCATCTTCGCCCCCCCCCCCCCTCACCGCTGGCTTTTTCCTTCCCTTTCTCCCCCTCTGGGAGTATGGTTTGTGCCTACATCCGGAGACAGACCCTCGAAATTGTTCCAAATTCCTTGCTTTCTACACTTGCAAGTCCTCGTCCTTCCTCTGTCCGTCTCTTTTCCTTCCCTCTTCTCCTTGCCCTTTTCTCCGCTGCGGCGATTGAGACCCCCTCTTCTTTCCTTTCCCTTTCTCTTTTTTCCTCCCTGTGCGTGTCTGAAGGCCGACCCACGCACTTCCATGCGTAGCCGGTGACGGGGTAACGCGTAATTCCCCGCCCCGGGTAGACAGGTAGGACACGTACGTACCCCCTGGTAACGGCCAGGCCCAGGGAGGGGTGATTACCCGAGCTGATACCTTCCGAAAGTGCCGATTGGTCCCTCCGTCCGTTTGTCGGGAGGTGTGACCTGAGGTGTGAACAATCACCTAAGGCGGGTGTGCCCTCGGTGAGGGCCCCCACAAGGGAGGAGCGCGCCATCAGAGACGCCGGTAATCATGGGGGATTCTTCCGCAATGGTTTCCTCACCTTCCACTATGTCTGCTCACAAACGTAAGTTCACTGAGTCTCAGCCACAGACGGTTCTTCCATCGTTGCCACAGTTCCTTGTTGTTTCTCGGTCTGACGAAGGTCACGACTTCTCCACGGTCAATCCTTTCATTATTCAGAAAGGTGTCGACGCAATTGCAGGTCCTGTAAAGTCTTGTTCCAGACTACGGAATGGCACCCTGTTGTTGGAAACACACAGTGCCCTCAAGGCTCAAAAATTGCTGCGTACTTCTCTGCTCCACACCTTCCCTGTCCGGGTGGAACCGCACCGTACCTTAAATTCCTCGTGTGGAGTCGTTTATACACGCTCCCTCGATGGATTGTCTGACGAAGAAATTCAGCACTACCTGTCTGACCAGGGCGTAACGGTTGTTCATAGGGTTATGAAAAGGGTTGACACGAACATCATTCCAACCCGCACTGTCTTCTTGACATTTGACAAAGTGAAACTCCCATCGAAAATCAAAGCAGGCTATGAGATAATTTCCGTTCGCCCTTACGTCCCAAACCCTACACGTTGCTATCGTTGTCAGCGGTTCAATCACACCAGCCAGTCCTGTTCCAATCAGGCCAAATGTGTTACGTGTGGCAAGGATGCCCATGAGGGTGCTTGTCCACCTCCATCCCCTCGCTGCATCAACTGTATGGGTGACCACGCTGCTTCCTCTCGAGATTGTCCCGTTTTTAAAGACGAAAAGCTCATCCCGGAAATAAGAGTGAAGGAAAAGGTGTCGGCCTTTGCTGCTCAAAAATTATTCGCCAGTCGACAGCCCACCGTGCCTCAGACAGGAAAATACAGCACTGTCCTTGCTTCTCCTCGGCCAACAAAGGAGGCGGCCACGAGGATTGCGACCTCACCTTTAGTGCCACAGTCGTCAGATCGGCCGGCGCAAAGATCGCCTGTTCCACCTCACCACTTTCGCCTGCCCACTCTATGGCTCACCCTTCGTCGAGTTCTGCTAAATCTCGAGCCCAAAAGTCAGACAACAAGACTTCGAAAAAAGAGCATACTCGTGAAGAGTTTTTACGTACCGCAACTTCACAACCATCGGTTCCTCCTTCATCTAAACATCATACTTCCTTCTCCGCCAAGGCGTGTCCCATCTACAGCACCACCTGGCGGAAATCGCCCTCGGCCGTCTTCTGTGTCGCCGAGGCGCACTGCTGGTGGCCGGTCAACTGGCCGATCGCTGGTGGCAGGAGCTGCTCCTGACCAACCTATGGATCAGGATCGTCTGCCTTCGACTGAATGCCATTCCATGCTGTCGGTCGCAAGCTCTGAGCAGTCGTTGAGTTGACAGCACCCTTAGTCACATTCCTCCATTTTCTGTTCGCCCTATGTCCATTATCCACTGGAATATCCGCGGCATTCGAGCCAATCGGGATGAATTGTCGATCCTCTTACGATCCTACTCGCTGGTCATCTTCTGTCTTCAGGAAACAAAGCTGCGTCCCCATGACCGCTTTGTTCTCCCTCATTTTCAGTCCGTCCGATCTGACCTCCCCTCTGTTGAAGGCACTCCAGCCCATGGAGGACTCATGATTCTTCTCCATGATACTATCCATTATCACCCAATCCATTTAAACACTTCCTTCCAAGCTGTTGCCGTCCGTCTTTCCCTTTCTGGATACACGTTCTCTCTTTGTACGGTATACATTCCATCGTCCACACCAATGGCACGAGCTGATCTCCTTCATCTTCTTGGTCAGCTTCCACCCCCATATTTGCTGGTTGGGGACTTCAATGCCCACCACCCGCTTTGGGGATCTCCACATCCTAGTCCACGTGGCTCACTATTGCTAGACGTCTTCCACCAAGCAGATCTAGTTTGCCTCAACATTGGGGTCCCTATATTTTTGTCTGCCTCCACGACAAATTTATCTCATTTGGACCTTGCGGTCGGTACTGTTCCGCTAGCTCGGCGCTTCGAATGGTTCGCCCTTGATTCACACTCGAGTGACCACTTTCCATGTGTCCTTAAACTGCAGCTTCAACTGCCCTACATGCGCCCGTGACGCTGGAAGTGTGCCCAAGCTGATTGGACACTTTTTTCGTCTCTAGCGACATTCGATGACCGTCGCTTTCCCAGCGTCGACGATGAGGTCACACATATTACCGACGTTATTCTTACAGCTGCGGAACGTTCAATACCACGCACCTCCGAATTGCCCCGACGCCCCCCAGTTCCTTGGTGGAACGAGGCATGCCGTGACGCAATACGTGAGCGGCGACGTGCTCTTCGCATTTTCCGTCACCATCCAACTTTGGCCAACTGTATCCGATATAAGCAGCTCCGTGCGCGATGCCGTCGCGTCATCCGCGATAGCAAGAAGGCAAGCTGGAAATTCTTTATTAGCTCATTTAACTCCTTCACTCCCTCCTCGGAAGTTTGGAGTCGGCTTCGACGGTTCTCAGGCGCGCCTAATTTCTCCCCGGTCTCTGGGCTCACTGTCGCGCATGATACCTTATTGGACCCCGTCGCAATTTCTAACTCATTGGGTCAGCACTTTGCTGAGATTTCGAGCTCTTCAAATTACCCGCCAGCGTTTCTCCCGAAGAAACGTGTAGCGGAAGTGCGACATCTTGCTTTCTCCTCTCAAAGTCACGAAAGCTACAATACTGTTTTCTCCATGCGGGAACTCCAACATGCCCTCTCTTCTTCTCGCTCCTCCGCCCCAGGACCGGATGGTATCCATGTCCAAATGTTGCTGCATTTATCAACCCATAGCCTGCGTTACCTCCTTCGCCTTTACAATCGAATTTGGACCGACAGTACCTTTCCCAGACGATGGCGGGAAGCTATTGTCGTTCCCGTTCCAAACCTGGAAAGGACAAACATCACCCCTCTAGCTATCGCCCCATTTCTCTCACGAGTAGTGTCTGTAAGGTTTTGGAGCGTATGGTGAATTACCGTTTAGCTTGGTGGCTGGAATCCCGCAGTCTTTTAACACCAGCCCAATGCGGATTCCGAAAGCATCGTTCTGCAGTTGACCATCTTGTTGCTCTCTCCACTTGTATCATGAACAAATTTTCTCCGGAAACGCCAAACGGTAGCAATATTTTTTGATCTGGAGAGAGCATACGATACCTGTTGGAGGACAGGCATCCTCCGCACACCGTTCTCTTGGGGCTTTCGAGGTCGGCTGCCCCTTTCTCTTCGCGAATTTATGGCAGAGCGCACATTTAGGGTGCGGGTGAACACTACTCTCTCCCGTACTTTCTCCCAAGAAAACGGGGTACCCCAGGGCTCCGTGCTGAGTGTTGTACTGTTTACCATTGCCATCAATCCAATTATGGATTGTCTCCTTCCTGATGTCTCGGGCTCCCTCTTTGTGGACGATTTTGCGATCTACTACAGCTCTCAACGAACCAGCCTTCTTGAAAGACGTCTTCAAGGATGTCTCGATCGCCTCCACTCGTGGAGCATCGAAACCGGCTTCCGTTTCTCACCCAGTAAGACCGTTTGTGTTAGTTTTTGGCGACGTAAGGAGTTTCTTCCGCCCTCCTTACATCTCGGTCCTGTCAACCTTCCGTTTTCCGACGTCGCTAAATTCTTGGGTCTTATGTTTGACAGAAAACTGTGCTGGTCCTCCCACGTTTCCTATCTTTCGGCTCGCTGTCTGCGATCCCTTAACACCCTCCGTGTCCTGAATGGTACCTCCTGGGGAGCGGAGCGAGTGGTCCTTCTCCGCCTCTATCGCGCCTTAGTGCGCTCGAAATTGGATTATGGAAGCATAGTCTACTCCTCTGCTCGGCCGTCTATTCTTCGGCGTCTAGACTCTATCCACCACCGTGGATTACGTTTAGTGTCTGGAGCTTTTTACACCAGCCCTGTGGAAAGCCTTTATGCTGAGACTGCTGAACCTCCGCTGTCCAATCGGCGGGCAGTCCTTCTGAGTCGTTATGCTAGCCATCTCTCTTCTATGCCTGCTAATCCAGCCCATGACCTTTTTTTTCGACGCCTCCTTTGATGTAGGGTATGCAGGCCGCTCCTCCTCCCTACTACCCCCGGGAGTCTGCTTCCGTCAACTGCTCCATTCTCTTTCCTTAAAGTATTCTCCCTGGCTCGCAAGTGTCGTACATCCGGGCCTGTTTGTACTGTACGGCTGTCGGTGTGTGATGAAAGAAAAAATACGTGATATTTGACAGATAAGACATTGTTAACTATGAGCATCCAAAGGTTCCTCCAATAGGCTGCCAGAGACTTGCAATTTAAGTTGTCTGTAGTGATAGTGCGGTCTATTTCAATAAAAATGTCACTTTGTTAAAGATTCATACGTATTGACTTACTTGTTTTCCGCCTTTTTTCCTCACAGTCGGATATATGAAAGAAATATGTTTTCTACCGTCTTTTGCGACTGCAAAAAGTCTTATTTACGCAATACTTGGAACACACAGTAAATGCTGTGGGGAAGGGTAACCAAAGACTGCGTTTTATTGGCAGGACACTTAAAAAATGTAACAGACCTACTAAGGAGACTGCCTACACTACACTTGTACGTTCTCTTTTAGAATACTGCTGCGCGGTGTGGGGTCCTTACCAGATATGACTGACGGAGTACATCGAAAAAGTTCAAAGAAAGGCAGCACGTTTTGTATTATCGCGAAATATGGGAGTGTGTGTCACAGAAATGATACAGGATTTGGGCTGGAAATCATTAAAAGAAAGGCGTTTTTCGTTGCGACGGAATCTTCTCACGAAATTCCAATCGCCAGCTTTCTCCTCCGAATGCGAAAATATTTTGTTGACACGGGCATACATAGGGAGGAACGATGACCATGATAAAATAAGGGAAATCGGAGCTCGCACGGAAAGATATAGGTGTTCATTCTTTCTGCGCGCTATACGAGATTGGAATAATAGAGAATTCTGAAGGTGATTCGATGAACCCTCTGCCAAGCACTTGAATGTGATTTGCAGAGTACCCACGTAGATGAATACACGTTTCATTTTATTTTGAACTATATTCAGTGGTCACTGTAACAATATGCTTCTTCTCACAAATCTCTTTGTCAGTATCGTGTTGTGAATTACTACTCCCAAGCAGAATTAAATAACTGGTATTACTCAAGTTATTTTTTTCGTCATAGTTCATTCTGATTTTCTTCTATACATTTGTGGTCGATTTTTGTGCACTGTATTTCATTGGCAAGAAATATGTAGTTCAAAAATCGAACCCGTATATGCAAAATAACATCAAAATGAAGTGGAATACAAAACAACGCAGCTAGAAGCAATAATTTAATGCTGTTTACTAGAAATAATTTAGAACTTAAAACCTGTTCATGATTCTAGCAGAGAGTTTTGTAAGAAAAATTATATTGTGACAGTTCCTAGTGAAGATGCTTTAAAATAAATCGTAAGCAAATGTCCTGAATGCGACTTTCATTAGCCACAACTGACGGTATGTAACCTATATGGCGTGTGAGAGAAATAGTATTTACTTTACATTTTACCGAATTACTGCTTCTCACTTTAGCGTCATATCGAATTTGGGCTTAGAGAGCGAATCGAAAGATACTTTCGATACAACTAGTTTAAAATGTTAGATAACTCAAGCTACAGCCACATGTATTTATGTTCGTATCTGATGGTAGACCAACAGCCGAAAACCGGTTTGTTAAATAACAAATATTACAAATGTGGCATGTGTTTTTCATTAGTAACGTAAGAAATTTGTCGCGAACGAAGAGAACAGTCGGTTAATGGGATGTAACTGGAAAAGATCTTTGAGTTTGCAGTAGAATTGCCCTCTACCAAACCTACGGTTCGGTCGGTTTGGTATCCTACATAAACGACCTAGTATTGGTGGCACTGTTAGGGAAAGAAACATAAATTAATATGTGAGAAAATGGAAGCGGACATCTTTCTGTTTCGTTTTGCACATTATTAGAACCACACCTCGTTCTGTGTTAATCCATTGTGTACTCCATACACTTACAAAAATACTATGTTTTATAAGTAATAAAAATTAGTTGATCGTGCTACTTCCGCTGTTTTGTAATCAAATCGATTACTTCTGACGCAAAAAACAGTTTATATGCATAATATAAAAATGTGTGTTGTTGCTGCTGCTTTGTACTCAGTAGAATGTTTATCATGATTAAAGACAAGTGTTCCCAGTTACTATTGACTCATGCAAAAGCTGTTTGTGAGTAACAGAAACATGTTTTACATATGCTCAAGAAAGTGACGAACCAATGTTTGATACCATTTTCTGTGTTGCCGAGTTTTTAATTTTACCTTTTTCTGAATAAATAGCATTATCTAGAACTATGTGATAAATCTGTAACTTTTTTAATTTTTACTCCTACATGTCTGTTTCATGTTACCGACCAACGATTTTCCAATAAAACCTTAATGAAATATTGACAGTTCCAATTTTGTCATGAATATGTCGACTTCTTAAGTAATAGACAGGAAGGTAGCTATGTAGAACAAAAGTGCTCTGTAGGTTACAGAGCTCCTTATGATATATCTTAACTCAGTTTTCTAGGCGGGTCCTAGGTGAATCCAGTAATACACGGATTGCATACGCAAACGAAGCGGTCGCATGTAGCTGACGCCCGGTTGGTATGCAACCTACCTAACACACAGGTAATGCAGTTAGTCATAACTGCCCAAAGCTGCTAGGGAAACTACCGCAGTTCACTATTATTTGTGGTTACGTTAGTCTATGGAAGTTTTACAAATGCATTTAGGAGCGATAGAGCGATCCGAAGGTCCTAGAAGACAGTTACCTATTTCAGGCAAGAACAGTAGCGCAGCTCGTTTGCAGCAGCGACCCGCATTAGGGCGTTTTTGTGGCGACAGCGGCAGCTCCAGCTGACTGTGGGACGGCGCGCCTGCGTCGCAATCAATAAAGCGGCCAGGCGGCCGGCCTGTCCCCGCGCATTGTCTCGCCAGCAGCCAGCAGCGCGCTGGCGCCAGTCGGACAGCCATGCACGGCCTCCGCCTCCGCCTCCGGATCGCTGGCGTGGCTGCCACCGCGCAGACGACGACCCGCCACCTGTTGCCAGCGCCGCCTCCGCCGTAATTCGCCAGCTGCCTGCCTGCTGCCCTTCGGATTACAGCCGTCTCTCTGTCCTCCGCCTTTTCTGCCCCCCTCCCACTTTTCCATCGTCCCTCTCTCGACCTGGTATCATCTTCCAACCGTAATTCCTGTCCGCCCCCCCTCTCAGCTCTCACGCACACACTTAACGCCCCGATGTGTTCCTGCCCTCCAATTTCGTCGCTCTTCTCCACCCGTATTCTTGTCGTACTGCTCATCACATGGTATTCTCGCTCTCGTTCTGCTGCGGAAAATCGTAAGTAGGTGGGTGAGGCCGATTCCATTTTTCTCTCCACGGCGTCAGAGCTCGCACCGGAGGGAGCTGAGTGGCAGGCAGGGGAGTGAAACAAGTAGCAGCAGACACGAAGCTCCACAATCGCCGGGCCGAAGTCATTCTTCAGCGGTGCTATAGAGATTCTGAACGTGGTGTTAGAGAAACGATCTTGCTTTCTGCCGTATAGTATCCTTCGGAGCGTCTCTCTAATTCTGCTCTTAATTCCTCAATGCAGATTTTCACATACTTAGCTTCCTCAACTTTTCTCGCTTATTCTCACACTTTTTTCCATCTTTGCCGGAAAATTTCATTCCCAAAGCTATACAGTCTCTAACATCTTGTCCTCTTTTTGAGAACAACACCTCATTATGCAGGTATGCAGTCACTCTGGTTAAAAAATGGAAGTTGCAGCATACACGGTGGTTCAAATGGTTCAAATGACTCTGAACACTATGGGACTGACCATCTGTGGTCATCAGTCCCCTAGAACTTAGAACTACCTAAACCTAACTAACTTAAGGACATCACACACATCCATGCCCGAGGCAGGATTCGAACCTGCGACCGTAGGGGTCACGTGGTTCCAGTCTGAATACACGGTGGGAACCAAACATCGTCGCTCTGCTCATGTCAGCTGTGTGTGTAGTATAACGTTATGAAATGAAATGTCCATAGTGTGTAGCGACTGGGAGTGAGAAATGAAGAGTGTATCTCCCGCCTGTTATACTGTCAAAGAGCTGCTTCGCAGTATTGTACACTAGGAACGAAACAGGCAAAACGTTCGAAGTGTACGGATCCTGTTTTCGGGGTTTCTGAGGAGGGAGGCAGGGGAGGGGGGCGGGGCTAGAGTGGAGGTTCCAGGTTTCATACAGCCATGCTGATTTTGGGTTCCTTAAATTATCTGAGGCAACAGATGAGATGGTTCGTGCTACGTAAAAGGCCAGAGCTGACTATCTGTCCCTAACTCGGCAAATTAAACGTGTAAGAACGTAAATGCTTCTATGTACGAGTTATGTTGTGTTCGTTGTTCTTATATTGTAATTCCAAGACATGTCCAAGAGCCTCGTAAACGTGATCTAGGATGAATAAAACAACTATAGTTTAACTTTCAGCTGTTCAGCTTTGCATATACGTGCCCTTCCTTGGATTAAACGTTTGTGCCCCTAACTGTCAGTCGACAACGCTCTCCCTTAAAAGATAAATCAGAGTTGTACGTTGACAGTATAAGAAACTTGGAGAACACCTCTTCATGGTAAACGTCGTGGCAGCAGGATACATCCAGAGGCCTGCTTCTTTCGAATGTCATTTCATAGACGAATCAGTGTCTGAAAAATACTTAATCTGCCAGTATGTTACAGTGGAAGGCATTGTTTTACAGAATCATTTCAACTTCTACATACTAAGGTGTAACAACATTCAGGAAAATACAGGTGAATAGCTTCCAGACATGATTAACAAAAAGAAAAGTTGGCACCAGTTTTTATAAAAAGTACTGAATATCGTCCGGTGTGAGTCAGCATTTCACCTGACTTGGCAGTGGTTGTAAAGGACAACGGAATGAAAGATGTAGAGGTAAAAAGGAAAAATAATTTTAAAATAAAGTTGGTTTTCATGTTAGACAGAGAACAAGAATCTCAACAAATATTTCGCAGCCATCAAGCTGTGAGTTACTGTATAAATTACTGATAGGCTACCGAGCAACACTTTCGTCTGAACAACACCGTGTTCACCGAAGCAATATGATTGTAATACCGTAGAATCGTTTTTGACTCGTAAGGAATCCTACAGCTTATATTTCATAATTGGGGATATCTACGTTAAGTTTGATGGATTGTCAGTTTACCATACACATGGAGAATCTGTAAGGATAAAACGTAGTGAATAATTTTTCAGTCAACAGTTTATCTTAATAGTCATGACGTTCTTTAAATGACTACAAGGTTTGGAGCATCACCTGGGTGAAATGCACCTTTATTGTTGGTAAAAAATGCAACCAGCCACAAATACTTCGAAAATTCTTTGTTGCAGTATGATAACCAGTCAGACATTTCTGACCAACTTCAGGTGTCTAACACTGTTTTTATCAGCAGCATGATGTCAGCTCCAGTACTGCGCAAGAATATTTAAGTATGCACTCCGTTTCGTCTGTCTTTAATACAGGGAAAGTGTACAAAATGGCGCCATACTGAAACATATGTAAGTGTATAAAACTGTTTCGCCATATATCTTAATAAATGCAGACACATTAGCATGCTTTTACTACGGAGAAACATACTGCATAAAGTGGCGCTATATACTAAAATATTATTCTGCAGCACTTGAGGTGACAAAGTTCTGCTGATGAACACATTAACGGTAGCCACCAAAAGATGGGCACGAATGGTCGAGCGGCTGGTCCCAGCAGAGGTTAGAGTCCTCCCTCGGGCTTGGGTGTGTGTGTTTGTCCTTAGGATAATTTGGGTTAAGTAGTGTGTATGCTTAGGGACTGCTGACCTTAGCAGTTAAGTCCCATAAGGTGTCAAACACATTTGAACATTTTTGAACGAATGGTCGACACTAGTTATGGCATTGAAATAAAGCATTTTAAAAAGTATTTCTCTGGTTGCGTTATTTATCAACAATCATTTAAGGCTGCTGAGTTCACTATATCCAACATGGATAAAGTAACGTACTTCTCCTGTACGTGTCAGGACGGAGAGCAGGAAGTAGGTGTGAACGTCATAGCTAGAGATATTGTGGGAGTGAAAGTTAAAAACTGAAAAAAGCAAGCAGCACCTTGTATAGACATATCCCAGAGTTAAAGTTATCGACTAGAAGCAGACGCTCCCTACCTCAGTTACCTGTGAAAACGCGCTAGCTACTTCGAAATTCAACTAATTCCTAGATTTAATAGTTCTTAGCGCAATTTGACGTTTGACTGGCTTGGATTGTGACAAATAATTAGCTTCGTACAAGGGCCAAACAATAAAGACACCTGCACATTTGCTTTTTTTTTTCTCTTCTCAGTGCTCTGCTATTCGTTACCTGTGTAGTTTGTTATAATCCGTGTTCAGTATAAGAACTTGTTACACGAGAGACACTGACGTATTGAAGCATCACACGATGGGCGAACGAACCAAACGCGTTTTGCTTGCCCTGTTTGGAGAACAAAATACACACAAGCGTCAGGGTCAAAATTAAGCATATGGTAGAAGGAAATAAAATGAATGTTTTAGATTAGGTTCCATTTATCGAAAATGTGTGTAATAAATAACGCGGCAAGAGCTATTAAATGAATAGTGCGTGTGAGCCAGTTGTTTCATAACAAATAAATGACTGCCACATGAAACTTGCGGGCGCCACCTTGAAAAACAATAAACGATCATCTGTAACGTGTCGACTGTAGAGTGTACCGCTCTTCATCACCCTGGTTGTCAAAGATGCAGCAGTGTCAGTTTCTTACAACACACATGATACAGAAAGCGTATGCCGACATTATGTCGAAACAAACAACTCGATCAGTTGACTGGTGGCTGCATCCGTCTACAGTGATATTTATCAAAGCCTGTAATCACCTAATGATCTGGATTTTATTGTAATTTCATTTTTTGAAAGCTGCAAGATCACCAATGGTATCCGTTCTTTCCGTTATATCCGAAAGAATAGGTATCTCCACATATCTAAATACTTCTTGTTAAACTAATGGTAGGTTTTCTTCTCCCACAATAGCGTTTAGCTAAACACTTAAATTTATTGAAAAAACTGTCGTTTCTAAAAAAGTCAGTTCAATGTTTCAAACTGCTTGTTACCCTTCCTTCTGGCCAAGTGCACAAACGATAAACGTAGTATTAATATCCGGAATTTCTGAGGAATTAGGTGAAATGTGTAATGCTAAAATAAGTCGTCGGAAAGTTAAATCAATAATAAATTTTGGCTGTAATTGAGAACTGTTAGTACTTCTCCATTTCAGTGTGTGTGTGTGTGTGTGTGTGTGTGTGTGTGTGTGTGTGTGTGTGTGTGTGTGGCGGCAGACTCAGCTTTTAGCTCCGTGGCACTTGAAATAGATGTTGGTCTCAAACGTTTAAAACACAAGACACAGAGGTGTGCGATGCCTATTATAAATATATCTATGGTCAAGGGCTCATTTCAAGAACCTTAACAGCACAGGATGATTCAAGCCACCGGATGTACGTATAAACGCAACACGCGTGAGGGTAACTGGAGAAAGTTCTCCGCAAGCAAATCTTCAGATAAGCAATTTCGTTGGCATCAGAGACTTGGCCAAAGTTCACTGTAACTAATTGTTCTCACAGCAGAATGTTACGAGGTAACGCTGCATCGTGTGGGAGAAGGGTCACACAACTGCATGCTTATAAAAATATGATACAGGTAAACCTACCTGTCTCTCTCTCTCTCTCTCTCTCTCTCTCTCTCTCTCTCTCTCTCTCTCTCTCTAACGATACAGAGTATTTGATAACCATAATAACTTAAAAACTATAATGAATTCAATGTACGTCGTTTGCCCATATGCTTCAACTTTGACTCAAGTTGATCCATATAGAAGAGGCGTAGATACTATATTTTGTGTTATAAATGGGAGCATTGTCTCAAAGAACAAATTACTGTAAATATTTTTGTTACAAAAAACTGCTTGTGCGCATGCATTGTAATGATGCACTTGCGTATGGAATAAAATTGAGAAGACTAAAAAGTTTGTGGACGGAATATTTGTCTTTCAGTTCTTATGTCGTTTTTTTATTTAAGTTCAAGCAACAGTTCCTGTAATTAACATTGTAAATGTGATTTTGAGACAAAACACAAAAGTACGTAAAAAAATCTAAGAATACCTCACCATACTGCCGTATTTGATATCTTCGTTAAATATTTACCGAGGTACGGATACAATTATATATACTGATTTCGGTACTAAATATCGTTCGATCCCTACTGGTAAACCCAGAGACAAATATTTCGGAGCTACATAGAGCTTATTTCTTCGGGCTTCAGGAAACTTCTTTTTAAAGGCGGCACGTTATCCTCTCTCAAACATTACCAGCAGCAGTCACCACCATTTCCTCCTCCTCTTCTCGCTGTCAGTCAGCTGATATTTCATAGGACCGTATGACATACTACAGCACTGCATTCCCTTAACCCTTAATTCATTGAGATACACATCGATGAAGCTGGCATTTTTTTAACGATGGAGGCGGCACACAGCCAAAATGTATTTCATTACGTAAAACATTGCACTTTATTGATGTTTATTCTCCATATAACACAAATCATTGATTTCGGTATACACTCTGTACCAAATGTATCTGATAAACAGTTGGCATCATCGGTTCTGTAAATATCATCATGCATAGATCGCTGATACCCACCAGTATCCTGCAACAACACTATACTACATCAGTAAAATCACGCAAAGTTGTACGATATTTTTAATTTTGTTTCACGGAATGGATTGCACCAAGTAAAATCAATTTTAGGTTTAGTATGTGCGGTGAAGTAAATCGAAATCTTCGGTTTTACGTACATGGTAAAATGGCATAGTGGAAAAAGAGTGGTCATTTGCCTATCCATATACGGTCGCATTTCACTCAATCGCGACAGATGCAATATGTTCCCAGATAAATCTGTTTGCGAAATGTATATTCAGAAAACGATATTTTATGAATAAAGAACAATAATAAAGTGATCAAATGTAGCTACTCTCCCTCTTGTTCTTCACACCCTTCTCTCTTTCTTCACCCCCTCCTTTCTTTCCTCCTTCCTTCCTTTTTACACCCCTTTCTTCTTTTTTCTTCATCTTTTTTCCTTGACCCATCGCTTTATTTCCTTGACCCATCGCTTTATTTCCTTGACCCATCGCTTTATTTCCTTGACCCATCGCTTTATTTCCTTGACCCATCGCTTTATTTCCTTGACCCATCGCTTTATTTCCTTGACCCATCGCTTTATATCCTTGACCCATCGCTTTATATCCTTGACCCTTCGTTTTATTTCCTTGACCCTTCGTTGTTTCCCTTCGCCCCTTTCCTTCATTGTTTTCCTTTGTTGTTCCCCTTCGCCCCTTTCCTTTGTTGTTCCCCTTCGCCCCTTTCCTTTGTTGTTCCCCTTCGCCCCTTTCCTTTGTTGTTCCCCTTCGCCCCTTTCCTTTGTTGTTCCCCTTCGCCCCTTTCCTTTGTTGTTCCCCTTCGCCCCTTTCCTTTGTTGTTCCCCTTCGCCCCTTTCCTTTGTTGTTCCCCTTCGCCCCTTTCCTTTGTTGTTCCCCTTCGCCCCTTTCCTTTGTTGTTCCCCTTCGCCCCTTTCCTTTGTTGTTCCCCTTCGCCCCTTTCCTTTGTTGTTCCCCTTCGCCCCTTTCCTTTGTTGTTCCCCTTCGCCCCTTTCCTTTCCTTTGTTGTTCCCCTTCGCCCCTTTCCTTTCCTTTGTTGTTCCCCTTTCGCCCCCCTTTCGTTCGTTGTTCCCCTTTCGCCCCCCTTTCGTTCGTTGTTCCCCTTTCGCCCCCCTTTCGTTTGTTGTTCCCCTTTCGCCCCCCTTTCGTTTGTTGTTCCCCTTTCGCCCCCCTTTCGTTTGTTGTTCCCCTTTCGCCCCCCTTTCGTTTGTTGTTCCCCTTTCGCCCCCCCTTTCGTTTGTTGTTCCCCTTTCGCCCCCCCTTTCGTTTGTTGTTCCCCTTTCGCCCCCCCTTTCGTTTGTTGTTCCCCTTTCGCCCCCCCTTTCGTTTGTTGTTCCCCTTTCGCCCCCCCTTTCGTTTGTTGTTCCCCTTTCGCCCCCCCTTTCGTTTGTTGTTCCCCTTTCGCCCCCCCTTTCGTTTGTTGTTCCCCTTTCGCCCCCCCTTTCGTTTGTTGTTCCCCTTTCGCCCCCCCTTTCGTTTGTTGTTCCCCTTTCGCCCCCCCTTTCGTTTGTTGTTCCCCTTTCGCCCCCCCTTTCGTTTGTTGTTCCCCTTTCGCCCCCCTTTCGTTTGTTGTTCCCCTTTCGCCCCCCTTTCGTTTGTTGTTCCCCTTTCGCCCCCCTTTCGTTTGTTGTTCCCCTTTCGCCCCCCTTTCGTTTGTTGTTCCCCTTTCGCCCCCCTTTCGTTTGTTGTTCCCCTTTCGCCCCCCTTTCGTTTGTTGTTCCCCTTTCGCCCCCCTTTCGTTTGTTGTTCCCCTTTCGCCCCCTTTCCTTTGTTGTTCCCCTTTCGCCCCCTTTCCTTTGTTGTTCCCCTTTCGCCCCCTTTCCTTTGTTGTTCCCCTTTCGCCCCCTTTCCTTTGTTGTTCCCCTTTCGCCCCCTTTCCTTTGTTGTTCCCCTTTCGCCCCCTTTCCTTTGTTGTTCCCCTTTCGCCCCCTTTCCTTTGTTGTTCCCCTTTCGCCCCCTTTCCTTTGTTGTTCCCCTTTCGCCCCCTTTCCTTTGTTGTTCCCCTTTCGCCCCCTTTCCTTTGTTGTTCCCCTTTCGCCCCCTTTCCTTTGTTGTTCCCCTTTCGCCCCCTTTCCTTTGTTGTTCCCCTTTCGCCCCCTTTCCTTTGTTGTTCCCCTTTCGCCCCCTTTCCTTTGTTGTTCCCCTTTCGCCCCCTTTCCTTTGTTGTTCCCCTTTCGCCCCCTTTCCTTTGTTGTTCCCCTTTCGCCCCCTTTCCTTTGTTGTTCCCCTTTCGCCCCCTTTCCTTCGTCTTTTCCTTCATTACCCCCCCCCCCCCTCTTCTCTTTCACCTCTTTCTTTCCCCCTCCCCCATATCTCTCTCTCTGCTTGTGTGTGTGTGTGTGTGTGTGTGTGTGTGTGTGTGTGTGTGTGTAGGCAGCTGGCGGTGTGAAGTGAGCGGTGGACATTTAGCACGGCGCGTGGAATCAATAGCGGCAGGGTAAGGCGTCTGGCTGTGCGCTTGGCTTGGCGTCACGTCACGCGGCCGACCGTATCGACCAGTACGGCGGCGGCCCAGGCCTCGGCGGGCGCCAGCGCGCCGGAGACGCGGCCGGCCGCAGCACGGCGACGCCACAGCACAGCGCACGTGACATACGGCGCCCACTGCGTGGCCACTGCTCTCTCACAGCGTTGCCCACTATGTGCTGCACGACACTATCCGCTGTACCCGACACAGTACTTCCCCTTCTATTCAGCGATCGGGTGCTGACATAATTACAGCGTCTGTCCTTCAGGATGGCCCGTCACGTGAAACATCAGGGGCAATAGAGATAGCAATTAACTGTGACAAACCATTTTATAGAGGCGTTCACGTAGTACTATATCATTTGTGTGTCTCCGAATGTTGTTAAAGTAGTCACAAAGGGCGGACCTGAACTCTATTGACAAAATTTCAGAAATATTTCCAAATATTTGCTTATAGTGAATCTGTGGATTCCGGTAGATAACTGTGTCTTAAAAAGTAATTAATATCTATTCCCTTTGTTAGCAATATTGGTTTCTGTAAAATCATCTTCACAGCAATGAAGAAGCTCGCTAACTGCAATAATCAAAACGTACAACGTAAAAGACCTATGCACAACCAATGTGGTGTTCTCAGTCACTTTGGGAACAGCTCAGTATTGCGTCTTGTCACGCTCTCATTGCATTCAGTGAACCCAGGTACAAAGTGCATATCGGTCAACTCTTCATCGGTAAAACTGGCTATCCTGCTCTTATCACTTGCCGTTGTACAACGTTCACTGCCAGAAAGCAAATCCGAGGCAGAAAGCAGATGTACTCAATGCCATTGTGAGAGCTAAGAGTAAAGCGGGCGTTACTATTTACATCAGAAAGTATCCGGAGTAGATAGAAAAAGTTGGTTTGCCGGCAAGATACATTTCGAATAGCGTAGACATCTGCACTATTGGCCATGCAACGGAGCTGTCACGAGACATGGAAACGACGAGACGCCTTCGGAGATGGTCTACGGACATTTTCTGAGAATTTTCGCCGGCCGAAGTGGCCGTGCGGTTAAAGGCGCTGCAGTCTGGAACCGCAAGACCGCTGCGGTCGCAGGTTCGAATCCTGCCTCGGGCATGGATGTTTGTGTTGTCCTTACGTTTAACTAGTTCTAAGTTCTAGGGGATTAATGACCTCAGCAGTTGAGTCCCATAGTGCTCAGAGCCATTTGATCCATTTTTTTGAGAATTTTCTTACAAAATCTCTTCGAACATCTGCCATTTTTGTCATTTGAGTTCCGGGTTATCCCATAAAGGATGCCCTGAACAACTGCCAGGTTATTAGAAGTCCCTACGTTTTTAGGGTGTCTCAGGCCTTTCTTTGCTTGTTAATTCCGTATTTGGAGGTAGTGCGTAATTTACGCTTGCTGATACACAAGTTGAATTTGATGACCAGAACACCTTGGCACGGGAGATAGGTAAGATACTACCACTTCATAAGGTACCAGCGTGTGTGTACACACACACACACACACACACACACACACACACACACACACACACACACACACACACACGATTTTATATATATATATAGTGATAGTATCTTACGTATTTCCCGTGCCAAAGTGTCAAACAGGCATAAAACAAACAGCTGTTGACTTAATGTTTCATCTTTCCAATTTGAGGAAACTAATTTAACGATGTGCACTGTGCCTCCGGGAATGGTGGCAAGAAGAACACCGTGCCGATATCTGTAGGTAACTGTACGCTGCACATACTGAGAATCTACATCTATATGCATACTCTGTAAATCACATTCAAGTGCCTGGCAGAGGGTTCATCGAACCACCATCACAATTCTCTATTATTCCAATCTCGTATAGCGCGCGGAAAGAATGAACACCTATATCTTTCCGTGCGAGCTCCGATTTCCCTTATTTTATCGTGGTGATCGTTCCTCCCTATGTATGTTGGTGTCAACAAAATATTTTCGCTTTCGGAGGAGAAAGCTGGCGATTGGAATTTCGTGAGAAGATTCCGTCGCAACGAAAAACGCCTTTCTTTTAATGATTTCCAGCCCAAATCCTGTATCATTTCTGTGACACACTCCCCCATATTTCGCGATAATACAAAACGTGCTGCCTTTCTTTGAACTTTTTCGATGTACCTCGTCAGTCGTATCTGGTAAGGATCCCACACAGCGCAGCAGTATTCTAAAAGAGGACGGTCAAGCGTAGTGTAGGCACTCTCCTTAGTAGGTCTGTTAAATTATCCAAGTATCCTGCCAATAAAACTCAGCCTTTGGTTAGCCTTCCCCACGACATTTTCTGTGTGTTCCTTGCAATTTAAGTTGTTCGTAATTGTAATACCTAGGTATTTAGTTGAATGTACGGATTTCAGATTAGACTGATTTACCGTGTAACCGAAGTTTAGCGAATTCCTTTTAACATTGATTAGGATGACCTCGCACTTCTCGTTATTCAGGGTCAACTGCCACTTTTCACACCATTCAGATATCTTTTCTAAATCGTTTTGCAGTTTGTTTTGATCTTCTGATGACTTTATTAGTCGATAAACGACAGCGTCATATGCAAACAACCGAAGACGGCTGCTGAGATTGTCTCCAAAATCGTTTATATAGATAAGGAACAGCAAAGGGTCTATAACACTTCCTTCGTACACAATATATGTTCCAGAATCCTGCTGCATATCGACTTTAACGATATGGACCTGTAATTTAGTGGATTGATCCTACTACCTTTCTTGAATATTGGTGTCACCTGTGCAGCTTTCCAGTCTTTGGGTACGGATCTTTCGTCGAGCGAACGGTTGTATATGATTGTTAAGTATGGCGCTAATGCATCAGCATACTCTGAAAGGAACCTAATTGGTAAACAGTCAGGACCAGAAGCCTTGCTTTTATTAAGTGATTTAAGTTGCTTCACTACTCCGAGGATATTTACTTCTACGTTACTCATGTTCGCAGCTGTTCTCGATTCGAATTATTGAATATTTCCTTCGTCTTCTTTTGTGAAGGCATTTCGGAAGGCTGTGTTTAGTAACCCTGCTTTGGTAGCACTGTCTTCGATAGTATCTCCATTGATAAAGGCATTTATTGTTTCTTGCCCCTAACATACTTCACATACGACCAGAATCTCTTTGGATTTTCTGCCAGGTTTCGAGACAGCTTCGTTGTGGAAACTGTTAAAGGCATCTCGCAATGAAGTCCGCGCTAAATTTCGAGCTTCTGTAAAAGATCCCCAATCTATGGGATTTTGCGTTTGTTTTAATTTGGGATGTTTGTTTCTGCAACAGTGTTGTAACTTGTTTTGTCTACCAAGGAGGATCAGCTCCGTCGTTTGTTAATTTATTTGGTATAAATCTCTCAATTGCTGCAGACACTATTTCTTTAAATTTAAGCCACATCTGGTCTACACTTACATTCGTACTACTGTTCACTCCGGAGTTAATAGCTGGTACATAATGTAACAGTATATTTTGTCCATTTCGGATCATCGCTACGTGATACTTTCGTACTTCCTACTTAAATCCTACTTCGTCTACATGCCAGCCTTGGTCAGTATTTTGAAACACATGGGCCTGCTGTTCATAAACTGTTGCGTTTCTGTGCAAAAACATGGGCACACTCATGGTGCAGCGTTTCAGATCAGTCAAACGCGGTAGATATATTAAAATTGATGGATTTCTCTCTGTCACTAAGTGCTCATTTTCGTTCCTAAGTTCCTCTATAAACGATTAGTTGTAAACAATTACGTTAAACCGTGGTGCTGGATCTCTGTGGATACCTTCGGACACTTCTTAGAACACTCTTTGCAGATGACAGCGTTTAACTGGTCTCTCACTATCGTGTAACTTAAACGATGGTCCTACAGCTGTCACTTCATACACGGCCACAGCTGCCTCTCGTGCTCGCAATGACAGCTCGTCCTGTACAACACACAGAATGCTGCTTTTTAGCTTACTTACAAATTCATCTACATAAGCCACTGTAATATTTACTCTACATTTCTATCGACCTTGAAACTTAAACTGTGTGCGTGATTTGCCGGCCGTTGTGGTCATGCGGTTCTAGGCGCTTCAGTCCGGAACCGCGCAACTGCTACGGTCGCAGGTTCGAATCCTGCCTCGGGCATCGGTGTGTGTAATGTCCTTACGTTAGTTAGGTTTAAGTAGTTCTATGATCTAGGGGACTGATGACCTCAGATGTTAAGTCCCATAGTGCCCAGAGCCATTTGAACCATTTTTCGTATGCGTGGTTTATCTGTAAGGATCACAAAAAAGGAGGAATTAGACTGTTGACTGGAAGTCGTTTTAATTGAATCACCTGACCTAAATTGTAGCAACAAATACGCAAATAATTTTCCACAATACTTACGAAACTTACTCCTCCCTGACACACCTTGCCTCAGTTGATAACTTTCCTCTGACTTTCACTTCCCCACAACACGAAACAAAAACCCCACATCCCCATCAGGGCTGTTTCAGTTTTAAGATATCCCATTGAGATCGTTGTTTTATCATCACAAAAAGCTTCCAAAAATTATTAAGGTAGTTGGCTGTGAGGTAACAAAATCGTCTATTTCTTGGTTCCTTTAAAATTTATAGACATAAAATGCTATTTCTTACATAATGGTCATACCATATAGTCATCCAAATAATCAGACGGTAGACCTTCCTGACCCTTTCAGGGTCTCCCTGCTGCATGAAGTTTCCATTAGCCTTCAAGCCCAGTACGGACCCATCAGCTCTAGAAGTTACTGCACTATTGCTAGCTGCGACAAGGTAACAGGGCATCTACAGCTGTAAGTTTAATGTCAAATCAGTGATCAACGACGGTTATCAAGTAAGTGGTTCAAATGGCTCTGAGCACGGTGGGACTTAACATCTTAGGTCATCAGTCGCCTAGAACTTAGAACTAATTAAACCTAACTAACCTAAGGTCATCACACACATCCATGCCCGAGGCAGGATTCGAACCTGCGACCGCAGCGGTCGCGCGGTTCCAGATTGGCGTGTCTAGAACCACTCGGCCCAACCGGCCGGCCAAGTATGTGGTTGGCTAGAGATACTGTCATTGAGATTCCACTGCTCGACCCCTTTTACGCATGATGAGACATCGCAGCCAGATACGCTGTTACCATTCACCTTACGTCATGCCCCTTAACTTCTCCCACACGACTTTTAATGGTGCACATCCCCTATGTAAAGGGAGGCTATTGGTATTCCCCAGTGAAGGTGACGTTCTGTCATTGAGAGTACATCGGTTTGCACGTCATACAACAATCCGTTAACAATGCACACACGACGATAGTTCCTTAACGAGGGATTTGCTAAATGATTTATATCAGTATGTCTCTGCACAGTATACGTAGTTTTGTGCGTTATCTACCTACTACACTGCCTAAACAATGAGGTCTTAGGGTTTCCGATCGGCGCAGTCTGAATCGAAGTTAGTGAAGCTAGTGATCCGTCTATCACATTTACACTCTTATCAGATGTGTAAATTTGGATATTCGTTTAATCTTGAGCTTATATAAGCAAGTTGGGATATATGATAGCGCACAAATATTTTCATCAGTCGGCCAGAGGCAGGATTTTTTTAGTGTAGCTAGCCAAATAAGGCATTTTCCATGACACGTCGGCATTGTGGTCCGGTCTGCTCTCAACCTCAACCTTAGCCGGGTGGGACCCATTCCACAAAAATAGAACAGGCAACACTAAAGAACCTCCTATACCTTAACCCACAGTTTATTTACCCTTCACAGTGGATGCTTATTTCACCGTCTGATCAAGAATCAGAGATGCAACAAATTAACACTGGAGATGCTACTATGCCAACAACGTACGCAGCACGTCCATCGTGCGATTCGGATTCTGTTTCAGGAGTGACAAACGCCGATGTGGTCAAAAGTTGCTACGTCGAAGAAAAATATACAAAGAACACGAAATATACCACCGTGATACTCGCCAGGCGAAAAGATGGTTCATTAGAACAACAATGACGATATTTTCGTCTTCTCATTGCATTCATCTAACATAACCGGCCCTGCAATAGCGACACTATGATGGCTCCCCGATTCTGATCACGAGAAAGCCATTTACAATCCTGGTGGCAGAAATAATTTTCACCGCTTCGATTTTTCAGAAAAGAATGGATGGCGGTGCAAAGTTCTCATGTCACTAGTCTTTCAACTGTACCCTGAGCTAAACTCGAAATGTGTCCATGTAGTGGGGAGAAGTGGACGTCAACCGTGACCTTTCCATCGAGCTGAGACCAGTAAAATTCCGTGTATCCAAGCAGAGTACCTCGTGCCGATAGCAAGTGTCGCGTTTTCTCACCTACCCTACACTAAATTGCACAGGTATTCACCATTATCAAACAATAGAGGAAAGTAATATATATATATATATATATATATATATATATATATATATATATATATATCTTTTTGGAGAAAATCAGTTAAGTGCATAGCAGAGGGTATCTCCCACGGAACTGCTTACGATTAATTAGCTTACGGGGGCGGAAGATGAATGACTTGCTAAGTGCCTCTGTGCGCGCAATTATTAGTTTAATATAACCTGTCATTTTGCGAGCGTTGTTTTCGAGAGAGGGGCCTAGTACTTATTTAATACTGGTTCTTGAAACTTAACAGTAAGACTTCGCATGATGTCATTTACCATCAAGCGCCTGTTATTTCAGGTTTTCAGCATTAACGTGCTACTGTACAATTAAATCTATACTCCACAAGCCACCTTTCGGTGTGGCGGAGGGACTTCAGATACCACTGTCCTGTCCCCGCAACCCTATTCATTCCGGAATGGTGCGTGGGAAGAATTAAACATGTTCCGGGAAAATCGGGAATACAGAAATACAAGTCGCTGAGGAATGAAATAAATAGGAAGTGCAGGGAAGCTAAGACGAAATGGCTGTAGGAAAAATATGAAGACATCGAAAAAGATATGATTGTCTGAAGAACAGACTCAGCATACAGGAAAGTCAAAACAACCTTTGGTGACATTAAAAGCAACGGTGGTAACATTAAGAGTGCAACGGGAATTCCACTGTTAAATGCAGTGGAGAGAGCAGATAGGTGGAAAGAATGCATTGAAAGCCTCTATGAGGGTGAAGATTTTTTCTGATGTGATAGAAGAAGAAACAGGAGTCGATTTAGAAAAGATAGGCGATCCAGTATTAGAATCGGAATTTAAAAGAGCTTTGGAGGACTTACGGTCAAATAAGGCAGAAGAGATGGATAATATTCCATCAGAATTTGTAAAATCATTGGGGGAAGTGGCAACAAAACGACTATTCACGTTGGTGTGTAGAATATGTGAGTCTGGCGACATACCATCTGACTTTCGGAAAAGCATCATCCACACAATTCCGAAGACGGCAAGAGCTGACAAGTGCGAGAATTATCGCACAATCAGCTTAACAGCTCATGCATCGAAGCTGCTTACAAGAATAATATACAGAAGAATGGAAAAGAAAATTGAGAATGCGCAAGGTGACGATCATTTTGGCTTTAGGAAAAGTAAAGGGACGAGAGAGGCAATTCTGACGTTACAGCTAATAATGGAAGCAAGGCTAAAGAAAAATCAAGACACTTTCATAGGATTTGTTGACATGGAAAAAGCGTTCGACAATATAAAATGGTGCAAGCTGTTCGAGAATCTGAAAAAGTAGGGGTAAGCTATAGGGAGAGACGGGTCATATACAATATGTACAACAACCAAGAGGGAATAATAAGAGTGGACGATCAAGAACGAAGTGCTCGTATTAAGAAGGGTGGAAGACATGGCTGTAGCCTTTCGTCCCTACTCTTCAATCTGTACATCGAGGAAGCAATGATGGAAATCAAGGAAAGGTTCAGGAGTGGAATTAAAATACAAGGTGAAAGTATATCAATGATACGATTCGCTGATGACATTGCTATCCTGAGTGAAAGTGAAGAAGAATTAAATGATCAGCTGAACGGAATGAACAGTCTAATGAGTACACAGTATGGTTTGAGAGTAAATCGGAGAAAGACGAAGGTAACGAGAAGTAGTAGAAATGAGAACAGCGAGGAACTTAACATCAGGATTGATGGCCACGAAGTCAATGAAGTTAAGGAATTCTGCTACCTAGGCGGTAAAATAACCAATGACGGACGGAGCAAGGAGGACATCAAAAGCAGACTCGCTATGGCAAAAAAAGGCATTTCTGGCCAAGAGAAGTCTACTAATATCAAATACCGGCCTTAATTTGAGGAAGAAATTTCTGAGGATGTACGTCTGGAGTACAGCATTGTATGGTAGTGAAACATGGACTGTGGGAAAACCGGAACAGAAGAGAATCGAAGCATTTGAGATGTGGTGCTATAGACGAATGTTGAAAATTAGGTGGACTGATAAGGTAAGAAATGAGGAGATTATACGCAGAATCGGAGAGGAAAGGAATATGTGGAAAACACTGATACGGAGAAGGGACAGGATGATAGGACATCTGCTAAGACATGAGGGAATGACTTCCATGGTACTAGAGGGAGCTGTAGAGGGCAAAAACTGTAAAGGAAGACAGATATTGGAATACGTCAAGCAAATAATTGAGGACGTAGGTTGCAAGTGCTACTCTGAGATGAAGAGGTTAGCACAGGAAAGGAATTCGTGGCGGGCCGCATCAAACCAGTCAGTAGACAGATGACAAAACAAAAAAAAATCCTCCATACTAGCTCCAGTTGTCGAATTTCCTGTTTGTGGTCATTTCACGAGACGTTTGTGAATAGATGTAATATGTTATCGGACTCTTCACGGAACGTACTCTCTGAATTTCTGAACTAAACCTCTTCTGTAGCGTCTGCCTCTGGGTTTTGTTGAGCATGGCGCCGCCTCAACAATCCCATTCTGAGGTGTCTATAATTTTGGACCTTACAAGCTCTCACTTACATACTTCACCGTGATTTACAACAGGAATTAGATATCATTTGATAGACTGTACATCGTACATATTAATATTTAAAGAAGACTGATATTGTCACGTACACCTCGTAAATATTTGTTAACTCTTATTGCACCAAAGGTGACGGAGTATCTTTATTATCAAAACGGCATAATGAACGATTGCCTGTACTGGTAGGGGTTGGAACGCCAGTGGACACGAAACGGCAGGCGTAACTCAAGCCCTGGGTGGAAAAGCCCACACAGATGTGTTGGTCCTGCGTGACACAGGAAGTAGCCAAGACGGACGGTCGGAGCACCTGACCGCTGAAGCACAACACAGCGGCGACCGGCCGGAATTGTAGCGGGGCCGGAAGGATAACCGGAAACTCTGAAAATCTTGGACGCAGCAGAAAGGAACGAGGAATCCTTTCCTCGGAAATCACGCAGACTGGGTTATTTCCGAGGATTTTTACTCTGAGAAGCGTACCATTGTATGAATTCGTAATTAACAGGGATAGATATTTCCTCACAAACTTTCTGCGCTGGACGACGAAAGAATGTTTGGTCGGCGTTCGGAAGAAGCTGTAGAATGGGAGAATATTCCGTGGTTTCGAGAATATGACTCTCCTTCTGCAGCTACGAGGGAGGGTAGCCGAGCTTTGCTGGGAAGCCAGCGGTGGAGAGAAGAGGGTCTTCGTTTTGAGCGCTCGTGTTTGACAGTCGCTGAGTATCAGCTTTTGTTGGTAAAGACGGACTTGATGTCTTTGCTCTCAGGAGATTTTATAGTTAGAGCGGTTAGGCACTGTACTGTTGCCAACTTACACGATTCTAGACTTTGCCTCCGACTAGGGAATCGTGGTTTTGTACGCAGCGTTCAGTGATTGAGAGCACTTCTTCTGCATATAGTCACATAGAGACCTTACCTGAATTCCGTCCTTGTGGCTGAGAGTTCGCGTTTCTAGTTCGTAGAACACAAAGGAGAAGACAGTATTAGATTATACTAGTCTTAGGACCGCCTTTTGCCGTCCTTGTTTTTGAAAGAGTTTTTATTTGTGGCTGAAGTTCTTCCATCGTCGCAGACGTGTACGAGAACCACCACACCGCCGCACCGGAAGCAGTATATGCAGTGATATTTCTAATTGCTTCGGCATATTTGGACTGTAAATAGCTGTGACCATTTTTTATTTCCACTGAGGCTGCACACCACTATAGATAACCTTTAAAAATAGTGTATTCTAGTGTTTGGTACGTAGATGAGGTCATTCATCACGTTTTTCATACTAGATCGCGTAGCCATAAAAAGAGGCAGTTTTGGGGAATTGATCAATGATATTAGTTACGAAATTCATTTGTAGCTCTTTATGTCCGTTGGACATTGATACACAAACAGTTGTAATTTATAAAGGGGTTGTAATAGACAATAAATGTATAAGCGGAAACAGCATTTATCATTTGGTGGTTACTAGTCCCCTTAATCATTCATTTATGTTTATGTTTTAATTTATATGTTAAAGAACGAGGAGGAGGAGGAGATAATATCATTAAGAGATAGATTAGATGAGTAGATCACATAACTAATGAGGAAATATTGAATAGAATTGGGTAGAAGAGAAGCTTGTGGCACAACTTGACTTGAAGAAGGGATCGGTTGATAGGACATGTTCTAAGACATCGAGGGATCACCAATTTAGTATTCGAGGGCAGCGTAGAGGGTAAAAATCGTAGAGGGAGACCAAGAGATGAATACACTAAGCAGATTCAGAAGGATGTAGGTTGCAGTAGGTACTGGGAGATGAATAAGCTTGCACAGGATAGAGTAGCATGGAGAGCTGCATCAAACCAGTCTCAGGACTGAAGACAACAACAACAAGAACAACAATAATAATATCTGTTTCAAGGGGTAGTCAGACAGGGCCAAATCTTCATTTTTTTCGTTCAGTATTTTCCATTGCGCACATTCGTTTTACATCCGCCTGGAGTAGCATTCTGGACCGTGACGAAACACGCCGCTCTCCGTTGCGTAATGTCTTGCTGTTAATACAACCTGGTGAGTGTCCTACGCTAGGGAGTAGTACCTAGGAATCAGTGGCACAAAGTGAAGAAATAGTAAATTCCCAGTCTGATAACATTTATGCATGAAGCGTTTCAGTTGGCTTTAGTTACAATGTTCAACAACTAATCAAATGGGACAAGTAATGCCTTTCTATAGGAAATAGAAAACACTGCACGCACAAAGGGCTATCGTAAGTTCACTTTCCAGATTTAAGACCTCACCCAAATACATTCATTCAAAAGAAACAGTAGCCTTCCATACGGACCCTCAACTTGACAGGCAATAACTGTGGGCATGAGAGTCCTGCGGAACAGTCAACGCGGACCACATCTCGTTGTGCCGGTCGGACCCGATTTATCAGCCCGACTGAGGGCGCGAAGTATAGTAGGTGCGTCCGACTTTGCTCCCGGATGCCGATATTCAAAACTCCACACCAGCGTCTGATGTAGTTGGCGTACTTTGGTACATAATACATTTCAAGGTGCACAATATTGCCTGTAACAAACTAAACGCTCACTTTTAGAACCTTACACACAAGGCCCACGGCTTGGATGGTAAGGCAGAATGCCGACGCTACTACCCACCAAGCAACAACAGTTCGATCAGAATAGTGCGACAAACTGCATAGCGTCCGACCCCAACATGGATTACTAACAGATTTTCGTAACTGTGCTCTCGCTAATAGTTTCTCAGGTGAGGTACACTTGCAATACGGAAGTCAGAAAGTGCATGGCCCGTGAAAGAAATAGAATGATGTCACCTTATCATGTCAGCGAAACAATCGTTCAACAGCATCAGAGAAGTAGGTCGCCACTATAACCTCCAAATAAATTGTTATCCAACGGCCACCAACTGCTTGGCTACGCAGACCATCTCAAGACACAGCCGTTAAAACTATCGCCTGTACAATCATTCTAAAACACCTTTTCACCAACCGAGATACCTCCCTCCCTTTAGCAATCGCACCGTCATCTCTCCACCTCACAACTAAACTCCCTCGCGCTCGCCTCTCGACCCGTTCTCTGCCGCCCGACCTCGCGACGGCTCGCAAGCGACGAAAGGTTAGCATCTCTGGACAAATATCGATAGCCGCAAAGCAGGCATGGCTCACGTGTTACGTAAGCTTAATTAATATTTAGGTTTATTACTACTAATCTCAATTCACAAAATTTTCATATATATGATTGTCAGTAATGACTCGTTTAATATTGTATTGTTTGTAATTAATGTCAAACTAGAATCAAAACATTAAGGCAGATACTAAATGCAATGACCAGTCCCAACGCTGCTTGATAGTCGTTATCCTCATTTTCATTACTCATACTCAGTTCAGGTAAAGACAAAACGGTTCGCTTGAGGCATGAAAGCAAGTAATTTCGTGATACAGGTATTCGTGTGTCTCGAATTTGATCTAGTAGTTTTCTTTAGTCTGCATTTTTCAAAGTTGGTATTTGCCTTCCACCTACGTATTTAGAACACTCCGTCTTCAGACCACAAGTGGCCCATCGGGACCATCCGACCGCCGTGTCATCCTCGGATGAGGATGCGGATAGGAGGGGCATGTGGTCAGCACACCGCTCTCCCGGTCGTTACGATGGTTTTCTCTGACCGGAGCCGCTACTTTTCGGTCGAGTAGCTCCTCAATTGGCATCACGAGGCTGAGTGCACCCCGAAAAATGGCAACAGCGCGTGGCAACCCGGATGGTCACCCATCCAAGTGCCGGCCACGCTCGACATCGCTTAACTTCGGTGATCTGACGGGAACCGGTGTATCCACTGCCGCAAGGCCGTTGCCTACCTACATATTTGGACACTAGATATTGCAAGGCATCTACAAACTGTGGGGAAATGACAAACTGTGGTCTCCATCGAAGTGACTTTAAGAAAATTGAGACATCCCACGACTCCAATGAAGAATGTTACTTTAAACAACAGTTCATGGCAACTGTTGAAAAATTCATTATAAAATTTCTGAAATGTACATCGTTACCGTGAACATCAACTTTCGGCTTGGTAGTAAGTTCGGTAACGGTCTTCAAGGTTTTGAAATCCTCAGCGTCTATCCTACAGACTTCAGCGCTGAAATCAGGAAACGTGAGGTTGTGGTGGGGTGTCCCTTAAAGAGCTTCCAGCCTTTATGAAGAAATGGGTGACATCGTAGACAGTGAGCGCTGCTGCAAGAATGAAAGTTTGTGGTTTGAGGCCATAAGGAAGTGAATATCAGAGAAATCTGTGAGCACTGGGGTACAGCACAGATAAATTTGGTTCACTGTAACAACAGGTGTCAGGTGCATGCATACAGGCTGCCATTTCAGAATCAATGGCGTTGTGTTTTAGGCTCTTAGGATTCTCAGGGCCTGAACTACATTTCATGAGGTTTCTTCCCGCGAATCTGTCTGGCATGTTTTTCCTACTATTTATTTTATGTTGTCAATCTATTACAATCGCTCCGGACAATATGTTATGGTAGTTAACGTTTTTAGCAAGTTGTCAACAATAGTGTGATTGTACAGTAATAGATTTCTTGTCATATGTATGCGCAATGTGTTACATGTACGTCCTTGGTTGACTGAGAGTCCCCGCACTACCGATCACTCGCCAGCGTGGCTTCCTGCAGGTAGCTACAGTGTTACGTCGTTGATACACTGTGATCAAAAGCATCCGGACACCCACAAAAACCTACGTTTTTCGCAATAGGTGCATTGTGCTGCCACCTACTGCCAGGTACTCCATATCAGCGACCTCAGTAGTAGTCAATAGACATCGTGAGAGAGCATAACGGTGCCCTCCGCGAAGCTTACGGACTTCGAACGTGGTCAGGTGATTGGGTGTCACGCGTGTTATACGTCTATACGCGAGATTTCCACATCCCTAGGTCCAATGTTTCCGATGTGATAGTTGAGTGGAAGCGTGAAGGGACACGTACAGCACAAGGGCGTACAGACCGACCTCGTCCGTTGAGTGACAGAGACAGCCGACTGTTGAAGACGGTCGTAATGTGTAATAGGCAGACATCTATCCAGACCATCACACAGGAATTACAAACTGCATCAGGAGCCACTGTAAGTACTATGATACCTAGGAGGGAGGTGAGAAAACTTCAATATCATGGTCGAGCGGCTGATCATAAGTAACACATCACAACGGTAAATGCAAAACGACGCCTCGCTTGGTGTAAGGAGCGTAAGAATTGGACGGTTCAACGTTGGAAAAACGTCGTTTGGAGTGACGAATCACGGTACACAGTGCGGCGATCCGATGGCGGGGTGTGGATATGGTGAATGCCCGGTGAATGTCATCTGCCCGCGTGTGTAGTGCCAACAGTAAAATTCGGAGGCGATGGTGTTATAGTGTGGACGTGTTTTTCATGGAGGGGGCTTGCACACATTGTTTTGCGTGGAACTATCACAGCACAGGCCTACATCGATGTTTTAAGCACATTCGTGATTCCTACTGTTGAAGAGCAATTCGGGGATGTCGATTGCATCTTTCAACACGATCGAGCACCTGTTCATAATGTGGAGTGGTTACATGACAATAACATCCCTGTAATGGACTGGCTTGCACAGAGTCCTGGCCTAAATTTTGTATAACACCTTCGTGATGTTTCGGAACGCCGACTTCGTGCAAGGCCTCACCGACCGACACAGTTACCTCTCCTCAGTGCAGCACTCCGTGAGGAATGGTCTGCCATACCCCGAGAAACCTTCTACCACCTGATTGAACGTATGCCTGCGAGAGTGGAAGCTGTCATCGAGGCTAAGAATGGGCCAACACCACATTCAACTCCAGCATTACCGATGGAGGGCACCACGAACTTGTAAGTCATTTTCAGCCTGGTGTCCAGATAATTTTGATCACGTAGTGTATCTTCTTGCAGACAACCGCATCATTTGAAAACAGCCTCACGAAGCTTCTGACATCCATTAGATCATTTACAAATATGTTAACAGTAACGGCCCTCTCACACTTCCTTATGGCTTTACCTTGTTGCTTTTGTTCCGTTAAAGGCGATGTGTTGAATTCCGTCTGCAAGGAAGAGACCTTGAATCCAGTCGCAGGTTTGCTCCTGTAGTCGGTAAGCTCGTAAAAATTCGAGAAGCTGAACAAATTTGGCCAGAATCCTATCACTGAACCGGAATCTGCTGCCTCGTTTACCTAGATTCACCCTATATGATAATTCTACTTTATATCCCTAGAAACTGCTACACCCAGCTATTTGTTTTCCCGTTATTTTCAGTATGATCCGCAAACACTAACGAAAATGTGTCAAACATTCGAGTACAATGTAATTAATGTGCACTGAGGGAAAAAATACCAACACAAAGAAATAATCAGTTTGTAGTAATGAAATTTCTGTAATATGTTTGTCTAGGTTTCATATTTGAGTGACTAATGTTCCAAGACCACATGTTAATGTAAACGCGAGATACTGCGTAATTATGCAAAATGCTGGTACCTTAATTGGTGTAACTGCCGGAACTGTGGGGTGGACTTTGATGCCCGTTGCACTTGGAAGGTCATTATAGGCCGGAGCCCTATGATGATGATGCCCCCAAAACTTGCTCGATTGGAGACAGATCTAGTGATCGAGCAGGCCAAGGCAATATGTCGACATTCCCTAGGATATGTTGGCTTACAACAACGGTACGTGGGTGGGCGTTACTCTGTTGGGAACCCCCCCCCCCCTCCCCCGGAACGCTGTCAAAAATGGCATCACAACAGATGGATTCGCCAGACTGAATTAATAGAATGGGAGTGTGGCACTGAAATGATACAGGATTTGGGATGGACATCATTGAAAGAAAGGAGTTTTTCGGTGCGACGGTATCTTCTCAAGAAATTCCAATCACAAACTTTCACCACCGAATGCGAAAATATTTTGCTGACACCGCCCTACATAGGGAGAAACCATCACCGATAAAATAAGGGAAATCAGAGCTCGTACGGAAAGATACAGGTGTTCGTTCTTTCCGCGCGCTATACGATATTGCAATAACAGAGACTTGTGAAGGTGGTTCGCTGAACCTTCTGCCAGGCACTTAAATGTGATTTGCAGAGTATGCATGTAGATGTAGGTGCACAAATTTACAGTGTGTGTGTCTGCGTGTGTTTCCATTATGGCTAATCCGAAGATACACTACTGGCCATTAGAATTGCTACACCAAGAAGAAATGCAGGTGATAAACGGGTATTCATTGGACCAATATATTATACTAGAACTGAGATGCGATTACATTTTCACGCAATTCGGGTGCATAGATCCTGAGAGATCAGCGCCCAGAACAACCACCTCTGGCCGTAATAACGGCCTTGATATGCCTGGGCATAGTCAGAGCTTGGATGGTGTGTACAGGTACAGCTGCCCATGCAGCTTCAACACGATACCACAGTTGATCAAGAGTAGTGACTGGCGTATTGTGACGAGCCAGTTGCTCGGCCACCATTGACCAGACGTTTTCAATTGGTGAGAGATCTGGAGAATGTGCTGGCCAGGGCAGCAGTCGAACATTTTCTTATCCAAAATGGCCCGTACGGGACCTGTAACACGGGGTCGTGCATTATCCTTCTGAAATGTAGGGTTTCGCAGGGATCGAATGAAGGGTAGAGCCACGGGTCGTAGCATATCTGAAATGTAACGTCCACTGTTCAAAGTGTTGTCAATGAGAATAAGAAGTGATCAATGGCACCCCATGCCATCACTCCGGGTGATACGCCAGTATGTCGATGATGAATACATGCTTCCAATGGGCGTTCACCGCGATGTCGCCAAACACAGATGTGACCATCATGATGCTGTAAACAGAACCTGTATTCATACGAAAAAATGACGTTTTGCCATTCGTGCACCCAGGTTTATCGTTGAGTACACCACCAGAGGCGCTCCTGTCTGTGATGCAGCATCAAGGCTAACCGCAGCCATGGTCTCCGAGCTGATAGTCCATGCTGCTGCAAACGTCGTCGAACTGTTCGTGCAGATGGTTATCGTCTTGCAAACGTCCCCATCTGTTGACTCATGGATCGAGACGTGGCTGCACGATTCGTTACAGCCATGCGGATAAGAAGCCTGTCATCTCGGCTGCTAGTGATACGAGGCGGTTGGGATCCAACAAGCGTTCCGTATTACCCTCCTGAACCCACCGATTCCATATTCTGCTAACAGTCATTGGATCTCGTCCAACCCGAGCAGCAATGTCACGATACGATAAACCGCAATCGCGATAGGCTACAATCAGACCTTTATCAAAGTCGGAAACGTGATGTTACGCCTTACACGAGGCATCACAACAACGTTTCACCAGGTAACGCCGGTCAACTGCTGCTTGTGTATGAGAAATCGATTGGAAACTTTCCTCGTGTCAGCACGTTGTAGGTGTCGCCACCGGCTCCAACCTTGTGTGCATGCTGTGAAAAGCTAATCATTTGCATATCTAGGCATCTTCTTGCTGTCGGTTAAATTTCGCGTCTGTAATATGTCATCTTCGTGGTGTGGCAATTTTTACGACCAGTGATGTAGATTGGTGGCAGACGCTCATCTGAGCTGCTCCTAACCAACAATGGCACCGAGACAGAACCGGCTTTCATCAAAAACACAACAAGCATCCACTTCACCCTCCTGTTAGCTCTCGCTTGAAACCACTGAAGTCCCAAATGATGGTCATTTGGGGGTCAGTGGAATGCGCGCTACGGGCCATCTGGCTCGGAACTGTCCACGAAATAACCGGTTTTTTTAACTGTTCGTTGTATCACCCTGGTACCATCTGCTGCTCGAATTTCTGCTGCGGATGCTGAACAATATGCCACAGCCATATACTGAACACGACGGTCTCCCCTCTCGACAGTTCCACGTGGCCGTCCGGAGCCCGGCCTTCTTGCTATAGTACATTCTCGTGACCACTGCAACCAGCAGTCATGTGGAGTGGCTACATTCCTGCCATGTCTGTCTGCAGGATTACGGAAGGAACATTCAGCTTCTCGTTGTCGAACTACACGACCTCGTTCAAACTCCGTGAGCTGCTGATAAAGCCACTTCTGACTAACGTCAGCTCATTGCGTCCAATCTCAAAGGCAAATAACGCTAAAGACCATTACGTTCTGTATTTAAAGCAAACCTAATTTGCATCGTCATGATGGTACTATTAGCATCTATGTCATGCTACTGGTGCGAAATCCGAATAGAATCATCTTTCAGATTGTCTTAGAGACTTCGTTTATCTCTCACAACTTCTCCTTGGCACTCGCAATTTATTTACGTCAGTGTATCTTAGGTCGCAATTTAAATAATGTCTGCTACTGCATCTCACCTTTTGCTTTGCTGAAAGGAAATTTCTAATACGTGTTAATCGTGTGAAAACGGTACTAACTGTTGCATTGCAACGTCTCCTAGAGAAATCGGATTTTACGGCACGGGAATTGCAGGAAGCAATACAAGAAGATGGAATGATAAAGATGGGCGTAATTACGCCCAGCTACAAGTGTTATATATATTATTCGTGGCGCTGCACGTTCGGAGAGCGAGCATTTCTTTTGAAAGGGGGAATAAGAGCCGGGATTAGTTGGGGAAGAGAGAAAGCTAAGGCTGGGAAAATGAAGGGGTTCCAGGGGGCTTAGAGACTTGGCAGAGGCCGTACATTTAGCGCCGCCCTTTTTGGCATCGGATCCCGCATCTCAGCTATCCCTTTTGTGATGCGGACGGCGATTACATCAATATGAATATCAAAGTGCGGGTCGTGGCTCGGCGGGGCAAGGCTGTGCGCCAGATGTGGGCTCCCCCCCGCCCCCCTTCTCCTCTACACTCTTCCCCCTTCCCCTCCACACTTCCCCACCACCCTGGTCCTCGCACCACCTGTAGATCGCGCCCTCTGACGTCACGCCGCGTCACCCTCTGGGTGACCCAGTCCGCATTTCACATCCGGAACAGACCTGCGCGCTGCGGAAAGCTCCTTACCTTGCAATAACAGCTTTTCTACTCTCCTCCTCATCCGTCTCCTCTTCTTCTCCCCCCCTCTTGCACGACACCTCTTGTTCCTTTGGGTGTCAGCTGAATCACGTGCTCCGTTTCAGTGTGTCCTTATCGTGTGTGTGTTGCCTCAAGGTAATAACTTCGTATGGCTCAATGTACTGGTACCCCTCTTTCTATTGGACGCCACTTCAATGACTTGACTGGCCCTAACTTGCCCAGTGATGCTACCAGCTAAAGACGACGAACAGCTCGAACAATTTATTACCGATCTGTTTTCACCTGCTGGAAGAAAACGTCTTTTCATAACTTTCCCAACCATTGATATGACGAAATTAAGCCGTTCTTGCAAATGGAACTTAAGGTGAATAATGTTTTCTTTGAAGCTTCTTCAAGCGTTGTGCTTCCGGTGAACTCTGCGGTAGCTGTATATGTTGCAGGGCATTTATTGTACTTTTCAGTTGGGGAGGTAATTTACGTCAGTTCCGACTTTTGTTCACAAGTAGTGCACTTTACGTGTAGCAAAGGGCGATCTCAAAGACGAATTATGTAATATTCCTGAGGTTGCAAATGTCATCAACGACACTGAAAGATCACGTACGTCCTCTGCAGAAATGCATTAAAATACCTGTGCTTATTTCCGTCAACTATCCATTTTGATTAATGGTAGTTATCGCTAACAAAATTAGTTCATAATTTACCCTGAATTGTTCAAACCAAAACAGCTAACACTTCAGTTGAAACTTCCTAGCAGATGAAAACTTGGTGCCGGATTGAAGCTCGAACCTGCGACCACCCAGGTTCGAGTCTCGATCTGGTACACAGTTTTAATCACCCAGGAACGAAATCGCCGCACACTCATGAGCGAAAATACCTTCTGGAACTGCTTTTTTCATAGATATACCTCGTGTTGTTGCAGGGTCGGCTGTAATAGTGGTAGAGGGTGGCATTCCCGTCACTATGACCCCCTCCCCCGCTCCCGCAAGAACGAAACAGAGGGCTGGAGAACTGTTATTCCGATTTGTCAGGATATCGTTCTGACCTTCCATCTGGATGTTGGAGATTTGGTAGGCTGTTCGGGGCTACGACAGGCGAAGGTGACCACAGGAGAATAGACGGTGTTCAGGAAAACTTTATTTTTCATCAGGACAGGGCAGATAAAGGTGGTCGCCCTTATTGGATGGGCCCGCCTCGCGTCGATCCATAGCGTCATCGTATCGGTGTAGTAGGCGCGGAGGTCCCTGGAGGCCATGTGGGCTGCTCGAAAGCAGCACTTAGGACCCTTTCGCACTTATTCGGCAGCCGTTTATAAGCCACCGTGTACACGGCTGTGGTACGGGGAACCATAGGGTGCTTTCAACATCTACATGGTATGTGCCGTTGCTGTCGAAATGTCTCATGTCAGCTGTGGAGCTGAAAGGGTCATGCAGTATGTAAAGAGAGATTAAGATCTAACAGTCAGAGGGGCTAGAATGCAGATGCAGGAGAAAGAGCAGAACAAAAGATCAGGCGAATATATGGGCTTGGGACAAGGAATGAGAAAAGAGAAAAAATAATATTCTGTAATAAATTTCAGCTAGTAGTAGCGAATACTCTGTTAACGGACCACAACAGGTGATACGGGTCAGGCAGAGATACCGAAATTAGACACTGTATTGTAAGGCGTACCCAGGAACGGATACAGACAACGCAGCAATAGTGAAGAAGAGTAAGCTGAATTTTGAGAGATTAGGCAGGAAGAATCAATACGAAAAGAAGTGAATGCGAGAGTACCAAGGAATGATGAGAGAGGCTTGGAATTCTTTCAGGGTACAGATGCTGAAATAAGGAATAACTCAGTAGACAGTACAGTCAAAGAGGAATGGAGACCTCTAAAAGGGCAATCACAGAATTTGGAAAGGAAAACGAGGGCACAAACAAGGTAACTGTGAAGAAACCATAGGTAACAGAAGAAATACTACAGTTGGTCGAAGAAGGGATATTCAGGAACAGAGAAATTAGTCTCTGAAGAATGAAATAAATAGGAAGTGCAGGGAAGCTAAGGCGAAATGGCTGCAGGAATAATGTGACTAAATTGAAAAAGAAATGATTGTCGGTAGGACTGACTCGGCATATAGGTAAGTCAGAACAACCTTCGGTGAAATTAAAGGCAAGGGTGGTAACATTGAGTGCAACGGTAATTCCAATGTTACATGCAGCGGAGAGAGCGGATGGGTGCAAAGAATACATTAAAGGCCTATATGAGGGGGAGGATTTGTCTGATGTGATCGACGAAGAAACTAAGTCGAATTAGAAGAGATAAGGGATCCAGTATTAGAATCAGTATTTAAAAGAGCTTTGGAGGACTTAAGATCAAATAAGGAAGAAAGGATAGATACATTCCATCAGAAGTTCTAAAATCATGGGGGGAAGTGGCAACAAAACGACTATTCACGATTGTGTTTGGAACGTACAGCTGGCGGCGTATCATCCACACAATTCTGATGACTGCAAGAGCTGACAAGTGTGACAATTACCGCACCATCCGCTTAACATCAAAGTTGCAAACCAGAATAATACACAGAAGAATGGAAAAAAATTGATGTGTTAGATGATGATCAATTTGGTTTCAGGAAAGGCATCAGAGGGGCAATTCTGACGTTGTGGATGATAACTGAAGCAAGACTAAAGGAAAAATCAAGACATGTTCATAGGATTTGTCGACCTGGAAAAAGCGTTAGACAATGTAAGATAGTGCAAGATGTTCGAAATTCTGAGAAAAGTAGGGGTAAGGTATAGGGAGAGATAGGTAATACCGTATAATCGTACGACATGTAAAAAAGCGAAGAGGGAATAATAAGAGTAGACGATCAAGACCGAAGTCTTCGGACGAAAAAGGGTGTAAGGCCTTCCGCACCCTACTGTTCAATCCGTAAAGTGAAGAAGGAAGAAAGATTAAGGAGTGGAACTAAATTCAGTGTGACAGGATACCAATGATAAGATTCACTGACGGCAATGTTCTCGTAAGTAAAAGTGAGGAAGAATTACAGGCTATGCCGACTGTAATGAACAAATGAGCACAGAATATGGATTGAGACTAAATCGAAGAAACACGAAAGTAATGAGAAATAGCAGAAATAAGTACAACGAGAATATTAACATCAGGATTGATGGTCATGAATTCCATGAATTATTGCAGGAATTTATACTACACCCCCCCCTCCCCACACACACACACACACACACACACACACACACACACACACACACTCATATGTAATATCCAGATATGTATTTGGATAACAATAACTCGTTCTTATTTGAAGATCGCTAAACTGGATGACCTGTTTCTACAGAGCTATGCTGTCGTCATCGGATCTGCAGGAGGATAAACAGAAGTTGCTAGGAAATTCTTTTACAATCAAGATATTACAACTTGATAAACTGTCTTCGTACGTAACCTGTGAAAAATATATTTCACATTCGAAAAAGATTCACGAAAATGAAAACACTGAAATGACTTGACCATCGAATTTTTGTGGGAAGATCCTGATACGGGTTAAATAAAATGTGAAACAATGGAACCGGTTCGTTGGTTTCATATGCGCCTAAGTGGCCATCACACTGCCTAGTTCCTGACTAACATTTCCAAGGAAGTAACTAAGCTGCTGGCAGGAGAGGGCCTCGACAGCAGTTGTGGTTGTAGTTTACTAAATAAGTAGCATAAGAACAGGGAGTACAGCGACATATTTATAAGCTTTGCTTGTTATCAACACTACGGCATTCTTTGAAAAATAAAGTCTCACTTATTAATGATGTTCCATACAACAAACACATGGCCGTTAAGCGTACTGCAGGAAATATGACGAGCACGTGAACTCGTTCAAGGATTTCTGGAATCTTTACCACAGCACTATTTTTCTGAGTTAGTCATAGAGAGCTCACTACAGAAATTTTTACTCAGTTTGTGACTTGTTGTACAAAAAAGCTCACTGATAGGGCACAAATACGTAAAAACCTCAGATCTATCACAGTTTATACACCGACATGTGTATGCAGAAGACTACCAAGGGCAGTATTTATTACGGAATTGGTTTCATAATCAGCTTCCTTCACTGATTCGCAGCACACTCCTTCACGTAGTAGTTATGATGCCTTAAACTTTGTTTATAAGTCTTACTTCGTTTGCAACTAATTTCAGCGTTACAGTACAGCAGCTTCAGTTCGTTGAGTAAAGTAAACATATTTTTGTCACAGCTCTACAAAATCCAGTTCCCAACTTGTAACCTCCCCTCACTTAACGACCTTAATGATAGTGAAAAATTAAACCGCGTGTACCTAATAGAAATTTGGGAAAAGCAGTCGTCACGGAAGTTAATCTGTTGGTAAAGAGGGAGGAAAGGGTTACATCTAAATGAAAGGAAAAATGCAAATGAAACTGGTGGAAATTAATTTTGAAAAGGGGTAAAGTTAATAAAGAAAGTAAATGTGCGGCCGTTACGTTAACAATTAACCAGCAGTAATTAGATATTTGAGATTTGGAGGAAATTACGGTTGCCAGTCCTATGGACAATTACTATAGTATCTGAAAAAGAAAGGTTATTACACATATAATTACCACTAGAAGCGCGGCAACTGAAGGTTCACACGTGTAGTGTGAAAACTGAAAATTTGTCAGAAGTAATAAATTTTGCTACACTGACTTAATTTAGCAAAAGAATTAATAAAACCGGAAAATTGAAAGTTAATTTAGTGACTGAAATTAATAATGAGCTTTGTTTCTGAAGCACATCGAAATTCAATAAAATACGGTTAGTCTTGGGCTACCTCAACAATCATTTCAAAAGCTACTTGAATCTACGCAATTTAGAAATAAGAGATTTAACTTTGAACTTGAATTAAAAGATTCTGAACAATTAACAATAGTAAAATTTAGTACGTACCAAGCTGAGCTGGAGTCACAGGTAAGCTAAAATATGGTAACAAAACTCGCACTCATAATTTGTGCTTGTGTAATCTAAATATTGTAGCTAGCTATGAATACTTTAACTGAACTTTGAAATTAAAGCAGTGAAATGGAATGATTGTACTTTAATGCCGGCATCTGAATTTCAACGACACTCAGGTTCATTCCGGAAAAGGAAGGGACCCTGCTGGCGTTTGAATTTCAACGACACTCGGGTTCATTCCGGAAAAGGAAGGGACCCTGTTTGGTAATGCAACAAATGTTCATGCTAAGTTGCTGTAATTATAGTTACGAAAATGGAAAAGCTGAGGTCTGCCATACAGTTCTAAAACTTTACGTGCTTCCAGTCTTCCTTGTTGGTTGATTGAAGGTTTGAAGCCGTCGATCGAAAAGGTGGCGACAGTCACTCATTGTCGGCCGTCGCTGTTGCAGAAGCTGGATGTTGGCGCGCCTTATTCTCGACACGGTCTCCAGCCGAAACGGGCTCTTGATGTGTGCCAGCTAACGCTTCCCGTCCGCGACACCATGTCAGAAACTAACATAACAAGTCGAGCGCAATTACATGCTGCCAAACCCCGAAAGCGCGGCAACTCGCGGGAGCGTCACACAACACACCTGCTCCACTGCACTACTCCAGCCAGACTCCCCTCTGCCCGCGCTCCACGCGACAGAGTTAACACTACGAAAGATCCTAAACACCTTGGATCTCCACACGACCTATCGATGTATTCGTTCGATAGCATAGTTTTCCCTAGGCAAGACCCAGCGTAAAAATACAAATACGAGGCCTGTTCAGAAAGTAAGCTCCGATTGATTGCCAAATTGAAACTACAGTGAACATCAGAAATGTTTTACTTGTAACAATTAGCTACACCTTTCAGCTACTTCTCTACGTAGTCGCCGTTCTGACTTAGACTATTGTCATAGCGTTGTACCAACTTTTCAATAGCCTCATCATAGAAGGCAGCCGCCAGTGCTTTCCGCCAATTCTCCACGCTGGCCTACACCTCGTTGTCTGTGTCAAAATGTTGTCTTCAAAGACAGCGGTTCATGTGACCAGAGATGAAACTCAGGGGGAGACAACTGCGGACTGTATTGTGGGTAATCTCACATTTCCATTTGAAAACGATGCAGGAGCATCTTCATTGCCCCTGCAGAATGCGGCTGAGAATTGTCGTGAAGACGAAACAGCACGACAGTTATGTAATGTTGGCTGCATAGCTTCAGGCGAAATTTCTCACCAGGCCCTCGTACTTGGCGGCAGACACTATTTTCTAGACATCTTTACGCACTCACTGCGAGCTCAGAAATGAGAAGAGCGACGTGATGTTAACTGGGGTTATACTAGAGACACTACCCAACACATCTGTGCAAAGCTTTATCGGATTTTCATAGTCGTTTCCATTTCGCGACCGATCGGAGCTTACTTTCTGAACGCCCCTCGTAATATTCACAAAACAAACCAATTATACATCGACATAGATGCGCATATATATATATATATATATATATATATATATATATATATATATATATATATATATGCGCTATATATATATATATATAGAAAGGCACAGAAATGTCATATATTCATGTAACAAAATAAGAAAAAAAATTATAGTACAATAGATGGAAATAGAAGGGTATGCCTTTCCGGCGTTACAAACTATCCGCTGCAAATAATACAATAGCTATAAATGAAGCTAAAGGTGTGATCCATTCTACGTTAAAGTATACGTAGCAGGTCTCATCCGATTGTACATAAAGAGATGGGTGTACGTAGACTGCGCCTTCCTCCTGATGTTGTTACTTGTACGGACGACCCTGCATATTGCGACCAATGACAGTTTACTTACAAGGTTTGCGGTTTTCTGCGTATTTCCGATTGTTACCTCACACTAGACTATATTCGTTCTATTCTGTTATCAAATACAATGCACATTTATTACATCAGGGCTTTCGTATTTTCCCCTCGTACAGCTTAAGTACAGATGTTGTAGACGGTGCTCCATGGCATCTCGCGCATGGCCGTATAAGACTATTTCACAAGCAAGCTGATAAAAGGATAACTAACGTAGATTAACGACAACGCCGCACAGAGATACTAAACTACAGCAAGTATAGATATTTCATTTTCAGTCACGCGCTGCAGTAACTCGGTGTGCGCTTTCCAATTTGTGCACTGGTAATACTGGAATTTCTCTTCCTACATGCCAGTGATAACTGCCTTCGTGATTTTCTAGTTTCCTCAAGAGGATTCCTTTTGATAAAATTAAATTATTGCTTCATAAAGGGGTTAAAGTTTTATCAGCACTACTTCTTCCAAACGACAATCAGCAAAGGGTAGAGTATTTTGCAAGAACACATTTTTTTATTGTATCTGATAAAGAAATAAGAGTACAGCCAAATTCTCACATAAATGCCTGCAGAGGGTTCATCGAACCATTTACAAGCTGTCCCTTTACCATTCCACTCTCGAACAGCATACGGCAAAAACGAACACTTAAATATCTCCATGCGAACTGTGACTTCCTTCATTTTATTACAGTGGTAACTTCGTCTGTACCTGGTCTTCGGAGGACAACGTTAAAGACAAATTCTGCGTAAATGTCGCGCCCCAAAGAAAGAGCCTTCGTTTTAATGATTGCCTCTCTAATTCGCCTATCATATCAGAGACTCTTATTTCGCGGTAATACAAAAAGCGGTGCCCTTATTTGAATTTTTTTCGATGTCCACGGTCAATCCTATGTGGTAACGATCCCATGCTACACAACAGTAGTGTAGCGGAGGACGATGACCTTACACTTCCCATTATTTAGAGTTCATTGCCATTTTTTGAACTACAGATATCTTGCGTAAATCATTATACATATGCGGTTGATCTTCCGATGACTTCACAAGACGATAGATGACAGCATCATCTACAATCAAAGGCGGCTATTCATATTGGCCTCCTACATTATTTACATGGTCAAGGAACAGCAGAGGACCTGAAGCACTTCCTTGAGGAAGGCTAGATGCTACCGTTTTATTTGATAACTTTCCATTAGTTACTACGAACCGTGACATTTCCGACAGGAAATAGCCAATAATTTGATTCGAAGTAGCTTGTGAGGAGCAGTAGCAAAAGCCTTTCGGAATTTTATGAATATGGAATTAATTTGAACTACCCTGTCTCTAGCTCTCATTACTTCCTGCGAATAAAGAGCTTGTTGTGTTTCATACCAACGATATTTCCTGAGTAAAAGGAAAGAAAGAATAACAAACTGAATAATAATAAAGTCTAACAATATTTTGATGAGGAAAAGATACTAGTACTTCTAGAATGTTACTTTAGGAAAAACATCGTAGATAGTTTTTGTTTGAGAAACGTCATTCACGACGAAATAATTTTACTAGATATTTTACTTCCACCATTAATAAAAGAAATCGTTGTATTATCAGAACAGGTAAAGCGACGGTTAACAGTAGTCTGTAGAACAGTTCAGTCTTATGAAGGAAACTGAATTCACGTAAAATTAATATGAAACATAAACAGAAGTAAAGTCACAGGCAACAGATACATCCCTGGCTTAGTGGTAAAATATACCTGAGTATTGATGCGATCAGTAACTGTGAAACTGGATGACTTTCACTCCCCCGTGTAACTTGAGTAAAAATAAATAAAATAAATAGTACGTAGATTGTTGTTTACTCATTAGCGGTTTGTGTGCGCTTTAGGAACGGAAATCTGGAATAGGAAAATTTTTGGCTGTTAGCAGAATCGTTTCTACTAGTCAGCGCCCCCCAGCAGGTCCGGGGGTAAGAATAGGCCCGAAGTATTCCTGCCTGTCGTAAGAGGCGACTAAAAGGAGTTTCACACGGTCCAGCCTTTACGTGATGGTACCCTGTAGGGTTTGATCTCCAATCTTCAAAATTTTCCCGAAGAGCGAGCCAATTGGGGAAGGGCGCCGTACATGGTGCATCGTGTCCGTCGTGCATTGAGATCTTTAGCCCACTTTCTCGTCGTCGTATTTCAGTCCCGCTCATTCTCCATCTCTTGGGCGAAGACACATTCCTGGGTGCGTTTTGCACTATGCAATGTCGCTTTCTGCGTCGACGATGACAACGGACTTCTCTCCATCTGATATCAAGCACGGTAGCCAGTCCGTTGCAGTGAAGTCGCCATGTACCCTGTTGCTTGTAGCCCCCTGACAACACAGGGATCGCTCTCCTGATGCCTGCGCCGTTAACTACCCACATATGCCAAGGGTTAGATGCCCATCCCCCTCGGGCATCAGGACTCCCAGCAATGGCCATCCTGCTAGGTGGCCTTTGCTGTGGCTGGGTAGCGCCCGTGAGGAGGGCCCCTGGTCGGAGTGGATGGCATCAGGGTGGATGACATGCGATGAAGCGTAGTCCATCATCTCTTGCTGATGGTGAAACACCAGCAGTCTCTTAAGCGTTCACGAGCTCAATTCAACGTGCAGAAATACGACCCCAAATCGTTCCCCTCCCTGCCCACACCATGGAAGGAACGTCGTGCTAAGGATGGCAGCGGATCTTATTCGCCCCAGTACCTTGTGTGTTAGAGAGCTGATTGGGAATCTTTCATGATGATGAAACCTCAGTTTTTATGAGCATTTAGAGGAGAAATTTGAGGAGATGGAGGGATTGTGCGAAATGAGATCTGGGTTAGTGTTGATCAAAACAGCATCCTCTGCACAGTCACGGACGTTACTCGCTTGTGACAAGCTGGGGGATGTTTCTGTAACCATCAGGCCCCATAAGAGCTTAAATATGGTCCAGGGTATCATATTTCACAGGGACCTTGTTTTGCAATTTGACGATGAGCTGCGCGCCAATTTAGAGCGGTGAGATGTACATTTCGTCCAGAGTGTCCACTGGGCTCCGAGGGATAATCAGGTTGCCACCAGTGGCTTCATCTTGGCCTTTGAGGGTGATACAGTGACCAAGAAGCTCAAGGTGATGGTATACCGCTGTGATGTAAGGCTCCATACCCCCCCCCCCCCCCCCAATGACCGAGCGAGGTGGCACAGTGGTTAGCACACTGGACGCGCATTCGGGAGGACGACGGTTCAACACTGCGTCCGGCCATCCTGATTTAGGATTTCCGTGATTTCCCTAAATCGCTCCAGGAAAATGCCAGGATGGTTCCTTCGAAAGGGCACGGCCGACTTCCTTCCCTAATCCGATGAGACCGATGACCTCGCTGTTTGGTCTCTTCCCCCAAACAACCCAACCCCGATGCAGTGCTTAAAGTGTTTGTGTCACATGCCGAGATAGCGGACGCTCATCACATCCCAATACTCCATGTGCCCCGCCTCCCACTTGTGTCAACTGTGGAGAGCACCATTCGCCTTGCTCGCCTGATTGCAGGATTCTCCAGAAAGAAAGGAAAATCATGGAGTGAAAGACCCTGGACAGACTGACCTACTCTGAGGCTAAGATAAAATTTGAAAGTATGCATTCTGTGTTTATGACATAGTCTTACGCCGCTGCTACAACAGTTCTGGCACCATCAGCTCTGCCAACGTCAGTCACCTCTCAGAGCTGGAAGACTACACCTGCCCCCTTGTTGATGAGGAGCACTTCCCTCCCTGTTGCTCCCACACCACCTACTTCAGCAGCAAGCCGGCCGAGGTGGCCGAGCGGTTCTAGGCGCTACAGTCTGCAGCCGCGCGACCGCTACAGTCGCAGGTTTTAATCCGGCCTCCGGCATGGATGTTTGTGATGTCCTTAGGTTAGTTAGGTTTAAGTAGTTCTAAGTTCTAGGGGACTGATGACCATAGATGTTAAGTCCCATAGTGCTCAGAGCCATTTGAACTTCAGCAGCAACATCCCCCCCCCCCCCCCCCCAAATCAGGGACGCCTGTCCCTACTTCTAAGCTGGAGAAGCACAAGTCGTCTTTGGCTTCTCTCACTAGGAAGGGGTCCCTTGGGTCACTCTTTTCCCAGGTTTCCACTAGTGGGAAAGAAGACACCCACCAGTGGCTGAAGAGCTCAAAAGCAACTGGTTGTAGGGCTTCACGCTCATTCTCAGTCCCGGAGACTGAGCCAGGGAAGTCCTCTCAGCCAGGGAAACGCAAGGAGTAGCGATAGAAATCCAAACAGAAGACCCCTAAGACCAAGGAAATTGCGGTGGCACACACACCACCGCTATTTACAAGCTCTGCGTCTGAGGATGGGGGTGGAGATTCTGGCGTCCGTTGAGGACCTACATCTCGCCAAACCCTCAGACGCAATGGATATAAACTCCTCGGGAAGAAAGTAGGTGACACCAGGTGACACTGAGGCGTAAACTGCCTAATGGAATGTTCCATTCCTTCCCAGTCTTATGGTGACGTCATCCTCCAGGGATCCACTGCCTGGCTGAGCTACAGCAACTGTTAAGCCTTACACCTGCTATCTGCATTGCCCTCCAGGAAACCTGTCCTCCATGACTATAGGGGATACTACAGGAACCATAGCGACCACCATAGAGTGTATGCTGGAGTTTGCGTTTATGTCCTAAAATCGGTATGTAGTGAACATGTACCCCTTCAAAGCCCTCTTGAAGCTGTTACTGTCAGAATGACGACGCAGGAAATACCTGTTTGCAATGTATATCTCCCTCCAGATGGTGCAGTACCCCTGAATGTATCAGCTGCACTGATTGAGCAATTTCCTAAACCTTGTCCATTTTTGGGAGATTTTAACGCCCATAACTTGTGGGGTGGCACTGTGCTTACTGCCCAAGGCAGAGATGTCGAAATTTTTTTGTCTAATTTCGACCTCTGCCTCTTAAATGCTGGGGCTGCCACACATTCCAGTGTGGCTCATGACAGTTACTCGGCCATTGATTTATCAATTTTCAGCCCAGGACTTCTCCCATCTATCCACTGGCGAGCACCTGATGACCCATGCGGTAGTAACCACTTCGCAATCTTTGTGTCAATGCCCCAGCGTCAGGCCCACGGGCACCTGCCCAGATCAGACAAGGCGGACTGCGAAACTTGCACTTCTGCTGTCAATGTTGAAACTCCTCCACACTGTAACATCGATGTGATGGTTGAGCAGGTGACTACAACAATTGTTTCTCGGCAGAAAAACGCGATCTCTCGCTCTTCAGGGTGCCCCTGGCGTAAGGCAGTCCCTTGGTGGACGTCGGAAGTCCCTGAAGAAATCAAGGAGCGTTGGCGAGCCCTACAGCGGCATAAGCGGCACCATTCCCTGGAGCACCTCATAGCCTTTAAACGGCTCCGTGGCCGCGTTGGCCAACTTATCAAACTACGGAAGCAGGAGTGTTCGGTGATATACGTCCCGACCGTTGGGTGCCGTATGTCACCTTCCCAAGTCGGGGCAAAGATCAAACTTATTTTCGGTTACCACACCCTAACAGGTGTTCCCGGTGTTACCATAAATGACGTGTTATCTACCGACGCAAACGCGATTGCCGAGCGCTTTGCTGAGCACTAAGCTCGAACCTCTGCGTCGGAGAATTACCCCCCCACTCGCACCCTCAAACGGCGGCTGGAAGGGAAAGTTCTCTCATTCACCACACGCTACAGTGAATCCTATAACGCCCCATTTACAGGGTGGGAGCTCCTCAGCGCCCGTGCACATTGCTCGGACACAGCTCCTGGGCCTGTTCGATCCACAACCAGGTGATTAAATATCTCTCATCTGATTACAAGCGACGTATCTTCAAACGGACCTGGTGCGAAAGCGTCTTTCCATCGCAGTGGCGGGAGAGCACCATCACTCTGATGCTTAAACCCGATAAACACCTGCTTGATGTGGATAGCTATCAGCCCATCAGCGTTCTTTGTAAGCTGCTGGGATGTATGGTATGTTGGCAGTTGGGTTGGGTCCTGGAGTCACGTGGCCTACTGGCTCCATGTCAGGGCGGCTTCCGCCAGGGTCGCTCTACCACTGATAATCTTGTATCCCTCGAGTCTGCTATCCGAACAGCCTTTTCCACACGCCAACACCTGGTTTCCGTCTTTGTTGACTTGTGTAAAGCGTACGACATGACCTGGTGACGTCATATTCTTGCTACATTGTATGAGTGGGGTCTCCAGGGCACGCTCACGATTTTTATCCAAAACTTCCTGTCGCTCCGTACTTTCCAAGTTGGTGCCTCCCATATTTCCATCAACATCCAGAAGAATGGATTCCTGCAGGACTCTGTATTGAGTGTATCACTATTTTTAGTGGCCATTAATGGTCTAGTAGTAGCTGTAGGGCCGTCTGTCTCACCTTCTATGTATGCAGACGACTTCTCCAGTACTGGTGTTGCTGAGCGTCGCATACTGGGAGCCATCCACAAGGTGTAGTCATGGGCTCTAGCCCATGGCTTCCAGTTTTCCGCCATGCATGAGTGTCATGCATTTCTGTCGGCGTCATACAATTCATCTGGGACCAGCACTTTACTTTAATTATGATCCACTGACGGTAGTAGTGACATGGATTCTTAGGTCTTGTTTTCGACTTTGCTTCGTCATCTTCGTCAGCTTAAACGGAAATGTTGGCAGCATCTCAATGCCCTGCGCTGCCTGACAACCAACAACTGGTGTGGAGATCGTTCGACGCTGCTGCAGTTCTGCAGAGCCCTTGTTCAACCCCACCTTGACTATGGGTTCGGCAGCGCCCTCAGCATTGCGTCTCGACCCATTGCACTATTGCGAAGCTCAACTAACGACAGGAGCTTTTAGGACGAGTCCGTTGACCAGCGTACTGCTGGAGGCTGGAGTCCCTCCACTGAAGATCAGACGTGCACAGCTGCTCGCCAGTTACGTTGCACACATGCATAGCTCTCCTGAACATCCTCATTAACCTCATCTTTTCCCAAATACAGCGGTTCACCTCCGGCGTAGGGGGCCCAGGTCAGGGTTAACGATTGCGGTTAGCGTTCGATCGCTTCTGTCTGAACTGGAGTCCTTGCCTGTACCACCTTTCCTTGAGGTCCATTCACGTACACCTCCGTGGTGTAGGTGCGAGCCGAAGCTTCATCTGGACCTTTCGTGTGGCCCTAAGGACTACGTTAACCCTGCAGCTCTCTGCTGTCACTTCCTCTCGATTCTTGAAGTGTTCCGGGGTCTGAAGTGTTTTACACTGACGGCTCGATGGCTAATGGTAATGTTGTCCACAAAGGCCATATTGAGCAGAATTCACTGCCAGATGGCTGCAGTGTATTCACTGCAGTACTGGTGGCCATACCTCTTTCTTCTGTGTACTGAACCCTTGAGCAGCCTACAAGCTGTCGACCTGTGCTACCCTCGCCATCCTTTGGTGGCGTCGATCCAGGAGTCCATCTTTGCCCTGGGCTCTTCCCGTCGTTCAGTAGCGTTTGTGTGGACCCCAGGACACGTCAGCATCCCAGGCAACGAACGTGTCGACAGGCTGGCCAAACAGGCTACGCGGAAACCGCTTCTGGAGATGGGCATATCTGAACCTGACCTGCGTTCTGACTTACGCCGCAGGGTTTTCGGCTTTGGGAGACGGAATGGCATAACAGTGCACACAACAAACTGCGTGTCATTAAGGAGACTACGAATGTGTGGAAGTCTTCCATGAGGGGCTCTCGCAGGGAATCAGTTGTCCTCTGCCGGCCCCGCATTGGCCACGCTTTGGCGACCCACACTTACTTCCTGAGCCGTGAAGACCCGCCTGAGTGTCTGTGCGGCGCCCGGTTGACAGTGGCCCATATTCTGGTGCTCTGTCCTACTGATTGCCCAGCGACGAAATCTTGAGTTACCGGACTTGTTGCCGCTCATTTTACCTGACAGCGCCTCATTGGCCGATTTAGTTCTACATTATTTTACATGGGCGTGGGTTTTATTATTTGATCTAAGTTTTAGCGCATGTCCTTTATCCCTCTGTGTCCTCCACCCTAGTGCTTTCAGGGTGGCGGTTTTAATGTGTTGCAGAGTGGATGGCTTTTCCTTTTTATTCACGTGGTCGGCAGCCACTGTAATCAGCTTTCTTGTTTTACTCTCTTCTGTTGCTAGCGTCTCCGTTGTTTTCTCATCCTCTTTTGTTCCTTTTAGTGTTCGTTGTCTTTCTTCGTTCCTGTGGTTTTTACTTTCTTTCCGTTTTGTGTTATATGTCTCGTCTTTTTTATTCTCACACTTGTGGCATTGGGCATTGTTTTCTTAGGAACAAGGGACCGATGACCTCGTAGTTTGGTCCCTTCTCCCCTCTCTTAAACCAGCCAACCAATCTAGTCAGCGATGAATGTATGGGCTCTTCTGACTTCTGAAGGTGTTGATAAAGCAAACTTAAACGGTTTAAATGCCCAAGAAATTCGATTTAATGCTGAACTTCAAGATTCTGTTTAATTTCCAAGAAACGGTACACATCGAAGACGCGGCATCACTTCAAGCAATATATATCGCACGTCCAACTCTAGAAACGGAAAATATGGATATCAGTTTCTGCTTTGATAACGGAACGTCGCGTGAGAGTAGCACATGTTACGAGTGAATCAATTGCAATGTCATTGTGGAATTCTCTTACATGGAAGCAGTTGATTTCCCGTTTCGGTGATACTGGAAAAGACCTAGAATTCTTTCCGAAATATGGATTGCTTCCAAATCACATGCTTCACTCTGGCTCCGAAAGTTCTGTGACGCTGTCGAAGAGGACACTGAAATTTAATTTTTCCTTTCCAGCTCAAGTGTAAGAAATGCTGCAAGGGTAAGTAGTATAACAAAGAACGCGTAGGTGAGCGGTACAAAATTAAGTATTGATCAGAGAGTAATACTTGCTGTACGCTGGAAACTTAATTTTACAATGGAAAGAGACAGCGCCAGAGTGCGAACTCTCAGTGAACACTGTTTCTGACTATTAAAGTTTTTGGAAGGAGATACTTCCTGTTACTATTTCTAATTATAGTCTCCCACTGGATGCCAAAACGAAATATCAGAAGTAGATGAATCTCACATCGCCACCCGCAAGTATAGAATAGAACACGTCTGGAACCGTACAGAGTGGCTGCAAGGTTTGAGGCGTCATGTCACGGTTTGCGTGAAGGTTCGAGTCCTGCCGTGTGTGTGTGTGTGTGTGTGTGTGTGTGTGTGAGTGAGTGTGCGCGGACGTGAGTGTGCGCGGACGTGAGTGTGCGCGGACGTGAGTGTGCGCGGACGTGAGTGTGCGCGGACGTGTGTGTGCGCGGACGTGTGTGTGCGCGGACGTGTGTGTGCGCGGACAAGTTACTTTATATCAGTTTAATTAGTGTGTAAGTCTAGGGACAGATGACCTCAGCAGTTTGATGCCTTCGGAATTCACACACATTTGAATATTTGAACACGTCTGGGTGTTTTCGTCGGAATTGGACGAGAGTCAAGAAGGTACTTCATTTTACGTTTGTGTTCCAGCCAAAAGAAAATATTAGTACCACTCTTCTAAAATTTCATTTCAGCATGTATGAAGGTGACCCCCGATTGTTAGAAATCATTAAAAACATTGAAAAACAAAGAAATTATTCGTGAATTCGTCAATCATTGAATAGAATTTGTATCGTTCGACGACCCATCTGTGTACACGCAGGACTTACAGCGTCTCTGGGAGTCACTTAAATCGTCTGTTATATGTTTTATATATATATATATATATATATATATATATATATATATATATTAATATTTTCAAAACTTAAAAAATAACATCTGGCACTCTACAACTTCCTGGGTACAGAAAAAGGAATGGTGCGCATTGCCTACACCACACACGGTGTTGTACACGACGAAGATATACTACATGAGTAATGTGATATTATTCGTTTCTTTAATAAATTTCATTATTTTTAATGACTTTCCACTTCCAGTATGTTCATCTTCTATCGCCTTCCTTGTCAGCATCTGAGCCTAATATCGTGTAGGGCCCCCGCAAGCACGCAGAAGTGCCGCAACACGACGTGGCATGGACTCGACTAATGCCCGAAGTAGTGCTGGAGGGAACTGAAACTATGAATCTTGCAAGTCCATTAATTCGTAAGAGTATAAGATAAGGATCTCTCTTCTGAACAGCACGTTGCAAGGCACCCCAGATACGCTCGATAATCATGTCTGGGCAGTTTGTTGGGCAGCGGAAGTGTTGAAACTCAGAATTGTGTTCCCGGTTGCACCCTGTAGCAAGTCTAGAAGTGTAGGGTGTCGCATTGTCCTGCTGGAATTGCCAGAGTTCGTCGGAATGCACAAAGAACATAAATGGATGCAGGTGATCAGACAGGATGCTTACGTACGTGTCACCTGTCAGAGTCGTATGTAGATGTATCAGAGGACCCATATCACTCAAACTCTTCATACCCCACACTATCACAGAGCCTCCATCAGTTTTAACAGTCCACTGCTGAAATACAGGGTCCATGGATTCATGACGTTGTCTCCATACCCCGTACACGTCCATCCGTTCGATACGGTTTGAAATGAGTCTCGTCCGAAAAGGCAACATGTTTCCAGTCATCAACAGTCACATGTTGGTGTTGACGGGCCCAGGCGAGGCGTAAAGCTTTGTTGCGCAGTCATCAAGTGCACGAGTGAGCCTTCGGCTCCGAAATCCCATATCGATGATATTTGTTTGAATGGTTCGCACGCTGACACTTTTTGATGGCTCAGCGTTGAAATTTGCAACAATGTGCGGAAAGGTTTGCACTTCTGTCACGTTGAACGATTCGCTTCGGTCGCCGTTGGCCCTGTTCGTGCAGGATATTTCTCTGGCCGCAGCGATGTCGGGGATTTGGTGTTTCACGTGATTCCTTATATTTACGGTACACGCGTGAAATAGTCACGCGGCAATCTCTCTACTTCGACGCTACCGCGGAGATGCTGGGTCCCAGCGCTCGCGCGCCGACTATAACACCACGTTCAAACTCCTTTAAATCTTGATCACCTGCCTTTGTAGCAGCAGTTACCGATCTAACAGCTGCACGAGACACACATTGTCTTGTATAGGCGTTGCCGACCGCAACACCGTATTCTGCCTATTTACATACTTCTGTATTTGAATACGCATGCCTACATCAGTTTCTTTGGCGCTTCGGTGCATATCGCTCGTAGTGAGGCGAAGATTTCGATGTGCATCGTTTTTTGGAATTCACCAGACTTTCTTTACGTAACCAGCTTGACTTGATCTAGGTCGCGGGGAAGCCTGAAGTTTATAGTACAGAGACGTAAGGAGAGACATTCACTTGTTACTTTCTGGTTACCGAGCAAGGTGGCGGAATGGTTAGCCCACTGGACTCGCATTCGGGAGAACGAAGGTTCAAAACCGTGTCCGACCATCTTTATTTAGATTTTCCGCAAATTACCTAAATCGCTTCAGGCAAATACTGAGGTGGCTCTTCTGAAAGGGCATCGCCAATTTCCTTCCATATCCTTCTGTAATCACATGGGACCGATGACCTCGTTGTTTGGTCCCTTCCCCCGAAATCAACCAACCAATTTTCTGGTTTATTTTGCTGGATCGTCCTGATACGTTTAATAGAACATCAGTCAATTAGATACATCTCAGCCGAAAGTCATATATCGCTTTCATTTTATCACTCCCGACGTACTGTCGAGTTAATACGTTATCTGACAATCTTGTGACGGTCAGGAACGTAGGCGCGTATGGTTATTAGTACGTTATTGGACTAGAAAAGTGCACTGGAACGGCTTAATATAGTGTTGTATAGCATAACATAGTGTTGTATATGCAGGGTATACCACCAGCGAATACGGGCTCACTGCCTACGCAAGATAACTACACCAAAAGATGTGTGTAGTAACTCAGAGTTCAGAGAACCGTAGAAATATAACACTCGTATATCACAGCGGCACGTTGTAAATTGCGAAGTTTCAAGTGGCTATCAGAGGTGTCAGATGACCTGAGACAATGTGGGGAGTACTGCGATTTAACAAGATTGTCCTGACTGCCAAACGAAAGCAGCTTTCATCCCTACCATTTAACCCCAGTGTTCATTCTCAATATAGGGGCGCTAGCGTGTCTCAGTAACATCTAAACGTTGATCATTGACAGGAATTTATATCACCTTTGCTATGCAAGCAGAGCCGCAGCTGTTCTGCACGTTGGTACCTGATAAAACGCAAAATGAATTTTTTAAGAGCTGCAACGGTGCGTGTGTACACGTGCTTATGCTTGCATGCTGCATCGATCGCTCAGTGCTTCGTGTTTGCGAGAAACACATCAGCCGGAACATGCAAATTTGATAATTGCAATGGCGGTTGTGTAACAACAGATGCACTTGAGATAGGCCAAAAATACCTGGAATAGTCCGGTGTGTTGTCAAGCAGTAAAACCTGTTTTATCACACATAATCAGTCTTCTTCATAAAATCGTTAGGCAAGGTGTCAGTTATTTCGTCTTTATAATGAGAACTGTCAAATCCATCAAATCGTTGGAAGTTACAATTGTTTTTCAAGTATGTATTTCAGAAAATTGTGATTTAGCTTGTTTCCTTCTTAAGAAATGCCTGAGAATATTCTACAAAATTGGAAAGCAGATAATCAAAAGCAGTGTAAGGACTTGGATTAAGTGAAGAACTTCATACTTCGTCGGACTCGTCGGAAAAATATTATGTGTAGGATCTGCGATACATCGATGGAAGTGTTCGTTCTCTTCTACGCCGAACTACTTCACGAGAAAGATCATAACGTCTTGAATTCCGTAAATCGCTCGTAAAATTGGTTTACAAACTAAACCTCGGCCGACGAAGTTTACTATTCATTTATCCTGCTTCATTAATCAATATGACCGTGAGCAACGGGCTACCCACCATCGCGTTACAGCAAAATTTTAAGTACATGAGGTAATGATATTTTGCTATTACTTGTACATACTAATAACTTAAAAGTCAAGAAAATCATTAGCTGTAATTCGAAGGTTCACGTAGATACATCTAATGATACATTATACATGCCGTCTACACTACTAACCAAGCACAAAGCCATACTGATATTAATGCAAATGATCTATGTAGTTAACAAATCTACTAGTTTAATGCAATGGCGAAAAGTGGGTTCGTAAAGCAAATTCCTATTTTGGTGCCAAACTCGGATTAAATAACAATATAACTTTATTATGATTGGTTGCAAAATAATCAATAAAACAAGCAAGTACTTCACACCATATTTAATTTGTAAATTCCACAGTATAAACGGAAAGATTCATCGAGAAATAGCACTACACAGAAGAATGTGAGTGTTGACATGTACATCGTATTTTAGTGGCAAAGCTGTGGTACATTTGCACCTTACCATTTTTTATTAAGCTGCACTCCAAACAATATTCATCGCCACACTAACTGCCATCAACTGACTACGCTTTAGACCATATGGTGTTAGAATAAAGTCTCTGCCCAACTAATGTGGTTTCTTGCAGGCATAATAAAATGTTATATTTCAGTTTCTTTTTATTATACATTCTCCTGTTTCCCTGTTCAACTTTTGAGAGGACAGATCACAAAAAATCTGCAATTAAAGATGGCTCAGATGGAAAAACGACTTTTATGCAAAAAGTTCCCTAGACTACTAACAGAAGGCATTACTTGTGACATACGCTGAGATGTGGCGCATACGTCAAAATCCCCCAAACAACATTATCAATTGAAATTAACAAATATACAAGTGAAGATTACGTTGTACCTTTGTTTAAAAAATTGTACATCTTAAATGTATATTAATGTCAGTAGTTAACTGCGCAATTATAGGATATAAGGGGTACTACTGTCAGGAGTGGTATGAAGAAGTCAAACGAACCCCTCAAGCGGCGCTATAGTGGGCAGCACGAAAGTAAAGTCCTCAACGTCACGGCCGCTGCCTGCCGCCACCAGGGTCTGGTGCTGTGATTCGCCCACCTCTCGGCTTTGTTGCCATGTTGCTACTGTTAGCATCGTAACACTGAGCTGTTCTGACCTACTGCACTGCTATATCGAGTGTTCACGTCTGATCTCCGTGTCTTACTGTCTTCAGAAATGAGCAACGGCCTACCTGTAGTAGAACTACTCCGGTCGGTGTGCGTAAAGGACGGAAAGACATTCGTAAGCAGTCGAAAATTATTATATCGAATGTACTCAAGTTTTTTACTGATCTGGCCAACAATGAAGTAGTGAGGAATAACTTAAATCTTGCACAAATTCGTAAACTTACTGATAAAGCGTGTGGTGTCTTCCAGTCAACTGTAGGCCGTACTAGCAAATCTTTCGTTGGCAGGATCTCCAGACATGAATGAGTGTTTCGATTTTTCAAGAAAGGGATACAAACGTGAACGGAAATCAACCGACTTCGACGATTTCTAACAAAGAGCTCGTGTGTGGAAGTGTACTTGGATACTACGACAGAGGAGAGTATCCAACGTCTAAAAAAAAAATACTGGCCGACCTCTGTGATAAAATTAATCACTCGGCCTCAGAGACCTCCATTCTCCGTCCTCTCCACTCCCTTGGTTTCCGAATCAAGAAATGTAATGACAGACGGACATTTTTTATGGAACGCACAGACATTGCAGCAGCAAGAGCGAAGTTTGTGCGTACAACGCACTTCTTGCATGCTGAAGACACCCGGCCTGTAGTGTACTTCGATGAAACTTTGGTTTCACAGAACCACACCAAGTATATATGGAACGACTCCAAAGCAAACGGCATGCTGGTTCATTAACCATAGGCTTCATACCAGAGACCAAACTTGTTTTTCGTGGTGGGAAAAGTTCTTGCCAATCCGATTACCATTCAGAAATGAATGGAGAAGATGTTAAGAATTGGTTTATCCGATTGTTGTCTGCACTTGAAGAAAGGTTAATTATTGTGATAGATAACGCCAGCTACCACTTCGTTTAGATAAAAAAGCTGCCACGTCCAAATTGGCGCAAGGCAGATGATATGGAGTGGTTAAATAGAAAGAATGTTTCATTTTCAGTCTATGAAGCGAAGGCTGAACTCCAGTCTAACGAAAAAATCGTAGGTGCCAAAAAGACTCAAGAATTAGATCAACTGCCAAACGAAATGGGACACCAAATGGTATGTCTACCACCGTATCACTGCCAATATAATCGAATTGTATTGATAAGGGCTCAAGTAAAGCGAGAAGTAGCGAATAGAAATACTTCTTTCAAGCTTGCTGATGTCGGGAAGCTAACTCGCAAAGCTCTTGACAATGTTACTCAGCAGGACTGGGAGAGGTGCGTAAGACATGCAGAAGCATTGCGAGAAACTGATCTATTGAAATAGGATTTGAGACACTATAGTGGAATCTGTGATGATGATGCACCCGGCTTAAAAAAGCGGCAGTGAATCTGAAGACATGGAGCCAAAAGATCCTTCAGTTCAGGTAAGTGCCGTCTATGTAGAAAGCTTACTTGATTTAATTGTTTGTCTATTCATTTCAGTCATAGAGGACACACTGCGAATGTTTCTCCCTTACAGTGGGCGTCTGATACATTTATCACAAGTAGTGGCCATTAGTTTACTAGGCATTAACTGTCAATTAAAGTAAGATTGTCAACTCTGCATTAATTAACAACTGTTTCTCCTAAAAATCTGTATCTAATGTATTTACATTCGGATATAATCTTACGGCATTCGGTTTACTTCTACATTCGAAATTTAACTCATAGGATGATTTACTGGCTGTTTCGTAGTAAGGGTAATGCAATTCATAAAATTACAGAACGTTGTTGTGCTTCTGTATAGACTGTATATATAAACAGTGCAGTAACATCAGCACAGTCCCAGCACCTATTCTGATTCTCCTAGAAGAGCTTAAAAATCTGACATTTGATGACGTCTACAAAAATTTTGAATGTAGGATTATATTATTCTAGTATGACACAGGATTGTATCCCATGGCTAGAGAAATGCAGGGTAACCTTGATGATAAAACTGATTATTCTGGGCAGTCACTTCAATGCACTGTCTTATCTGCCCACTTGGTTTTTATTTCAGAAACTGTAATGATGTAGCCGGCCAGGGTGGCCGAGCGGTTCTAGGTGCTACAGTCTGGAACCGCGCGACCGCCACGTCGCAGGTTCGAATCCTACCTCGGGCATGGATGCGTGTGATGTCCATAGGTTAGTTAGGCTTAAGTAGTTCTAAGTTCTAGGGGACTGATGGCCTCAGAAGTTAAGTCCCATAGTGCTCAGAGCCATTTGAACCACTTTGTAATGATGGACAAAATTTATAACATTCCAATAATATGAACGAGGTTTTTGTGTACCAAGTACGTATTGTGAGCTGAGAACAATAGGCTTACAGTAAATTTAGATAATTCTTGGGTATCACAAAACGTTTCGAACAAATATTTTGTTAGACTTCAGTGAAAATATTGGCTTCAAAATAACTTTTACGAAGCGTATATTGGCGTTTTGAGTGATGGATGCAGTAACTAAGGATATATATTAGCTGCCAGTAAAATATTTTCGGGAAGTAGGGAATATTCTCGGTCATATTAAAGCGAGCCGTCTGAACAAAACTCTTGGCGACGGCCTACAACGGCTCGCGCGCTACTGCGCACGGAATATCGCGGAAGTAATGTACCTCTGTACGTGAAACGTTACAATAATGATGTCTGAAATGTTACCAAATATAATTTTGTAGTTTTCTTAACAACTTATTCGTGGGAAGTTTCTTATCAGTCCTATAGGACGAAAACTCATCAGCGACTACACTTTACGCTACGCAGTCAGCACAGTTTCACACCTCTTGCATTATTTTTTTCTCTCGGAATACTTTCATGATTCCGAAATAAAAGATGAAGCATATACATCTGTAAACTTTTAGGATGTTCATATATTTTTTCAGTCCAATTACTTCAGTAATTCTGTTACTACCACGGGTTGAAGTAAAAAAAATTATTTTCCTCGAAAATTTCTTGTAACGTTAGTTTTCATTTTTTTCTAGCAGCTACAGAGAATTTTATTTTGGAAAGTTGTCCATCATATTCTAGACTAAAAATAGTTACCCAATGTTTTTTTGAATTTTTTAGAACTATCGAAGTTATCACTATTAAAAAAATGGCAATACTGTAAGACGGCGAGATAACCTTGAAGCCCTATTTTCGTGCCAGCTTCTATAGTTCTCTGGAACATTCGGAGCTGGAGCACTTCCAACAGAAACACTTTCTTTAGGTTTCTCGTCAACAGTGCCCAAGTGCTTTGTCTCTATACAGGGCTTTCAGACTTTCATAAAAATGAGTTCCTAAGTTTTCCGTTCTATGGTACGGTAACAGTGAGTGATTAATCTGTTTATATCCGAAGGGTGTAACTGAGTGCTAAATCAATCGATAAATAAGTTTCATTACTCTTAGCGGTAGCAGTCGTTGGCGGTCCGTATTATTACTGGAACAGCTATTAAGGTGACCAGGTATATTTTTAAATGCACTAATTTGGAAAAAAACTGTATAGTATGAAAATGAGACTGATTCTGATTGTTACAATTGGAATGGTTGGTTCGTTTATAGAGTTTGAGAGTCTCACTTATCCTGACGAACTAAATGGTATGAACTCCTTTCAGAGCAACCTTTCAACTTATATTAAAAAACAAATATGGGTAAGGGAGGTTACACAGATCATTTCTTCTCCCCATTGCTTTTTACATTATTAACGTACTCCTGTGTTCCCAAGGAAACAAAGTTTCAATATACTGATAAATTTTTCAGGTGTTCCGGACTGCTCTTAACAAATGGTTCAAATGGCTCTGAGCACTATGGGACTCAACTGCTGTGGTCATTAGTCCCCCAGAACTTAGAACTACTTAAACCTAACTAACCTAAGGACATCACACACATCCATGCCCGAGGCAGGATTCGAACCTACGACCGTAGCAGTCGCACGGTTCCGGACTGCGCGCTTAGAACCGCGAGACCTGCTCTTAACACACCACAGGCCATGAACCTAATGCACTCTTAGAACATCCGACTCATTATGCTACAAATCGTGGTACAGAAGGCCCACAAATAGCTCTATACTGTACGACGCTTATCACTGTGATATAATTCCATGCATTTGTTTCCTACTTTCCCATCCTACTCCCTTCTTTCCAATCCTACTCCCTTTGTTTCTCGTGGTTTCTGTAAGCCTCTTTGGAAAACTGTGAGAATTACTCGTTAATAAGTAAACTACTGATAGCTTTCCACATCTTCATATAGTCTGAACTTAACATCAATCTGCAATTTGCTCGCATGGGATAAGAAATCACGATCTCTCTTCTTCCTTCAACAATCACTGTGTTCAGCGTCTGTAGCCATCCATCTACCTATGTACCTTTCTTGCAGGCGCACCTCCTGTAACACGCATTCCTTCTCTGTGTTCATATTATGCCTCACTATTTTCTAAACAAAGAAGTGTTAGTGCTGTGTGCTGTCTGAAACTTGATTCTAAAATATGAAATTCATTAGTGTGCTGAGATTTCAGTTCCTTAAAAAATGAATAGGGCACCGTATGACACAAAAAATTTAACGAGCACAAAGGATGCATTGAAATGCTAATAAACTTCCAGTAAATTCAGAGCATAGAATAACATGTACATAATGAATAAACAGAGCCTAAACACAAGGGGTGTGACAGGAAGAATGGTCAGTAATCAGGGATATGATCGGAATAATCAATCAGAGCCAAAAAGTCTAGCAAACAAGGGTGTTGTTATGCCTACTTTAAGAGCGATGAGCACTTATCCTGTAGAAAAGATTTTCCGCAGAAAAGATCAAAAGGTGCTCATAGTTCTTAAGGTATACATTTTAAATCCCATATATGCTACTTTTTTTTTACTTCGAACGATTTATCCTGTCACACCTCCGAAAACTGACATTGCTCCTGGGGCACCCTTACTTGGAGACTGTTCGTTCACGAGGGTTACTCTTTAACATTATTTTAAACTGTTACTTAATATAGTAAACACTAAATCTCTATCTACTAATCTTACACTACATGGCGTTTCATAAACTGAAACTAAAAACTGGCCGCACAGCAATGCGGTATCGTATTAATTTCATGTATCACATCAACATTAAACGTAAAGTAACCTAAATTTCTTACTTACTCAGCACAGTAGGTGCTCACTACCTAATGCCAACAAAATGTAGAATAACAAACAAAGAAGCGTTGCACCGGAGAGAACTACAGTGTTACAGTTGGCTGACCGCTCCCTAATCCCGAACTAGTAGGAGTCACTAGACGTCGGAAGGCTTCGGACGGCACTGGCTACTTTTTTGGCTGCAACTAACATTAGGTAGCTGCCTATTGTGTGAGGTAGCTGTTGTCTGCTATTACACTACTGACCATTAAAATTGCTACACCACGAAAGTGACGTGCTACAGATGCGAAATTTAACCGACAGCAAGAAGATGCTGTAATATGCAAATGATTAGCTTTTCAGAGCATTCACACAAGGTTGGCGCCGGTGGCGACACCTACAACGTGCTGACGTGAGGAAAGTTACCAACCGATTTCTCATACACAAACAGCAGTTGACCGGCGTTGCCTGGTGAAACGTTGTTGTGATGCCTCGTGTAAGGTGGAGAAATGCGTACCATCACGTTTCCGACCTTGATAAAGGTTGAATTGTAGCCTATCGCGATTGTGGTTTATCGTATCGCGACATTGCTGCTCATGTTGGTCGAGATCCAATGACTGTTAGCACAATACGGAATCGGTGGGTTCAGGAGGATAATGCGGAACGCCGTGCTGGATCCCAACGGCCTCGTATCACTAGCAGTCGAGATGACAGGCATCTTACTCGCATGGCTATAACGGATCCTGTAGCCACGTCTCGATCCCTGAGTCAACAGATGGGGACGTTTGCAAGACAACAACCATCTGCACGAACAGTTCGACGACGTTTGCAGCAGCATGGACTATCAGCTCGGAGACCATGCTATGGTTACCCTTGACGCTGCATCACAGACAGGAGCGCCTGCGATGGTGTACTCAACGGCGAACCTGGGTGCACGAATGGCAAAACGTCATTTTTTCGGATGAATCCAGGTTCTGTTTACAGCATCATGATGGTCGCAACCGTGTTTGGCGACATCGCGGTGAACACAGATTGCGTGTATTCGTCATCGCCATACTGGAGTATCACCCGGCGTGATGGTATGGGGTGCCATTGGTTACACGTCTCGGTCACATCTTGTTCGCATTGACGGCGCTTTGAACAGTGGACGTTACATTTTAGATGTGTTACGACCCGTGACTCTACCCTTCATTCGATCCCTGCGAAACCCTACATTTCAGCAGGATAATGCACGACTGCATGTTGCAGGTCCTGTACGGGCCTTTCTGGATACAGAAAATGTTCGACTGCTGCCCTGGCCAGTTCCTTCTCCAGATCTCTCACCAACTGAAAACGTCTGGTCAGTGGTGGCCGAGCAACTAGCTCGTCACAATACGCCAGTCACTACTCTTGATGAACTGTGGTATCGTGTTGAAGCTGCATTGGCAGCTGTACCTGTACACTTCATCCAATCTCTGTTTGACCCAATGCCAAGGCGTATCAAGGCCGTTATTACGATCATAGGTGATTGTTCTGGGTACTGATTTCTCAGGATCTATCCACCCAAATTGCGTGAAAATGTAATCACATGTCAGTTCTAGTATAATATATTTGTCCAATGATTACCCGTTAATCATCTGCATTTCTTCTTGGTGTAGCAATTTTAATGGCTAGTAGTGTATTATTGTTTTGCACTGCAGTGTTCTTAGTTCTTTCAGTGTGTAATACTTCATCAAAATGACTGGTAAGACAGTTTCTGTACAGTTTGGGAGTCGCCTACAACGCCTTGGGTAGGCATACTGTTAAAGGGAAATTAGTGCCACGCAAAATTGTATTACGTGCGACTGATTACTGCGAGACGGAAAGGGAGCAGAAAGAGTTACTGCACCCCTTCCAAAAATCTTCCGTGAGAGCTGCTACCTACACAGGATAAATGCATGCGTAGCCCTGGTAGGTTCAAATAGTTCCCAAGAGTCATCCTGGCAAATCACCGGAAACGTATGGGAAGGAAATACAAGTTTTCATTTTATTTTGTTGGACATCGTTTCGAAGGAGTCCTCTATTTCATTCGAATTACTTTACGTAGTACCTTTCATTACTGTCGTATTGCTTCGTATTAAAACACCGCTGGTTATTGTATTATTTCTAAACATGTTGATATTACAACACAGTTCCCTTATCGATGAAATTATCATTAATACAGGCACATCAAATGCAAGTAAGAAAAGACCACACGTAAGTATAAGATCATAAGTGAAAGCGAATGACCACATGGCTTGAAATGTTTCTACCAATATGTGACTGCCTCAATAAACGCCGAAAACAGTCTGCCATTCAGTGAGTCGTAAATTTTATTTTTATGTCCTACTGTTTCCTTGCCTTGCGACAAGTGTACTTAATTACTGCAGTTATGAACTTAATTGACGATGTTACTATCTAAGGCCATTTCAGTTTCGTTTAGCGGCTTTTACTCCCGTGCGTGACTCCAGCTTTCGCGGAAGCATGACGTGTATTTGGTGCCAGCAATGCAGAGGCCAGGATTCACTTGTTCCCCCACCATACCCACACACCCACACACACACACACACACACACACACACACACAGCTTCGTAACCTGCATCGGCCTATGCGGTGGCCGGGCTTGCTTCCTCCGCTCCCCGTTGCCCCCTCTGAACTCTGCCGTCTTAAATTGAACACACAATGAGAGTTTAGCGTAAGACAGTCTGGAGGAATCCAGAGTGCGCTAGTGGAAGGAAGGAATATTGACTGTGTTATACTACCGTTTCTCCCAAAACTGTCCTGCCATAGACATAAAACTAGAATCAAAAGGACCAATCAAATTGGAATAAGTAATGACGGTCGATAAATGAGATGCTTATAAGTAGCAGCGATGGCCAGTATTTAGCTAATGTAGAGTACATTTCATACTGAACTGTATGGTTCTCCTAAATAAAAGGGCACTATGAAGGAACACCATGGAGCTGCAAATGCACTGGTGTACCGAGGGTCATGTTAGCTGGACACGGGAGGCGGCCCACAAGAGAAGGTCCGGAAGGCACCAGCCAGCAGCTGCACGGGTCAATGCCACTGCGTCGGACCGGCCTCCCGTTCAAGAACCGCCCCTGTGTGTCGCTTACCAGAAATCACAATGCAGATAACATTTCCTGAAGTGTAAGGCTATTGGTAGTCTGTTTTTAATAACCTGAATGTGCAAGGAGGAGAAATGCAATTTTTATTGAGGCCTGGAAGAACATTACTGCGAACATAACATAGAAAGCAGAGTTTCTTCGAAGTACATCATTCACAATAGACGGCATTGAAAAAGTGGAGTTAGGATCCATAGTTAGATAAAATCGTAAGTAGGCTGCTTAGGTTTTTGTGTTGGTAACGCCACGTAGCGCTCTGTGTGAAAATCACTGTGCTGTGTGCAGTCTGTGGCTGGTTGGCATTGTTGTAATATTCGCTATTGTAGTGTTGGGCAGTTGCATGTGAAAAGCGCGTAGCGTTGCGCAGTTGGAGGTGAGCCGCCATCAGTGGTGGACGTGGGGACAGAGATGGCGGAGTTTTGAGAGCGGACGATCTGGACGTGTGTCCATCAGAAAGAGTAAATTTGTAATACTGGATATCATGAACTGACTTTTGAACATTATTAAGGTAAATACATTGTTTGTTCTCTATCAAAATCTTTCATTTGCTAACTATGCCTATCAGTAGTTAGTGCCTTCAGTAGTTAGAATCTTTTATTGAGCTGGCAGTAGTTCGAGTAACGAAGATTTTTGTGAGGAAAGTGATTCATGAAAGGTATAGGTTATTGTTAGTCAGGGCCATTCTCTTGTAAGGATTATTGAAAGTCAGATTGCGTTGCGCTAAAAAAATATTGTGTGTCAGTTTAGTGATGATCAGAATAAGTAAAGAGAGAACTGAGTACGTTCAGTTTTGCTCAGCTGTTTGTAAATAAAATAACGTAGTTTACCAGCACAGTAATTCATAATTTTTTCTAAGGGGACGTTTCAAAATTTATATGCGAGGGCTGCTGCCGAACTCAGGCACTAGAGAACTCAAATGTTCAACACAGCGTAAGAACGACCAGGACTGGCTAACATAAATAGTTAAGAAGTTACAGAGAGAGAAACTCGCCTATGCTGCCGAGGACCCACAGACAAACACAGAGAGAGACCAGGATACCGTTTTTCAGCACCAAGTCTTCGGGAGAGCATTTACGGTTAACTGCTTGACACAAGAGTCAGGGAAGATGACCAGTGTCTTTTTGAGGCATCTTTTTACTTGTAGGTGCTCGGAATATCCGTAGTTCAGTCAATCAAAATGGAACGAACGAAAAAGGCGAAACACAAGTCTGTCAGTTGGTATAAAATCACTTGTCCACCAGTCTTCTTCTCCTCGACATGACTTATCCTCCATACATCTTGTCTGCAACTCATCAGCCGAGTGTCTCTGCATCCAGGCGCCTCTTCCAATGGATGGACAGGGAACACACAATTTTCCGACAGAGTTCCACTTGATCTCAACGCATGTCACTGGTATAAAATCAACTACTGACTTCGCAGCCACTGCAACAGGTAGTCTAAAATACACTCCTGGAAATTGAAATAAGAACACCGTGAATTCATTGTCCCAGGAAGGGGAAACTTTATTGACACGTTCCTGGGGGTCAGATACATCACATGATCACACTGACAGAACCACAGGCACATAGACACAGGCAACAGAGCATGCACAATGTCGGCACTAGTACAGTGTATATCCACCTTTCGCAGCAATGCAGGCTGCTATTCTCCCATGGAGACGATCGTAGAGATGCTGGATGTAGTCCTGTGGAACGGCTTGCCATGCCATTTCCACCTGGCGCCTCAGTTGGACCAGCGTTCGTGCTGGACGTGCAGACCGCGTGAGACGACGCTTCATCCAGTCCCAAACATGCTCAATGGAGGACAGATCCGGAGATCATGCTGGCCAGGGTAGTTGACTTACACCTTCTAGAGCACCTTGGGTGGCACGGAATACATGCGGACGTGCATTGTCCTGTTGGAACAGCAAGTTCACTTGCCGGTCGAGGAATGGTAGAACGATGGGTTCGATGACGGTTTGGATGTACCGTGCACTATTCAGTGTCCCCTCGACGATCACCAGTGGTGTACGGCCAGTGTAGGAGATCGCTCCCCACACCATGATGCCGGGTGTTGGCCCTGTGTGCCTCGGTCGTATGCAGTCCTGACTGTGGCGCTCACCTGCACGGCGCCAAAAACGCATACGGCCATCATTGGCACCAAGGCAGAAGCGACTCTCATCGCTGAAGACGACACGTCTCCATTCGTCCCTCCATTCACGCCTGTCGCGACACCACTGGAGGCGGGCTGCACGACGTTGGGGCGTGAGCGGAAGACGGCCTAACGGTGTGCGGGACCGTAGCCCAGCTTCATGGAGACGGTTGCGAATGGTCCTCGCCGATACCCCAGGAGCAACAGTGTCCCTAATTTGCTGGGAAGTGGCGGTGCGGTCCCCTACGGCACTGCGTAGGATCCTACGGTCTTGGCGTGCATCCGTGCGTCGCTGCGGTCCGGTCCCAGGTCGACGGGCACGTGCACCTTCCGCCGACCACTGGCGACAACATCGATGTACTGTGGAGACCTCACGCCCCACGTGTTGAGCAATTCGGCGGTACGTCCACCCGGCCTCCCGCATGCCCACTATACGCCCTCGCTCAAAGTCCGTCAACTGCACATACGGTTCACGTCCACGCTGTCGCGGCATGCTACCAGTGTTAAAGACTGCGATGGAGCTCCGTATGCCACGGCAAACTGGCTGACACTGACGGCGGCGGTGCACAAATGCTGCGCAGCTAGCGCCATTCGACGGCCAACACCGCGGTTCCTGGTGTGTCCGCTGTGCCGTGCGTGTGATCATTGCTTGTACAGCCCTCTCGCAGTGTCCGGAGCAAGTATGGTGGGTCTGACACACCGGTGTCAATGTGTTCTCTTTTCCATTTCCAGGAGTGTATTATGTGCAGGAGGTGCTCAGTAGCTAGTAAATATTTGGAGAAACCCACATTTATAGTTACAACACCTAGCGAAATAAACTTACAAACCTTCATCCGCTACCAGTCTCGATCGAAACCATCACCAGAGAGCACAAAATTTTTATAGAATCCGATATATCACTATTAGTGTGACGCCAATAACAAAAAATTTAGATACAGTTGTGAGCGCTTCTCGTACTGTTTCGATGTATCGGTATTATTTTTATTCCGGTATTTGATCGCGTTGCTGTGCTTGCACGTAGTGCAGTAAGAAGCAAATGTTGCATGGTACATCTGTACGTCCAACTAGAGCATAGCTCAGTTTATGTCGGCCATGCAAACTTTTGCGGCTGCATGGGCAGTAACCTCTAAATGTCCACACAGCTGGCGATCGGACCTGAAAGAGTTAGGTAGGCACCGAGGAGTGTTGCTAAATACCTACCACAGACTCGTAAATATACTTATATGTTGTGAAACTCCTTAATTTATTATAAATAATTGCACTTCACTTTAACAGCGTGTCCAGAACTAATTCTTGATTATTGACTGTTCTACCAGTAAGTTCCGATTTTTTTTGCTACATACTACTACAACGTTCACAAATACTGGCGTCATACAGTTGGTAAACCGGTTTACACACAAACGGCACAGTTCAGTTCGACATCATAGCTACAGTTTCTGCAGTACCTTTATAATTACGCATATTCGCTAGGATGAGGTGGTCGTAATTAACCTTTCGCTATTTCAGAGGGCCCCCATGAGAAACGAGTGATACGACAACGAAACTTCGTAAATACATTTTTAAGGACGTGAGGAAGGTAAATAACGAATAACCCTTTGAAACAATCATATTTTAATTTCCACATGAAAGGGTAACATCTCTTAATTGCGTGCCATGTTACGTTCCAGGCTACAAATGTTCCACAATGTGACGAGAGCCTGGGACTACACTGGAGGTATCACTTCACAAGTATTCGTAACAGTTCTCCAACGTTGAATCACGGAATATTCAGCTGTCGTGACACAGCACCTGTGCTGCCTGAAGATCACACAAGCAGCCCCAGCCATGGCAACAGTAACTTCAACAATGTCTTGCGCCACTGGCAAGACATTGTTACGTGCAACATTCAATCTCTTGATGTATGTAGTAATTAATAATTGACTACTACTGTAGAACACTTCAGTACACAGCACTGCAGAACACTACTGTACTCAAATTTAGAGGGATGATGTTCAAACTGTGCGCTGCAGAATTAGGGAGGTTAGTGACATGAATTGCCATTAGCCGCCGGTACTGGTACGGCGACGCAGTGTTAAAACGAGCTTCAGTGTTCATTACAGTTGTAGACACTTAAGTTGGGTCTGGAGAAGATGAACGAGGATTTACTCGTATATATATATATATATATGTGTGTGTGTGTATATATATATATATATATATATATATAGCAATTAATAAATAAATTACTTAAATAAAAAAAATTGGTGAAAATATTCCATCTAGACGGGTTCACACGTAGCGAAAGTTAGATTACAACCATCCTCCACAGAAACCTAGTGAGCAAACATTTACCATTAGTTACCGAGCATGCTACACTTCTTCAATATTACCTTCGGCCGATTCTTTACAACATTCAAACTACATTGCAATAAAGGATTAGTAGAAATATCGCCACTTCCCGCACAATGTGATTTACTTAACGATATGGCACTTTCCAGCTCTTGGCGTGTTTCCAAACGCACGCTGACGACAATGACCAGCTCCAGCGACAACGCCTCAAATCACACTACAAACGCCGTCGTTCTACATACCAAGGGAGGGGTACTTTCAACCCAAATTGTGAAGATACTGTAATGCAGCAAGTTACTTTGTGTTTCACAATTTCGAAAACCTATTCAGGACCTTAGTCATAAATCTCTGGTTAAATCGTGTGTTGTGAGTAAAAGTCAGCAATAACTAATGAAATTTGCGTTTTGTAATTTTTTGTGGTGGTTATAAAGCACCCCCAGCTTTGGTATTACACGTTCATGACAATGCGTTGATATTGCTAAGAGCGTGCTAAAAGATATTTCCAGTATTAGGATTCCACTTCTAGTTCACTACCTCTTTAACACTAGAACGGCGGAGTTTATGACATTCCTAAAACGGCGAAAAGGGATCATTTTGACGCCACATAAAATATTTTCATATTTAACTGAAGCAACTAGTTTTTTAGTGTTTGTTAATCCATATTTAATTTCTGGTAATCAAAACAATTATAAATAATAATTACTAATCCATTTGAACAACAGTGTATCACACAAAGTTGTTGCTACTGCTAGCAAGTTTCTCAACTACAACCTTCTAGACACATTTAGTATATTTGGTCCATTTTACTCTCACATGTGTTTAACAAACAGCTCTGTACTACTTTCAGTCAAATCATTTGAAGCTACTAGACGCACATAGCACAGGTGATTTCTGTTTTACACGCACATTTTCTGCACGCAGCTTTGGGTGCACTTCGCACAGCTTCAGCTTTGGGGGGGGGGGCACTTTGCACAGCTTCAGCTTTGGGGGGGGGCACTTCGCACAGCTTCAGCTTTGGGGGGGGGGGGGGGCACTTCGCACAGCTTCAGCTTTGGGGGGGGGGGGGGGCACTTCGCACAGCTTCAGCTTTGGGGGGGGGGGGGCACTTCCCACAGCTTCAGCTTTGGGGGGGGGGCACTTCGCACAGCTTCAGCTTTGGGGGGGGGCACTTCGCACAGCTTCAGCTTTGGGGGGGGGGCACTTCGCACAGCTTCAGCTTTGGGGGGGGCACTTCGCACAGCTTCAGCTTTGGGGGGGGGGCACTTCGCACAACTTCAGCTTTGGGGGGGGGGCACTTCGCACAGCTTCAGCTTTGGGGGGGGGGGCACTTCGCACAGCTTCAGCTTTGGGGGGGGGGCACTTCGCACATCTTCAGCTTTGGGGGGGGGGCACTTCGCACATCTTCAGCTTTGGGGGGGCACTTCGCACAGCTTCAGCTTTGGGGGGGGGGGCACTTCGCCCAGTTTCAGCTTTGGGGGGGGCACTTCGCACAGTTTCAGCTTTGGGGGGGGCACTTCGCACAGCTTCAGCTTTGGGGGGGGGGGCACTACGCACAGTTCTCGATGGTCTTGTTGCCTTTGCAGAGGCTGATTTGGCACTTCCTCCGCTTTCTAGGTGATTTCAGTCCCATGTCCTCTTCCTCTTCCTTTTCCTGATGTTCTTGCTCTTTCGTTCCCTTGAGTTCATTTGTCAGTTGAAGTATCAAGTTTTACTTTTCATTTTCTTGCTCCTTACTATGTTATAGCCGCGCGGGATTAGCCGAGCGCTCTAGGGCGCTGTAGTCTTGGACTGTGCGGCTGGTCTCGGCGGAGGTTCTAGTCCTCCCTTGGGCATGGGAGTGTGTTTGTCCTTAGGATACTTTAGATCAAGTAGTGTGTAAGCTTAGGGACTGAGGACCTTATCAGTTAAGTCCCATAAGATTTCACACTCTTTTGAACATTTTACTGTGTTATAGATGACCTTCGCAGTATATTTGATCAACCACGTCCACACCATACTTTGTTGCATAGTAGAACGTTACAGTTTCAGGTTTTTGCTTTCCTTTCTTACTTACTGCTACTTCAACATGCAGCGTACTCAGAAGAATGGCATTTTTATTCCTCGTTATTTGGCATACAGTCAAGGTGCAGTCTGTGTTGCCACTATTGAGCAGTATTGTGGTGGAGTGTGTTTCAGCATTCGGCTTCCTTACTTCATGAGGGATTTCACGGCGGATATTGTTCATTGTACCAACTAATGCATTTTTCTTTTCTTTGAGTTTTTTAGCAAATTGAAGAAACGTAAAGACGCTGTCGTCATTTTTCCTTCATTTACAAACGGCTGCATGAGACGCTGAACGACGTACACTTAAAGTGGTTGTTTCTCTATGCGTGTCCTCTTTGCTGAGGTATGGGAAAGCATTAGATGTATACCTTGTCGTTACATCAACAACCATCCAGAATTTGAGACCATATTTATTGGTTTGTTGGACATAAATTGAGTAAACCTGCATCTTGCTTTACTTGATAAGTTTCTCGTCAGTGGTTATATTTTCTCCACGGCGGTAGGTGCAAATACTGTTTTCAATTAACTTCCCAAATTTCAGATACAAGAGCGAATTTGTTGGCTGCCAGGCGGGTTGATTTTTCATTCAAACGGAGAAATCCGAGAAGCTCCTGATATCTATCCCTTAGCATAATACTCTTGACAAAAGCAGGCCCCAAAGAGTGCTACCAGAGATCATCCACAGACATACCTTTTGTGCACAATACACCCAAATATACATGATGGCTGTTTCTCCAGTTCCTCAAGTGACAGTCTAGTCTTTTTCAGTACTTCTCGATCATTTGAGTCTGTGTTTTTCTCAATGAGCTTCATCAAAAATAAGACGGAAGATATTGGTGACAGAGCTCGTTGGCAGGCATAAGCAGTGCGACCTCTTCCCTCCTTCAGTACATTTACAGCTGGCCACCTTCCAGAAGCCAAATAATTTCCAACCTCGCACACGGTTCTATCCCTTACAATCATCTTTATAGACGCTTTCAGCTGTACCTGTTGTAGTGAAAGAGGTGGTGGTTGACGTATATCAGCATCTGAAACCACCTCCACTAATCGTCCCTCGCTCACAATGTCTTAATCTTCACTTGTCGGGTACATAATCATAATCATAATCTTAATCAGTGAAGTCAATTTCCAATTAAACTCTAAGAGATGTAACACTTCTTCATCAGTTAGTCCACGCTGACGATACATGTCCGAAAACGTGTTTCACGGGCAAAGACTGCCTGAGAGAGACAACGTAAACTGTGGCGAACTGGAATGTACACGTGCTAAGTTGCAACATAGAAGAGCAACTGCTCACCGTTGCCATTGTATTGTTGGCTAATTTACTTACATTCAGAAGAGAAATTACAGTGTGGTCAAGAGGAGAAAAAAATTAGAAAAAGTTATATAATTTCATTAACGAAGTAAATATATTGGACATGAAAATAACGAAAAACATGACACGGGTCATTTTGATCGCTTCCGCCGTTATAGTGTTAAAAAAACGTTTTGTTGATTGTCAACAACAAGTAACTAATTTTGTTTTTCAACTGTTTCATGGTGAGCACGAAGTACCCCCACTCCCGGTAATGTGCGTTGTGGAAAACTGGTACTGCTACCGTTAATGTTCAAATATTGCATAAGGTGTGATGACAGTACGATCCTAAATTCTCACTGCGTCACTGTAGTTAAGGGAATTACGCATTTATACGATTGATTAATCTTAATACGCCGTAATTTCCATAATCCCTTTGCCAACCTGGAATCCCCTGATTGAATCTGTTAAATTATCCTTTTTTTTCTTCCTATTTTTATGGTACTGCCTTATTTCAAGATACTCTATTCTGCCCCTCTAATCTTTAAAGTTCTCTGCCATCTCCAACAGAATAGTAGTCATTGGCAAAACTCAAAGTATCTTTTTGTTTATCGTGAGTTGTAATTACCTTTCCAGATTTCTCTTTGATTCCCTTTATGATTTGCTCATAATGCTGATACAACAATGAGGAATTGACTACAATTTTCTCTCAATCCCTTTGACTTTTTAGTCGTATGACTGTACTCTGCAGGTTACCTTTCGCTCCTTGTTTTACTCTTGCTACTTTCATAATTCGGAAGGTTGTATCCTTGCCAAAATTTTCAAATGCTGTGAAAATAGGCTTGCCTTTCTTTAACCTATCTCATAAGATACGAGGTGTAACTAGCAAAGCTTTTTCTTTTTTCAACAATAATATTTTCACCTCCGAAGTAGTTCCCTTCGGCAGCTATACACCGGTGGAGTCATTGTTCCCAATCTTCGTAGCAACGCTGAAAAACTTCAACTGGTAGGGCCCTTTAACATGCCGGTCACATTTTTTTTTGAATGTTCTCCACAATCTCAAAATGACGTCCTTTTACGGCGTTTTTCAATTTCGGGGAAAAAAAGTAATAAGGACTCGGATCAGGTGAATAAGGGACTAAGGAATAACAGGAATGCCTCTTGAGGGCAAAAATTCAGTGATGGAAGTGGCTGCGTGACATGGAGCGTTGTCATGATGCAGCAAACCCTTGTCTGCTGTGTCCAGTTTCACTCAATCCACCCTTTCCCTCAGTCTTTCAAGAATGTATTTGTAAAACATTTACTTGCCATAAATCTGGTATGATCAAATTTTCCTTCAGACATTTGACCCTCATTATTATCTGCAATAAAGATGTCTCAAGGTAAATCTGATTATATCAGATTTATCTTACGGCTGAGGTAAAGGCAGGATTTCCCCATTATGTCCAATGCTGAGGTGCTATTCCAGTACCAGAGGGCATCGGCAATAGTCTATGACGGGGGAAATATACTGAAGATGTGACCTGAGATTTGTGTTAGGGAGGAGGTCATTGGATTAGGGTACCCTGTGCAGTTGTGTTAGTTATAATCCTGTTAGTTGTGTAATGGCTAGCATACCTTCCTAGTAGCAAGATGATCTGGGTTAAAGTTCCGGCTGTGGCACAAATTTTAATTCAATTCTTCAGCTTTCATCACTATCGTATTACTTGACAGTTTGTCCTAGGGAACAACCTCCGAAGAGGATGCACATGTTTGACGTTTCCTTCAGTCGTTGAAACTGAGCGAGGTTCATCTTCGTGTTCTCAGCCTACCAAAAATGATTTTTGCCAGCGAAAACTTGTGCTCTAGATATGGAATGTTCCCCACAGGCCTGTTTCAGTTTCTCAAAAGTCACATTCGCGGATTCCTCAAATTTAACACGAAACTAGATGTCAAATGTTGCTCTAAATTTCATTCTTCCTCCGCCTTAATACAGAAAAGCAGTACGTCACAGACGTCGCTCTCAAAAATCACATGACTGCTGTACGGAACTGAAACTCTGAGAATCTGAAAGGTATGAATGCACCGGGCTACCCAAGTGGAACAACACAGTGTTGCCAGATCGCTCGCATCGTTGTCAGTCTCATACTCACACACATCGTAAGTGGTAGGGTCAGTATTGCGTCGCATATTCCTACATTTCTATGGAACCCAAACTGGTCTTCGCCGAGGTGGGCTTCTAACCACATTTACATTTGCAGTAAACCGCAGAGGACGAGCAGCCGGTGAAAGAAAGCGTTCGGTGGTTTCCGGCTGTGCACAGTGCGGTGTGGCACCTCGCGGCAGCCGCAGCTCGGTAATGTAATGCAATGCGGCACCGCGCCACAGACTAATCTAATGGCGCGAGTTACTCCGCAATTCCCCGATACGCGCCGCGCCGCTCTGGAAGGAATCACCAGCGGCGATGCTGCGCAGCCGCGGGCCCGGCCACAGGCGTTAATTCAGGATGCGGCGCAGACGGGAAATTACAAAACTTGCACGCCGCTGACTCAGTCCGTTCTCCGTCCTGTTGTGCCATTGGCGTTTTACAGCTAGCGCTCGCTCTCTCGCTCTCTCTCTCTCTCTCTCTCTCTCTCTCTCTCTCTCTCTGTGTGTGTGTGTGTGTGTGTGTGTGTGTGTGTGTGTGTAACCTGAGCATGGTTTAGCACGCCCTTCGTAATGTGGTTTAAGCTTCCCTGTGATTCTTTCACAATCAAAGACTGTGAGTTGAAGAGAAATGAATCAATACCGTGTATCTTCACTACATAAAATTTCTTAATACATGTACAGAGGCGGCAGCGCCAGTAGAAAAGATGGAGTACTAGACTAGTGCTGATGAGTCTTGGAGGGCTGCACGGCCGTGGCAGAAGGGACTTCACACTTCCTGATGGGTCGTCCAGAGCTGCGTGGACGTCTTCAGACGTGCTCCGGGCGACTGTGATACTTGCTGATTGCGACTCACGAGGAGAGCACGCAAGTGCCATAACCCGACTTCAGAGAAACTTTGCTCATTGGAAGAGGGTTCAAAATAAGCGAACACGTGTCTCGGTTTCTCCGCAGACATTCGACCGGTTCTGACGAAACGATGTCAAAGTTTTTCGATGTACTTCATGTGCCTTTTAGCGAGCAAAGAGTTCAACAGAAGATCTGGCACAGTTGCTAGCGAGACGGCTTCAAAGTCCTGCGCCTCGTGTTTGAAACCAGATAACTACTTTTATTTTGTTTTTCCGTTTATCTACACATTCCGTAGAAGACCATTAAACGAATGTTCCTAATGTATACTGAAATAACGTCCTATTCGTTCACTAATTGCATTCGTTCATCTGTTGAATGAATTAAAGAAAAACAATAAATCAATGAGTGAGAGTGTTATTTGAGATAGTTTTCGATGAAATTCCTGTAGTACATCTTGATTTATAACCAATTTCAAGCGCCAGTTTTCGGAAAAGTAATCCATTATCATGATTTGCACCGAAACGTGTGAAACCTTCACCAATGTTAGCGATGTTTCTATCCCGACTGAGAGTCATACGAAAAAATATCACTGTGGCAAACCCACCTTCGTTTGACGCTCATGGTGTTCATAATAATTGTTTCGAAAATATCTACGATCGGTACCATCCAAGGGAATGCACCAGTATTTCCTGAACAACAAACATAACATACGAATAAAATACAAGAATTTATACAAAAACTGGTATGACAATAAAATTCAGATTACTATAATTTAAAAGATTGTAACCCCTCACCCCTCAACAAAAAACAAACACACACACACACACACACACACACACACACACACACACACACACAAAACACACCGGTGAGCGGGTGGATCTGTAATTTTACAGTCAAAGGTTCTTCCGTACCTTAATTTCATAAGAAATGTTCGTGTACATGGTTAGGTAAATGGAATCAATATAATGTGATAATGGGATTTAGAACACGAAGCACAAAATTAAGACGCCGTGACGCTAACCACTCGGTCGTCATTTCTTCTGAGGATCTCACTTGGTAAAGGACACATACAGTACTCGAAAATATCTCGAACAGTTTGACCGTCGCTTTTTCAGACACTGCCCAGTATCTACGCATAAGCCAAGACACGAGTTCGCTCCTTAGAATAAGAGTCGAAATAAGTGAAGTTACTGGTAAACAGCATCGTAGCACTTCCCTCGTTCTCCTCGTCAGTGTGTCCAGGAGCATCTTCGAAAATGTCCATCGTACCTCTGGGTGAAACGTCAAGAACACAGAAGTGTCTTCGAACACGGCCGTACAGCCCAGAAGACTCATCAGGAACTAAGACACCCGGTCGTACGATCGGGAGTGGTACAGTCTTGTCGGCAGAAAAGCAGTTACAGCAGAATGAGCAGATACAGAAAGCTTCGGACGTGGACTAGTCATTGGATGTCACATGCGCAACTGATCCGTAGGTACATTTGAATCCTTCGAAAGCTACCGAAGGTGACTGTTGATGCGACTGTGAAGCGAAGACGCGAATGAACTATCACAGCTGAACCAAGACCAGGCATAAGTCATGTACTGACGGTCAGGGACCTCGAGCACTATGGAGGGACGCTGAAAAAAGTCGCATTAAATCAGCGCAAAGAATCATCTGTGAGTTCCAAAGTGCAGCATTTAAGCTAGCACAGTGACTGTACGCACGTGCTCCAAAAGAATGGGTTACAGTGCTCCAGCAACTCCTCATACCCCACACATTTCTGTAGTCAACTCTGAATGATGCTTGAGGTGGTGAAGAGCAACCCCACTGAACAGTGGATGAGGAAACGGAGATTCGAATTGGTCAAGAAAATAGGATCGAAAGGTTTGGGTTATCGAATGACTCAAGGACATCTGCTATCAAGTGGACTGCCAACATTGAAGTACAGAGGAGGTAATATTACGGTAAGGAGGTGTCCTGCGTCCTGCATGGTCAGTGTATGGCATCCTTATTGCACTTGAGAAAATGGCAAATGCGGAACATATTTTACAGCATTGATACTGCCTACAGTAGAGAAACAGCTGGTAGGTGATGACTGCTCGATCAGCATGACAAAAGCAGCACCTGTAAGACCATGATCTGTGGCCGATAGCATTCTTCAATGGACTGGCGAGTCCAGCGACCGGACCTGAGCCCGATGGGACAAATTCGGAATGTGTTAGAGCGTAGACTTCACGCAGGCACCAGCGTCCAAAATCACTACCCTTCTGATTTCAGCTGTGAAGAAGAAGAAGAAGAAGAAGAAGAAGAAGAAGAAGCTGCCGTTCCTCCACCGACATTCGAACACCGTATTTAAACCTCCCCGAGCAGAGTTTAAATGTCGGTGATATCATGAGAGACCAAGCAGGTAATGATGTTACTGACCGGGAGGGAAAGGGGCGGTTAGCAGATGTTTCCTGATTACCTGGCAGCGGCAGCGTCTGTGTCAACACATACGGTGTTCATCTACGTTCGATAGTCCTGCTATACGGCGCGGAGGTCTTCAGCAAAGAGTTACACGTTGCTTCTTACAAACGTCGAACGCTAATGCGTTTGAACTTCGTGTTCCGTTCAATATTTTCTCTAGAGAAATAAAATGTGAAACGTCCCCTTAGAAAAATTAATAAATTACTGTGCTGATAAACCCCTTACATTATTTGATTTCAGAACTGAACGCACTCGGACATTTCGCTCTTTGCCTATTCTGATCAACACTAAACTGACAGACAATATTTTTAGCGCAACGCAATCTGACTTTCAAAAATCGCTACAAGAGAATGGCCCTGACTAACATTAACCTATACGTTTCACAAATCACTTACCTCATAAAAAATCTTCATTGCTCGAACTACTGCAATACAGCGAGCGCCACTACTGCCAGCTAAATAAGCCGGCCGAAGTGGGCGTGCGGTTAAAGGCGCTGCAGTCTGGAACCGCAAGACCGCTACGGTCGCAGGTTCGAATCCTGCCTCGGGCATGGATGTTTGTGATGTCCTTAGGTTAGTTAGGTTTAAGTAGTTCTAAGTTCTAGGGGACTAATGACCTCAGCAGTTGAGTCCCATAGTGCTCAGAGCCATTTGAACCCAGCTAAATAAAAGATTCAAACTACTGAATGCACTAACTACTGATAGGCATAGTTAGCAGATGAAAGATTTTGATAGAGAACAATCAATGTATTTACCTTAATAGTGTTCAAAAGTCATTATATATCTATATCAGTTCATTACATTCAGTCTTACAAATTTACTGTCTCTGATGGACACACGTCCAGATCATCCGCTCTCAAAACTCCATCTCACTCCCCACATTCACCACTGCTGACGAATCACCTCCAACTGCGCAACGCTACGCGCTGTTAACAGCCGACTGCCCAACACTACAACAGCGAATACTCCAGCAATGCAAACCAACCACAGCCTTCACACAGCACAGTCAGTGATCATCATATAGAGCGCTACGCGGTGTTACCAAAATAAAAACCTAAACAGCCTACTTACAAATGGACTCAAAAGAGCGGTACATATTGACTTGCTACTCCAGGTACCAAACTTACCAATAACGATCAAGTTCCAACACTGCGATAACATTCCGTCTGCAATATGTAATCTTCAAAACGTTAGTTAACCTTGATGTGACTCGTTACTGAAGTGATGACTTACAATTAGTACTACAACGAATAGCACTGTTACACAGAGCCCCAAACAGCATGTTTGAACGGTGAGGACCATGTCTGAGCAATGTCTCTCCAACTCAGTCCATCTATCCAGTACTTCATACCTTGAACAACCCACATGTTAATATACGTTTAGAGGCGGTCGTATCCTGTAGCTAAACAGCTTTCTCGAAACCATTGATTCATTAACGGCGCCTTCTTACTGTGGCATGGCAAATAGTTTTCTTCGATGTGTATGCGTAACAGTTCTTGGATTTTATTAATAACTGTTAAACTGTCTCGGTCTTTCGGCGCCTGTTAGTCTTTCGAGCCATAACGTGGTAAAAATTCTCAGATCTTCACCAATGTCCGTCGCTTCTGCGTCAGTTGAGGGTTAGTAGGACAGCTGCTGTATTAATGACATGTCCTATTCGCATTGTTCAGTAACATTTGTTGCTAATTTAAAAAAATGAGGTCATAATAAACCTGGAATGCTTGACAATATTTTACCTTGACGTGCTAATTGTTCGTGGAAAAGGGCACAAAAGAAAAATGGGAGTGAAAATTATCATGTTTAATTTGCATTTACGATAGGATTTTATCAAAACTTCACACTAAAAGTGATTCTGCACTTTTTGATATTTAAATTTCCAGTTATTATGAGACCAGGCGCAAAGATTGCTGTAAGAGCAATGGATGACCGTGTTAAAACGCAGCATAGTGCGATAATGTATGTAGCAGTGTAGAGCAAGAGTTATTGGACTTCGTATAACAAACAATTTAGGGTGCAGATTCTAAGAGAAAACATGTAAACGTCCAAATGATAGCGCGCTCATGGCACGTAATTGTCACATCGCCCAACTTTCACTTCCCAGCGAAACGAAACCTATTATAAACCTATACAGACTATAATGAGTTATGGATAAGGTGCGTATTGAATAAGTCATTTTAACTATTATTAACAATGATATTAGAACTACAAAAGTTGCGTTCTTACATACATCTGGGCAAAAGAACGAGAGATAGCAATGAGGACTCTAAAGGAACCAAACACATCTAGTTTAAGGATATAAATATTTCTTTGCATGCAACTTCAGTAAACCACTTAATTTAATTTGATGCATATTCTATTCATTGGACTTCAGTTCCTCGTTTTTGATCTTCAGTATCGAGTATAATTAGTGCAATTAAGCGAAAAAGACGTTATGGTTGTGATGGAGATGGGGTCACTCCGAAGGCTGTAAAATATACATGTAAAGAGGATTGCAGAAAACATTAAATATTTTACTCCCCCATAAAACAGCCCTGTGGTTGCTTTGGAGCGCTGTATGTGATGCACAGCTGATACTAGGCGAACTTTTGGCCCTCTAGTACCGGCGTTAAGTTTTAACAAGTTCACTGAATGGGTCGAGGTGGGGAGAATGGTAGAAAGGAGATACCGTGTCTTCATGTTCGGACGTGACCACGACCACATCATGATTGAAGGTGCCCAATTTCTTGGTGTATCAAGTAGACTGTCGTACAAATCTACAAGGAATGCTATACCACACGCAGTCAGGTAACACGGTGTAAGAACAGTGATAGAGACAATCTGTTTCAAACGCTACAGGAATTGGTGCTGTCAGTGAATGTTACGTCCAGCTTAACCAGTTACCGACCGAACATGTCTTAAGTGAGCGAAACTCACAAATTCACTATACACCATGAGAGACAAACTACTATATTGATATTTAAAACAGCTCTAATATATCGTTTACTTTCATACGTCGTATGATTAGTTTCAATCTCCCTGCAGCGTCTTCAGATCTGTGTGATGTGGCGTTTCTGCTAGTTGGGGGTTACCTCTCTATTCCCACACTCCTGACCTTCAGTGCTCACGTAATTATTCAGCTCCGACTCAGATGAAACGTCAAACACGGGCCTAATATTCAAATCTCCGAGTATTGTCTCACCGATATTGAATTGAAACTGTCGATTGTTTGGCACTGTATACACAGCTGAGTGCGTACTGAAATAACACTCTATTCCAAATCTGAAGTTCAGAGTCTGATACTGTAAATAAGTCCCATAGAATAAATGCGCCTCGCAGTTCTCGTAATTATACCACTGTCTAACATGCACAGTCACTATACTCACTGCTGTGAAAGTAGTTGCCGACCGAGTGTTCGGGAGATACTAGCGCCACTAGCGGCGAGAAAGGAAGGTTAGGCTATTTGTTCTTTATTAACGAAATAGTTGTTAAATTTTCGCTTTCCAAGAATTATCAAGAGAAATGAATTTGCGTGCAACACATGTAAAAACTGCCGGATCTCAGTGATACATGACATCTATAACTTATTGTCCACCCCTGGTAGCTGAGTGGTCAGCGCGACGGCATCTCATACCTAATGGCCCGGGTTCGATTCCCGGCTGGGTCGGAGATTTTCTCCGCTCAGGGACTGGGTTTGTGTTGTTCTTATCATTTCATCCCCATCGACAAGCAAGTCGCCGAAGTGGCATCACCGCGAAAGACTTGGACCAGGCGAACGGTCTACCCGACGGGAGGCCCTAGCCACACGGCATTTCCATTGTATAAGTTTTTCATGAAAAGAATACTTGGGAGTATGTGTGTAACCGCAACTGTAACTGCAACTTACTCCGCTGGAAGAAAGAGAATAAAACGACATTCTTCATTAAGCTTCGTGGCAGATGAAAAGTGTGTGCCGGAACGAGAGTCGAACTCGGTCTCCAAGGTCTGCAGGAGAACTTCTGTCAAGCTTCTACATCTACATCCATACTCCGCAAGGCACCTAACGGTGTGTGGCGGAGGGTACCTTGAGTACCTCTATCGGTTCTCCCTTCTATTCCAGTCTCATATTGTTCGTGGAAAGGAGGATTGTCGGTATGCCTCTGTGTGGGCTCTAATCTCTCTGATTTTATCCTCATGCTCTCTTCGCGAGATATACGTAGGAGGGAGCAATCTACTGCTTGACTCTTCGGTGAAGGTATGTTCTTGAAACTTCAACAAAACCCCGTACCGAGCTACTGAGCGTCTCTCCTGCAGAGTCTCACTGGAGTTTATCTATCATCTCCGTAACGCTTTCGCGATTACTAAATGATCCTGTAACGAAGCGCGCTGCTCTCCGTTGGATCTTCTCTCTCTCTTCTATCAAACCTATCTGGTACGGATCCCACACCGGTGAGCAATATTAAAGCTGTGGGCGAACAAGCGTACTGTAACCTACTTCCTTTGTTTTCGGATTGCATTTCCTTAGGATTCTTCCAATGAATCTGTCTGGCATCTGCTTTACCGACGATCAACTTTATATGATCATCCCATTTTAAATCACTTCTCATGCGTACTCCCAGATAATTTATGGAATTAACTGCTTCCAGTTGCTGACCTATTTTGTAGCTAAATGATAAGGGATCTTTCTTTCTATGTATTCGCAGCACATTCAAATCAAATGGCTCTGAGAACTATGGGACTTAACATCTATGGTCATCAGTCCCCTAGAACTTAGAACTACTTAAACCTAACTAACCTAAGGACAGCACGCAACACCCAGCCATCACGAGGCAGAGAAAATCCCTGACCCCGCCGGGAATCGAACCCGGGAACCCGGGCGTGGGAAGCGAGAACGCTACCGCACGACCACGAGATGCGGGCTCGCAGCACATTACACTTGTCTACATTGAGATTCAATTGCCATTCCATGCACCATGCGTCAATTCGTAGCAGATCATCCTGCATTTCAGTATAATTTTCCATTGTTACAACCTGTTAATATACCACAGCATCATCCGCAAAAAGCCTCAGTGAACTTCCGATGTCATCCACAAGGTCATTTATGTATATTGTGAATAGCAACGGTCCTACGACACTCCCCTGCGGCACACGTGAAATCACTCTTACTTCGGAAGACTTCTTTCCATTGAGAATGACACGCTGCGTTCTGTTATCTAGGAACTCTTCAATCCAATCCCACAATTGGTCTGATAGTCCATATGCTCTTACTTTGTTCATTAAACGACTGTATCGAACGCCTTGCGGAAGTCAAGAAACACGGCATCTACCTGTGAACCCGTGTCTATGACCCTCTGAGTCTCCTGGACGAATAGCGCGAGCTGGGTTTCACACGACCGTCTTTTTCGAAACCCATGCTGATTCCTACAGAGTAGATTTCTAGTCTCCAGAAAAGTCATTATACTCAAACATAAAGCTTGGAAGGTAGGAGACGAGGTACTGGCAGAGAGTGGTCGTGAGTCGTGCTTGGGTAGCTCAGTTGGTAGACCACCTGCCCGCAAAAGGAAAGATCACGATTCCGAGCTAATCTCGGTCCGGCACACAGCTTTAATCAGCCAGGAAGTTTCATATGAGTGCACACTCGGCTGCAGAGTGAAAATTTCTTTCTGGGTACATGCTTTATGAACGAGCAGCATCTATTTCCATTGTTCCTATTATGATAGGCACTTTCCTTGACAAGTAACAGTTTCTTGAGGAGTAAGATCATTTGCACAGACTTGCACTTCACTCGAATTCCTAATACGTGGGTAAATAACGTTTGCTTCAGAAGCGAAAGTGTTTATTCTTGCCGTTAGCGGCGCATACGCAGCAGTAACAGCGGAATTGCTTTCTTGCTGTCTTAGTTTTCAGAAACAGATTTATTGCTTTTAATGTTTCATCATCGCCCCTGTGTGGTCTTACCTTCAGCTACAGTTGTGGTGGCTTACCTGCTACCTTAATAACCTAGGTATTGTCCTCCGTGGTTTGACTAGAAGGGTATTGAAGGGAACTTCATCTTTCTGAGTACATATACGCCTTTCTGCAAAAGGTCAGGTTTTCTGTTGTCTATTAGCCAATTTTTGTACATAAAAGAAAACGACATTTTTCAGTACGTTACAAGAGAACCGTTAATAAATTGACCTGCAATATACCGTTTCGTACACCCCAAGGTTCACAGGAAGCTAAAAAAAAGACAACTGTGGTGTCATTTTTCACTTAGTGCCGATTTTAATGACAATATGTTCTTTCTCTATTGCAAAAATGGTACACTTCAGTATAAACGATAAAATTCATCCTCATCCTATATCATATTCAGAATTATAGTTTTCTGTCCGCTTGGAGCACTGTTACGGTGTATAACAAAAGTAAGCAGGAGTGTTGTGACTCCATGTGTCAGGCTGTGATAACACTTAAAATAAGTTTCACTGTATATTAGTCTTCACACTAATTATCAAATTTCATTACTATCACTCATATAACCTCAATCTACTAATAGGAGCCCTCAAGTATTGGATAACGAACGTAAAACATATTCTTTACCCTGAGCCAAAATTCCAGAGAGTTGGACGTCACTGGATTTACTCCATATTTACACATGAAACAGTAATTATGACTTACTATGAAAACAGTAAACCGGCTGGGGTAATGGAACTAGAGTTACAGAGCAATAGATTGTTATTTAATGGAACTAAACGGAAAATAGCAAAAAATGGTTTAAGGGCATTGAGCACTATGGGACGTAACTACTGAGGTCATCAGTCCCTAGAACTCAGAACTATTTAAACCTAACTAACCTAAGGACATCACACACATCCATGCCCGAGGCAGGATTCGAGCCTGCGACCGTAGCGGTCGCGCGGTTCCAGACTGTAGCGCCTAGAACCGCTCGGCCACCCCGGCCGGCCGGAAAATAGCAGAGCGACAATTTAATCTTCCAGCTGCTAACACTGGCACAACGATTAACAGATCTCGACCGGAGTCGTAGTGACCGAAGGAACAGCCGCATATCTTACGTAATCAAAATCAAACTTTTACTAGCGATATCGCAGATTCCACTTTGCTAAAATCACTATATGAATTAATGAACTTAACAAAATCGAAAAATTTCACTCAAACGAATATTGTATCTCGTGGATCAATGTCACGAGAAACGTAAAGGCAATATCATTATTTTCAGTGTATCAACGACAAGCATAATCTTGGTTTTGGTGTTATTTGTACAATTTACTTTTCTACGAAGCGTTAGATAGCTTTCTCAGACGAGCCAACTATCAATCGGACACCAATGAATAGCACAGGGACTAGTGCGAAGAGATGTAAGTTAAAGACTTAATGATGTATATAACCAGACAGAATGACAAAGTAGATTAACGAACGTTCAAGACTTAGGTTTTGAAGTAACCCAGAAAACAGTTACAGAGAAACTTTTTTAAAAATAACACATAGGTGTAGACTGATAAGTATTAATCGAAAGAAAAGTAAAATTCAGGACGAATTTTTTCAACAGGAATCTGCTAGGGCTATGAATAGTAACGAGTAGCAAATTGCTAATTCGTATTACAACTCATTCGCATTACGGCAGGTTCCATCAAGTGAAGCCAGAGACAAAGACTGAAGTACGAAGCGTACTAATATGTTGCGAAAGGGCCAGGCTGAATGAGAAATACGCATTCAGTAGAAAGAAGACTGCAACAGAAAAATATGGGAACGGAGACAAGCATGTTTGTTAGCTCGTAAGAAGTTCTGCAAGAAACTCATGCACAAGAACACGTAGCGAGGACTTGAGAGGATATACCAGAAAGCGAACCTAACCTCACATCATAGACTCCTGCCAGCTTCCTTTCAATATTCCAGTTTTTCAGCTCATGTCAGTCGATCATTGGGATTTATGGCATTCGCAGTAACACCACTCGATTCTGTGATTACGATACTGTGGTGAACTTGTGTCCTAGGTGCTCCAGCAGTGTCTCCGAACTAACCAAAAATGTATTAGAGGTGAGTTTCACTCTACTTGCTGCCTGCCATCTACTCATGGAGGACGTGATTAACTTTCAGCAACATCACACCACGGAGTGCTGCCAGCACTGAACGGAAGCCAGCAATGGGGCCCCTTGGAGTCGGTTTCTGCTAAAAACATGGGCACCTCCTGGTGCTGAAACCTACAAGGCCGGTATGGAGGAGATCAACCGAGCACACAACTACTGGAACCAGGTACATCGCTGAAGCATCATCATAGAATTCCGAGTGGGTCTGAGGCCACTTGAGCGAGCTCAAGACCAAACCTTAGGGCTGGACACGGCCGCCAATCTATCACGGCGACGAGATCACTAATGCCATCGTCTGCGCATGCGGACGCTGAGTGTGAGCTGACTAGAGGTCAGGTAGGGTACAAAACGCAGTTGAATGAAGCAGCAACCGAGGATGGTACGGGAAAGCAACGAACTGTAAACACAGTGAGTAAATGATTGAACCTAATGCTTTACTAGTTTCGAAGATGCTTCATAGGTTCCTAGCAGCCATCCTGTTCCACAAAGGGGTGTCTCCCTCACCACCACCACCACCACCCGCCGAACAAAAGAGCATTACGTCAGTCAGGTAATTATATAGGGAGGGACGAGTACGTGGCCGGGACGAGTGGATATGATTGGACATGAAAGTACGCATATAAGCACGCCCCATGACGCGCACACCGCGTACGCCCGCCACGTGATCCACACAGATTCAGAATGTCGTGCGTGCTGTGTCGGTATGTGTGGAGCAGTGCAAAGGGGACGATGATACTCGCAGTGCAGCAGCGGGTGTTCAGTGTGGAAAATGTGAGTGTTCATCGGAGGTGAGGGTATCATCTGGAGTGCCCCAGGGAAGTGTGGTAGGTCCGCTGTTGTTTTCTATCTACATAAATGATCTTCTGGATAGGGTGGATAGCAGTGTGCGGCTGTTTGCAGATGATGCTGTGGTTGCGGGAAGGTGTCGTCGTTGAGTGACTGTAGGATGATACAAGATGACTTGGACAAATTTGTGATTGGTTTAAAGAATGGCAGCTAACTCTAAATGTAGATAAATGTAAATTAATGCAGATGAATAGGAAAAAGAATCCCGTAATGTTAGAATACTCCATTAGTAGTGTAGCGCTTGACACAGTTACGTCGATTAAATATTTGGGCGTAACATTGCAGAGCGATATGAAGTGGGACAAGCACGTAATGGCAGTTGTAGGGAAGACGGATGGTCGTCTTCGGTTCATTGGTAGAATTTTGGGAAGACGCGGTTCATCTGTAAAGGAGACCGTTTATAGAACGCTGGTGCGACCTATTCTTAAGTACTGCTCGTGCATTTGGGATCCCTATCAGGTCAGATTGAGGGAGGACATAGAAGCAATTCAGAGGCGGGCTGCTAGATTTGTTACTGGTAGGTTTGATCATCACGCGAGTATTACGGAAATGGTTCAGGAACTCGGGTGGGAGTCTCTAGAGGAAAGGAGGCGTTCTTTTCGCGGATCGCTACTGAGTAAATGCAGACAACCAGCATTTGAGGCTGACTGCAACAATTGTACTGCCGCCAACTTATATTTCGCGGAAAGACCACAAAGATAAGAGAGATTAGGGTTCGTACAGAGGCATATAGGCAGTCATTTTTCCCTCGTTCTGTTTGGGAGTGGAACAGGGAGAGAAGATGCTAGTTGTGGTACGAGGTACCCTCCGCCTCGCACCGTATGGTGGATTTCGGAGTATGTGCGTAGATGTAGAAGTTACGTGACAACAAACTCGTGGAAACGATGTACTCAGTTGTTTGCTGAGAAGTTTAATGGAGTCAAAGCGCCAGCAAAGAGTGCCACGTAACGCTTAGCCCGAAAATGGCGTGAGACAGGATCTGGTTTGAACAAGTCAAAAAACATTCCGAAACATGCCCGCACACCAAATAATTAGGCTGCAGTTCACCAGAAAATAGTGGAATGCTACCAAATCAATCCGACGTTCACCGCAAGCGATCGGAATATTACGCCGCTCATGTGGATAAATAATCCATTTGGACCTGCACATGCATCCCTACCGAGCGTCTGTGGTTCAGGCATTAAAACCAGCAGGTATTCCTCAGCGCCTGCAGTTCCGTGAGTAGCTGCTCGCGGAGATAACAATGAATGGTTTCGACATGGATCTGTTCTTATGTGATGAAATCTCGTTTGACCTGAATGGTTATGTGAACTCACAGAATCACAGGTTCTGGGCAACGATGAATTCGCACAACTACCACGAAATACCATTGAATGACCAGAACGCTGGGATTTGGTGTGCACTTTCTGCACGCCACATTATTAGTCTCATCATCTTTCATCAGACGCTGACTTCGGCTTGTTACGTTGCTGGTATTTCGAAACTATTTATGGCAGCATTAACGGAGGAGAAAAAGGATCTACAGTTTCTTCCAAAAGGATGGAAAATTTCCCATACAGCCGGCCGAACCTTGGAGCACATTTACAGTGTCTTCCCGCCAGACAACTGTCACCAGAGGTCAGCCTGGTCTGTCACTTTGCGATTACTTCGTGTGGGGAGCCCTCAAGTCCAAGGTGTATTGTAATAACCCTCACAGTCGACATAAAAATTTTCTGGATATCGTAACGCGTCATATTGTATAATACTACTGATGGAGAAAAACCAACGTCTCCGCCACGGTTGCAGCCTCCTTCTTCTCGGTCTACTGGTGAGTTCTAGCTGTGCTGTGTCCCTTATATTGCCATGCCATTACGTCATAATTTTAAAAAGATAGTTCATTTCAATGGTCACCTAAGGAAGGAGTGGGAATGTTATTTTAATAGGTTACTGCGGAGGAGGGAGAGCGCAACCTCTGTTGTGTATTGGCTCTTGTATTATGAGCCATGATGGGTAGTCACCGGCAAATGAGAAGCTGGCTAGTGTTTACCAAGTGCTGGACGTTGGCCATGCGGCGGCAGCAGATACTCGCCGGCAGTGCTCGTGCCTGTGTTGACAATGCGGTATGTTGGGATCTGATTGCTGGCAGCCAAGATGGGAAAAGCCTGAGTCCATCCTCCCTGTTCATGTTATTAGGGTGTTTGAGTATTTCGATGGCGTCTCTGATTTTGCGTTTTGTCATAACCAGTGGCTTGGCCAACACACAGGCTTCGCTGAATTTTATTTCTTTTCCGCAATCTTGCTACTGATCTGCCACTGCAGATTTGTTGTGTTGCCCTAGACAAATAAAGCGCTCGTGTTCCCGAATGCGCGATGCTATTGGCCTGCCAGTCCAGCCGATGTATGCCTCTCCACATTCTTATTCCACTTCGTACACGCCTGCAGTGGTGTAATGCTTCCACCTTGAACTTAGTGGAGTTTAGCACGTCCTGGATCCTGCGACCACTATAGAAGACAGGCTGTACCCCTGCACCACAACCCTGCGAAGGTGTTTGCCTATTCGGTCGAGGGACTCTGGTCGCGGAATCCTACGCAGTTATAACCCTCAATCTTCAAGAAGTTCAGCAGAATATTTCGGTTGATACTGTAGCAATTCCAGATGTCCAGATTCGATGCACCTTCAGCAGCTTGCTGACCAGGGTCCAAAAGTGCCAAGAGATGAAGTCTGTAGTCAGGTTAGTACTGCATATGCTTTCCTTTGCTGTGTTTCTTTTATTAGTCCCCACTCTGTACAATACAACGACTGACAGTCTACAAAATTCTTAACGTTTCTTCAGTTGGACGCAATGATGCCCTGAAGTTCCTTGGCGGTTGGTTAGTTATAGCCCTGCTTATGACGCACATGATGCACTTGTTGCTAAGGCGTGCTTCATATTACCGCATTATGGCATCTCAATTACAAGAACCCTTTTTTGGGGAGTGTCGGTAGAATGTTTAGAAATATATACATCGTAATTACTTGGGTTGATTTGTATGTCAAAAGTTAGACATACACAATAATGGGAACCTGCGGCAACTTGTAAATCAAAGTTCAATAATGGCATCCTGTGCAAACGCAGATCTCATGTATCTAACATGAAGGTCTGAAATGGGAAAGGATGGGGGACAGGCTGGGTGACAGGACGGGGGGAGGGGGCGCGGGGTATGGGGGGGGGGGGGTGGAAGAACTGAGGATGGTAAATTACGCAAGCAACGAGTGATCGTCGTTACGTTGGTTGGTGACATAGAATAGAGCCATTGAAGGTACCACATGGAATTATTGGAGGTAATATGTGCATTTATTGAAAGTAATTTATCACAGCTGTTGTGGATTTTGGAAGCAAACTGTTGATGACGTCACAAAGTAAATCTCCAGAGTGAAGCTCCGAGATAGTAAAATTATAAATTAACTTGAAATTCCCCGCATCTCACAGGAGTCTGGCTTGGTCTCGCCATAGTACAGCTGTCAGCGATTACAGTACTGCGACGTTAGTCGGCGGCAACGCCAGTGGTCGTCTCACGCTGCTAAGTACTGGGGGGCTGGAAGATACACCTGTCCTCCAGACGCATCAGATCTGGTGTCGGCCGAAGATGAAGAAGACGGCAAAGTGGCAGCAGTGCTCAAAGTCGAGAAGCGGAAGTAAAGTGAAGAAGTGATTCCTGTGTGAGAGAGTCCGACAGGGTAACATTGCTTTTTTGCGTTTTTCGACATATTCTCTATATGACTAGTCGTTCATCACTACTCCTGTGTCTCTCCTCCAGCACTAATATGCTTCTGTCACTCTGGAAAAGTTTGCACGAGGCAGTATCCACGGATCTCAAGTCCTTAAAGCTTTATTATTATTATTAGAGACATGCATTGGGCGGCGTCTGGCGGTTTTTAAAGTCTTTTCAGCTGCAAGACAGCGATCGTGAAAACATTTGCATGAGCAGTCACTTCAAGATGTTAAAAGTGAGGTGCATGCTGCGCCTGACCGTGGAAATGAACGCCCACCCTTAATGGCCTTCTAAGGAAGACTCACCAGGGTCCCTGACTGTAATGGCATTTGGCTCTGCGCCCATGTCACCCACTGCGCTTCAAAAACATTCATTTATTACCAAGCAGCACGCATATGTATTTTACAGAAACTTAAAATTACTTGTACATATTTCACAGATGGTGATTAATTATTCAGATCGGGGATTCGTGTATACTACGAATCAGTATGAAATTACGTACGTCGTGTGACTTCCAAGAAACTGTCCTGTGTCGTAATCCTAAGAGAACAGGTTTCAGAACGGACCAATACAGTGTTTACTTCCTACTTGTAAAGAGATATGTTGCTGAGAAACAGTATTAAGTCACACATTCTCGGTCTTAGTACCTACTATATGAAGTAAATCACGTATATGAATGGTAGACGTATGTGGACCGTTACAGTAGTTGCGTCAACAACTTGCAGCTTCTGTATCAGGACCTTACATCAGAACACACACATCAGTATTCTGAAATGTTGTTCTGTTCAAGACATGATGGGTCGCGGACCAAACTACATAGAGCTGAAGATTGTGCGGGAAGATTGAAATTGACAACACTGCATAAAAAAGTGGGACTGGGACTGAAAAATAAACTACATATTCAAACTTTTTTAAACAGACAAGTTGACAGCAACTGACAGGCGGTATCCACTGTGGGGAGACGGGTTAAGATTTTAGGTCATTTGAAATGATGGATCGCACAGAGCCAGACTACAGCAGTAAAGCGTTTAATCAACTTCATGCAAGCATGTTTCCGTACCCACTCTTTCAGATTATCTTGAACATTAACCAGGATGTTTAACCATTCCTGGAGACCAGATGTTCAGCCTTCTTATACATCCTCATGATAAGTTTTTGTGGTCACTCCCATCTTCCAAGATGACGTTCCTGCTTCGACCATCACTTGGCCACCTTACCACATTTCGACTCATCTGCAAAATCATCCGATCTTGATCCCCTAGAAAATCTCTAGGACTGTTCTGAATTCTAACGTAGCACTATGGATCTAATAATATGATGCTTCATCTGCGTATGGCATGCCGGAGGAAATATGTAGTGTCCACTTCCCTCGTGTTGAAGCCATTATGAAGTCTAGAGGCAGTGTCACAGCGTCATGTGTCTCCGGGGGTGTGATTAGACGTAGACACGCCCCCTCTAGCTGTTTCGGTGTAACTGTCGTCTGTCGTGCTCTAGTTGGGGCGAGAGTCGAGTGCGCGACGTAGTGGGCTCGCCGCCGCAGCAGGTCCCAGTGCGGCGCGGCTTCGATTTCTCCGCAGGCCGCCGGCCGCCTGCCGGCTGGTGGCTGGTGATCGATGATCCCATCACGCCGGCCGGCGCCGCGCGATTTGTCCCGCGGGACGCGCCTCTAATGAGAAGCCCGCGCTGATGGACGCCTCGTCCTTCTCCGTATCCGTCTGGTCCAAGAATTTCTGCGAAATACTTCCACTTCATCGTCTAGGTGTCCAGGAACGGCCGCGAACTTTCGTTCACTGCGCAGACACCTTGCTGTCCAAAGATTTTCTATCAGTAGCACGATATAAGGATAGTAGTACTTGCTAACCGCAAATGTTCCACAGCTTTGTAATTCTATTTTTTGCCAACCCGAACCGAGAAGGCAATAACTATAATATCTGTGTGATACACATGGGTGCGCCCACTCCAGAGTTCTGGGAAATCCAAGGGTTTATTTAGTATGTAACAGAGTTTCCGCTCTTCGGTTATGTTTGCCACTAGGGGACGCCGACACATCTGAGAGTTTACTCCGTAAATCGTCCTGTTAACTTCCAATAATTATTAACTGCAGCAAGATTATGGTCAATGGTGTGAATAATGTACTGAACACCAGTCGTTTACCGTTAAGGGAACATGCCCCCGAACGGGCTGCGTTTTTAGCACTATCTTCACCCTAAAAGTGCGACTGATATATAAATGAGATACAGCTCAAAATTCTTACAGACAATTAGGGTCGTTATTCAAAGCATTTCTCAAAAATTCATAGACATGTTTATTGTATTTTGGTACTGACAACAATATTTATAATAGTATAAAAACGTGACACTATTTCACTGAGGTACCATTTCCTTTGGAACCGCTGACTGCACAGCTAGGAAAAATTCAGAGTACAGACAACATTCACATAAGTGTTTTATGCCTCCAGTTGTCTTTCTGATGCTGATTTGTGAAAAGGCAAGTAATTTATTTTACTACAACAAAAATATTTAAAAATATGGCACAAATTTCACCTACATCATCATCATGTTATAAATATTTCAGGAAATAGTAGGCAAGTGAGGTAGAGGTGGTCATTCTAAATATCTGTACCAATTTTTGAATGTTTAGCTTCAGTCATTTAGGAGAAAAGTGTACCTGAAAGATGAAAATACAAGTTATCGCTAAATCGCTAAAGAAGATTTACAGGCTTATTAACTTACCACTATGCTCGTTTAGAACAATCCAGCTGCATACTCCAGTTGTCCTCCTGTTTCCTTATCCTCCATACTCTTCTGCTTCCTTCTTTTCTTTCCCCTTGACTCCTTGGTAGCAGCTTGTGCAGCTGTCTGTGCTTCGGTTACCCGCCGGTTACCAATAGCAGAGTTGAAGACATAATCCTTTCCATCTGGATGTTCAATTTCTTCATAACATTGAAAGTGCACCATCATTGATTGTTTTGTTGCATCCATTAAACCTATCTTCAGCACTGTCAGCCCAACAAATACAGTTTTGGGTATTCTCTCACATATACAGCTGTTGAAGCCTTCATTGGCATTCTGAGAGAGACCATGCATGCATTTCCTAGGTAGATTTTTATTTGCCAGATCCCTATATACAGGCCTAATTGCCTTCATTACAGCACCACGAATCTTCCCATTTTGGACATAAACCATGCTGTGGAGTTTCATCTGTTGACACTGTGAAACCATGTTGTCCAAACAGCTCGTCTCATGTTCTCCAAATTGCCTACATTTCTCCTTATTGGTAGCCCATAATGCTGAGTCAAAGAATTATTACCCTCATGGGGCTCAGCATTTAGTTGCTGGGTATGGGTTTGGCGACCCCGGGGTCCCTGAGCTGGGAACTGGGAAGCGCCACCAGTCCTCAATACCTCAATTTTAGAACGAATGGAAAATAATGCCCATAAAGTACACGTTTTTGAAACCAGCATGAAATGCTCTTTTCTATCGACCGAGAAATTTTTATTCAAATTTTTGCTCATTTTCACGAGCATACCACTTTAAGAGATAAATAGTTTATCGAACGCTTGTTCAATATCCCAGAAGAAACGACGGACAGCATTTCCAACGACGGACAGCATTTCCATAATCTGGCTAGTGACAGTCTGGCACACCATAATACTGTTCAAAGTCACTTCACAAATTTATGTGAAGAATTCATAAGTCTGATGACAATGTAGGTCTAAGTTCCTCCAAAAAGCTGACTGCAGAAAACGTTTCTGAGACTATGTACTGGTCATACGAAATATTTCAGTGACTTGACTTGCGGCCGACATGCCAATCAACAAATACAACCGTTCACATCCGTCCTCTGTGATACTTCAAAGTGAACTGTTCGCAGCCAGTATGACCGTCGTCCTTAGACGCCATCTGTCGTTGAGAAAACCACAGATTTAGAGTGAATGCATTGCTAGTACACATACTGAGCAGGAATTAAGACTAGAATTCATCAGTATTACTCTGGTGGTGTTAGTTTTGTTGGGGTCCTCGGTTTTCTCGTTACATTAAAATCAGTGAGATAGTTAACTTCTCCTTATTTGCTATTATTTATTGCTAAAAGTAATGAAACTTAAATGTTTACAGATATCTATCGTAGTTTACTGCCTCACATTCCCTCTACATTTATTCATTGGTAATTTATTTTGCACTAGAATTCGGCTCATAACTCACCATGTATTACGTTAGTAAAAATTTTAAGTGTATTTCGATAGTTCTGGTACAGTGCCATCTGTCGACATATGGTTCTTTAAAATCGTCTAAGACGTATATGTTACCAATTTTTAAATAACTATATTCAAATCTTACGTTTTCAATATCTTACGCACCCTGCAGAGTGCTCATTTATTTGGAGGAACTTCCTCGCCTCGTTATTGTCCTTCGTTTGATATCATTTCACGTTTTGTAACTTTACATATTCTGTGGCCACAAAATAATTCTGCGGCCTCGAATTCCATGTCATGCCGACACGTCACACAATAAGCGACCAGCAGTGAACAAGGGCCCGAGATTGTCAGGTTAAATAATACTTACCGCGCAGGTGAAATCTAGACCGTACCGTAAGCTTTCCAGTCGCTGGGTGTGCTCAGTGTCTTGTATGATGTTGCAAACTCCTCCGTGGTATCTCGTGGAGCGAGAACACTTGATACGATGCTCGATGCCTCAGGTGACTTCTTGGTACCGTTTCACCCTTTGCCTTCAGCACTACGTGTCACATTACTTCATAAGTTATCATAAGGATCACTTTACAACAGCTCGATGAATGTAACGAAAACTATCTTCTCTTTGCCTTTGTCCAAGATGTTACTACATTTGCGCTATTTTACTGATAGATTAGGTTTAACTTCATGAGCCCAGCCGGCAGTTTCCGAACACGCCATGAGAGAGTTTAAAAGTGCTTTTTTTCTTCTTCTTCTTCTTCTTCTTCTTCTTCGCGAAACCCAGCCTACTAGAGGCTTATCATAAAATCCCGTGCTATTGTATTTCAATACAAGAGCCACACTTGGGCCCCAAAACATGCACTCTGTATTTTGACGGTCTGATTCAGACACTCCGGACATATCATAAAGCAAAAATAGTAGTCAGCCACAAATCTAACATTAAACATCTCACTCTAATAAAGTAGCAGATAATAGTAAAAAAAAACAATTGTAAGTAACTGAAAATAAGTAATCACTCCTCCCTATTATGTTAAAGCTAAGAATGAACTGCAGAACACATATATTCTGCCGGTTAAATACGACAAAACATTGGCAGTCCCTGTCCTTCGTATTGTCTGATGACAAACTGCCTTTTAAATGAAACCATTCAGTGCTAGTGATGAAAATTCTGCGTGGTGCAAAAAATTGTAATACGTCAATCACGAATGAGTACCTAACAACGACGGATATGTACAAAGTTTCTCCTTTCGAATCTTCATTTTTGCAAGGAAACAGCATATATACAGTAAGTACAGTCGCCTAATGGTTCCGCGCCTCTACGGCTTACACATATTCTGACTACGTAATGCCTTCCTTGGAGTGTGGATCTGGTTGTCGACTCGAACATTAACAGCTAAAAGATTTTTCAAAAACAATTAATAAAAGGTTATTCCTCCGCAGTCGAGTATCCCTTACCAAACCACTCAGCAAACGCTTCTAACACATCATTACAGCTACGCGATTTAAGTTACTAATATGGGAGAATTTAAATGCGAATGTAATCAAACCGTTACAACGTCGTTAGCGGATTTCCTGATAGTTCCCGTCGCTCACGATCTTCATGTAGCGCTAACTGTTACATTTTCAACAACACTGAACAAACATCATCATCTCGAGGAGGGAAATCGATGTTGTAGTTCTACCTTGTTCTTCTTCGTTGATCCAAAACTTATATTACAGCAGTACGATAATAGGGCGGAACACACAATTCACTTCCTTAACCGAATGGAAAGTAGAGACAACGTTCAGTAAAAATTGCGTCCTTTCTGTGCATTACTACGGATTCCACGTGTGTCTCCACATTTGTACTGTGACTGCAGAAGTTGTGAGGAGCCTAGCTGTCCTCAGTCGCATCAAGACAAAACGCATAGCAGCGTGGTCCAGGGCACCATGTCACGGACTGCGCGACCACTCCCTCCGGAGGTTCGAGTCCTCCCGCGGGCATGTGTGTGTGTGTGTGTGTGTGTGTGTGTGTGTGTGTGTGTGTGTGTGTGTGTGTGTGTGTGTGTGTTGTTCTAAGCATAAGTTAGTTTAAGTAGTGTGTAAGTCTAGGGACCGATGACCTCAGCAGTTCGGTCCCTTAGGAATTCACGCACATTTGAACAATTGAACAAAACGCATAGATAATAATTTTGCAACCACCTGGTGTTCGCTGTAGATGCTCTCGTCCCTGTCCAGAAGTAGCGCTTAGGTCGTAGGTCCGTGTCCCATGTGAGGTCGTAAGAAACTTCATGGTGAGTGACCTAAGGCTGCCAAAGGTACTGGATAACAAATAAAGTTCTAAATTTTCTATAGGAATTTATAGCTTTTATTCTTACAAAAAACACAGATAGTAATAAAAGCTATAAAACGGCTAACGAGCGATGTAATAGGGTTCTGATGATGTAGCAGACTGGAATCACACATCCTCAGTCCAACGCTACTGGAATACCCGATTCCCAAGTTTCGCATTACACAAATTAACTGTGAACTCCAACTAACTTCGTTTCATGCGTAATTAAGACTACAGTGACTGATCTACTTGATAGGTAATATTTAAATTTTGTATCACACATCCGTTTCAATTATGAAATTAATCATAAAAACAATGCAGTAGATCCTTACACGCAAGTATTCCTAGAATCGGGACATTAGATTTGCTTTGTAAAAGTGGAGAGTTCTATGAAAAGCATTTAATATGATTGCTCTCGACTCTATATAATTTTTGGTTATTTTAACATAATTAAATGAGGTCAGTTCTGTGCAATTCCACATGACACCATTGATGCAGTACTGAAATTACTAGCACGATCAGAACTTTCCAACAAGCCAATACCTTTGTAACTCTGAAATATATCAAGTTCGTAAAGTTTTAATTGCAATTTTATAAACCTTATGCATGCAACGATACAGAAATGTTACACGTTACTGTTAAATTGTATTACGAATGTGGAGGGAGGCACATTATTCTGAGTGGTTAGCATACTTCAGAGACGTGAAGTCCATGTAATTCAAATGTAGAAATTTCATTCTTTTAGAAGAGATCAAAAAACCTATCAAAATTACTGTTAAACGTAACTTGTTACAGCTGGTTCGACCAAATGTTCCGACATGCTTGACAACGTACAGGCAGAGTTAATTAAAAAAGTGAATTCATTTATCTGTTACATACCCGACAACAAAGGACCAAGAATTTTGACGGATAGATAAATGTGAGAAAAACATATTTCGAGGTAATACCGACAACCTCACACTAACACAACTCCAGTAGGTAAGAATTAGAATTTTCGTTCATAAAATTTATGCGCTCCACTCCACTCCGCCTTGACTGTAGAGACGCGATTCATTGACATAACTATGAGGGGTAGTCAAATGAAAACGGGATCATTGAGTGACTCCATTCGAAAGTAGTCACCACACACTTTCAGGTAGTCATCCTACTGAAAGACGAAACAGTGAATTCTTGTTTCGTAGGGCGCTATCAGCCGCTGATGAACAAACGCACCCACTCTTGCGTTCCATCGTCCTGTTAAAACCGACGCCCACACATGTCTTTCTTCAGGTCGCTGAAGATACGGAAACCACATAGTAAGAGCCAGGCTGTATGGAGGATTTTGCAGTGTTTCCCACCCAAATCGCTTAACTGTAGCCTTTGTTCGATTGGCAGCGTGGAGATGGGCGTTGTCTGGCAACAGGATGCTTCGTCTGCTCGTAGAGTCCCTCGAGGATGGAATCATAATCAGTGTGCAGTACTATGAAGACACTTCGCGATGCGCCATAATGTCGAAACGGCCAGAAATTCTGTCCGATGGAATCATCCTGTTGCACGATGACGCCCACCCCACACTGCAGATTGAACGAAGGCTACGCTTCAGCGATTTGATTGGGGGAACATCGTAACATCCTCCATACAGCCCGGTTCTTTCACCGTATGACCTAACATCTTCAGCGACCTGAAGAAAGATACGAGTCGACGTCGCTTTCTGTCGGACGAGGAAGTGCAAGAGTAGGTGCGGTTGTGTATCCTTAAACAGCCGGCCACGCTCGACGAAACAAGAATTGATCGTCTCAACTCCCACTGGCTAAAGGCCTTAAGGAGTATCATGATTGTTTGAATGGAACCATTCCATGCCGTCATTGTGGCGGAACACAACGCACGGCTAAGAGGTTAATCGTGGGGCCTCCACCTACATCGTTACGGTGAAGTCTCCATACACAGACTTGACCAAATTCATAGCTCAGCCAGAAATACTTCGCTTGGAGCACACTGGTGGCGCGAGCCGAAGGAGCAGGCAGTGCTTCGTCTGCATTTCTTAACACTACAGTTGTTAAAGTTTTAAAAAATGCAGCGAAAGGAATGACGGCGTGGTGTTGAGAGTATCCCTACTATGATCGTCAATAAAATCGGAATTTTTAATAAAAGAAATGGGAATAAATGAATATTTCTACATTTCACCCCACCTCCCCAGGCACGCTGGGGTTGGACAAAAATAGGAGCACCGCTAAAAATGTATGCTTCAACATACTTTCGGATATGAGCGGACCCTTCGGGTTGAATTGCCGTATTTGATAAACAACAGCAATTCCGCAATGTCCTCAGTATGTTGCAAGCGTTACTCGTGGTCCGAAAAGTGTTCTGTGGTTATGGCTGTATTACGTCGGAGCTAAGTGAATTCGAACGTGGGCAAATTGTTGGTAAGAATCCATAAAACCTAGACTATAAAGCGATGAAAGGAAGTCTTTTGTTCAATGAGGCCTCTTTTACACTGATTTCGATTTCAACTTCTGGCCGAGTTCACGTCCCAAGCGTATTCCATGGTCACCATGGTACTCCGGAAGATTGCATTACAGGCAAGGATTGAGAGACTATTTTGCCTGGTAAGGTCCATCCAGTGGTGCAGTGTTTGCTCCCTAATGGTGATTCAAAAAAGGCAGCACCACTGTTCGTACAGCCGCATCTTCCAGAACCAGTTTTGTGAGCACGACGATAAATTGTCGCATCTCCTGGCAACAACAGTCGCCACATCGAAATATTATTGAGTCTTTCTTCATCTACATCCATACTCCGCAAGCCACCAGACGGTGTGTGGTAGATGGTATTTTGAGTACCTCTATCGGTTCTCCCTTCTATTCCAGCCTCGTATTGTTCGTGGAAAGAAAGATTGTCGGTATGCCTCTGTGTGGGCTCTAATCTCTCTGACTTTATCCTCATGGTCTCTTTGCGAGATATATGTAGGAGTCAGCAAATACCGCTTGACTCCTCGGTGAAGGTATGTTCTCGAAACCTCAACAAAAACCCGTACCGAGCTACTGAGCGTCTCTCCTGCAGAGTCTTCCACTGGAGTTCATCTATCTTCTCCGAAACGCTTTCGCGATTACTAAATGATCCTGTAACGAAGCGCGCTGCTCTCCGTTAGATCTTCTTCTTCTCTCTCTCTCTCTCTCTCTCTCTCTCTCTCTCTCTCTCTCTCTCTCTCTCTCTGCTCTCAACCCTATCTGGTACGGATCCCACACTGGTGAGCAGTATTCAATCAGTGGGCGAACAAGTGTACTGTAACCTACTTCCTTTGTTTTCGGATTGCATTTCCTTAGGATTCTTCCAATTAATCTGTCTGGCATCTCCTTTACCGACGATCAACTTTATATGATCATTCCATTTTAAATCACTCCTAATCTTCTTCCCAGATAATTTATGGAATTAACTGATTGCAGTTGCTCACCTTCTATATTGTAGCTAAATGGTGAAGGATCTTTCTTTCCATGTATTTGCAGCACATTACACTTGTCTACATTGATATTCAATTGCCATTCCCGGCACCATGCGTCAATTCGTTGCAGGTCCTCCTGCATTTCAGTATAATTTTCCATCGTTACAACCTCTCGATATACCACAGCGTCATCCGCAAAGAGCCTCAGTGAACTTCTGATGTTATCCACAAGGCCATTTATGTATATTATGAATAGCAACGGTCCTACGACACTCCCCTGCAGCACACCTGAAATCACTCCTACTTCGGAAGACTTTTCTCCATTGAGAATGACACGCTGCGTTCTGTTATCTAGGAACTCTTCAATCCAATCACACAATTGGTCTGATTGTCCATATGCTCTTACTTTGTTCATTAAACGACTGTGGGGAACTGTATCAAACGCCTTGCGGAAGTCAAGAAACACGGCATCTAGCTGGGAACCCGTGTCTACGGCCCTCCGAGTCTCGTGTACGAATAGCGCGAGCTGGGTTTCACACGATCGTCTTTTTCGAAACCCATGCTGATTCCTACAGAGTAGATCTCTAGTCTCCAGAAGAGTCATTATACTCGAACAAAATACGTGTTCCAAAATTCTATAACTGATCGACGTTAGAGATATAGGTCTTTAGTTCTGCACATCTGTTCGACGTCCCTTCTTGAAAACAGGGATGACCTGTGCCCTTTTCCAATCCTATGCAACGCTATGCTCTTCTAGAGACCTACGGTACACCGCTGTAAGAACGGGGGCAAGTTCCTTTGCGTACTCTGTGTAAAATCGAACTGGTATCCCATCAGGTCCAGCGGCCTTTCCTCTTTTGAGCGATTTTAATTGTTTCTCTATCCCTCTGTCGTCTATTTCGATATCTACCATTTTGTCATCTGTGCGACAATCTAGAGAAGGAACTACAGTGCAGTCTTCCTCTGTGGAACAGCTTTGGAAAAAGACACGTAGTATTTCGGCCTTTAGTCTGTCATCCTCTGTTTCAGTACCATTTTGGTCACAGAGTGTCTGGACATTTTGTTTTGATCCACCTACCGCTTTGACATAAGACAAAAATTTCTTAGGATTTTCTGCCAAGTCAGTACATAGAACTTTACTTTCGAATTCATTGAACGCCTCTCGCATAGCCCTCCTCACGGTACATTTCGCTTCGCGTAATTTTTGTTTGTCTGCAAGGCTTTGGCTATGTTTATGTTTGCTGTGAAGTTCCCTTTGCTTCCGCAGCAGTTTTGTAACTCGGTTGTTGTACCACGGTGGCTCTTTTCCATCTCTTACGATCTTGCTTGGCACATACTCATCTAACGCATATTGTACGATGGTTTTGAACTTTGTCCACTGATCCTCAACACTGTCTGTACTTGAGACGAAATTTTGGTGTTGAGCCGTCAAGTACTCTGAAATCTGCTTTTCGTCACTTTCGCTAAACAGAAAAATCTTCATACCTTTTTTAGTATTTCTATTTACGCCTGAAATCATCGATGCAGTAACCGCTTTATGATCGCTAATTCCCTGTTCTGCGTTAACTGTTTCAAATAGTTCGGGTCTGTTTGTCACCAGAAGGTCTAATACGTTATCGCCACGAGTCGGTTCTCTGTTTAACTGCTCAAGGTAGTTTTCAGATAATGCACTTAAAAAAATTTCACTGGATCCTTTGTCCCTGCCACCCGTTATGAACGTTTGAGTCTCCCAGTCTATATCCGGCAAATTAAAATCTCCACCCAGAACTGTAACATGATCGGGAAATCTACTCTAAATACTTTCCAAATTTTCCTTTAGGTGCTCTGCCACAACAGCTGCTGAGCCAGGGAGCCTATAGAGAGATCCAGTTAACATGTTTGAGCCTGCTTTAACCGTGACCTTCACCCAAATTATTTCACATTTCGGGGACAAGCGTGCGTGATTGCTCTGCACCTCCACCGTCGTTACCTGTACTTGTCGCTGTTTTACCTCTAAAACAGTACGGGACTCCATTTATCCATTCCGAGACGACTGGAAGCTGTTTTGCATGCCAACGGTTTTTCTGCACTATATTAGGTATGACAATTCGTTGTTTTTCTTGTTCCCTTATTTTTGTCCAACCCATATGTCTCAACTACCATTCGATATCAATTACGAAGTGAGGTTTGAGAGTGAAAATTGTGGCTCGCAAAATCAGAAATGTAAAATTATGTTTTTGGATACCCCTATGCTCCGATTCTTAAACTTCTTGAACCATGATGTACTAAACTTGAGATCATCTAATGAGGCGTAATGAATTATAATGAGAGTCCAGAAAAATGAGTTGACGAGAAATGGACTCTGTGGCTGACTTCAGTACCAATAACTCCGACGACATATGTTGGGTCACCCAATTGTCCAGTCACATTGTGACCATCTATCAAAAGTCTGGATAACTACCTTTTGCAGCGCGCTGGAAGGTAACGACAGTGGGATGGAGCCATGCCGACTCCAGTGCCGTGGCTGCCTGCACTACGTTTCTCCGTTAAGGAACAGCCCGATCGAAGTGGTCCCATACATTCTTGGTGCGCTTTCAATCCGGAAAGTTTGGTGCCCAGGGAGTACGGTAAGATCATATTGGTGCTCTTAGAACCACGCACCTACTCTGCGACAACGTGACATTCTGCATTGTCCTTCTGGTAGATGCCATCGTGCCAAAGAAAAGCATACCGCATGATCTCAAGGTTAGATACATGATTGAGTTGATCCATTCTGTTTTCCAGAATGACGAGATCACTCAGGGAAAGCCATGAGAATGTTCCCCAGACCATTACACTACCTCCTCTGGCCTAGACCCTTATGACGATTACTGGCGGACGTATGCTTAGACGTTTCACGCTATACACGTCAACAGCCGTCTATCGGGAGTAGCGTGAAATGTGATTCATATGAAGAGGCAATCGGTCGTCACTCCACTGGCGTCCAGTCGCGGTACTGCGTGGAAATTCCAGCTTTCATCGCCGATGAACAGAAGTCAGCATGGTTGTATGAAACCGGCGCCTGCTGCGGAGGCCCGTACGCAGCAACGTTCGCTGAATGGTCGTTGCGGAGACGCTGTTGGTAACCTCTTGATTTGTCTGGGCGGTCATTTGTTTAACAGTTGTTCGTCTATTCGCCCATAAACATCTCCACAGCCGCCGTTCAACCCTGTCATCTATGGTTCGTGGAGCACCACAGTTACCTTGTGCCGGTTTTGGATAGCGCGATTGTGCCTTGAACAATGTACTTCAACCACGTAAGTACGCGAACAGTTCACAAACTTAGCTGTTTCGTAAACGCTTCCGCCGTTGGTCCGAAAGTCAAGTCAATACCCTTTCGGACGTCAGGTAAGTCGCTCCATTTCCACATTACGACAGCGACTGACCCGAAAAAGTTTGTTCTAGTCTATAGTTGTTGTTTGTTTTGCCGAATGATTACCAGTTTTGGTACGCATTACCATCTTCAGGCCATCCCCCGGTATGTAGTCATCACACTCACTTCCCAAGTGTGTGTGTGAAATGCGGTGACAAACCTAACTGAAGTGCTAAAAAAAACTTCGCACATACACTAAGGGCGCCTAAAATGATATTTAAAATTCACGGAGTACGATGCACAGACTACCTGGTAGATAACGCCAGAAAGTCAGTGAAGCTATTCGCTCATGATGCCGTTGTATGCACGGAGATTGCTCATCAGAGTATTACAACGAAATGCATTAACAACTGTAGGGACTGCTGTACAATTGTGGTCTATTACGTTACTGTTAACGGTTGAAATCCCAGAGTGTGCGTTCCATAAATGACTTGTTTATGCTTCCTCCTACACTTCTTTTGTGACATTATTGTGAGTACACAGAAACATCGCTAGTTCTCTCTCCACGCATCCTTCTTTAAACAGTGTGGCACAGCCGGAGCTCTGTGGTTTAGTTAGTTGCTGGTCATCACAATTTCATAATTTGGTTCTAGTGCGGTTTTGTAATGCCTAGCCTGAAAGGGCAACGTGTTTGTATGAAGTTTATTTTTAACCTTGAGAAAATCCTCGCAAGAGGGCACCAAATGTTGAAGCAAGCCCGCTTTGGGTCAGACATAGGCTCGAGACTGGTATAAGCGTTTCAAAAACCAACTGTTCATAACACTCTAGGCCGTTACTACAACAGTAATTCCATCCCAAAATGCTACCTCTTTGCCAGGATTTAATGTCGAGCGTGATCGTGTACCAATGGAAAATAATAGGACTACAGTTAGTCACCTGAAGGATTACGCGTTGAAAGGATGTAGCAGTTATTCTAGCGGGAATTGAACCAACGTTTCAAAGTTGTGGCCATAGAAATTAATACTGTCGTAAATGTGGTTAAGCAAAAATAACAAGTAAATATACAGCAAAGAAATATACTAACTACTATATTAAACTTCCTTGACTGAGAAATTTGTTTCGAAATTAGCTACGAACAACAATAGCAAACACTGGCATGATTAGCAAAATGACGATTCATGAGCAGAGTTATAATGTTAATGAGTTTAGTGGCAATAGCTAATACACATTAGCGTACACTGTCTGCTTTAGAGTGTAAAGAGGAATGCAAATCACAATGTACACTCAACAGAGGAAAAGCACTGATAACTTGGACACGAGGTGGTTCTAAAACTTTATTACTGAGGGGCAGTAATTATGAAATAGTTCGCAGGCAAATCCACACTAAAAGCTTTCATAAACTACATAAAAGCTTTTGGATTGCACAGAATGTCACATATGGGGGCTCTGAATTTGGTATGGCTATAACATACTGATATGCCAGTATAACTGTTGTAGATCTTCAAACTATTCTGACCTAAACCACATCTCTGTGCTCAATTTTATCGAGTAAATTTTATATTAGGCAAAATTATTTTAATTTTCTTAAAAAGTTTCACTTCAAATTGAAATTATAATTACATATTCTATTACTGTGAACTGAACTTAACGTTAAGTACTCCATAACGGAGCAACCCTATTAATTCTCATAATCAATCATATACCCACTTCCAATTTCCGATAAAAGGAAAATTCGGAACAATCTATTAGGATAAAAAGTGGTTAGTGACTCAGTTAATCTTAAGTACTTATTATCCGAAAATTTCTGCTAAGCAGTGCCCCCTACATGCACTCACAAAATTATGCGTTTATTCGCTTGAAGATGGATTGCAAAGGCGAGCATCTGTGGCGGCAGAACAGAATCTTGGGGTGCTGTAGGGGCTCTTCATGCAATATTCTCCGTAAAACATCATTTTGGTATCGTAAATACAGATTTTAGAGCAATACAATAAACGCCATGCTATATCGGCTACTAACAATCCACGTACTAGGAATAATTATTCGTCTTTTCCAGAGATTTTGTACACACTGATCACTCGAAATGTCGACTCACCGAGAGCTAGATGATGACTGTATGAGTGTCAAAGACTTTTCGCGCCCTTCCACTTTTTACGTTCCCGCTTTTGCCTTTTCTCTGCGGAGACTCTCCTCTCCATGTTCTCTGTCACATAGAACACAACGTTCCCTAAACATGAAGCATTTACATATCACAGCCGGAAAATACATTTAAAAATGTTTCCAGATTACATCTAATTACAAAATAAGATCGACATCTTTTCAAGCCAAGAAAGCTACATAGCACAAGAATTAGAGTACCGATAAGTACTTACAGGTCATGAACTAATCAAGAATATATTCAGATGAGGCATCTGATTCTGCAACATCCTGGACAGATCCTTAAAGATCTGATACACGTAAACGTATTCTGTCACACGAACTGAACATCAGGAGAACTGCAGCGAAATAATTGCAACGACTGCCTAAAGACGATAAAAAGCGACGTAGCGTGCAAGTCTGCGGGGAACTTACAGAAATGCTTCAAGAAGAAACCAACAGCAGTCGTCAGAGTGGAAGAGTACCTTTTAACCTTCAACAAAAAGAAAAGCCCGACAGATCAGGAGTAACATTTGGTCTTCACTGATCTATATACACAGACTGGGCAAAATAGTCCGGAAAAAAATTTACAATGAGGCTGACGTGGGACTGATCCTTGTTAGTGAACATCACAGAAGATATTACAGACCTCCACCGTTGACGTCGATGCAGGGCTGTGTTCGATTTACGAAGTATGAGACGTGCGTAGCAATTCCCCTGAGGGTTAGCAGCAGCAGCCTTCCCAACGTTCTGCTGTTGCTCTTCCACTGTCTGAGGATTATTCGAGAAAACCTGGCCCTTCAGTTTAACCCACAGGTAAAAATCAAAGAAGCGAGAATAAACGCTTGAGGTTCAAGGTGCCAGGCTCTAGCTCTCTGGTTGTTCGAAATGGAATGTGCAACTAGGCTTCTGTCTTCATAGACGTTCGTAACACTTGCTTTCCAGAGCTTGTAAGAGATTGCAGTGGTATTTGCCAAAGTTTTGTTCCAGTAACATCAGAGAATCTCCTATTTTTAACACATTACATTAAAGTTTTAGCTACAGAAGAGAGGTTTTGCAGATAATGTTGAGATAGTGACATACCAAGAATCCTGTATTTGGTTGGTGCACAAGTTCGCAGCATTCTTGCTTTGCATGTTGGTATTCCTGTAGCTATAGGTTTATTTATGGACTGTAAATTTTATTTGTAGTTCATTAGAGTTCACAGATGGTCAGTTGGAAATGGTACGTGGAGCTGTGGACGTTTGAAAGTATCGTGGCAAGTGGAGACGTCGTAAAATTTCCTACATATTCTTCTTTGTGAAGTTTGTAGAAGGGTGACAACAGCGGAGGCTGACTGAAACATTCGCACCGTGTATGTGGATAATGCCGTAAGAGAGAGCACTGCAAAAAAATGGTTTTCTCGTTATAAAGAGGATCATTTTGACATTTGTAACATACACGTTCAGGAAGACCTCCGGGGTTTGATAAAAAGCGTTCAAACGCATTAATCCATGATAATCCAAGTCATTGAGAACCGGCAGATAGGATGAATTGTAATCATCCTCCGTCGTGTGACATTTGAATGCAATGTGGAGGGTTCAAAAATCAGATGTGTTGCTACTGGTGTACAACGAATTGCTTCCTCGTGGTGTAATCGTCACCGCTGACGTTCGTCAATAACCGAGACATCTTGCAGATTCAACACAAGAACGACGACAAGGAAGACTGCGTAACATGACGATGCTTCATACCAATTCCCGCCCGAATTCTGCTAGACTGACAAAAAACATTATAAAGGAGATGGGTTGTATTCACCTGATCTTGCGTCACCAGATTTTCACTTTTTCCGCTTTCTCTCTATCGAACAACTTTCAAAGAACTTCCTTTCAGGACGAAAATGAGCTCCAAACCTGGGTCGACGAACTTTTCACCTGAAAAAAAGTGATTTCTACTGTCACGGAATTGAAAAGCTACACCAGCATTGGCAGACTGTCATAAACAGTGAAGGAGAATATCTTATTGCTAACTAAACTCCCTGTTAGAGGTATCGATTGTGAAATTAAACTCGTGGAGAAAAGGCTACCAACTTACGCACCGACCCATTAAATACTGTCCGCAGACCGCTATGCCCTGTGTTAACACCGACAGTGGACCGCAGGCGTTGGTTATGCTTCTCTGTGTTTCGTCACTATGGTTGAAATCCCTGGTGTTCAGCTAGCTGCGCTTCCGCTGAGAGGCGGTTACAAACATTGCCCTTCTGTCTTAGCCCGTTACATGAGCTTACAAAATATAGGTACATTAAATCAACACTTATGATAAAGTATTGGAGGCAAAACACTAGTAAGAACTACCGTTAAATTTGAAGAAACTGTGACGACCGTGTTCGTTTGTTTGTTGGTTGGTTGGTTGGTCGGTCGGTTGGTTGCCTGGTTTGTGGGAGGGGGCCATACAGCAAAGTCATAGGTCCCATCGAATTAGGGACAGATGGCGAAGTAAGTCCGCCATGCTCTTCCAAAGGTACCATCCCGGCATTTGCCTGTAGTCATTTAGGGAAATCATGGAGAACCTGAATCATGATGGTCGGAAGCTGGTTTGAACCTCCCGAATGCGAGTCTAGTGTGCTAACCACTGCGCCACCTCGCTCGCTCGATCGTTTTAAGTGACGTCAGAGAGATCTCTGAAGAGATCTGCCTGCATAAAAAAGTTTTGCTTGGAGTGAACATGTGCCAGACTACAAATCTCGGAGCCAGATATGTTTCACAATAAAAGTTTCAAGTCAAAATCGTATTAAGTTGTTGCCGTGTTGATGTATACATGCATTTCAAGTGTTTCTCCTGAACAATGGTTCTAAAAACTGTTCCACGAAGTTTCTGTATTTTAACGATAAACTAGTTTGAACTGTGCGAACAGCGGGAAAGTGAAGTTTCATCAGTTTTAAGTTCAAGTAACGTCTCCATTGATGTAATCAGGAATTTAGCTCAGCGAAGCAATGTAGTGGCAAAATATTTAGGAAGCCTATGTAGGTTTGAAGATTTGTTAAGTAGTTTGTGACAAACATACTACTGGGATAAGTAATAAGATCACTGCTTGTGACTCAAGACTACATAAGAGCTCGCTGCAAAGTTGTATGGATAAAGGTCATGGCTTTGGGGCACAGATATGTAATCAAACGAATGCTAGGCTAAGAACGTAGTTCCCGTTGAACATGGTTGCACGCCTGTTAGAGGTGTCTGTCTGCCTCTAGTTTGCTCAGAGCACGGAGTTTCATGAACACTGTAGCCCCCGTTATTTACTATATGACAGTACACAGCGTCATTAACACTTTCACACAGATATTCGCAAAGCGGTATAGGAAATTATACAGTAGGCAATGTTCCATTACTGATGTACGTTCAGAGAGGTCACAGATGACGTTATTAATACCCGTGAGAGTCAAGCGGAAATCGTAAAGAAGACTCGACAACAGATACGGCGTCGATTTAACAGGAAGTCTTCGACCTTAACTCAGTGTCCGTCTACTACGCTGCTAACAGCACGTGCGCTGCCGGCATGTACGGAGTGCCACAGTGCTCTGGGATGAGTCCCATTTCATTTTAGGCCGCTACGGTGTGTGTACTACGTGGAACCTAATATACGGTTGGTCAGCTGCGTAATACTAGTATTATTGCAGTGTGGTACACAGCACAGGCCCTACACGTGATTCTACAGCGTAGGCATTCATTAGGTAGCTGCTGCGGAGACGAACGAACTAGTTGCTCTCCGAAAGAACAGAGAGAGAGAGAGAGAGAGAGAGAGAGAGAGAGAGAGAGAGAGAGAGAGAGAGAGGCAGGCTTACCGGCCATTTGACCATCTTCTTCTGTGCGGATGAACATACAGTGCCCAAACTCTTACGGGAATCGGCAAAAACCCGCGAGTAATGAGTATAATGGGCAGGGGCACTATGGAACAGTGCGGGACAGTAAGCTGGGAATGTGGGTCCCACGAGAGGCGTGCCAGAGATCAGTCCCTGCAGTCGCACTATCCTCTGTGTCCTCGGTAGCTCAGATGGATAGAGCGTCTGCCATGTAAGCAGGAGATCCCGGGTTCGAGCCCCGATCGGGGCACACATTTTCAACAATCCCCGTTGACGTATATCAACGCCTGTATGGGTATTCATTTCATAGTAATAAGCTAACATGTTGAGGGGCCAGAACGAAGCATCATATCCCACTGCTCTGATGCTGCTTCAGACATAAGAATCCAAATCAAGCAATTTATATGACAAGTACCTTCCTATTTCAAGTGTAACGGAACAGATTATTTTATACTTTCTGGAATAGTTAATTCTGCACATAACCACCATCAAAGGTTTGCTTTGCTTCTGGTATGAAGTAATAATGGAGTGGATAGAAGATGAAACAATAAAATAATGGGCTGACATTCATTGTTCAAGAATCCAGTGTCCCGTACTATTCCTTGCAAATAAAAAAAAAGACAGAATGAACGGAACATCGTAGTCCATACTTCTTAGGCAATGGGCATCATAAGTAGTAAATAATGTTATGCGCTCGAGATATATAAGATCAAATAAAGGAGGAGACCGCTCATTAATCCAATATCTTGAGTCATCCGAGGGAGACATGACGACCTTCTAGCGACTGTGTGTACGAAACCGAAACACGCACATGTGCGCGCGCCCGCGAGCGCTGTTGGTAATTTTGAGTGCGTTCAAAGGTGCAGTCACTGCCCCGACCGAATTGACTCTTTACGTGTTGCTAGCATCTGGTACCTTACTGCAGTTAAGGTTATAAGAAGTGTCGGTATATTGATAAACGACAAGTATCAAAGTTCGTTACGTGATATCCCCAATTTCTTTCAGCAATATGGAAGGTGTAAGGCGAAAACGTAATCTCGTACTGGTAGTAGCATTCATCTAGTGTTCACTGAACGCTGAAAAGGGTACACACAAGATTTTACTGCCCCATTTCACGCCATTTCTCTTGAGATTCGTCAAAACCTAAGCAAACAGTTCCACATTACGAGCTTAACCCTCTATATGGCATACAAAGAAATACTTTGAAGGAAACACACTGTGTGTCCGTATGTCTATCTTTTCATGGATGGTTGCGGGACTCGGCTGTTCAGTACACAATATCCAAACACACCTTTCATCAGTCTAATTTCCGAACCGTTATTTTACAGGGCTACCGGTTTCGCTGATATATTACGCCATGTATTATAGTCGGCAGATGATTTCAAAGTGATCGCTGTATCAAGCAGAAATCTATAGATAAGTCTTTCAATGCTGTCCACTGTTTCGACTGGAACTGAGGTTGGGACCCTTCTACACTCGGTCAGGGGGCCTGAGGATGGCGTAATACGTCGCCGAAACTCCTAGTCCAGTAAAATAAATGTTGAAAACAGACGCCTGGAAGGAGTTTGATTTGAAATTGTGAAACATATTAAGTTATTTGAGTAAGATGTACTGCGTTGGTGGATGAAATCTCAGCGTTTCCGTTCTGCTTCTTGGCATTCCCGTTACTACGGGTTTATTATAGGCGGTCATTTTTATTTGTAGTTCACTGTTGCTGTTCGAGTTTACATATTGTCATTGAGAGACAGTGACCGGAATCGTGGCCTCTAGAAAACGGAGTGGCAAGTGCAGAATTAAGAACATTTCCGACATATTCTCCTGTTCTAGTCCAATAGCGGGATGACAGCAGCGGATACTACAAGAGGAATTTGCGCCATGAATGTTGATAACGGTGTTCTCGTTTGGAGGAGGATCGGTTCGACGTTAGCGGCTTCCGACGTTCTCGAAGACCAGGATTTGATGAAGACAGTTTAGGCGCATCGCATTAATCGATAATGACCATCGTACTCCAGGACGGGCAGATCTGATGAACTGCGATCCTTCAAAATTCGGGTTTGTGGCTCGAACCCAAATTAACAAAAAAAAAAGCGGGTATACGTATGTGCTTGCTCGTGATTAATTGGCTCCAGAGAAACACCGAGCATTCCTATCCTGTGTAGTTGCTGGAAACGGGAAATAGTGTCTTTAGACTAACATACGGAAAAGCAAGTAACGATCGAGCCCAAACAAAGCAGCAACTCCCTGTACAAAGACCACCTCACATACTCAGTGTTATGCATCTGGTGGAATAGGAACGGTGTGGTGTACTACGAACTGTTCCTCGAGGCGTAACCATCACTGCTGACATCTATTATCAAAAACTGGGACGTCTTACAGAACCAACCACGTGCAGAGACCAGAAAGACTGCTTGAAGTAATCCTACTCCATGATAATGCCCGCCCGCATTCTGCTAGACTGACAAAAGAAAAACGAAAAAACGCTACACAGGAACTGGACTGGGGGTCATTATTCACATGAGCTTGCGCCCTCAGACTTCCTTCTTTTCCCCTCTCTGTCGAACAATTTGCAAGGACGAAAATCCGCTCCCAACAAGGCTGGACGAGTTCTTTGCGATTGCAAAAGTCGCGGAATCGAAGAGATACCACAGGGTTGTCGGACTGTTGTAAATACTGAAGGAGAATATATTATTGATGATTAAACTCCCTGTTACGGGTATTTGTTGTGTTACTAAAACTACGGAAGAATGCTACAAACTTATACACAACCCCATACAGTCATGTGAACAATTTTAGATGCACTTTTTGTTTTTCAAAACACAGTAAGTTTCCTGTAATTACCATAGCCCACAAAAGGTGCGTTGGTGCTACAATATACACTCCTGGAAATGGGAAAAAGAACACGTTGACACCGGTGTGTCAGACCCACCATACTTGCTCCGGACACTGCGAGAGGGCTGTACAAGCAATGATCACACGCACGGCACAGCGGACACACCAGGAAGCGCGGTGTTGGCCGTCGAATGGCGCTAGCTGCGCAGCATTTGTGCACCGCCGCCGTCAGTGTCAGCCAGTTTGCCGTGGCATACGGAGCTCCATCGCAGTCTTTAACACTGGTAGCATGCCGCGACAGCGTGGACGTGAACCGTATGTGCAGTTGACGGACTTTGAGCGAGGGCGTATAGTGGGCATGCGGGAGGCCGGGTGGACGTACCGCCGAATTGCTCAACACGTGGGGCGTGAGGTCTCCACAGTACATCGATGTTGTCGCCAGTGGTCGGCGGAAGGTGCACGTGCCCGTCGACCTGGGACCGGACCGCAGCGACGCACGGATGCACGCCAAGACCGTAGGATCCTACGCAGTGCCGTAGGGGACCGCACCGCCGCTTCCCAGCAAATTAGGGACACTGTTGCTCCTGGGGTATCGGCGAGGACCATTCGCAACCGTCTCCATGAAGCTGGGCTACGGTCCCGCACACCGTTAGGCCGTCTTCCGCTCACGCCCCAACATCGTGCAGCCCGCCTCCAGTGGTGTCGCGACAGGCGTGAATGGAGGGACGAATGGAGACGTGTCGTCTTCAGCGATGAGAGTCGCTTCTGCCTTGGTGCCAATGATGGTCGTATGCGTGTTTGGCGCCGTGCAGGTGAGCGCCACAATCAGGACTGCATACGACCGAGGCACACAGGGCCAACACCCGGCATCATGGTGTGGGGAGCGATCTCCTACACTGGTCGTACACCACTGGTGATCGTCGAGGGGACACTGAATAGTGCACGGTACATCCAAACCGTCATCGAACCCATCGTTCTACCATTCCTAGACCGGCAAGGCAACTTGCTGTTCCAACAGGACAATGCACGTCCGCATGTATCCCGTGCCACCCAACGTGCTCTAGAAGGTGTAAGTCAACTACCCTGGCCAGCAAGATCTCCGGATCTGTCCCCCATTGAGCATGTTTGGGACTGGATGAAGCGTCGTCTCACGCGGTCTGCACGTCCAGCACGAACGCTGGTCCAACTGAGGCGCCAGGTGGAAATGGCATGGCAAGCCGTTCCACAGGACTACATCCAGCATCTCTACGATCGTCTCCATGGGAGAATAGCAGCCTGCATTGTTGCGAAAGGTCGATATACACTGTACTAGTGCCGACATTGTGCATGCTCTGTTGCCTGTGTCTATGTGCCTGTGGTTCTGTCAGTGTGATCATGTGATGTATCTGACCCCCAGGAATGTGTCAAAGTTTCCCCTTCCTGGGACAATGAATTCACGGTGTTCTTATTTCAATTTCCAGGAGTGTAAGTACTACAATGCTGTTTCTGTGGCCGAAAGAGAGGATGCATTTTAATGCTATTTCTTGTGAAATGTCGTAAAACAAACTTTTTTTTCAAATCACAGTACAATTCCACAGTATCCACATTTTGCTGTCGATCACACCGAGGGCAATGTGTAAATCTTCTGTTTTGGACCACATTTTTTCCAGTGGCCGAAGCTGTCAAGCTGTACACCATCCATTGGCACAAGAAATGCTGATTTCACCTTCTTGACTCCTTGTCCATCGAATAGTTAGTCAGTTTTCCTCTTTTTCAGAAGAGATACATCCATTTACAGTGTTCCAGGTAAAAATTCAACATATTTGTACAGCGACTCACCTTCAAGGCTTCCACTTTCATTTTATAAGCAGTTTCCGTTGCATAAGAAAAAACAGCGCCACAAAATGAAAAGAAACGGCTTCACCCGTAGCTGATGCTCACATAACTTCGCGCGGTGTCTGCTAAAGATGCACACTATTCAGAAACTTTCCGCATGAGACGACAGAATAGAGTTGTGTATGAGAGCTTAAATGTTGTTTGCAAGCCCCTTGACCTCCAAAGGACAAAGCTCGCAACATGTTCCAGAACACAGTTTGCAATTTTGATGTTGCTTGGGAATAACATAGCGAAATAAACGATTAATATCAGATAGCAGGGCGACGACGACTACCAGTTACTATATAGAAACTTTATCTCCTGTCTTAGGCCTCCTAATGTCTCGTGATACACTCTCAAGTCTTCTACGTTTCCTTTTAGGATTGCGTATTTAGTGATTCTAAATTGTTTCACTTTCTATGGCCGGGAATGAATGTATGTAAATGAGCTGTGCTGTGTTCAGAAAAGCCCGTGAATAGAAGAGGAGGTATTGTCGCAGTTAACTCCATGGCTAACGGGCTCGCGAAAGTGCTCTTTATATCGCCTCATCCTCGGCTCGTTGCTCGGACCTCGTCCTCTGCCTTTTTTATTTTCATTCCCTTTTTTTCCGCAGCAGGGAACGGCCGTGCACTTAATAACGCCGTCGTTGCGACGCGCCGGCTGTTTGCAGGGCCGCGGCTGACGCACGGGATCGGCGCCACGGCGACGCCGACGCCACGGCCGCCGACGCCGACGGCGCAAACATTTGCCGAGCGGCGCGCTCGACTCGGCTCGGCTCGGTTCGCTTCGGCCGGGATCGGTACTTTCTGGCTGGGCGGTTCGGTCCGAATTCGGGCGGCCTCGGCTAGCCGAGCGGATAAAGCTACTGGGTGGATAGCGGCGCTCCGAACGGATTGCCGGAGCAGTGAGTGGGGAGGGGAGGCAGGGACAGAGCGACCCGCTGGGAGAGGGGTGGGGGCGGAGTGGCAAGGGGGGGGGGGGGGACCGGCTAGTGGGGTGAGGCGGGCGTTCGCGAAATGGCCGCTCGTGTTTTAAAGTCGATAGCGCGGCTGTCGGAGACTTGTTGAGTCGAAGACGAGGAGGACAGCCGGTGTGGCGCGTCTGGTCTAGCGCCTTCTTGCAACCGGCCTCTCACCGCTGCTGCGCGTCTAACCTGGTCGAAGGTGGTTGCCACGATTCAACACTCAAGAGATTGAGAAACTCTACCATCTGAAAACTTGTAAAGGGCGACATACACGCTTAAAAGCCTTGGTGTAGCTTCGTAACTAAGCATAAATCATTGACACTGAAAATCACGTTTCTAATGTTGACAGCACTTTTTCACAGCGTACCTTATGATCGGTTAATTCGTGCTCTCTGGTACGATGAATCGATTAATTATTATATATATATATATATATATATATATATGTGTGTGTGTGTGTGTGTGTGTGTGTGTGTGTGTGTGTGTGTGTGTGTGTGTGTAGATCACCTAGTGGGAACTTTTGTCTTCCTCAGAAACTTTGCACTATTGCTAGAAAAAGCGTATCACAATAACTCAAAAAATATAGTAATATGAGATGATCCCAACATTGATTTCCTTGAAAAATCTGCTCCAAAGTCGCAATTAGTAAATTTCATGGTGTCATTCAACTTAAATATGAAAGTTATATGTCCAAGGAGGTTGAACAGCTTTCTTGATCATGTTGTTACTAACACTGACTGCACTGCAAAAATTATAGGTACTGGTTTTTCAGATCATAGTGCACTAACAATAAATTTCAATCCACTACTTAATGTACTCCAAAAAGGAGAAACAGTTATTTATGTTACTGTCACTGTAACTTCTACACTTAATAACTTTCTACTTAGCTTAAAGAAAGAAGACTGGCAAAGTGTATTTACTTCAATTACAAATAAAAAATATGACAAGTTTCTGCAGATATTTGAAAATTAATTTAATTGCCATTTCCCAGAGAAAACAAAGACTATCACTAACATAAAACAGAATGCTTGGGTCACAAAAGATATTAAAACTTCATCAGAAAAGATGACGCTGGTGCACAGACTTAGCAACCTGGTCAGTGGCAAATCCAAAGAGTTCAAGGTATACTATAAAAATTACAAAACCACTTACCAGAGAGCTCATAATGATAAAACAATTAGGTGCTCTTCCAACAAATGCTAGACCGTCTGGGGTATAGTAGATGACCAGGCGGGTAGAAAGATAAGGATAGACGATAAAATCACACAAAATATAGGACAAAAGACTGAAAATGTACATAAAATTGCCAATAAATTCAACAGCCATTTTCCAGAAATTTTCACAAATTTCCACAAATTTCCTAACCAACTCTCCAAACACTGTACACTCTCTTCTGAAAAACAATACTCCTGTGAACTGCTATTTCCTACAACAACATGTTAAATTGAAGATATTATTAAAGTTAAAAAGATTTATTCTGCATGGCATTATATGACATCCTGCTTCTTACTTCATAAGTAGTCAAATTACATCAGGGACACGTGTCAAATTTCATAAATAGCTCATTTCTAGAGGGAACATTTCCAGACCAGCTAAAACTTGCGAAAATTATGACTCTCTACAAGAAGGGAGAGAGAACGGATATAGGAAACTATATACCAATTCCTGTATTATGTGCCTTGTCAATAACATTTGAGTACTGTATGTCAATTAGATTAGAAATATTTTTAAATTCTAGTAACATAATCACATCTTCCCAATAACATTTCGGAAAAGTAGGTCCACCATACATGCTTCGTATGCATTTCTAGAAAAGTGCTGAAGTTTCGTTGACCATAAACAACCTGCTGTTGGTATATTTCGTCATTAGTCCAAGGTATTTGACATGGTTGACCACAAGCTGTTTCTTGTGGAACTCCAGAAGTATGGGATTGGACGTGTGGCACACAATTGGTTCCGTTGCCACCTAAGTGAAAGAAAGCAATGCGTAGAAATAACAATATCAAAGACATTCAGGCACTGCAGGTCAGATACACTACATACATCAAATAGCGTCCCTCGGGGATCTGTTCTTGGCTCTGGTGTTTTCTTATTGTTCATAAATGATCTCCTAGAACACATACCAAATGTCAGCTCCTTTCTGTATGCCCGACGACACAAATATACAAATAACCAGTAAAGGTGACACATTGCGAGGTAGTAAATGAAACTACTTGTCAGTTACAATCTTGGTTTGAAGCAAATAGACTACTCATAAAAACTCAAACTGTGAGTATGAACTTCGACACTAGACAAAACCTTAAACCCTTCAATGCAGTTATAGTTATTCGCAAAGTTGACATCACAAACAGGCAGGACACCAAATTTCTTGGACTTACCATCAGTAACACTCTAAATTGGAAACCACATATTGAGGCATTGTCGCAAAAGCTTAATAAAACCTGTTATCTATTAGGATCATTACGACACAACCACTGTAGATACCCTGAAGCTGGTGTACGAAACCCTGTTCGAGTCTGTCTTGAGCTATGGCCTAATCTTCTGGGAAATGTTATGATTCACTCACAATTTTCAAGTTACAGAATCAAGTGGTAAGAATAATGAAATGTAAGAAAAGAACTGAACATTGTAAACCATTGTTTCAACAGTTAAAAAATCCTGTCACTGCCATTCCTCTATACAATCGCACTAGCTTGTTCTACAGTAGAGCATTTGGGAGCATTAGGTTCAAATGGCTCTGAGCACTATGGGACTTAACAGCTATGGTCATCAGTCCCCTAGAACTTAGGACTACTTAAACCCAACTAACCTAAAGACATCACACAACACCCAGTCATAACGAGGCAGAGAAAATCCCTGACCCCGCCGGGAATCGATCCCGGGAGCATTATGAACCACTCCACAGAAATGCAGACCGCCACACACGACACCAGAAACAAAACCCAATTATAAATTATAGATCACAACACAAAATTATATGCGAATGGGGTTAAGTGTATGGGCATTAAAATATAGAACCACCTCCCAACAGATATAAAAACAAGCAAACACACAAAAATAATGAGAAGTAAATTAAAGGAATTACTACTGAATCACTGTTCCTATCCTGTACAAGAATGTCTTTAAAATTTTTTAATTAGTTGTAATTAGCTGTTTATTCACTTCTAGGTATTTCTACTTAGTAACATAATTTAATTATTGTATCTTATTTATATTTTATTTGTGTCTCTTATGTGTATTCTGCCATGTGTAGTATGTACCACCACTGTCATCTCTCATCACAACCACTTGTTTTGTTTTTTATATTTTGGTTGTATATCCTATTTGTGTTCGGCTATGTGAGTTACGTATCACTACCATCATCTCTCATCATAAACCATCTTAAGATAATATTCAAATTGACTTGTCCTATTTCATGATGTTCTTTGCTGTACAAGTAAGTAAGTAAGTAAGTAAGTAAGTAAATAAGTTTGGAATATTCCACTTGCCTATTTTTGGCCTTTACTATCCGTTACCTGCAGCTGCTCTTGCGCATGAATGGTTCTGTTATGATGAGTGATGGTGAGTAAGTATGCTGCGCCTGCAATTACGTCAGCTGTCCTTACGTGCCTGTGTGCTTATAATGTACACCCTGCTCTCCCCCTCCCAAGCTGTCGCATCGCATGACGCGTCGGTATGCTCTGTCACTGCTATGCAGTGGAGCAGGGAGCAGGGAGCCCGCATCTATACATTGTACTACTGAAGTAGCCAAACGTCCTAAAATATGTAAATTATGCAACTAGTAGTGTGTAGTGGTGAATCAAACATACTAAAGATAATATAAGCATCATATTCATTAATTTGAGTCACGGCACATATAGACCAAGAAAAGTATGGTCACAAAAGAACAAAAGTCAGAGTAAATAACAGTACTGAATTCATAAGTATTTGTCCCTAACCCCGGTAATATTCTTCAAATCAATAATTACCTTGTATTACACGCTTTCTAAAGCAGCCTATTTTCTTCCTGGGGGCTCACGCCATCCCAATAATATTGAAATAAGTTCAGTGGGTACGTCATGAAAACGTGAGTTACTTTCCCATTAACAATTTTAGCTTGGATAAAACTTTCAATCACGATGCCTCTTTCTCCGTCACTTGGTAATGATGAAAGGATCTCTTCAAGGTGCTCCAAGCTATGCTAAAGTTGTCCATGAAAATCCGTCTAGTATTTTCGGAGAAGCGTTTTCACACACTCCGCACTTTTACGGATTTATTATTAATAAAATACGTATGATCTATTGACATACGTTAGTCACCCATAACTATGACAATTAGGTTATAGGAACACGAGGGATGCTCAGGACTAAAACAGATATTCAACCTTTGCATAACGTCTCTTCTCTGAAAGCCACCGTTATGATACAGATACTGAACTTCTGACACTTCTAAGAAAATTAGAAAGATGAGCCTGCTGGAAACTCTTGAAATTTCACACATGAAAAAAAGTTTTGCATTACCCCGGTTCCCAGAACTCCTGAACATAGACGTTGACTGTGGATATTGTACCACAGACACAGTACCTTTGACTGTTTAGAGATGACACTAAACCCACGCAAAGATGAAAAAAAAACGTTGCATGAGCAGCGCCCATTAGACGGAGGGGGTCTGACAGCCGATCAGTTCCAGTCATTCCACAATGGAGGAGGTACACGCCTCGTGTTGTCTGTAGTTCAACAGTACCTAGACGGTCAATACCGTTTTTCGTTCGCGTCCGCAGTTACTTTGTGCCAGGAAGGGCTCTCAACAAGCGAAGTGTCCATCCGTCTCGGAGTGAACCAAAGCGATGTTGCTCCGACGTGGTGGAGATACAGAGAGACAGGAACTGTCATAGAAAGTTGATGTCTCTCTGTATCTCCACCATGTCAGAGCAACATCGTTTTACCTCGCTCAGGCAGCACAAGGGCTGCTATTGCAGTGGATGACGGCTCTGAGGAACCCTGACAGCACCGCCATCATGCTGAATAGTCCTTTTCGTGTAGCCACAGGACGTCGTGCTACGACTCACTGTGCGCAATAGTCTGCATGATCTGCAGCTTCACTCCCAACGTCCATGGCGAGGTCGATCTTTGCAGCCACGACACCGTGCAGCGCGGTACAGATGGGCCCAACAACATTCCGAATGGAGCGCTCAGGATAGGCATCGCGTTCTCTTCATCGATGAATGCTGCACATATGCCTTCAAGCGCCATCCAGAGCCTCAGTGATCCGTATCCGGTTCACCCTTTCGTGCACCGGATCCAACGCTCTCTTCAGCAGCTTGTGGACGACGGTTCTCCAGCTAGCTTTGTGTGGGTTCCTGGCCATGTCGGTATCCCTGGGAACGAAGCTGCAGATGCCGCGGCCAAGGCTGCGGGCCTCCAGCCTCGGACAGCTTCTTGTTGTGTCCCTTCATCAGATTGTAGAAGGGTCATTTGTCGGCGCATTTTATCGCTGTGGCATGCCGATTGGGCTGCACTTACGGACAACAAGCTTCAGGACTTGAAACCTATTCCCGCGGCTTGGACGTCCTCCTCACGCCCCTCTCGGCGGGAGGAGGTAGTTTTGGCCCGGTTACGAATTGGACACCGCCGGTTCAGCCGTCGCCATTTGCTGACGGCTGCGCCGGCGCCGTTCTGCCCATATGGGCACTTGCTGACGGTCCGCCACATTTTAACGTCCTGTCCGGATTTTACTCCAATGCGTCTTGATCTTGGCCTGCCATGTACTCCCGATGCCATTTTAGCGGATGACCCAGGAGCAGCTGCTCGTTTTCTTCATTTTATCAAATTGACCAACCTGTCCAAGGACATTTAATTATGCTGTTTTTTTTTAATCCTATGCCTGTCGATCTTTTATCGTGTTTTCCCTTTTAGTTGCTGTTTTAAACTTGTGCCTCGCGGTGCATTCCTAACGTAGTCTGGGCGCTAATGACCGTTGAAGTTGTGCGCCCTAAAACCACAAAAAAAATATGCCTTCAACCAGACAATTGTCGGAGACGTGTTTGGAGGCAACCCAGTAGGCTGAACGCCTTAGACACCCTGTCCAGCGAGTGCAGCAAGGTGCAAGTTCCCTGATACTTTGGGGTGGCATTATGTGGGGCCGACGTACGCCGTTGATGGTCATGGAATGAGCCGTAACGGCTGTACGATATGAGAATGCCATCATCCAACCGATAGTGCACCCATATCGGTAGCATATTGGTCAGGCATTCGTCTTCATGGACGATAATTCGCGCCCCCATTGTGCGCATCTTGTGAATGACGTCCTTCAGGATAACGACATCGCTCGGCTAGAGTGGCTAGCATGTTCTCCGGACATGAACTCTATCGAACATGCCTGGGATGGATTGAAAATGGCTGTTTATGGACGACCTACCACTTTGAGGGGTCTACGCCTAATAGCCGTTGAGGAGAGAGACAATCTGGACCCATAGTGCCTTGATGAACTTGCGGATAGCATGCAACGACGAATACATGCATGCATCAGTGTATGAGGACGTTTCACTGGGTATTAGAGGTATTGGTGTGTACAGAAATGTAGACCACCATCTCTGGTCGTCTCGCTGTATGGTGGTACAACATGCAATGTGTATCTTTTCAGGAGCAATAAAAAGGGTAGAAAAGATGTTTATGTTGATCTCTCTTCCAATGTTCTGTATAGATTCCGAAACTCCCAGAGCCGAGGTGATGCAAAACTTTTTGATGTATGTGGTAAACATATGACAAAGCTTAGCTTGAAGTTAACAATCTGTTTCCTATTATCCCCTCTGTTAAATTATGACATACAAATCTTACATAACAGTTTAAATTGAAATTAATTTTTGATCTGCTGTTAACTGTGACTATATCAACATAATTTTGATTTTTATTTCTAGTCTCACAAAAATGTAGTACTTTCCTTCTCAAACACTCCGAATTTGTTTTTATCTTCTATATCTGTATGAACAATACCTTTACAAGTCGCAGGTCACTGAATCTGTCTTCGTGACGTGAAGTTGTGACTTGACGATGGCCTAGAAACCGAAAGCTGTTTTATCACTAAATAACATTTCGTAGAACATTAAGAAAGCCCTTCCGCATAAAAATTGCATTTAAATCATGTTATTGATGCCTGCATTAAATTTCTCTGTACTCAAATATCCACATTGATGTCACACAAACAGAAATCCATTCTGCAAGCCAACTTTGGAAGCAGAAGGTAAGGAAGGTAATAGCAAAAGTTCAGTTGGCTTTCAGACATACGCCTCTCTGAGTCTTTTCCATTTAATTATAGTACACTGAGTAGAGCATTCTTACCTTCGTTATATGGGCAAAACTGTGTTGAACAGTTCTGAAGTGGTATGGAGCTAGGTTCTGAGAGTGATAAGAAGCTGAGCACATTGAAAAATCATCTTTTTAATACACTTGTTTGGCATAGAGCAAGAACAAAATTACAGTTTTCGTAATACCGAGAACTGTCAGATAACACTCTCACAGCTCGCCTAATTAGAAAATCGCCTCATACGCACAAAATGGAAACCACTTGCTTTTACTTAAAAATCCATTTTACAAAGATCACCTTACACATACACTTTAATCATGAGCACAGAGGTGCTCCATATTAGCTTGCACACAAAAAAAGAACAATAGTAAATCATCAATTAGAACCATTCACATTAGCATTCAAGGGCAAATTGAAAAAAAAATAGCCCTGGAACGCATGTATTAACCAACGTGCACAATCAACTTGAGCTCAGCCCCACGCTTCGAAGGGTTGCTCACTCGGTACAGATTCTAAATCATACACACAGACAAATACGTTAAATTTACTTAACATGCAAGTGATAAAGAGGGCATGGGCTCAAACGTGACAGAAGTAATGAAGACGGATACTTGTTCTTTCGACCCACAAGTACTTGGAATAGAAATTACATAAATAAAACACACCAATTCGCCTTTTAACTTCTACTGAAATAAAAACAAAAAGATAACAATTTAGAAAAGTTAGCATTCGCAGAGCAGGCAGAATTAAGTTTTTCTAGATAAAAGTAAACTGACAATAAAAAATTCTAAAGGTGTCTAGACCCAGGAGGTGCGACCAATAGTACATGTGAAAGTGTCATTTTGTATCCCGACCTACGGATAATGATGAAAAAAATCTAAAGATGCGCACAACAAAAACTCTGGCACTAGTAGTGCAGGTAAAAGCAAATCTTTCTACATCAAAGTAAACTGACAACGATAAATTACGAAAGTACGGAACTCAGGAAAATGCACATGCCAGTAGTGCACATGAAACAATTCCCTCACGAAGTCAATGTTTAACTTGGCCACGTTCTTGTTACCGGGATACTGATCAATGTAAAATGCGCTGGTCAAATAATGGCCAGCAGAATAAATAAGGACGGCTTATGGGAAGAAAACCAAACTAAACTCAAAGGGAGAATACGGCAAGTGCCATTATTAGATTTCCGAGGAACTTCGCTCAGTGGAAGGAGAGTCAAAATGAGCGAACACCTGTCTCGGCTTATCCAAAAATACTCGACAGGTTCCGAAAAAAAACTATGGCCAAAGTTTTAAAGGTACTTTGTGTACTTCTTACCGCGCAATAACATTAGACGAAATGATGGCCCATGTGTAACGTCGCAGCTTCTTAATTTTGCGCCCATGTTCGAAACCTGATTATTCTACTTACTTTTGTTTTAATTTTTCTACCAACGTCCGTAGGTTTCTACATGAATGTTTCTCAGCAAACTAGGGGAGACAAGACCGTTAATTAATTGTAAAATTACAACTGAATTTCATCATAATATGACGGTCATTCAGTAATTAAAGAGAGTTGGTCTGGGGAAAAACCTGTTTGTAGGGAAATTTTAGTACTTCTATGGCTGTAAGTTGGTATCATTGGGCTGAGCCCTGATCAGCTGATGCATTAACATTGTTTTGTTTATAACCTCAAAAATACATTTCAAGATGTCGAGTCGCTTGAAGCGTCCACATCAGTTGGAAAACGTTCTGTGGTTAGTTTTTTACTTGCTGAAGGCGAGAAACCAGTTACTGTGGGATGTTGTGGAGGTTGTGTAGGAATCATGCAAATTTTCGCAAGTGGGTAGAGCAGTTCAAAAATGGTCGCGACTCAGTGACTGGCGAACTCCATTCTGGCCGACCAGTTGCAGTTTCAACTCTCGTACTAAAAAGTTTAATTGATGACATTATTCGTGCCGACCGCCTTGTAACTGTGGAAATGATAGTTGATAAGGTTCAAGTTAGTACTGGTACAGTTCATAACATCATTGGTAACAAGCTGAAGTTCCGCAAAACATGTGCAAGTTGGGTCCCAAATGAATTCTCGCGGATACTCAAGGAAACAAAGTTGGGAGTGTGCACAGAGCTAAAGGAACGCTATGAAAGATAAGGTGAGCACTTCCTGAACACAATTTTAACTTGTAATGAAACTTGGGTTCACTATTATGAGCCAGAATCAAAAAGACAAAGCATGGAGTGGAAGCACACCAACTCAGCTATCAAGATAAAAGGAAAGGTCACGTTGACGGTGTTTCGGGATGCTGAAGGTCCAGTATTTAGTGATTAGCTCGAAGAGCAGCGTACAATGAACAGCCAAAACTACTCGTATTTGCTTTTAAACAAGCTGAAGCCAGCCATGAGAGAGAGACGTTGTGGATCTCAGAGGAGAGGTGTGATTCTCCAGCAAGACAACGCACGTCCTCATATTCCTCAACTAATCAGTGGAGCCATCGACAAAATGGGCTGGGAAGTACTGCCTCATCCCTCTTACAGTCCTGTTTTAGCATCTAGTGATTTCCATTTGTTTGGTGCATTGAAGGAGGACGTGAAAAAGTTTCTGGTAAATTAGCTCAGACACAGAGATAAAGAGTTCTTTGCAGGCGGAATAAAAAAGCTTGTTGCCCGTCGGAACAAGTGTGTAAATGTTCAAGAGGATTATGTTGAAAAGTAGAAAAAAGTATTGTTTTGTAAAAATAAATGCTTTTTTTCTCCAGACCAATTTGTCTCTCTAATTGTTGAATGACCCTCGTATATGTGTGCATGGTTTGTTGAAGGACTAGAACGTTTTCAAATTATCACATTCTGATATTTCATTCTCATATGAGTTTCTATATCAATTCTTATATTTTATTTACATGTTGATTCCTCAGGAATTTTAGTGGCATCCCTTGGATGACACCGATCGTAGAAGCATTCCAAACACACACATTCCGAACACCACTAGCGTTGACCAGAGGCAAATTCACCACACTGACATTTCTTCGTACAACTCTCACTCTCGGGAAAAAATATTCCGCACATTAGCAATTCGTTCGCTACAAACGACGTGTAACGGGTCACTTTCCCGAAAACTGACGCTTGCAATTGATGATGAATCGAGACACAACACAGGAATTTCACCGAAAACAATTTCAAATAATTTTCTATTTTTTCTTTTTTAATTCTTTCATCCGACAGCCAATTATTGGACAACGTTATATCAATATACACCGTAAAATATTCGTGTAGTAATCTTCTATAGATAGACAAAAAAGCTCAGATAGAGGTGCAAATTCAAATATAGCTGATGACAGCAGTACATTGGAAAAAAGAGACAGCAAATAAATGAAAATCTCTTCATAGAAAACTTATTGTACGTCAGCAAGTCTCGAAGCCCCATCGTGCTAAACCAGGCTTGTAACCTAATAGTTCCGCCGAGGTACACTGTACAACGTAATTCAATAAAGCGTTCGCATCATACAAATGCAAACGGGCCAATCAATTTTACGTGCGTATCGCTGAAATCAACCTCTGCATCAATTTTCTCCTTTGGCACGCAATGTATTTACATACTGTATTCTGCCAACAGTAGATGTACTAGAAAATTGCACGGCAATGACGCGAATGACAAGTAGCGACAAAGATGTGTATAACGTCGATGAGTGAACACGCATGAAGTGGAAGAAATTGCTTTTAATTTGCTCACAGTCTGTGGCATCGATATTGTTGATCAGAAATTTACTCGTAAGGTAGCCGTAGAACTCATGTTACCTGATTCGTAGCATTGCGGACAATGTTCACAAGCTTCTTAATCCATTGTTCCCGTCTGTAACTTATTGTCCACCAGTCTTACGACTGGTTTGATGCAGCCCGCTAAAAATTCCTCTGTTGTGCTAACTTTTTCCTCTCTCAGTAGGAGTTAAATCCAACGTCGTCAGTTACTTGTAGAATGTATTCCAATCCCTGTCACCCTCGCCGGGCGGAGTGGCCGTGCGGTTCTAGGCGCTACAGTTTGGAACCGAGCGACCGCTACGGTCGCAGGTTCGAATCCTGCTTCGGGCATGGATGTGTGTGATGTCCTTAAGTTAGTTAGCTTTAATTAGTTCTAAGTTCTAGGCGACTGATGACCTCAGAAGTTAAGTCGCATAGTGCTCAGAGCCATTTTGAACCTGTCACTCTCAATAGGCGTCACGTAAAATTCCTAAATTCTAAAGTTTATTAGGAAGACATCAGGCGAAGATTGAAGAAGTTCAAACATTTATGGTCGCGACGCAATAAGGGGAGAGGTCATTAACCAATGCTATACACTTTTCCTGAAAGCAGGTTCATTTTATTCAGGTTCTCAATAAACTATATTATTTCCCATTGTTCTGGCTACAAAACACATTTTCAGCATGATTTCCGTTCAATACAATGGCCTTATGCCACATCATTGAGAGAGCCTCTATACCCGCGTGGTACCACTCTACCCGCCGCCGTCGGACCCGACGTCTTCCTACATGAAAAATCTTCCATCATTCACGTTCTGCTTCCCAAGGGCTGCCTCCTTCATTTGGGCCAAACAGATGGAAGTCGGAAAGTGCGAGATCCGGGCTGTAGGATGGATGTCGTCCTGCGGTGTCTCGTGCTAGACTAGACCTGGGCCATTCCTTGCCTGTCGTAAGACTATACTAATATGCGCCCTTCTTTTATTGGGACAAGTTTTTTTACCTTGGTGGCTGTTCTTCGGAGTTGGGAAGGTTTGTTTCTCTTTTTACTTTAATGCTCTTTCCTTCACATTTTGTTTTGGGTTTCTAAATTCTGGTCCCCTTTTTGGGTTTGACCTCCTTTCTCCAAATGTTACCGAAAAGCAGGCCGTTTTGGGGAGGACGCATTACTGTGGTGCATTGTCTCTCCACTGTGCACTGTTGCTTTTCGCACCTACCAATCATGTGGGTCTACCTCTGCACCCGAAATCCATCGCGGTAGCCCATCCGTCATGGTGGGGTGCCGTGTAACCTCTCGGTGGTAGCCCCCTGACAACGCAGGGATAGCGCTGCGATGCCTGAGCTATGACTACTTCGGTCAGACAAGGAGTAAATGCCTCTCCACTTACAGCTTCCGGACTCTGGGCGACTACTACTTCGCCAGGTGGCCTTCGTCTGGGAAGGGTGACCCCACAGGGAGAGCCTCCGATCGGAGTGGGTGGCATGGGGGCAGATAATCGGCAATGACACGGATCAAACGTAATGGGTGGGTGTGCCAATACAGCCATCTCACCAGTCAGGAACAGTGACTTTCATGCTGGAGTTTCCGATCCTACGGCTTTTCCGTCGCGGACTGTGCACATGACGAGAGCCAACCAAGGAGAAATGGAAGTGGGCAGTTCGCTAAGTTCTTCGTTTGTTACCGCACTGGCGGCGGCACTGCCGCTTCAAAGAAGCCAATGTTTCTCGCTGAAAATATTTAAGATCGGTTTGGAGAGGCTGCGGCAATGGAGAAGATGAGAAATGAAGCTTAACTGATCAAAACATCACACGCCAAACAATCACGGGAACTTCAGGGCTGTGTCAATTAAGGATATATACCAGTCACCATTTCTCCTTATAAGAAGCTCAACAGAACTCCAAGCGTTACCGATTAAGAGCTGCGTACTAATCTGGCACGGTGTGGAGTCCATTATGTTCACTGCATTCACAGTGGACAAAAAGATACTGGAGAGGACATTGGAGCTTTTATGCTAGCCTTCGATAGCAACGTTTTACCTGAGAAGGTTAAGGTCATGGCTTATAGGTGTGACTTCAGGAATTTCTTTCCTCCTGATGTCCCAGGCGCCGAAGTTTGGGACACACACTCTCCTGCTGTTCAAATGAGGCTATCCGTAGGGCATCTGGACGGGTGTCTCATGAGGGCACCCCCTTGTGACCATCCCCTCAATGTGTCAACTGTTCAGAACCGCACCCTCCTTGTTCACTGCTGTACTCCCTTTTCAAGAAGGAGGAAAAAATTCAAGTGTATAAAACACTTGACACATGTCTTACCAAGATGCAAGGAAAAATGTTTGAAAGATTTAATTCGAATAACACGGTCTCAAATTTTACGATTGTCGTACCACAGTCCACACTCCACTCGATGACAGTATTCCACACGACACATCTGGGCCTTGGCGTATTCCAGGGCCTGCCCCGTAGTTGGGGAACGTCAGCTGCGTCACCCCCTTCACTTACAGCACCGGTGGTTCCCATACCAACGGTGCAGCCAGAGATGGCTTATCGTCCTGTGCTGCCATCTGGGATGAGGGCACCTATCAAGGTGGTCCCCCCCCCCTCCCCCCCTCTAAAGACGAGGACAAGCAACCACAGGCCATGGGCAGAAAGAAAATACGGTCTTCTTCCCTTCTGGAAGATAAAATGGGGAAATATTCACAGTTTCAGAAGGATAAGCGGAAAGGTGAACTATTTTTGAGGCTTCGGGTGTTCCATGTTCCGCTCACAGCCCTGCAGCAACCGGGCTCATGCACACGGACGATGGGCAGCAGCTCCCGGCAAGTTACGCAATCACAATCTGTCAGATGCCTACCCACCCATGTCACTAAACCCTCTTACACAACGAGCAGTTTAGACTGTTCGCACATCGCCAAAAACTGGGAAAACCAGCTGGGATCCGACTCTATATTCTACTGTAGGACCTCTAATAGCCTCCATTAGTCCGTGTTCTTAGGGCTCCTACTGTGGCTGCACCTTGACGCGTGATGCAGATGGAGCTTCTTTGTGGCAGCAAGAAGGATGCTGAACCTACTTTTCTCTAACACGTGTTTCTTTCAACCTTCCACGGTTATTCTGATTCAGTATGCATCTACTAACTGGATCAAAAGTCAACGACAGGGTCGGTTACGCTTTTGCGTGGGCGGCCGGACACAAGAAGCACACACTATCGAGTGCCTGCAGTGTATATATTGCAGTTGTTCGCCACCTCTCAGGCTTTGCGGTACGTCAGATCGCAGGCCAAGACGAACTTTGATCTGTAGCAATCCCACGAGTTGCGTAAAGGCATAAATTATTGCTATCCCAAAAATCTTTTGGTGGCAAACATCCCCTATTGCCTGGCGTCTACAGCTCTGGAAAGACGGTGAAATTCATCTGGACACAGAGCCACACGTTCATTCCAGGAAATGAATTCACTGGCTGTCTAGCTAAAGATGCAGCTACAAGAGATCAACTCGACATTGAAATACTTGCACTCCGTCTTCAGGCCACGAGTGGCCTACCGGGACCATCCGATAGCCGTGTCATCCTCAAGGAGGATGCGGACATGAGGGGCGTGGGGTCAGCACACCGCTCTCCCAGTCGTTATGATGAGAGTCTTGGCCGAAGCCGCTACTATTTGGTCGAGTAGCTCCTTAATTGTCATCACGAGGCTGAGTGCACCCCGAAAAATGGCAACAGCCCATGGCGGCTGGATGGTCACCCATTCAAATGCTGGCCAAGCCCAACAGCGCTTAACTTCGGTGATCTCACGGGAATCGGTGTATCCATTGCGGCAAAGCCGTTGCCTTGAGATACTTGGCACTGACATAAAACTCCGACGCAATATTTTGATGTTCTGGGTATTGGGATGGCAGACTACTACGACCCACAAGAAGTTGAGAGTGATTACAAGATTACTAAGGTGTGGCATAAATATTTCCAGGCCTCTCGGAAAGATGCCATTGTGGTGTGCCGACTACGCATTGGCCACACAAAACTTACCCATGAGTTCCTTTTGCGTCGTGAGGATCCCCCCCCTCACCGCAACTGCTGCAGTGTATTGATGATAGCGTTTATTCTTGAGTGCGCCCTGTTGGCCGATCTGCGGCACGCTCTCAGCTCGCCTATCTCACTACCCCAGAAGCTTGTGGATGATGTGACACCTACTACGAAAGTGTTGCATTTCCGGAGCGAAAGAGGATTTTACTCTAACCTATAACTCTTCCACTTCCAGCGTTAGGGATGGTTGTGGGGGCGAGAGCCTCCCCTTGTGGCGGGTACCCAGCAAGTGACCATAGGTTCCTTTGTTCCCCTCTCATCCTGTTGTGCCTTTAGTCGCCCTTGTGCAAGATGCTGTTTGGGTCATCTCTCTTCTTTTACCTATCTCGTTACTACTACTGTCACGCCCTTTTAAACTCTTTGACTTACCAACATAGTTAGAGCAGTCAAGTCCCCATTTCTTTCGCTTTTTTACCGTTTTACATGTTTCTCACACGGTAAAGAGGGACAGCTGACGCAGTAGTCTAGTTTTTTTAAACACACAACCATCATCTTGTAGGGTGGACGAGGAAGAACAGTCCACTGACACCCCATGGGCTCCATTCCTGTACGCAAACTTGGGTGAGGCCTTGTGTTGTCGTGGATAAGGGGAGGTTCGTTTGCATTTTCATGGCGGCGAACTAGCTGAAGTCGGTTCTTCAGTTTTCTGAGGTAGCACATTACATTTTAGGGTTGATCGTTGCTCCATGAGGGAGGACGTAACCCCGTTAAAGTCCCAGAAGACTCCACCATGACTCTGCCGTCTGAGAATGCGGCTTTGATTTTTTTCTTTGGAGTAGAGGTGGTGTAGCACCACTCCAGGCTTGCCGTTTCGTTTCCGGTTCGAAGTGATGAACCCATGTTTCATCACCTGTGACAATGCGAGACAAAAAAATGTCCCGATCAGCCAGTGATCCTTCGTTGCTCTTTATCGTCTTTTGTTATGCGGCAACGAACCCAGCGGGAAAACACCTTTGAGTACGCCAGCTGCTGGACTAGTGTGTCACCAGTACCAGAGACGTCCAGTTGTGGAGCGAGCTGTTTGTTTGTGATCCGTCGATTACCTCGAATGGCAGTGTCCGCACGTTCCAACATAGTAAGATTTAATGCTGTGTGCGGCCGATGGCACACGGGAAATAGGGCACAAGCGTTGCCCAACGACTCACTGTGCTTTAGTTCACTGCCAGGTCTCCGTAGACACTTTGCAGGTATTCAGAGATGCTTTCAATTATCTAGTTTTTTCCCAAAATGAAACTCAGCTCTGTATTAGGAACGCGTCTCCGTTAAAGAAGTTGTTTTCATGGCTACATAGAGCGCCGCCACCTATCGGAACTCAATAAACTATAGAGGTTAAAGCGGGAATATAACAGGATGTCCCACAACGAGTTCCCCATTTGTTTCAACCGCAATTGGCTGAGAAACGAAAGTGTTGCATTACTTAATGGCTCCTCGTGCATGTGACGCTCGCTTTCCACACATCAGAGGGCTTACCATCCCGGCTACGTTAACTTGTTTTGATAACTGGCACGTGAAAAGTCAATAATGAATTGGAGGGAGTGGTTCTCCCCACTAAAATACAAAGAACATTTCTGTACTTCTGGTGTGACAAGTAAGTCCAGGCGGTTCAACCATGTCCTACCGCTCAGCTGGTAGGTGAGTCAATATTGTGGCGGGAACAGCACGTTGCAAGGCATCCCAGATATGTTCAATAATGCCCATGTCTCGTAAGTTTGGTGATGTTTAAGCTCAGAAGAGTGTTCATGTAGCCACTCTGTAGCAATTCTGGAAGTGTGGATGTCACATTGACTTACTGGAATTGCCCAACTCCGCACAGCGGAAAGTGAACATGAATGGATGCAGGTAATCAGACAGGATGCATACGTACGTGTTACCTGTGACATCGTATGTAGACGTATCAGGAGTCTCATGTCATTAAAACTGTACACGCCCCACACCATTAGAGAGCCCCCACCAGCTTGAACGGTCCCTTGCTGACTTGAAGCTTCCACGGATTAATGAGGTTCTCTCTATACCTCCTTCCATTCGATACAATTTGAAACGATACTCATTCGACCAGGGAACTTGTTTCCAGTCATCAACAGTCCAGTATCGATGATGTTTCGTTGAATGGTTCACACGCTGACACTTTCAATGGCCCAGCATTATAATGTACAGCAATGTGCGGAAGGGTAGCACTTCTGTCACATTTAACGACTCTCTTTCAGTCGTCGTTGGTCCCGTTCTTGCAGGCTCTTTTTCCGACCGCAGCGATGTCGGAGATTTGATGTTTTACCGGATTCATTGATATTTCCGGTACACTCGTGAAATCGTCGTACGGGAAAATCTCCACTTCATCGCTTCCTCGGAGATGCTGCGTTCCACCGCTCGTGCGCCGACTATAACACCACGTTCAAACTCACTCACATCGTAACAACCAGCCATTGCAGCAGCAGCAATCGATCTAGCAACTGCTCCAGACACTTGTTGTCTTATATAGGCGTTACAGGCCGCAGCGCCGTATTCTACCTGTTTACATATCTCTGTATCCGAATACTCATGCCTATACCAGTTTATTTGGCTCTTCAGGGTAGTATATCCCACGTACTAACGGAAGTGTTCATTACTACAGTACATACTGGTGTTGTAAACTATTTAAAAAGGGGCGTGGTGCCTCATAGCGTGCACGCTCTGCTTAATCTCTGCCACTGTGCCACCTGAGGGATGGCACGTCACGCAGAAGTCTGTGCGCGCACTGGTTTGGCCAGCTGAGGGGGCGTGGTGCGGCGGAGTCCTGATACAGGGCAGCACGGTTGGTTAGGTGGTAGCGTGTGGGGCTCTCGCGACGCTTCAACCATTTGGCTCTTGGAGAAAGGGCAGCGAAGCAGGATATAACAGTAAGACAGGGAATAATCAACGAATGGCTAAACATTTTGAGCGCCAGACCGCGGAATCTCAGGAGTTCGAATGTGGTCTGCAAGCTGGGAAGTCTGAGAAGGGAAATGCAAAAGCCCAGTGGGGATATAGTGTGGGCCAGTGAAGTGAAAGTAAGATGAGGCCCAGGATGGGAAGAAGGGCAGCATCGGTCGTAAATTTTAGTGTGTTTATTGCATACATTTTAACCTTTACCACCGATGCTGTCATTCCTCTCATGTTGGACTTCATTAATTACGGCTGTGGAGCACGATGTACCTCGTGGACACAAACCTGAAATTAAGACGAATAATGGTGAGGTCAGTAGAGCAGAAAATGGTGTAAAGAGAGTAGAATTCGTTGTGAGTAGGAGAGCAGTCAGTTACTGTGAATACATCAATGATAAGATTATTCTCCTCAGAGTAGACAGCAAACCAGTGCGACGAATAATAGTTACTGTGTATATACCCACGTCACAAGCAAAAAACGAAAAGGTAGAATAAATAAAAGATGCAAGCTCTACGTTGTAACCTCCCCACAAAAAATATAATTTAAATATTATTTGGTTAATGATTCTAATTTTAGTGTAACCTCAGAACAAAACTGGTTCCCATTTAATGTACCCACAAAATTCTTTTCTCATTTAATATAAGCTCGAAACAGAAAAATTCCTATACCTCGTAATAAAAAATAAATTCAGTAACCTGGTAAAATTTGGACGACAGCAGTGCAGCGTCATGGCCCTGTAAGATCATTCTGAATAAAAAGCAAAAATTCTCACCTCGATAAAGTCGGCAACTATCTGCTCTTACAATAGCTCTTTTCCGGCACAGCTCTATGCAATGCTGGCCTATACATTTGTTATTTATGAAAGGAAGCAAATAATTTTTCTTTTGCAACAATCGGAATGATCATGCATTGAAAAAAATATTAAATTCGTTAAATTGAAATGAATGCTTGTTATTATTAGGACATTTTTAAAAGATATACATGGGAGTTTACATAATATTACTAGAAATGCGCAAGGTTGCTTTTTTTTTTACCTTATACAATAATACTCAGGCTCCGGCATCGCTGCACCGCGACCGGCCCAGCCAACATGATACACCAGACCAGAGCAGACACAAACACACTTGCAACAACTTACTGCTACTGCTACACAGTTCGTACAGTCAACACTGCTCTCTGGTCAGCGATTCTCTTATACTTACATATCGCAGGCAGCGCATGAGCAATACATCGAAATTACATCTGCTCGGACCTCTTACATAAAATTACATCTGTATTACATCTGCTCGGACCTCTTACAACGTGCCGTGCAGAAAACTGTCATAGGTTCCCATTCATTTGGTGCGTCATTCTTGTCAAAAAAGAAACATGTACAAACATTTTGCAGTCTTCTTTCAATTTAAATATCTAATCACATGCCTTAATTAATCAACCCTAAGATCAATGATGAAGTAACTCAGCCTACACCGCTGAGGCAGCCCGATACTAAATGATACGTCGAAGTAAGAGATACCACTACAGTATCAATGTTACGGTTAGTTCATGGCATTGCTATCCTCAGAGAAATTGACGCATAATTACAGCACCTAATGGATGCAATGAACGGCCTAATCACTACCGAATACTGATTGAGAGTAAAACGAAGAAAGACGAAATTAATGAGTATCAAAAATACGATCGGCGCAGCGCCGGATATATATGGAGACATTGCCACCTGCGTCACCCCCACCAGTCAGCCCGACGCTATTCATTCGTTTCTTTCGTCAGTCAACTCGACTGACTGGAGTTATCGAGTAGTTGCACTTTTTTATATTGCACGCGCGTCCGCGTCATAGTATTTTATACGTTTATGTCTGGCACATATATAGCTAACACACACCCACGAGAAAAGTCGCGGCCATTCTAGTAATCTGGATACGTTATTCTATCTGGCATTTGTTCGAGAAAAGTCGCGAATTTTCAACTGTTTTCTCGTACAGAGAACTTTCGTTACGTACCTTTATAAATACGGACTATTCGCCGAATAGGAAGCTAGTTTATATTCAGAAGGAGAAATATGAAGACTGGAGAATGAATAAGAGATGTCATTTCTCCACCACAGATCAGGAATACTAAACAGCAACTATAAGACAGCAAAGCTTATGAAATAACATTAAAATAATTTGCAGATCTATATTTTCTAAAATGCTTCAGCACCCGAAATAAGACTGTGTGTTTGCGTTGAGGTCGCGTTGCATTTTTCTTCGTTAAATTGATCGCTGTTGGATGAACAAAATTTAAAAGTTCTGCAGACCGATTTTGAGTATGGATTGTCTCCAGTAGTATGACTAAACAACAACAAACCCATTAGCCATCAACTATAACAACACTGGAGTCACGGTGATCAACGTCTTCTGTACTTACTTGATGTTGACTGTAAATAGGAAGGAAGGAAGTGTTAACGTAGAACAGCACAATCAGATGCAATAGATCACCCTCCTCTCAACATGCACTATTCAGATTACTAATTGCTAGAATCTCAAATTTGTGTCAGTGGACACTGATGCAATACAAAGGAAAATAAAAACATTGCACTGCATACTGCAGCAGAATATTTTAAACTTCAAAGTGCTGCTAGGACTATACGAACGGCACGTACAGCCAGAAAATCGACGTAGTGGAGAAATAACGCTAAAAAAGATGGGAAGGAATAGCAGAAAACTTACTTACGTCTCAGCACCTTACGTTGGCAAGTGCTGTCCATGCTGTTGCGATGACAACTGTGTCTTGTTGGTTCACAAAGTGGTCAGAGCATCTGCCTAATAAGGACGATACCCGGGTTCGAACCCGGTCCAGAACAAGTTATCAACTTCCTCCATTGATTTAAATCAATGCCCACTTGCAGCCAATGCGTCATTCCTTTGTTTCTTAATATACTTTTATATTATAGCATAGTAAAACATTAGATAAACAACCATTAACTTAGACATCAACCATAGACTATTGTAGCAGAATGTGTGGGGCATATGTTATAGAACAAAAAAAGTACTAACACGGAAGTATGCAACATACTTTTATCGTATGATACAAAAAACATACCATCATTGCAGGATTACTTGTAAATGGCAAAAAACAGCCGAAACAAGCTTTGATGTAAATATAACGAATTAATAAAGTATTAGTTGCAGCATTATCTTGGAAAAAACTATCCTTGCTAATATGTGGGTAACCGGTGGAAAATGAATAGAAGAAACATATACATGATTTTTTCCACAACGTACAAACTCTAGGAACTACAGGATGGACTTGGGTCCGGAAATGCATGGTTTCCATGCTAGAGACTATTTCTTCAGTTATCCATTGTTGCAAAGACTGCAGCCTAATACGCGCTGTACCATGCAGCCTCGGTTACAGTATGTGTTGCAAATGGTTTCCATGTGCCTCAACTCATACCTGTACAGGCCGTAGCATGTTCTGTATCACACTTTCACATCGGCTAGACTGCCTCCGAACAGTGTCAAAGGCAGCACAAAGACGCTGCTCCAGTGCCTCTACATCTAGAATGGGCCCTGCATACAAGATACTTTTGAGGTGGCCCCACAACCAGAAATCGCACAAGATGAAATCCAGTGAACGAGCAGGGCATGCAACTGGACACCCTCGTCCGATCCATCGACCAGAGAAGACACGATTGAGATGGGTCCGCACGTTAAAGGCGAAGTGGGCTGGAGCACTATCATGTAACAGTCACATAAACATTTGAACCATCAGTGGTACTTCTTTCAGCAGGGCAGACAAAGCCACTCGCAAGAAACGCCGATAGTTCCAGCCTGCTAGGTGACCCGGAAGGAAGACTGGTCCCAAACTACGGACGTCAGTTATCCTGGCCCACTCCTACCAGCTGCACCAGTGCTGATGATTCATTGTCATCATACCATGGAGGCTCTTCATACTGTCTCACAGATTACTGTTAGGAAAGTTGAAGACATCACTCCGCGTAAATGTGGCGTCACGTGTGAGTAGGATGGATGACAGAAATCAAGGAATCGTGGTTTCCTGGTGAAGGAACCAGTGGCAAGACTACTCCAGATGTGGAAAGTCTGTCACTAGGAAGCCCTGCACACGCTGTAAGTGATAAGGGCAGTAACAACTGTCACGGAGAATGTTCCAGACGATCGGTAGCCTTCCACAGTATTAATCACATTTTCCTCCAATCCGAAAATTTCGGGTGCGTCCATCATGATTTCCTGCTTCCTGAAATTACCCTGTATCAGACAAACGGCTAACATTGAATGCTGTGATTGTTGTAGGCGGGGTAGGTCTCCTGATAAAACCTTTCTGCCCGCGCCCGTTGCCATTTGCCTTTCCACATGGGCACACTCTAGATTCGAATACGGAACCATTGTGTACAACGCTATAATGTTTCCACTACAAGAGGAGTCAGCAAGTGAAGTGAAGTGAATTGGACACAGCATGACCAATTACGATGGCAACAGAGGACGCTAGGACGTATGAGAACAGTTCCACCCTCTAGGAGAAAACCATGCATACTGTAAAGGCGGCTGCGTGGATCAGTGACTATTAGACCTGCGAGCTAATATCCCATAATTGTTAGAGCTCACATTCTGTTCCTCGTCGTCGAAATGCCTTGGCTCAAACTCGTCTAGGGGTTGAACCGCACGTGTAGCATTACACGCCCTAAATTACACACTTGTGACATTTTAGTTAAGTTGTCTGGCTGATGGCAAGTTTGCAAAATACAAAGTTACTATAACATCTAATAACAATAATAACAATATCAGGAACTAACTTAATGACCTATAAATGATGTAGGCTACACAGTTGGGATTTGGTTAGAATAAAGTTTATTCAGAAAGCAAACTAATAGCGAAAGTGGTCGTGTTTATAGTTACTGTTACACTCGAGCGCATATCCATTTGACACAGTTTGATCATTCTCATTGTTATCGCGAAACCCAATATTCCACCTCGATATTCACACGAAAAGTTAGAGTTAACTTCAGGAGCGCGGCTGCTCACCGCTCAGAGACCAAGTCCCGCGATACTACACAACGAGAAACTTTCTAAGTCTTTTCAATTCCTAGGAACTATATGGCTAAAATTTCCAAATTTTAAAAAAAAATTAAAAAAAGGAACAGGACGTCACTTACGAATAAAATCAATCAACTGAGATCATCTTCAACCGAATGCAGTCTTGGATCCAAAGGCTCCTTGTCAAAAGAGTAAAAGAGATCTAAAAAAAAAAAAACTGGAAAAACTGATATCACGACCGGACACCAAAAATTACCAAAGTAAAGAGAGACAATGCATTAAAAATTTGGGATGGGGTAGGGGGAAATCACTTACTGCGTGGAATTACTTACGTGAATTCCAGAACAGCTGTTCCCCAGTGCTGCGCGACCGGGAGCTCCTTTCTACAAATAATGCTAATGCAGTAAATGCAGTTACGATTACTGCCCTTGCAAGTCAGAGGCTACAGGCCACCACATCCTAGTACGTTGGTAAAATTATACGCTAGCCACCACTGCCTCTATCCGTTCCCTAGACATTTCTCAAATAGTAGTTAATCTCCTGTATATTCTCGTACGTCCTCCTTCGACCTCATACGTGCTGTGGGACCATGAGAACGAATACCTTCAGACTTAATACAAACATTAAAAGTATACCTTCAACACGTTCGTCCATCAAACACTCGAACTTTTTGCATGATAATGCAGGACAGTAACAGAATGAATAAAATACTGCAAAAAAAGAAAAAAGAAGTTAGACGAAGGGGAAATATTGCAGCTTTCGCCACACAGTTCAGCCATAGGGTAATCTCATTTCCATCTCTTCGGGCCACCAAAGGACGTTCGCTTTGATCCTCCAGTAATTTTGCAATATTTCGTTCACCAGTAATGAAGAGACTATTTGGGCTCTGATACCCTCGGTGTTGGACGCCTGTCAGCTACACACACACACACACACACACACACACACACACACACACACACACACACACACACACACACGACCAGACTTTCCCTACAAGGAATAAACAGGATTATGTATCATAATTAGTAGTATAAACTGACTCTGGTAAAAGTGCACAAAAAGAGAAGCGGAAACGTTTCAGTGCACTTGGCTCTGCAAACCAGCCGTTTGCGAGATAAAAGCGAATACGTGTGGTTCTGAGCCGCCGCTGACTTCAGTATGAAATACTGTCCCAATTAGTGCAAATGTATTTGGAACGTAAACTGGTAGAATGAGTCGGTATCTAACTGGACTCAAATTTCACTCACGGTCTGCGTTAATAAGAAATACGAGGGGACACTCAAAAGAAATGCCCCAGAATTTTTGACGTGAAAGCTGTTGAAACTTCTAAAATAACACAAACATTATTAACATCCTACCTCTTTGTTTTCAGGTCTCCACATTTATTTCTCAACATAATCATTCTGGCGAACACATTTCTCCTGACGAGAGATCATTTTGTTGATACCGTCACTGTAGAAAGTTCGACGTTGTTGACGGAGCCAAAACCTCATCTCCGCTTACACCGCTTCGTCACTATCAAAGTGAAGTCCTCGGAGTTGTTCTATAATGTTTTGGAAGTAGATGAGCATTGAATGGGGGCAAGTCAGGATGTGGCGTTACATTTTTTGTTGCTATGTATTAATGCACAGTACGGTAAGCTTTCCTTACGGGAGGCTAGCGAGTAGCTAGGATCAAAACGCAGTCATCGAACGATGCACCATATCCTCACAATGTGTCAGAACGGCCGGGACGAGTAAGAGATGCTTCAGATGGCTCTGATCACTATGGGACTTAACATCTGAGGTCATCAATCCCCTAGAACTTAGAACTACTTAAACCTAACTAACCTAAGGACATTACACACATCCATGCCCGAGACAGGATTCGAACCTGGGACCGTAGCGGTCGCGCGGTTCCAGACTAAAGGGCCTAGAACCGCTCGGCCACAACGCCCGGCCGAGCAATAGACGCATCTTGCTTGAACAGACAGATACAGTGGGGATTCACCTACCGCGCTGCGGGCCAAGCAGCAAATCATTTATCATTTATATTTCCTGTTTGAATATTAATACACAGCTCCAACCGTGCTGATGTAGTTGCTTGTACTGAGAACTTACTAATAATAATTTCAGTATTACTCAAGTCATCAGGGCCGCGCGGGATAGCCCAGAGGTCTAAGGAGCTGCAGTCATGGACTGTGCGGCTGGTCCCGGCAGAGGTTAGTCCTCCCTCGGGCATGTGTGTGTGTGTGTGTGTGTGTGTGTGTGTGTGTGTGTGTGTGTGTGTGTGTGTGTGTGTGTGTGTGTGTGTGTTTGTCCTTAGGATAATTTAGGTTAAGTAGTGTGTAAGCTTAGGGACTGATGACCTTAGCAGTTAAGTCCCATAAGATTTCACACACATTTGAACATTTTGAACAAGTCATCAGGAAATGATGATCACAAATTTTAATAGTACTTTTAGTGCTTATTGATGGAGAATATGGACGAATCACAAGTATGCCCTGAGAGGGCAGGCGCCAACCTACTATAGTTCACTGTCGATGATAGGTTGCCGAGGAGGTAATACACGAATCCCTCTATGAAATCTGACCCAATGTAAGGCGAAACAGTTAGTTGAGAAACTGCCTCGGATGACGAACATGAACGATGTTATGTTAATTCGAGGCAGTCTACGATCGGTTTTCGAAGTGGCATCACGTGAACTAGGTTCTGAGGTGCAACTCAGAATCAAATGTCTGAGTAACCTCGGAGAACATACTTGAAGGGTCTCATGTTGATTCTAAAATAGTGTGAAACATTTTTGTAACCTTTTTGCAGTGTTCTGATTCTCATTGTTAATCACCAGGACTCCTGTTCTGAATATTAACTATAGATTAGCTCAAGTAATAGTTTTACTTAATTTGTGGTTAATGAAATAAGACAATCATTTCGCATCCTAAAATATTACGATTCTTACCATGCTTAACATTTAAAACTATCCACTTGTCACATTATTATGCAATTTTGAAGGCCCAAGCGTTAGAGCATGTGGCTTATGGAGAAGAAACAGCTAACAATGGCTACGGGACTTCTTTAGAAGACGTCAGGTAAGCAAGTTGTGCTACGGAAAATGATCCTGGATGTTTCATGATAAAATCCACAGGTTTTCTTAATCCGGGATTTAGGTATTTCCGAACGGTGGCAAAAACTTGACAGTAGCGCCCCTTCCCCCCCCCCCTCCCACCCCCCACCACTCGACGTCAAAAAATTAAGAGAAATGTATTTTAAAAACGGGTTCGCTTTGTAGTGCACCTCGTCCTGAAGAGTTTGATACATAGAACGTATATGTTCGAGGAAATATAAGACTTGTTATTAGGTCTTAAATGTGTCAAAGTGCAGTGCCATGCATCTTCGCACAGTATTCTTCTATCGCACGTCACTGTATTCCGCTCTGTGAAATTCAAACGTGTATATTTTGTGATGGAAGCCATGAAACCTATATTCAGGACAGTGGACGTTAAAAAATTCTCTGGTGTCTTTCCTAGTCCTAGTCGGTCGGTTCGACATCCAAGACCCCCCTTTAAAAAGCCCAATCAAAATGGGTTGGATTATTTTGTAACAGAGCAATAATAATTCCACTGGAAGTTCGCACTCTTTATTGCTTACTAGCTAACAACTTCCTCTTTTGTGTGACATACAATGAAATATAGTAAACATAAAACCAGTAACGACAAATACAGTACACATTTCTTCAAACCTTAGGTCCCAGCATTTTCCGCCCTCTCTAATCTTACTACGGCTTTACACGGCGAGCTTTGCTTTCTGCGAAAGAATGTCTTACCTCATTAAAGTTCGTCAAACGTTTTGCTACACGAAAAAGCGAACTTCGTTGTCTAATACTGCAAAAGCTGTTAATACGAATAGTACTCAAGACTGTTGTGGTTTATCGATTTGATTACTTCTATTTTGTCACTGTCGGCTAGATAAAACGAAGTAGGCCTTTCTAATATTGCAGATGTCGTAACACGCGCAAAATAAGCGAGACTGTTTTGGCACAAACGGTCATTTTTTTGTACTTCATTTATATAAATAACACGACAGAACATAATTCACCAAATACCAATATCAAATGCCTATTAGGCCCACTATAGGCAAAATGTTTTGTGTTCGGAAATAGTTTCACATTTCATTCATACGCTTCAGTTTCTGAAGAATGAGACTGAAAAGTAGTACTAGCACCCAATTTATATAAAAATTTAGAATTGTCATGTTCTTCCATATAATATGTGTGATTTCACCGGGTCTTCTACTTCCTCGTTCGAACACTCAATCTTGTCACCGCCAATTCTTCAACTATTCCTGTCATTGTCAAAAGTTATTCTCCGGTTACGTGTTACCACGTTGTCGTACAACGCGTTTTCCGCGCTATTCCGAGAATAGAACTTGAGTGACTGCTGACCGGGGACTGTACAACTGGCCCTTAGCAACGTAGTGGTCTGGCAGAAATTTTCGGTCACAATTTCATTTTCTCGGATACACCGAGAAGATACCTGTTGTTCCTATTAGTCGTTTATTTCCACTCCAGTAGTTTGAATCTATGTGTTTTGCTAATAATTATAACAACGCTTATCAATCGCACACCCCGTCAACAAAAAAAATAAAATAAAAAAGAGAGATTGGTATTCAGCCGTTCGGGTTGATGCGGCTCAGCTCGTTTGTGTAGCGTCGTCCCCTTTGGTCTGCGGGAAAGCTTTTTATTTATTGATGCGAGGGGGATTCTACCGGCAGAGACACCACATACACTACGCACGCTTCAAAAAATCAAGGGATTCTTCGTTCAGAAATCAACATAGAATGAGTTCAAAAATGTTAAAAAAAAAACCAACAGGGATTTGTTTCTAAATCATGTGAATAGTCGATACACCAACATGCGCAGAATGCAAGGCGATTTGTGAAAGAAGTTATTTTTCTTGTAGAATATGAATTTGGCGCCCTCTGAAACTGCCGCCCGGAGCAGGTACCCCGGTTTTCCTACCCCACCTCACCCCCTCACCCCCTCCCCTCCGCCCCTCCACCCCTCTTCCCCTCCTCCCTTGATCCGGGCCTGATCCCGGCACATATTTAAGATAGCAAGTTCCGTTTACTACAGCGCACTGAATATCTTACAGATGTCAAATCCGCGTTTATTGTGACACTATATTTCATCGCCGGTCCTAATATTCTTACAAGGACTGTGTGGTCGATGATCTGTGACAGTGAATCCAAGGTGCCTGATTGTTGTAGATACCGCAGCGCTCGTGTGTCGTTTGGCGATGTCATGCTGAAGAAGAGGCTTCTCCGTGTGTGAACTCTTCAATTCGTGCTTTCATTTTTCGGAGAATCACACAGTACACAGATACGATTACGTTAGACATGGCCGTATTACACAATGCAATCGGAGCCCTTGCTTCCTCGAAGCTGTGAAGTCGACCGAGTAATAAGCAAGACATGATATATCTCAACTGATCTTGAAAACAGAATAAATAGTTCGAAGGCATTAGTTCTCAGCACCTCTTTGTAAAATGCTACTTCAGTTTCACGTTACACCTTCCTGACACTTCCACTGTTCAGTGAGACGTTTCATGTGCTATCATCGCATTTGGATGCGTTTCTGCACTGGCAGAGACTAACGGTTTCTTTCGAATTCAACCATGTATTCGCGTAAATCTAGTGAAGACAGTACAGTTCGCCGTTGCAGTTCTTTAACTTGATGAAAGGGAGCGCTGTTCGCTTTTGAGATGATCTCTGAGAGAAAAAGCCAAATGACTGAGGTCAAGTGATAACGGAGGCCAAGATACGGGTCGTGTTCGTCTTACCCATCCCAAACCGCTACAACGCTTCAGATACCTTACACTGTTTGACAACTGCTGCAGGACGCACACATTGTTCGACAAGAATAATCACAGACAATGATGACTACGACATGAAACACAATGTATATGTAATTGAGAGCAAGTGGTATTTTTATAATGACTCATGGTACAGACTTTAACACGTGGAAAATCAGGAAAACAGACATAAATAACATTTGTGTTTGACACAGGTCAGATTCCCAACATAAACGTATATATCGGCTTCTCAGTAAGGAATACGTCCTGCTCGAGCGCTAATGCCCATTTTCTTGCAAACTGTTGAGTACTTGGGGGATACTGTTCCACTCCTTGCTCAAGGCGGTTTACAGTTTTTATACGGTTCGCAGGTTATTATTTGCACCTAACTAGCGGTGGGGCATGAAAGCAGGGGTGCACGGCTTGACTCTACATCGAGCTATTCTTTTTGAACGAAGTCGTGCATAGCCCAAGTGCCGAAATTACGAGTAACCGCCAATAAAGATACAGCTGGTCTGCTCGTATGGGGTGCTTTTTGGGAGAGCGACTACACCAGCAGTAGCCTTGCACAGCCCAGACCAATGCGGTGGTCTCATACTACGTCCACTTCTGCACCTTCGTTAATTGATATGGTTCCTATTTCACCACTTCTTCCACACCTTCAAGTGCTGCCGTAAAATGTGAAACACCGTTGTCACCGACATACCAGTCCTAGTGACTGCTTCCTGCACAGTCAAACGTCGGTCCCGTGTCCAGTATCAGCCACGCTAGGTCAGTAAGGGCAGAAGTGAGCCGCCCACTTCACGGCGAGTCTGTTGAGGGAAAGTCTCCACCCAAAGTGCATCTCGTATTTATAAATAATGATCATACTGAACACTCAAAAATTGCTGACAAAGCATGTGCATCGTAAAGTTCTTTTGATTTTAATGCGAATTATAAATATTAATTATGATAGATACGACGACTCGGTTGTTAATCATGAAATGCATCAATTCTAGTGCTATTTCATTTCGATAGATAGCTAAGTCTACATTTTAACACTATCATAAATAAATTTGAACCCTTACTTCCTACCGGACCTCCTTTAACAAATAACGTGTTTTAAATACCTTCTAAGTTCTAAGCAAAGAAGGGAAAGCAGAAAGGTGGAAGGAGTATATAGAGGGTCTATACAGGGGCGATATTCTTGAAGACAATATTATGGAAATGGAAGAGGAGGTAGATGAAGATGAAATGGGAGGTACGATACTGCGTGAAGAGTTTGACAGAGCACTCAAAGACCGGAGTCGAAACAAGGCCCCGGGAGTAGACAACATTCCATTAGAACTACTGACGGCCTTGGGAGAGCCAGTCCTGACAAAACTCTACCATGTGGTGAGCAAGATGTACGAGACGGGCGAAATACCATCAGACTTATAGAAGAATATAATAATTCCAATCCCAAATAAAACAGGTGTTGACAGATGTGAAAATTACCGAACTATCAGTTTAATAAGTCACAGCTGCAAAATACTAACACGAATTCTTTACAGACGAATGGAAAAACTGGTAGAAGCTGTCCTCGGGGAAGATCAGTTTGGATTCCGTAGAAATGTTGGAACACGTGAGGCAATACTGACCCTACGACTTATCTTAGAAGCTAGATTAAGGAAAGGCAAACCTACAGTTCTAGCATTTGTAGACTTAGAGAAAGCGTTTGATAATGTTGACTGGAATACTCTTTCAAATTCTAAAGGTGGCAGGGGTAAAATACAGGGAGCAAAAGGCTATTTACAATTTGTACAGAAACCAGATTGCAGTTATAAGAATCGAGGGGCATGAAAGGGAAGCAGTGGTTGGGAAGGGAGTGAGACAGGGTTGTCGCCTCTCCCCGATGATATTCAATCTGTATACTGAGCAAGCAGTAAAGGAAACAAAAGACAAATTCGGAGTAGGTATTAAAATCCATGGAGAAGAAATAAAAACTTTGAGGTTCGCCGATGACATTGTAATCTGTCAGAGACAGCAAAGGACTTGGAAGAGCAGTTCAACGGAATGGACAGTATCTTGAAAGGAGGATATAAGATGAACATCAACAAAAGCAAAACGAGGATAATGGAATGTAGTCGATTTAAGTCGAGTGATGCTGAGGGAATTAAATTAGGAAATGAGACACTTAAAGTACTGTAGGAGTTTTGCTATTTGGGAAGCAGAATAACTGATGATGGTCGAAGTAGAGAGGATATAAAATGTAGACTGGCAATGGCATGGAGAGCTGCATCAAACCAGTCTCAGGACTGAAGACAACAACAACAAGAAATACCTTCATTGCACGATGACAACAATGATGTCACTGATGAGAGTGTCACTAATGCAAAGTTACTAAACATGGTTTTCCGGAACTCCTTCACAAAAGAAGACTAAGGAATATTCCAGAATTCGAAGCTAGAACAACTGCCAACATGAGTCAGCGTGAAATCAGTTAAAAACTTAGTGATTACAATTACGAATTACTTAAATAATTTTTTGGGGTAAAACAAACTAAAGACTGCGATTTATTGGCAGAACACACAGAAATTCAACAGGTCTAGTAAAAGAGACTGCTTACACCGCTGTTGTCCACCTTGTTTTGGAGTATTGCTGCGTGGTGTGGGCTCCACATCAGATGGAACTGACGGAGGACATTAAAAAATCCAAATAAGGGTAACTCCTTTCTTATCACGAAATAGGGAAGAAATTCACGGATATGTTCCACGAACTGTGGTGAAAGTCATTAAAACAAAGGGGTCTTTCTCTGCGGCAGGGTTTTCTCGTGAAATTTCAACCAAAAACTTTCTCATTAGATTGCGAAAATATTCTGTTGGCGCCCACTTATCCAGGCGGAAATGACCATCCTTATAAAACAAAAGAAATCAAAGTCCACACAGAAAGATATAAATGCTCGTTTTTCCTGTGTTCCGTTCGAGAGTGCAGCTACGAAGAAATAGCTTGAAGGTGATTCGATGAACGCTGTGCCAGGTACTTCATTGTGAACTGCAGACTAAATGTATATCACTGAAAATATCTTCCACTGACAGCACGTCGTGTCACGCTAGTTGAAATAGTACAGACAGCCTAAACATTCTCTCAAGCTTACTTAGTTCTTCATTTCAAAACACGTTATGCATACGTAAATCAAAATTAACAGATATTTTTTGAAGTCACGCGTACTGTGTCAGCTTAATGTTTCCTCTTTCCGGCATTTCTGGAATCATACACATTCAACACCGCGTGAATCCTTGCGTGAATATTTTGTGCCGCCATTTGTCACCGCGTCCCGGCAGACAGGCTGTCTCTCAGTTGATGTCGAACGCCACATCCCTGGTCCCGCAGTGGCGTGCATTTCCGTCGCACACTTGCTGCAGCGAAATTTAATTCAGAATAATAAATTCTGTTAGCCAGTTTCTGACTCGTAAAATAAGTTTAAAATACGTGACACCAATTCCAGTTTGCGTTCCAAAAATGTTGTCGACGTAATGAAGCAATAAGTTAATACCACATTCAGCACGGATCCCCGGAGCTGCGACAAATTGCTGCCGCGCCGGGCAATTATTTCCTCCGATTCGTTATTTAGGAGCGTAGCGCAACAGTACGCTCTGCGTGCCAGTTGCGTCTCTTTGAAAATCATTTCGAAAGATCCGGCGAATTTGTGTTTTCGCCAGTTCGTACAACGCAAAATAATTTGCTGGAAATGGAAACTGAATGAATCGCCCCTCATTTGCGTATCGTAGTTACTGTTAAGCGAATTGCAATCATAAATGGCAAAGCAATGTTACATTACACCTTAAATCACTTTTCGATTACATGTTCTGTTGACAAATAACATTTATATCTGTGAACATGACCTCAATTAGCACAGATGGGATAAAAGGCAATGCATGGAGCATGTTGGCCATTTGTATTTGCGTAACAGAAGAATATTAACCCGAAAATTTAGGTACCATTGTTTCGTCTCTCTCTCTCTCTCTCTCTCTCGATCCATCTATTTCTACACTTTTTCTCCTCCTCCTCCTCCTCCCCCTCCTCACCATTGTTCTGCTCTTCGAACTATTTTAATTTCGTTTGTTCACAGTGTGTAGTATTTGTAGGTTGTCTGTAATGGCTGTCGTTGTGAGACCATGGTCCTTTAGATGCATTGCAAAGGTGGATTTATCAAAGTTATTTAGCCGGGAGGCATCCATATGCTAACGCTATCTTATCTTCAAATATTTCATGAAATATTCAAAAACAAAAAAATTAATTATCCCCTGACGTAATAAAAAAAGTAATATTCTATGGATATTCGATGTAGCAGTCATACAACAGTTAAGTGCCATTATCGTAATTTGCAATGGTAATATCGTAAACACAAACTGTAACTGTCATCGTATAATTTGTAATAGCTCTGAACATTTCATGTGTGTAACATCATTGTTCTTTCTATATCTAAGTTCTCTGACAACAGTGTAGCTCAAAACAGTTGTAGCTGTCATTTTTTAAATTTGTAATAGCTTTTAGTAATTTCATATAAATATAACATCATTGTACTTCCTAGACCTAAGGTCTCCGACAAAAATGTGGATTAAAAATTTCATAATGTGCATAAAAAATTTCGCAGTCTATAATAGCTTTTTAAGTTTCTATATGTGCAACACCCATGCACTTTATGTGGCGAAGTTCTTTGACTATAACCTAAATGTTTCCGTATGAGCAACATCTTGACACCTACCACGTGTAAGTTCTTTGACCACAGGCGACATGTTTGTAAACACAGTGTATTTCACGAGTGCACATCGTAATAGTGAAATATGCAGCTACACTTTATAAATCTGAAATATGGACGTGAAAATTATAATAAGTGTGTAACTAAGTGAAAAAACTGTCACCAGAGCGTAACTATAATAATGATGCTTCATCTTTATGTAAGTACAGATATATTTTCGACAAATGCTGCCTTGTCACTTAAAATTGTCCCACTTGTATCTGTTTAGTCACCAGTAAATAATTTTTTTTTATTTATACAGTGATCTCCAGCAATATAAACATGTACTTGAAAGTATCAACACCTGAGGATGGGCGCAAGCCCGAAACCGGTCGTGTGACAAATAAATAACCTTTTATTGTGACTAGTAGCGGAAATTTTTCTATACCCTCTAAAGGTACAGTCACGGAGTTCAATAGCATCCACTATGGATAAAATTCATGAAACGTTTAGAATCAGCGTTTTAGTCATAATTTTATATTGCCGAGGTGATAAATAAACCAAATGATTAATGTATCGAATTGCATTCAATTCCACATTCCTAATAAAAGAAAATGAGCTACACTTCATTTGTAATTTTCCTTTATTGCTATTTCTGGTGGTGTAGTCGGGTCTTGTACAATAGTGAGTTGCTTGTATTGTAGGGTACCTAAGTTCAGAGCCTGGCCATTTGAGAAGAACTGATAAACACAGGTGAACATTGACAGTAGAAACGTTTAACAGAACTTCTTACCTTAAAATTTTTATCTCGATGGAAGAAATAGTGAACTTAGGCTAAGACACAATTGTTCATGAGAGAAGTGAACTATGTATACTCTTACAGGTAAGGAGTCCTTAGTGAAAGCATCCTTCAATAAAAAGTTCTCGGTGAACTTGGCGTGTCAAATGAAATCCCAAGCTTTCGATAACGGCCTACATCATTGTCAACAGGGTCTCAGCCTGACTGACAGCCAAGTGGAAGCCTCTCCTGTTTTCAAGGAAATCGCGCATACTGGGCTGGCGCTGCCTGTATTCACAGATAAAGTTTGCCGTTTCTACACAATGTAGCTAGCAGCGCCGCCAATGGCACAGTGCGGTAAAATACGAGAAGAGAGAATGAAGACAGAAGAAGACTTGTCATTTGAAACTTCCTGGCATATCAGAACAGCGTGCAGGATCGGGACGTAAACCTGTGGAACCTTGCTTTTTGTGGCACGTACTCTATAGAAGAGCTTTCCGAATACAAATCATCGCAGACACCGCTGCAGAATGAAAATTAATTCTGGAAAGAATATCCTAGGCAGTGTCGAAGCCATATCGTTCCTTCCAGGAGTGCTAGTCCCCAAAGGTATGCAGGACATTTTCAGTGAAGTTCCGAAAGTAGGAGAGATACTCACAGAAGTAAAACTATGAGGGCGGGTGTTAGTGCTTGGATACCTCAATCGGTAGAGGAGTAGCCCGCGGAAAGCAAGGGTCCCAGTGTACGAACACCGGTCCAGCACACACTTCCAAACTGCCAGGAAGTTTCGTACGATACAACTCTCTACGTGAAGTGCATTCCTGAGTGAGTATCCGGTGTCTCTACTGAAGATATTAGCACAGGCTAAGTTCAACGGATTCTCTAACAACACCGTCGGCATAGTTTGGAGTGTGGGTCAAAATTTTCGTATGTTCAAACAAAAGATTTTGTTTCTTTAGCAGGCTGTGCTCGGCCATCCCTGATTCTTCGAAATCCTTGTACTTCTAGTGATAACACAGCAATTACCAGTAATCCTTATAGACTGTTCTTATGACTTCATACTGTTGTATTCGGTCTTCTTTAACCGCTATCGGCTTCGAAACGCCCAAGGCTTCATTATCATAACGTACAACTGCGAAATACAAGGTGCGCCTGAATAAAGTAAACAAGAGTTACAAACAAAATATCTTTCCCGACCAAAGTAATCACCCGAAGCACCGTAGTCACGCGTTGCAGCACCGCGACTCTGTTGTAATGATGGTTTCCAAAAACTACGAACTCCGGATACAAAGATGAGTGAAATCTCCAGACGACTTTCCATCTGTTCGCCTGTCAGCTTGTACGGTTTCAAATGTTTGACAAAGATAGGACACTTAAGCAAAGAGACTGTGCACTATTTTTCACAAAGACAACAGCCGATTATCTCCAAGCATCCGTCGCATTCGTGCGATGTTGTCTGGAACTCTGTGTGTTGACGATCGACCCGGACACAGCTCGGTCGCGACACCTCCCTTTCCGTCTCTAAAGCATTAAAACCAATTAGGCACACACATCTTAGTCACTGCTTCAACTCCGGATACTTCAACTAACATTACATGAGTATTCGCCGCCGTTTTCCCCTTTCCCGAAGGGAAACGTCATGTTTCCACGATGCTCCATTTTGTGGTCCGTTTTGCAATGACCCTAGTTCTCACTCTGACTCCATCAGCCTGGTCGCAGCGTGCACCACTGCTTCACTTTGCACAAAACAAAACCAATGAAAATTATGAAAGTATCGTGTTCTTATTTCAACTGAAAACTACAAATGGTACGCTCACGTATTGGCTATCTAATGAAAGCAGTCGCCAAATCCATCTGAAATTGTGTAACTGTTTTCCAGCAAACTTTCAGTTTTACTGGAAATGATTTGGAAAGCTGAAACTGCAGACAAAAAAAAAAAGGTGATCATGTGAAACATTGTGCGTGGAGTGAATAGTGCTACAATGCGTAATGTCACAGTATTCATCTTGCAACTCTAATGCACAAAACTAATAGAGTAAAAATCTTGCATAACATTACAAAATGGACGTCGAAAGAACAGATACCTAAAATGCTTCTGTTAAAATCACCCGCGAATTTATGCACCCAAAACTAAATGAAATTGCGAACCCTGAATAATACACACGAGCGCCTGTAACACAGCGTAAGACTGTCTGAGGAAAGATATGGGAACTGAATTAAACTTCAGCTGAACTGACAACGATGGTAATTTGTAATGCAATGGTTGCCTGTAAAGAATCTTGCTGCGTCCTAACAGTGATGTTCGACTGGCCCAGCAAATTTTCGTGCTCTACGTTGCGGGCAACTGAAACTCCTGTATTGCTCGAAAGTAGCGTTTGATAGATGCAGCACAGCACCAAGCCAATGAAAGAAAAGTTGCCCAAGTGCGGCGCAAGGAAAAGCTATGGTACTAAGTACATCATTCTTTAAGCGTTCAGAAATTGTGTTCCACTAACAAGGTGACGCCGCCAATTGTGAAATTCAGATTCGATTCATACTGCCCATAATAAAAGCTCATGGCCAGAGGTGTAATGTGGCAAAGCACCAAGATGCACTTCTCAGCCGTTGTCAAGAAAATCGACAGTTAACAGAAACCGTTGGGGTGAAATACTCTCGACGATTAATAATTTTCTACAGCGTCGTGGCGCAGCGGTAAGCGCTCTTGTTCGTAATCCGAAGGTCGCCGGATCGAATCTCGCGCCATGAAATCTTTTTATTATTTTTTTGTAATTCAAATATATATATAAAGTATTAATGAATTGCTTATGCATGTTGGTGACGGCGGATCGGTCTCCAATTGTACCGCCTCCATTTTTCCGTTTTTTTTAGCAGGGTGTACCAAAGCTCTCCCGTCCGCACTGATTGTCGACAATGTTATAAGTTGCGCTAGGGACCGTATCTACCTTCTTTCGAAGTTAGCAGGCAACTACGCTGTTATGCGGCGGCTCGTTTCGGCCCATTCAACATCTGTCATTCAAGTGTAACGAGCGAGTAACGGAGTTTATATTTCATACCTGCCACAGCAAATGTGTTCGTGGGGTCTCTATTCTAATTCGAACGTTTGACTTACGCTATACGTATTCGTTTCGGAATATCGTTTCTACGTCTTCCGTTAACTATACGTGGTTAACATTATGAAGACAATTAATAACATTTGTGAAATACAACTTTGTTTGCGGAAAACATAATGACGTTCGAAGTCGCCAGTTTTTCCACGACAAACGACTTTCAACAACTTATTATATGCATAATTGTTGCAACTGATTGCCGGGAATTATATATATATATATATATATATATATATATATATATATATATATATATATATATATATGAATTATGAAAAACAAATACTAAAAAAAAAAAATTTGCATAGGGCGAGATTCGATCCTGCAACCTTCGGATTACGAACCCGAGCGCTTACCGCTGCGCCACGACGCTGTATAGAATTTTTAATCGCAGAGAGTATTTCACAGCAACGATTTCTTTTAACTGTCGATTTTCTCGACAACGGCTGAGAAGTGCAACTTGGTGCTTTGCCACATTACACCTCTGGCCATGAGCTTTTGTTATGCGCAGTATGAATCGAATCTGAATTTCACAATTGGCGGCCTCCCCTTGTAAGTGCAGTGCGGTGACAGTCGATTAAAAAATAAAACTTTTGTAAGGGAACGGCAAAACAAATTGACCTACTGAATGATATAGAAAGGCCTGTCATTTAAAAACTATATTACGAAACTTTTATCGATTAGGATAGTCTTCACAAAATTTACTTTTTTTATAAAAAGAAATATATCTGCCATGTAACTTGATAACCGAGATAGTAAAGGAGAAATAGCTCTCGAATTCAAGTAATGTGAGCAGATAATTATGTTTAATCTTGTCTCGACAATCAAGTTAACCGACATAATCGATAAGGAAAAATCATACCGAAAATTTGGCTCAGTCAAACTCATGACAAATTACGTGCTGGCAAGCAACGTAGCGGCAATGTTATCAGACTATCCTGGCACTTCTAACATCAATCTTTAGAAAACATTGTTTCCAAAAACGAACATCATCTGCATCTTTGTCTCTGTTTTCTGGTAATCATTTTCTCGAGCAGCTTAACCGCGTGACCGTCACCAGACACTGTCATTCAGTACAGGCGAATGCTACGTTGGCAACGACAAACTACTAACAACAGAAGATCACATCGCGTGTACTCAGAACCTTCGTAGGCTAACGTATCCACTATTAAAAATAAGTCTGAACTATCCAGCGGGCGAGTCTGATCCATGGCTCATCGGATAAGACGAGAACTCTTGTCACTCTATATATACGAAGACAGTAACTTGTTCTCGAAAGAACAGTTACTGTTGATGGCCGTGCAGCTTTTCCCTGGAATAAATGATGACTAACAGAAAACCTTAGCTGCCGACAGGTGTTATTGATATACCTCGATGTGGACAGCTGAAAATGTGTGCCCTCGGTGTCCTTGGTGGCTCAGATGGATAGAGCGTCTGCCATGTAAGCAGGAGATCCCGGGTTCGAGTCCCGGTGAGGGCACATATTTTCAGCTGTCCACATCGAGGTATATCAACATTACCTGTCGGTAGCTGAGGTTTTCAGTTAGTCGTCATTTATTCTTGTCACTCTCTTCTTCTTCTTCAGTAGCGCTACAGCCCTCTGCGAGCCTTGGCTTCTTCAACGATCTTTCTACACTTTTCTCGGTTGTCCGTGCTCTTTTCCATCCCCGGACTCCCGTACTGGTGAGATCCACTATTACGTCGCCAATCCATCGTCATCTAGGTCTCCCTTTTCGCCTAGCTAAATAGATCATATCTTTCGTCATTTTCCTCGGAATTCTATCATCTGCCATTCTCTCCACGTGTCCTACCCATCGTATTCGCTGTGATTACACGAATTTTACTACGTCACTACCTTGTATTAACACTTGTAATTCGGCGTTGTAGCGTATTCTCCAGCCTTCTTCCTCTCTTATTTGACAATAGATTTTGCGTAGTATTTTCCGCTCAAAGGTTCTTCGTGCACTTTTGTCATTTTCTGCCAAAGTCCATATCGCTGACCTGTACGTGATAACTGAGCGGACTAGGGAGTTACATATGAGCAGTTTTGTTTTCTTGTAACAAGGGTATATTTGAAAAGTAGCATATTTCCAAAGAAAGCTCTGTTTCCCACTTGCATTCTTTCCCTTATAGCCTTTCCAATACTGTTATAATTCGTTATTACGGCTCCCAAGCAGTTGAGAGAACACCCCTTCGAAGCATTTCCCATTGCTGTTCAGGTCCTTAAGGGTTCGCCTGGCCTCAGGTTGTGACATTACCATATATTTAAAACGGGAACTCAATATCACTCTCATCGACTACTAAAAATAAATTAGACTATATTGTGATCTTGTATTGTTAAGATGAACGATGCATGTCCGAAGGAACATGCCCTGCGGCGACTACAGCCGTTAGGAAACACTTGGAAGGTACTAACAGTTGTGAATAACAACAACCATGAGCTGTGTAAGGTAATTTGCCCGTCCGGAACAAACTTTCATTGTCGTCATTCCCTTGTAAGCTCACAGTTGTTAACACATTCCATGTACAAGCTAGAGACCTTACATCACCTTAAAACTTCGCTGATTTGCACGACAGAGGGTGTCTGACATGTCTCAATGCGTGTGTTTGGGTGCCTCATCCATACCAGCGGGTCCATTCGCCAGACTTCTGGGACACATCTTGTACATTATTTTATAGCTGTGAATCATCACCAACTACGCTTCCAGCTTAGCTGCTGTGGAGACACATTTTATAACCATCCACGACTATGAAATATTATGCTTCGCGTTTGCACAATATGTCGATGGGCACTACTTGTCTAATGATGAAGCCATCAGCACTTCCAGACAGACAGCGACTAATGAACCGCATTGCACTGAGGTGACAAAAGTCATGGAATACGTCCTAATGTTGTTTCAGAACACCTTTTGCCCGACGTGGCATGGACTCAACAAGTCGTTGCAAGTCTTCTGCAGAAATAATGGCTATGCTGCCACTAGAGCTGTCCGTAGTAGCGAATGTGTTGGCGGCTCTGCCGCGCGGGATTGGCCGAGCGGTCTCAGGCGCTGCTGTCATTGACTGGGCGGCTGGTCCCGGCGGAGGTTATAGCCCTCCCTCGGACGTGTGTGTGTGTGTGTGTGTGTGTGTGTGTGTGTGTGTGTGTGTGTGTGTGTGTGTGTGTTTGTCCTTAGGGTAATTTAGGTTAAGTAGTGTGTAAGCTTAGGGACTGATGACCTTAGCAGTAAAGTCCCATAAGATTTCACACACACACACACACACACACACACACACACACACACACACACACACACACACACACACACACACACCCTTTTTTTTTTGGCGGCTCTGGATTTTGTGCACGAACTGACTTTTCGATTAGGTCCCATGAATTTTCGGCGGTATTTGTGTCGGGCGATCTGGCTGGCCAAATCACTCGCTCAAATGGTCCAGAATGTTTTTTAGTCCAGTCACGAACAATTGTGCCCCCGATGACATGAAGCATTGCTATCCATAAGTATTCCATCCTTGTTTGAGAACATGACGTCCATAAATAGCTGCAAGTCCATTCCATTTAAATACAGGGCACACCATTATGGAATCCACCACCAGCTTGCGCAGTGCCTGCACCGTAGTTCCTCTTTAGACTGTCGCACAAATGACAAAATGGTAGATATCGAAATGGACAACAGAGGGATACAGAAACAATTAAAATCGCTCAAAAGAAGAAAGGCGGCTGCACCTGATGGGATACCAGTTCGATTTTACAGAGAGTACGCGAAGTAACTTGCCCCCTTTTCTTGCAGCGGTGTACCGTAGGTCTCTAGAAGAGCGTAGCGTTCCAAAGGATTATAAAATGGCACAGGTCATCCCCGTTTTCAAGAAGGGACGTCGAACAGATGTGCAGAACTATAGACCTATATCTCTAACGTCGATCAGTTGTAGAATCTTGGAACACGTATTATGTTCGAGTATAATGACTTTTCTGGAGACCAGAAACCTACTCTGTAGGAATCAGCATGGGTTTCGAAAAAGATGATTCCCCCTGCGGGTCCGGGGTAAGAATAGGCCCTAGGTATTCCTGCCTGTCGTAAGAAGCGACTAAAAGGAGTTTAAACTGTTTCGGCCTTCCATGTGATGGTCCCCCTTGGGGTTCGACCTCCATTTTTCAAACTTCTACAGAAGTACGAGCCTTTTGGAGAAGGACACCTTACGTGGTGTACCACTGGTCCCAAGTGCACTAAGATCTTGGCACTCAGCATTGTACCGGCGTTGTAACCATACCCATTATTCCTCAAATTGGGCCTCAACGCCTGGTGGGTTGCACAAGTTACGCCCATAGTGCGTCCCCATCTGCACCAGCGATCATGATGGGCTTTCCATGGCACCAGAAATCCAGCACGGTAGCCAGCCCGTTGTAGCGGGGTCGTCATGTACCCTCTAGGTTGTAGCCCCCTGACAACACAGGGATCGTACTGCCGATACCTGAGCTGCACCCTCCCCACGTCGGCCAAGGAGTAGATGACCGTCTCCTTGGGGCATCAGGACTCCCGGCAACGGTCATCCTGCCAGGTGGCCCTTGCTGAGGCTGGGTGGCGCCCGTGGGGAGAGCCCCTGGTCCGAGTGGGTGGTATCGGGGCGGACGTTTCGCATATGAAACGTCAACACGTACCAGGTCGCTCTGCGGCCGAGTCTTTCAAAAGAAAAGGTACCGTTCCTAGTTCTGGTTCTCCTGCCCTTTCCCCCTTGGCCACTCCCTGGGAGGAGGGACAGGCCCGCCGGCTTGGGGCGAAGTACTTCCCCCGCTATTTGGTCTGTTCTCGAACCGATGGGGGGACGTTCGCCACCTCCAAGCCCACGTTCTTTGTTCAGCACATTGAGGACATCTTCGGGGAAATCGAGGCTCTCAGCAAGATGCGTTCAGGGTCCGTTCTTATCAAGACCACCTCCGCCACACAGTCGGCGGCGCTCCAGGCGTGCGACCGCCTAGGGGACATCGCAATGTCCATTGTCCCGCATCTGGCACTAAATAGGACGGAGGGGGTCATTTTTCATCGTGACCTCCCGCTACAATCTGATGAGGAGCTCAGGGCCAACCTGGAGCGCCGAGGGGTGCACTTCGTCCGGCGAGTCCAGTGCGGCCCCAAAGACCGTCGCATCGACACCGGGGCCTTCATCCTCGCCTTCGAGGGGGACGTTCTCCCGGAGAAGGTAAAGGTGATGTGCTACTGGTGCGACGTGCGACCTTACGTTCCGCCTCCTATGCGCTGTTTTCGGTGTTTGCACTTTGGGCACATGTCGTCACGGTGTGAGGCTGAGCCCCTTTGTGGCGATTGTGGACGTCCTCTTCGTGAGGAACATACATGCACCCCACCACATCGGTGCATTAATTGTCCTGGCATCCACTTGGCTAGATCCTCAGACTGCCCCACATATCAGAAGGAGAAGAAGATACAAGAACTCAAAACTTTGGAACGGCTCTCTTATTCTGAGGCCAGGAAGACGTATGACCGCCTCCATCTCGTGCCGTTGACCACTTCGTTTGCCTCAGTTGTGTCGACTCCTTCCGCGGTATCCTCACCCCTATCCTGTCGCCCCTCCGCCTCCTCCGCCCGTCAGGGGGCTCTGCCTCCGCCTCCCAAATCCCTCCCTTCCAAATCCTCCTCCCCCGTGGCCCCCGCCCCCTCTGCCCCAGGGGCCACCCTTCCTCCTCCTCCTCCTCTCCCCACGCCACCTGAGAAGCGATCCTCTTCTGAGGCGTCCATTGGGGAAACGTTCCGGACCCCATATTCCGAGGTCCGGCGTTCCAAAACGGACCCCACGCGTGAGGACCTTCTTCGGGTCAAGCCCACCATCCCTGTGCCTCCTCGGCCTTCCAAGAAGGCCTCCAAGAAGTAGTCTCTATCCCCCTCTCCACCCCGGCGCGTTTAGTCTGACGCTCCATCCATGAGTCGCTGCTCCCGGCCGTCCTCAGTTTTGCCGGGACGCTCTGCTGCCAGGCGCTCAGCTGGCCTCTCGTCGGCAAATGATGCGGCCCCTCCTACACAACCAGGGACAGCGGCCGCAGCTGGCGACGACTCGATGGAACCGGATCCGCCTCCCGCCAGTTGTAGCATTGTTCCCTCGCAACCTGGCCCTCCGCGGCCGTCGAGGTGACCAGCTCTTCCCCCGTCTCGTTCCCCCAACTTTTTGACTAGCGATGGCCTTGTTACATTGGAACATAAGAGGTATTCGATCTAATCGGGAGGAATTACAACTGCTCCTCCGCCTGCACTGTCCACTTGTCCTTGGTCTCCAGGAAACCAAGTTGCGCCCGACTGACCGTATTGCCTTTACCCACTATACCTCGGAGCGTTATGACCTCACTCACCCCTGTGGACGGTGTCCCAGCTCATGGTGGGGTCATGTTGCTCGTTCGGGTCGATGTCTATTACCACCCCATCCCATTGACCACCCCAATCCAAGCAATAGCTGTCCGTATGACTCTTTCTGCTTTTACTTTTTCCGTTTGTACCATCTACACTCCACTGTCATCTGCTGTTACTCGGGCTGACATGATGCACCTGATTGTTCAGCTTCCCCCACTGTTTTCATTGTTTGGCGACTTCAATGCCCATCATCCCCTTTGGGGCTCTCCTGCGTCCTGTCAAAGAGGCTCACTCTTGGCGGATGTCTTCAACCATCTCAATCTTGTCTGCCTCAATACCGGCGCCCCGACTTTCCTCTCGGACTCTACTCATACCTACCCCACTTGGACCTCTCGATCTGTTCTACCACTCTTGCCTGTCGGTTCGAGTGGTATGTCCTTCCTGACACCTATTCGAGTGACCACTTCCCCTGTGTTGTTCGTGTCCTGCACCACACCCCATCCCCACGTCCTTCGTGCTGGAACATACCGAAAGCTGACTGGCGACTTTACTCCTCCCTGGCGACCTTTCCGGACCACGATTTTCTCAGTTGTGACAGTCAGGTCGAATACCTCACGGCTGTTATCATCAATGCTGCCGAACGTTCCATTCCTCGTACTACTTCTTCTTCACGTCGCGTTTCCGTCCCCTGGTGGAACGAGGCTTTTAGGGACGCTATCCGTGCTCGACGACGTGCTTTACGCACCTTTCGCCGCCATCCTACGTTGGCGAATTGTATTGAATACAAACGACTCCGAGCGCAATGCCGTAGAGTCATCAAAGACAGCAAAAAAGCTTGTTGGGCCTCTTTCACCAGCTCCTTTAACAGTTTTACTCCCTTTTCCGTCGTTTGGGGTGGCCTGCGCCGGCTGTCGGGCATTAAGGCCCACTCCTCAGTACCTGGCCTGACCTCAGGTAATGAGGTCCTTGTTGATCCTGTGGCTGTCTCCAACGCCTTTGGCCGCTTTTTCGCGGAGGTTTCAAGCTCCACCCATTACCACCCTGCCTTCCTTCCCAGGAAAGAGGCAGAAGAGGCTCGGCGACCTTCCTTCCACTAGCTGAATCTGGAAACTTATAATGCCCCCTTTACTATGCGGGAACTCGAATGTGCGCTTGCACTGTCCCGGTCCTCTGCTCTGGGGTCAGATGCCATTCACGTTTAGATGCTGGCACACCTTTCTCCGGCGGGCAAAAGCTTCTTTCTTCGTACCTACAATCGCGTCTGGACCGAAGGTCAGGTCCCCATGCGTTGGCGTGACGCCGTCGTTGTTCCTATACCCAAACCCGGGAAGGATAGACACCTTCCTTCTAGTTACCGCCCCATTTCTCTTACAAGCTGTGTCTGTAAGGTGATGGAGTGCATGGTTAATGCTCGGTTAGTCTGGATTCTTGAATCTCGGCGGCTACTTACTAACGTCCAATGCGGCTTTCGTCGCCGCCGCTCCGCTGTTGACCACCTTGTGACCTTGTCGACATTCATCATGAACAATTTTTTGCGAAGGCGCCAAACGGTAGCCTTGTTCTTCGATTTGGAGAAGGCTTATGATACCTGTTGGAGAGGAGGTATCCTCCGCACTATGCACAGGTGGGGCCTACTTGGTCGCCTGCCCCTTTTTATTGACTCCTTTTTAACGGATCGAAAGTTTAGGGTACGTGTGGGTTCCGTATTGTCCGACGTCTTCCTGCAGGAGAATGGAGTGCCTCAGGGCTCCATCTTGAGCGTAGCCCTTTTTGCCATCGCTATCAATCCAATTATGGATTGTATTCCACCTAATGTCTCAGGCTCTCTCTTTGTTGATGACTTCGCGATCTACTGCAGTACCCAGAGAACATCTGGAGTGCTGCCTTCAGCGTTGTCTAGACAGCCTCTACTCATGGAGCGTGGCAAATGGCTTCCGGTTCTCTGAAGAGAAGACGGTTTGTATCAACTATTGGCGATATAAAGCGTTCCTTCCGCCATCCTTATATCTCGGTCCCATTGTTCTCCCATTCGTGGAAACAACTAAGTTTCTAGGGCTCATGTTGGACAGGAAACTGTGTTGGTCTCCACATGTCTCTTATTTGGCGGCCCGTTGTACACGTTCCTTTAATGTCCTCAGAGTTCTTAGCGATTCATCTTGGGGAGCGGATCGCACTGTCCTGCTTCGCTTGTATCGGTCCATTGTCCGATCGAAGCTGGATTATGGGAGCTTCGTCTACTCGTCCGCTCGGCCATCCCTCTTACGTCGGCTCAACTCCATCCACCATCGGGGGATACGTCTTGCGACCGGAGCCTTCTACACTAGTCCTGTCGAGAGTCTTTATGCTGAAGCTGCCGAATTACCATTGACCTACCGACGCGACGTACTGCTGTGTCGGTATGCCTGCCGGCTGTTGTCTATGCCCGACCACCCCTCTTACCAGTCCTTCTTCGCAGATTCTCTCGACCGTCAGTACGGGTTGTATGTGTCTGCCCTGCTGCCCCCCCCCCCCCCCCCCCCCCCCCCCCCCCCGCCCGGAGTCCGCTTCCGTCGCCTGCTTTGACAACTGGATTTTGCCCTCCCTACCACCTTCAGAGAGGGTGAGAGCCCGACACCACCTTGGCTCCAGGCTCTGGTTCATATTTATCTCGACCTCAGCTCACTCCCGAAGGAGGGTACTCCGGCTGCAGTGTATTGCTCACGGTTTGTCGAACTTCGAGCTCGACTTGCCAGTCACACCTTTATTTACACCGATGGCTCCAAAACTGACGATGGTGTTGGCTGTGCCTTTGTTGTCGGGGCCGCCACCTTTAAATACCGGCTCCTCGACCAATGTTTGAGCTTTACGGCCGTGCTTTTTGCTCTCCATCAGGCCGTTCAGTATGCCCGTCGCCACCGCCATTCATCGTATGTACTCTGCTCTGACTCACTCAGTGCTCTTCAGAGCCTTGGAGCTCCCTATCCGGTCCATCCCTTGATTCAACGGATACAGCAGTCCCTCCATTCTTTCGCTGATAATGGTTCTCCTGTCAGCTTTCTTTGGGTTCCCGGACATGTAGGAGTGCCTGGGAATGAGGCTGCGGATGCTGCAGCCAAGGCTGCACTCCTCCTGCCTCGGTCAGCCTCCCATTGTGTCCCGTCATCTGACGTTCGTGGGGATGTATGTAAGAGGCTTGTGTCGTTGTGGTGGGATGCTTGGTCATCCTTCCCAGGAAACAAGCTCCGGGCAGTAAAACCGCTCCCAACTGCTTGGACAACCTCCTCCCGACCATCTCGGCGAGAGGAGGTCCTTCTGACCAGGTTGCGGATTGGGCATTGCCGGTTTAGCCACCGCTACCTGCTCTCCGGTGACCCAGCCCCGCAGTGCCCTTGTGGTCAGGCATTAACAGTGCGTCATGTTTTATTGTCGTGTCCCCGCTTTAGTCAATCTCGTGTTGTCCTGTCCCTGCCATCTACTTTACCGGATATTTTAGCTGATGACGCTCGAGCAGCTGCTCGTGTTCTGCGTTTCATAACTTTGACTGGCTTGTCCAAAGACATCTAACCTTTTTACTTACTTTCTCTACATCTTCGTCAGGTCCTTCTGGTGTACCCCCCCCCCCATCCCCTTGAGTTTTACTAGATTCCATGTGCTCTAACAACAGTGACTGGGCGCTAATGACCTCAGTAGTTGAGCACCCTTAAACCAAAAAAAAAAAAAAAATGATCGTGTGAAACCCAGCTCGCGCTATTCGTCCACGAGGGCCATAGACACGGGTTCCCAGGTAGATGCCGTGTTTCTTGACATCCGCAAGGCGTTCGATACAGTTCCCCACTGTCGTTTAATGAAGAAAGTAAGAGCATATGGACTATCAGACCAATTGTGTGATTGGATTGAGGAGTTCCTAGATAACAGGACGCAGCATGTCATTCTCAATGGAGAGAAGTCTTCCGAAGTAGGAGTGATTTCAGGTGTGCCGCAGGGGAGTCGTAGGACCGTTGCTATTCATAATATACATAAATGACCTTGTGGATAACATCGGAAGTTCATTGAGGCTTTCTGCGGATGATGCTGTGGTATATCGAGAGGTTGTAACAGTGGAAAACTGTGCTGAAATGCAGGAAGATGTGCAACGAATTGACGAATGGTGCACGGAATGGCTATTCAATCTCAATGTAGACAAGTGTAATGTGCAGCGAATACATAGAAAGATCGTTTATCATTAAGCTACAATATAGCAGGTCAGCAACTGGAAGCAGTTAATTCCATAAATTATCTGGGAGTAGGCATTAGGAGTGATTTAAAATGGAATGACCATATAAAATTAATCGTGGTAAAGCAGATGACAAACTGAGATTCATTGAAAGAATCCTAAGGAAATGCAATCCGAAAACAAACGAAGTAGGTTACAGTACGCTTGATCGCCCACAGCTTGAATATTGCTCACCAGTGTGGGATCCGTACCAGATTGGTTTGATAGAAGAGAGAGAGAGAGAGAGAGAGAGAGAGAGAGAGAGAGAGAGAGAGAGAAGATCCAACGGAGAGCAGCGCGCTTCGTTACAGGATCATTTAGTAATCGCGAAAGCGTTTCGGAGAAGATAGATGAACTCCAGTGGAAGACTCTGCAGGAGAGACGCTCAGTAGCTCGGTACGGGCTTTTGTTGAAATTTCGAGAACATGCCTTCACCGAGGAGTCAAGCACTATATTGCTCCCTCCTACGTATATCTCGCGAAGAGACCAAGAGGATAAAATCAGAGAGATTAGACCCCACACAGAGGCATACCGACAATCTTTCTTTCCACGAACAATCCGAGACAGGAATAGAAGAGAGAACCGATAGATGTACTCAAGGCACCCTCCGCCGCTTGCGGAATATGGATGTAGATGTTTCGCGGGGTGTGCGCCACTCTCGAACACTGCCGTCAGCTCTTACCAATTGAAATAGGGACTTACCTGACTAGGCCACGGTTTTCCAGTCGTCTAGGGTCCAATCGATACGGTCACGAGTCCAGGAGAGGCGCTGAGATGATGTCATGCTGTTGGCAAGGGCAATAGCGTCAGTCGTCCCTTATTCACGCCAAATTTCGCCACACTGTCCCAACGGATATGTTCGTCGCATGTCGTACATTGATTTCTGCGGATTTTTCACGCACTGACGGCTATATGCAAACGCCGGTGCTCTCGGTCGTTAAGAGAATACCTTCGGCCACTGCGTTGGTGAAAAGTAAAGCCTGAAATTTGGTATTTTCGGCAACCTCTTGACCCTTTCGAACTCGGAATACAGAATTTCCTAACGATTTACAAATGGAAAGTCCCACGCGTCTAGTTCAACTACCATTCCCTGTTCAAAGTCAGCTAACTCCCGTCGTGCGCAAATAATCACCTCGGCAACCTATTCACATGATTCAGCTGAGTACGGATAACAGCTCTGTCAGTGCACTGTACGCAACAAAGTAACAGCACTCGCACTGCGCAACTACGTAATTGAAGCAGAGCACCTGACTGGACGAGAACGGTCACCTCGCTACTTTCGGATATCGAGACGGGTAACTTCAGTGGAGGTGGTGTCGCGGTTACTCCCTCCGCACGCACGGATTCAGTTGCGGCGTGGCGACCGCTCTGGTAGAGGAAAAGCCGACTGCGGAAGACTGGCGCCAGTTGCTGGCAGTTTGCTAATCTAATGAGAACTCCCATTAGAGACGGCGGCGCAGTTATCTGGCCCGAGCCGCGCCGCGCCGCGCCGCGCCTCTCCAGATGCAGCCAACTCCAGCCCCGCCTCCCCGCCCCAGGTCTAGCTCCAGACGGCCTCCTCCAGCACACGGCACGACCTGCCGGCTGCCGGCTGCCGGCTGCCGGGCGGTTCACTGCGCGCCCAATTTCGCCGCTTCCGCCCATTCTTTCCGGCTGAGCTGCTCTTGTTAAGGAATTAGGCGACCCGGCGCACGGTGCGCCTTTGCCGTTGGCTCGTCGCTGGACCTCAGGTAGAAGCGGAGGCAGCCGCCGACGGAATTAAAAACGAGCCCTCACTACCTTTTGATCAGGGCGCGCTGTTAAGCCGGCATGAACCGAGGAAGTCACCAAGAGGCAAGGGTTACGTCATAAGACTACTTTGGTGATATACTTCGGTCCCGCATTACTCCCTTCCTTTCTCCCCATTTCTTATTCTAACGTGGCCACTTCCCTCCGAAACTATTGTAAGTAGGCTGTATAGGGTTTTTTTTTTTTATTATTGGTAACGCCACGTAGCGCTCTGTATGAAAATCACTGGCTGTGCTGTGTGCAGTCTGTGGCTGGTTTGCATTGTTGTTGGCTATTGTAGTGTTGGGCTGTTGGCTGTTAACAGCGCGTAGCGTTGCGCAGTTGGAGGTGAGCCGCCAGCAGTGGTGGATGTGGAGAAAGAACTGGCGGAGTTTTGAGAGCGGATGATCTGGACGTGTGTCCGCCAGAAAGAGTAAATTCGTAATACTGGATACCATGAACCGAGATATTTTTGTGAGGTAAGTGATTTGTGAAACGTATATGTTAATGTTAGTCAGGGCCATTCTTTTGTAGGAATTTTTGAAAGTCAGATTGCGTTGCGCTAAAAATATTGTGTCAGTTTAGCGTTGATCAGAATAAGTAAAGAGATCAATGTCTGAGTACGTTCAGTTTTGCTCGCCTGTTGAAAATCAAATAACGTAAGATGTTTATCAGCGCAATCATCCATAATTTTTCTAAGGGGACGTTTCACTATCCACGAACATGTTTCAGAGGATGATACGCAAATTCCCTCAATCAAGGAGTTATCCATTACATTGCTCTGTAATTACCGTGTCAGTGTGTGGGTGTTCTGTGGACGAGTTGCACAACAGATTGATCTGACAAGTGCCCTTTGGCTCCTGCAAGAAGCAATTTCCACCCCACACTACTACAGAAGTCGGACAGATGCTCCTGACGTACCAAAAAGAAATGCCTGAAAAACTTTCAGCAATAAAGATCTTTGGGAGTCGTCTGCTGTAAGGAAAATAAACAAAAATATTTTATTTTCTTACGTAACTAGTAAGCTACTTGGATACTGGAGTGTTGCTAGTTAGTGTAAGAAAAAGATTAAACGAACTGAAAAAATTATTTATTCCAAAATTAATAAAAATCAAATGAAACTTCTATTTATAAACTGATACACAAATTTCTGGGTTCTTTTTGGAATAGGTCACCTCTTTTGGATAGGAATCCTGTTAATGAAATTTATATACGAAGTGTGGGAGAGCTCTTTTATCCCTTCCCTTTAAGAATGTTATTTACTCGGCCGGCCGGGGTGGCAGAGTGGTTCATGGCGCTACAGTCTGGAACCGCGCGATCGCTACGGTCGCAGGTTCGAATCCTCCCTCGGGCATGGATGTGTGTGATGTCCTTAGGTTAGTTAGATTTAAGTAGTTCTAAGTTCTAGGGGCTGATGACCTCAGAAGTTAAGTCTCATAGTGCTCAGAGCCATTTGTTATTTACTCGGCAGAATGGCTGAGAGGCTCGCCTACTCAACTAGAATAATTATCCGACAGAATTTTTCTAAGTACGGTCGACGCTGTCGCGTGAGAAATGAAATGGAGTGACGTGAATGAAGTATGTTACTTCTAATGGAGGAAAGATGGGGCTCACCTACGCTGTAGCGCACAATACCGTGAGTTTCGACGACTGCTGTCTGCGTCGCTCGCCGCTGAAAAATAACAAAACTATCGACTTCTACCTGGATTGACCTTCGCCAATCGAACTCTCACTAAGCCTTAATGAAGTCAAGGACTCCTATCTGCCCCTAGTGTAACTATTGGCATGGTACACCGGTCAGATAAGCAGTCCACCACAATGCCACTCAATGTTCACTCACAGGTGCTAATTCCCTGTCTGTGTTCACACTGCACATTGTCGCGGCCAACAGAGTGAACAAACACTCAATAGCAAGCGACTCAAGATAGAGTACCACTCAGATTCGCTAGCGACGGAGGCGCTCTCTCAGTGCAGTACTGAGACTTTGTTCCTCGCTCTCAGCATACACACGCGAGCACACTCGCTCCCACTACATGTTCCTGCTAAAAGAGCATCACCGTAAAAGCGAAAGGGTATATCATCCGCTGTCTTTCCCTCACTCCTCCGGCTCATTGCATCAGAAATAGTCCACCAATCACCGTTACTCTTACAAATGGGAGAATGGCTAAGCCAACCAATCCAGAAATATATAGCATCCGCGTCAGGCATTTACAGTCCCCTTCTGAGAACACTGAAACTGCACACTAGGTCCGTCAAAAATGTGTATGCTGGAGCTCTCCCAAACAATACAGTGGGTTTTGCTTTTAAGGTGAACACACTGGCCATTATCCCTTTTCTCTGGCAAAAACTGTTTTGGTCTGTGGTTGGCCGGCCGGTCAGCCGGCCACTGCAGCTGCGTGCTAACCCACCCTCTTACGGACTTTCCAGTGGGCTGGTTGCCTCCACCAAACAAAAGCTCCTGCGGCCATCGTGTCTTCAATGTTCATGTACGCCAGCCTCAACTTTTTAATCTCGGTGCACTCTTCTGATTTATTTATTAGATTTGCATAACGATTAAATGTAAATATATAAAATTGACTCTACCTTATCGAGTTTGGGCTCAAATGAAACGTCTTGATACGCAGAATACGATGGTGAGGTCGAAATATGTAAGAAATGGAGGTCAGGAGAGCACGCCACCTTACAATCATTGTGGATTAGCATCATCAGTGACTGTTTTCACTTCATTGTTTGTTTCTCTCCATTTGATGGAAATTTCGTACATATGAAGGCTCACAAATCGGATGCGCAAGAGTAGTTCATCTTACCAGGTATTCTGTCATGTCTGGAGAGGAAGTAAGCAGGAGGCATTGTGACTGACAGGGCTTACCTCGATCGATGCAGTCGAAGAGTGACTGTCGCATGGGCAGCTTGAAGGGCACTGTAAAGAACGTACAAGGTAATCGGGATTTCACGGACACAGAAATGATGTAATTCCTCAAGGAAACCCAGACTAAGTGAAACTCTCAATAACCAAAATTAGACAGAAGTCTCCTCCAGGCACTACTGAATAGTATTGTTCAATACTGCATGCAGTCTACTCAGCTCCTCCAATTAGCTGCCTGTGATCTTCTGATCCATCTGCTCCATACTGCTGTTCTTCAGACAGTCCCTTAAATACTAGAAGTCCGGAGCCTGGCGACGATCGACGTCAGGGTAGCGCCGCAGACAACTACTACACTGTTTGGGTATCGTTTTGGGGGCTGCCCCTTCTTGATAGCCTGCCTCAAGTCGCTGGAGTATCCTCCATCACGTACATTGTGAGCCTGCTTGTGAAATCACGAGACGTTTAGACTATGGTGACGTGCATGCTGGCCAAGGTCTGCCTCGCCTCTTGCATGTAGATTGCTCGTGTGCAGCACGGCGTCAGGCTCATTCTGTGGGACCAGTCAATTGCGCCAACACTTTCTCTGCCTCCCCAAGATAGAAATTATCTGCAAGGTTAATTTACTTCAATATTCCGTCTCCAAAATCGGATTACACAACAATTTGCTGCTATAAAACTGTCGTACAATGGGCAAGCCCTCGTTCGTAGGTAGCGAGGCCGATCTTGACGATCCCCCAGCTCACGCTGCAGAAGGGTTGTGGGACTTGGGTTCTTCTGTCGAAAGACACACGGAATTTCTCGTAGAAGTCATTTATGCCAGGTAAGAGATCTCTTGACAGGTTTGGATCCTCTCAAGGCGTGTGAACGTTTGTTATGATTCGTGTCTTCTCATTGAATCTTTCTGTAGTTTTCGGGAAAGCCGGCGTTCTCCCGCTATGCCTAGGTGCAGAGTATTTCATTCATCAATGTCGTCCAGTGAGAGAATTCTCATGGTTCTAGCTGTCTCCCTCTGAGCGATTGTCTGAAGTATAACGAGATACAAAAGAGATTGCTGAACGCTGTTAGGTATTTTTCAGTCTTCGAAATTCGAAATTTCCATGTTCATTGGTATGGGGTTTCATTTCTGGCAGCAAGACAGCTGCGTTTCTTCATGACTTTACTTTTATTTTCCAACAACCTTACGCGTTTCGACTTTCCGTCATTTTCAAAGCAGTATTATGTCAGTCATATAAAATCATTCGGTACCTTCGAGAACACACTTCTTTTCAGGCTTTCCTAAATTACATTTCGGCTTAGAGTTTGGTAGACAAAACACCTGAGGTTAGGACAGGAGAGACGACATGAAACGAGCTTTGCTGCCACTTGGAGGATGTCTGCATTAAAGCGCTATGTAGAGAGAAGAGCTGCAGGCACATCTTCCACCCACTGCCGCTGACAGCTTCGTTATTTGTACACTGTCCGGCTAACACGATGGAACATCGTCGTGCCCACAGAAGCAATTTAAAAACGAGTCTACCTCCCTTCCTTTAGGAGCCGAGTACATAATCTTAATCACGCATCCTGCTTGGTGGTCTCAGTTGGGTTTTCGGGTTTTTGACAGTCTTGTTGTGTTCACTCCTATCTTTCCAAGTACTACTTACAACTAAATAACAACTTAGGCAGTCACTGCTGATGTCCACTAGTTATTAACGTAACTGTGTTTACCCACCTGTGCCTAAGTTATATTCTGAGTTGCGAGCCCTTATCCGATTATTGAGTCTCTTTAAGGTGTCAGAGGTTGACTTTGATGTCCAAAGTTAATAACACTCTTTGTTCTAGTGCCCATTTCTTTCCACTCATTCCGAGCGAGGTGGCGCTGTGGCTAGCACACTGGACTCGCATTCGGGAGGACGACGGTTCAATCCCGCTTCCGGCCATCCTGATTTAGGTTTTCCGCGATTTCCCTAAATCGCTCATAACTCCATGCATGTTTTGTTCTTTCCGTGCAAGCATGAGCCTCCACCCTATCTGATGATGCTTCTATATGAATCATATTTTACGTCGAATACTTCGAGCACGCAATTTGCTCGTTCGGTCCGGCTTTCTGTTCTGATGGGGGGGGGGGGGGGGGGGGGGGGAGGAGAACCGTGAAATGTTGTGCGTGAGGACTTTCTCGTTAAATGAAGAATGTTTTCTCACAGTAATTTAATCTGCGCGTAGATTGTACATCGTCCATTCACATTGTGAACGACGATTATGTTGGACGTCAACGTGCAACAACCAGTAGCACTCGAGGGTATATAAAGCATGGAGGAGGATACGGAAAGCAGGTAAGCCGTTGTCGTAATGTTCAAACGGAGCGATTTATCTGAAGACCAAAAAGGATTCCTCATTGGCTTTCTGCCCAAGGCTGGTAGCATTTCCCAAACGGCTACAGAAGACGCCTGCTCCATGCACCCAGGATGACTACTGTTCATTGGCAATGAAGGCTGGAATTTGCACGCCAGACTGCAACTGGACATCGACTGAATGGTAACTGGTGGCCTTTTCAAATGAACCACGTTTTATGCTCCATCGAACAGATAGTCGTAGGCGTGTAGGGCGTGAAAAGTCTGAAAGCAAACGAGTGGTCTGGCTAATGTTTCCGTGACACTCCCTGGGTGTTCTAGACATTCCGGAAGGCACAAAGGATGAACAGGAGAAACCACCTATACTTGGGGACCATGTTCACATTCTCACGCAGTCCGGTTTTTCTTCAGCAAGATGGAGTCTACCAGCAGGATAATGCAATGTCTCTCACAGCTTGAAGTGAAGTGCACATGCATGGTTCGAAGAGCACCAGGAGGAGCTTACTGTACTCCCTGGCCACCAAACTTCCCCTATTCAAGCCCAGTCGAGAATATGTAGCCACACCTCGATAGGGCAGTGTCTACGCCGTGGGTCTACAACCGAGAAACCTACCGCAGCTGGTCACGACACTGGAGTCGCCATGGCTTCACTTCCCTATCGGTAATTTCCGCAATCTTATTAACTCTGCTCCTGCAGGTCTAGCAGCGGTCCGTGCTGCAAAAGCTTGTTGTTCAGGCTTTTGAGAGGCGGTCGCATTAATGTGACTCGACGGTGTATGTCCTCACTACTGGTATTGAAACATAACTTCTCTCTGTGGTCATAAATTTGATTCAGGGCGCAGTATGTCCTTCATATGAATTATGATATCTTCCTGTAAAATGTTACTTTCTTTTGTATCTGAACTGTGCAAGGCTGTAAACCAAAAGTATAATAGAAAACACGAAGATTCAGGTCTAGGGCAGATCGAAATATCTCTCGCTGCTTAATAAGTAATTTTGTCATAAAAAGAAGAGCGAGTGCGATATTCGCTAACTTCTCGGAACATGAAATAACAAATCGCCTTGTTTGGCGACAGCCTACAGCTCGAACAATGTAACGATTAGACCAACATCTTAGGTATGAAGCGGGTTATATTTATTTGTGATTCAGCTAGCCATGGGAGTGTTCTAGGATAAACAAGGAATTTCCAAATCTTAGTCGAGACTGAACATAAAAATCTTGTTACTTGCTTCGCTGAATGAACAGAACTTCTCGGAATATGCATTGTACTGCCACAGTTCGTTCAGTTAATTTCCCCCAAAATCAGCTAGCGTGTGCCAGTCAGCACCAGACGGAGGGCAGGAGATGAAAGCCCTCGAATCTTAGTTTAGAATCACTGGCGTATCTTCCTTTAGACAGTCCCCGTATCAAAACTAGTCGCGGGGTCCTTTTTCCCGACTGTGGCGAAGCTCAAATTGAGGGCAAAGATTTTTCACGAAAGAGACAAAAACTCTCATTTTGAATAAAATATTTATTAAGTAAACGTTACATAGGTAAATTGTGGTGTCACCGCCAGACACCACACTTGCTAGGTGATAGCCTATAAATCGGCCGCGGTCCGTTAGTATACGTCGGACCCGCGTGTCGCCACTGTCAGTGATTGCAGACCGAGCGCCGCCACACGGCAGGTCTAGAGAGACTTCCTAGCACTCGCCCCAGTTGTACAGCCGACTTTGCTAGCGATGGTTCACTGACAAATTACGCTCTCTTTTGCCGAGACGATAGTTAGCATAGCCTTCAGCTACGTCATTTGCTACGACCTAGCAAGGCGCCATTATCAATTGCTATTTATCTTGTGATGCATGTACCGTCAGACCGATGTTCACCAATTTTGGATTAAAGTTAAGTATTCCAGAAGCTACGTACCTTTTTTGCTAGTCTCAATTCCTTGTCATTTTCCAGACCTCACGCCAGCCTGCGTGAGCTTAAACGCATGCCTTTCGGCTTCGTCTCATAGTGGCTTGGCTGTCTTGCCAAGTCACAACATACATAATTATTTAACCAAACAATTCAAATCTATACTTTCCCGCCTGTTTTCGGTAAACTTATTTGTTAAATCACCCACAGCTGAAGACGATCTTAATTGTTCGAGATGTTCTGCCTCTACAGACAGCACCGACAAATCTGAAAGCCATTCTTGGCTCATACAAGTCCTAAGGTAGCTTTTAATCACTCCTTACTTCGAGAAACTTCGTTCAGCTGTTTGAGTAGTTACAGGAAAGGTCAAAAATAGGAAACATGCTGTTATTACCTCCGGGAAACTGGATGCAAGGCTATTGAATTTAATTAGTAACAATTCCATGAGTTCCTTAATGGAATGGAATTCTGAATTTCAGTTTTTGAACATATTTTCAAAGAAATTAATTGTTCATAGAGATCAAAAGACATCTAAACAGCAATAGTACACACAGACTTCGAAGCACGATTCCAGGTCTGAAATTCTCTCACCTTCTGATAACTTATCAAGATAACGCTTCGTCATCTTCTGTCTTTTATTTCTGAAAATAGTTCTTACCCTCTTACCCTGCACTATTTTGCTAGGCGTACGGACTGGTTTAGCAAACCATTGTACGAATTTTAATTGCTACTCTCGCTCAGTCTATTCAGAACACTACTTAGTAAAATACTAGCTCTCTGTAAGTCATTATTTTCGTACTGTAGAGCCTTAGAAACGGGATTAATATCAAATAATGAATTAAAAAAGGCGGCAAGCACTATAAAATCTTAGTTCTATAAAATATTAACTATACATTTACATTCGTCACGCTCGTCTCTTTTTTATGGAAATGAAATTTATCTGGCACGAAGTTTTCAGTATTAATAAATAATTTTCTTTGTAGCCGATAAAGCGTCTTGCAGACCAGCGAGCTGCAGATGCCGGATGAACAGCGGTTCGATGGAAGGAGTGAAATAACTACTCTGGCCTAATTCGCGACATCTTATTCATTACAAGTAAAAAATACACACGCCATTTTCTTGTCGTGCCGTACGACTGCTACGGTGGAGATTCGACGAATACCAGTGATATTTCGGGGAAGCGCTTTCTTCGCAGAGTCACTGATATTCGTAAGTTGTACACCTTTCTACTAACGAATATGCCATTAATGTAAGCCGGTTCTGATAAAGATATTTCCTGAGTGGGAGAAGACTCGCCTTTAAAATAAGGTACTTACTAAACCTGTACGGGCTGTCACGTACCCTTGAGGCGTAGAAAAGAATAATGTGCCAGGAAAGCTTTCCTCGCCAATCTAGTGATATCAGAAATTCAACTTAAAGCTCAACAAAGCGATAATAACAATAATAAAACATATATTACGTTACTGATACAGCAGCACAACGCAAATGATCACTGCATAGACTGCCCGATATTTCAAAGCTGCACGGAAATTTGTAAGCATCAAGGGCGAGATTCCTTCAGAACATCAGGGAATCGTCAAAATATGAATAAAATAGCGGAGTACAGGGCTTAATTTTGGCCGGAACACATCGGTACGGCGTTTCGGCACCTTCGAGGGAAGATATTTTTGGAACCAAGTCCGCACCGGAGATCGAAAGTAGTACACTTATTTTAAAACGTAACGAAAAATAGAATTCGCTGCTGCACAGATACCAGTGAACGTAACAGTGATTGACGTCTGTATTACAAAAGAGTGTTACTGATGAGTGTTATTGATCTGATTGCAAAAAACATTCCACACGAATATCAGTTAGCAATAGCTGTAAAACTGCAATTTAACTTGACTGACCCCTCAGTATTTGTGCTCTTCCTGCTTGTAATGCTCTGAGTGTTTGGTGTGTATTGAGTGATATTTCTGTTCGTTCATGTTACACTTTTGCAAAGTGTTACTTACATACAAATATTGTAGTGTCCTTGTTCTTTCTCGATCTAAAACTTGCTTTTCTTTTCTTTGGTGAACTATTTTTTCATACTCTCCGTTCGTGGCAAATGAATGTTGGAAAAAATCATAGGCCAATATGCTTACATAGTGTTTATTACAGGGCGCATCAAGACTAGAAACGAATATCTGTAGTACCTTTAAGACGAAACTAATGGTCCTGTGCAATACGTAACCAGCAAAGTAAACACATAGAACATACCTTGCTGGAATTTATGTCGCTAATTCAGATGTTTTCGTCTAACCTATAATCCATGAAGTCATCAATCTTATTAAAAAAAACTCGATTATCGTTCGTACTTGAAACGAATTTTCCATCTGGCTAGTTCTTCCAAGGAACTATACTTTTGCAACTAGAAGTAAAAGCTCTTGTTTTTATTGCGCGTGACAAAGTGCAAATAACTGTAACACATACTTCTATAATCGCTGGTTAAATGTACCGTAAACGCTGATAATCGCGGCTGCCGATCTACAATACGTTAGGAACGAGTCAACAGTGGATAGTTCTGTACATTCACTTCAGAAAAAAATTACTGTACCTTTGGATGTTTGTGTTAAAATGAAATTTAATTACGCTTGGGACTGAAAAAAGTTCGTAATTCGCCTTAACCAAAATTTGTGCTAATCGACAAAATTATACTATTAGCATTAATGTATTCCTGCCTGGGCCAATGTTTTTAGGCATTAACCATGAGTTCGTCTTGAGCGATTTCGCGATAACAAGGTTAAACAGTAGTGCCGTACTATATTGTTTAAAATTTTATTTTATGAAACGTACACTTAATAAAATCTACATTGACTGGTTTTACTTTTCATCGTCTTTTCCACACCAGAAGTGTTGCCTGGAAGAGATCCCTTCCTGATACAAGCTCACAGTTGTAAACAAACTTAATAAACTTAATGCATCATTGTGTTGTTAATTGTGTAAAATAAAAAAAAATCCATGTACATACACCTAACGCGGAGAAATTTGTGTACATAAAATTATGGAATGTATTCTTTTATAAAGGTGCATACTGCATGTGTACAAACCTAGCGAACGTGCTGCTGGCATGTATTTAACTAGTGCGATATGTCCGATCACACGGTAGACCTAGATGCAACTGTTCAAACCCCACTGCTCTCCAGCGCCATCATCGCGCGCGCATCCTTCATCTAACCCTATGAGTTGTTACCATAATTCAAATAAAATTATGTACGATGTACATTTCCGCGACGACGTGTAATGATACTTAAAAGTCCTACGTTACACAACGTAGAAAGCTACACAACGTAACCTAAATTACAAACAAGAAATATTTTTTCTGTGCAGATACATGAGCTTTTAGTACTTAACATTGCAAAATAAATCATTCACAAAACCTGACTGCTGAAAAAAATGAAGAAATTTTGAGCAATTTCTTTACAACTTCCTCCTTCTTCTGTTTATTTCTTCTTTTCATAGTTCACTAGGGTAATGTCTCTTTCATTTACTCATTTCTTGCACAATTAAACATACTAACGAACAAATAATCACTAGATTTGCGATGTTTGAACGTCATGAACCGCGTGCACAGACTGAAATAAACGCGTGTAGATTGTTGTCATTCAGTCGAAAAGCAGAAATACCATAATCATTGCTGTCTGCTGGCGTGCGCCGCGGGAAGTGAGACGTTCAGTGTTGCTAACATTTGGACGCTCGGATTTACGCTTTACCGTCCCTCAAGTTATTCCACCATGTCCTGCAAGAAGCCGGTGTTTTGCAGGTACCCTTTGGCTCTACTAGTGCTTCCTGGGCTGACAAGATAAGTTGTTCTCCTCCCTGGGACCCCACGTCAGGTGCTGAAAGGAGCCCCATGAAACTAGCAATCGTCTTGCTAAACCAACTGTGTGCTTTAAGTAAACGCCTGGTATCCTACCAGATTTAATCGTGGCCATAATCGCTAGCTTACAGTGAAATAACACATTCCAATCAACATAAATAGGTTTCCCTTAAAACCACCAAATGAAATTCATAGATCTGGTAAGACAAAATTTACTCTGTAAGACAATAAATGAAATTGGTGATTTGATAGTGAAACAATAATTAATGTAGAATAATATAAGGACGCCACCAGTGGAAGTGGCTGTACTATTAATATCGAAATGGCGGTCGTTAAACAAATGACGTGACATTAAAGTTTATACACTGAAGCGCCAAAGAAACTGGTATAGGCATGCGTAATCAATACGGAAATATGTAAACAGGTGGAATACTCCGCTGCGGTCGGCAACGCCTATATATGACACCAAATGCCTGGCGCAATTGTTAGCTCGGTTACTGCTGCTATAATGGCAGGTTATCAACATTTAAGTGAGATTGAACGTGATGTTACAGTGGATGCACGAGCGATGGGACACAGCATCTCCAAAGTAGAGAAGAAGTGGAGATTTTTCCCGTACAACCATTTCACGAGCGTACGGTGAATATCAGGCATCCCGTAAAACATTAAATCTCAAACATCGCTGTGGCCGCAAAAAGATCCTGCAAGAACGGGACCAACGAAGACTGACGAAAAACCTTCAGCGTGACAGTAGTGTAACCCTTCCAAAAATTTCTGCAGATTTCAATGTCGAGCCGTTAACCAGTGTCTGCGTGCGAACCAGTCGCGCGGGGTAGCCACATGGGCTTGCCACGATTCGCGCGGCTCCCCCCGTCGGAGGTTAGTCCTCCCTCGGGCATGGGTGCATGTGTTGTCCTTAGCGTTATTTTAAGTTGGGTTAAGTAGTGTGTAAGTCTACAGATGGATGACATCAACAGTTTGATCCCGTAGGAACTCATCACAAATTTCCGCGCGAACCATTCAACGAAACATCGATATTAGTTTTCGGAGCCGAAGGCCCACTCCTGGACCCTTGATGACTGCGCGACAAGCAGCTTTACGCCGGAATTATACTATTGATGATTGAAAACATGTTGCCCAGTCAGACGAGTCTCGTTTCAAATTGTACCCAGCGGATGGACGTGTGCGGGTATGGAGACAACCTCATCAATCCATAGACGCTGCATGTCAGCAGGAGATGGTTCAAGCTAGTGAAGGCTCTGTAATGCTGCGCAGCGTGTGCAATTGGAGTGATATGGGACCCCTGATGACTCTGACAGGTGACACGTACGTAAGTATCCTGTCTGATCACCTGAATCCATTCCTGTCCATTTTGCATTCCGACGGGACTTGGGCAATTCCAGCAGGACAATGAGAGACCCCACACGCCCATAATTCCTACAGAGTGGCTCCAGGAACACTGTTCTGAGTTTAAACACTTCCTCTGGCTACCAAAGCAAACTCCCCCGACATGAAAATTATCGAGCATATCTGGAATGCCTTGCAACATGTTGTTCAGGAAAGATCTCCTTCTATCGTACACTTACGGATTTACGGACAGCCCTGCAGGATTAAATGATGTCAGTTGCCTCCAGCAGTCCTTCAGACATTAGTGAAGTCCATGCCACGTCTTGTTGCGGCACTTCTGCGTGCTCCTGGGGGACCTGCACAGCATTAGGCAGGGGTACCAGTTCCTTTGGCTCTTCAGTGTAGATTGACGAAACAGTAACACAGGGCTAAACAAACAACTGGGATGTTACGGAAAAGCACAGCTACGTTTAATGTCAATAACGTCATGACTACCTCCCCATTAATTAAAAACATCCATGATCATTGCACCTTTACATTCACAATAAGGGAAATAGAAGAAGAATGCTCGTGTTATGTCTCTGAACTTCCACATCGTATATGTACCAGAATTCCCGGTGAATTTATACGTTATGATAGAAAGTTCCCTCTCCAAACTATTGCAGACTTACGCGCCAACCGTTCATATGGCAGTGACGTCTTCCCACCCTCATATCGCGTACGTGGCGGCCAACATCACGCCTCGACAGTCCGCCCAAGTATCGCATTAGGCGTGCGAAGGATTGCCCGTACAGAGCCAGTGCTTGCAGACTCTGCGCTCCATCGTGGGAGATGGCCTTCCGGAAGAAAAACTTTTAGACTTAGGATGCAAATGGCCAAGTCACTTGCCGTCCCGGAGTGAGACTGTTTGTACTCGCCTCTCTCGCTTCTTATCTTAACTTGGAACAACGTTAAAGTCCTTCCTTCGAGGCCAATCGTAGGGCAGCCACGAAACCGTCTTCCAATCACAGGGAATTATAATGAACTTTTGCCCCCCCCCCCTCCTCCCTCCCCCAATATGGTGACTGTCAACAAAACAATGAACAGCCTGTGCACGAAGCAACGTCTGGATGGCCCGATTACCACGGCATCACGGGTGTTCGCCCTGCTCGTAAGATTTCTGGAAACGCGAACGAAAAATTCTTAGGGTAATTGTTCCCGCGGAAGACCGAGTCTGCATTCTCGAGGCTATATTAGTTTGACTAGCGGGTAGTATTCCTCTGCCTTCCAGCAGAATGTTAGTTTGCCCTTCAGCTGTCTCCCACTCCACTTCTTCTCTGGTTAACGGGGATGGCTCGCCACTCCCTGACCTTTTTCTCGGGAACACTATTCTACAGACGGCATTTCGCCGAAAATGGGAGGAAAGGCTCACTTTCATTCCCGCTGTAAACAGCTTACCCGTGGTCCGGTTAGCGCTAGATTCTTCGTGTCTCGGCCGGAGGTACCTGCCGAAAGGATGTGCTGAAGGTCCACCTGTATCAGAACCAATGGAACTGCGACTTCAGAGGCACCCACACGTATCTTCAGAAACGGTTCTCACATGGCGGAAATATTATGCAGAAAAAAGAATGGAGTACTGAAACAAGTTAAAGGAGGTTGCAATCGAGATAAAACGAACTACAGCACCCGCCAAATCTCACAATCACTCACGTTTCATGTCCTCATTGAAACTGCAAAGCAGCATTGCAGTGCGGCTCTATGTTGTTCCAAAAAGTGTGAGGAAAAGGCCAAGACGAGGCCGACGCCTCGCAGTTGTAACATACATACGTCCTGTCAGCCTGCGCTTCTTCTTGTCAGTGTTTTCCGTATGTCCAGCTCTTCGCCCATCGAGGTGGATCACGTTGGTGAGGATCCAGCTACTGCCATACGAATATGGAATCAATGGGCTCACGAAGGCCGCACAGGAAGTCAGCAGCCCTGCGTGACTAGCGCGCGAGAGGGCAGACATAATTCCCTCGGCCATGTAGGATGATGCGGCCATGTTATTTTGCTTGAGTCTGGGAATGGCCTTGTTGGTTACAGGGAAGAATACACACGGACAGTGTGACGACGTCTGGCGCGCTGCAGACTGTCATCTCGGTAAACAATGACGCGGCAGCAAAGGAATTTGCTCAGATCGCGGTACGCCCAACCACAATACTGCACGCAGGAGGGACGCGACGACGTCTTTCCAGAGGTATCCCAATATAGCACTGTGATGGGTATATTCGTGTCTTCTCAAAGGACAGCGGACTTTGCCGCACTGTGTATATCATCACTCAGCCTCATAACCAGGTTAGTTGGCTTGGGGTGCCACTGTGTACGCACCACCATGTAATACATCTGTCACGCTTTAAGTCCAGTGAAGGTATATTTCAACTCCATAATTATTGTATTGTCTCAACTGCGTTAATGTTAGCTTGACACTATTGTGACTACTGCTGATTGTCTGGCGTTCGTCATTTAGTGTTTTTATTCAACGTTAAGAACTTAGGTTCTACATATGATGTGTGATTCGAAAGTGCCAAGATTGGGCTTGTAATAATACACTCCTGGAAATTGAAATAAGAACACCGTGAATTCATTGTCCCAGGAAGGGGAAACTTTATTGACACATTCCTGGGGTCAGATACATCACATGATCACACTGACAGAACCACAGGCACATAGACACAGGCAACAGAGCATGCACAATGTCGGCACTAGTACAGTGTATATCCACCTTTCGCAGCAATGCAGGCTGCTATTCTCCCATGGAGACGATCGTAGAGATGCTGGATGTAGTCCTGTGGAACGGCTTGCCATGCCATTTCCACCTGGCGCCTCAGTTGGACCAGCATTCGTGCTGGACGTGCAGACCGCGTGAGACGACGCTTCATCCAGTCCCAAACATGCTCAATGGGGGACAGATCCGGAGATCTTGCTGGCCAGGGTAGTTGACTTACACCTTCTAGAGCACGTTGGGTGGCACGGGATACATGCGGACGTGCATTGTCCTGTTGGAACAGCAAGCTCCCTTGCCGGTCTAGGAATGGTAGAACGATGGGTTCGATGACGGTTTGGATGTACCGTGCACTATTCAGTGTCCCCTCGACGATCACCAGTGGTGTACGGCCAGTGTAGGAGATCGCTCCCCACACCATGATGCCGGGTGTTGGCCCTGTGTGCCTCGGTCGTATGCAGTCCTGATAGTGTCGCTCACCTGCACGGCGCCAAACACGCATACGACCATCATTGGCACCAAGGCAGAAGCGACTCTCATCGCTGAAGACGACACGTCTCCATTCGTCCCTCCATTCACGCCTGTCGCGACACCACTGGAGGCGGGCTGCACGATGTTGGGGCGTGAGCGGAAGACGGCCTAACGGTGTGCGGGACCGTAGCCCAGCTTCATGGAGACGGTTGCGAATGGTCCTCGCCGATACCCCAGGAGCAACAGTGTCCCTAATTTGCTGGGAAGCGGCGGTGCGGTCCCCTACGGCACTGCGTAGGATCCTACGGTCTTGGCGTGCATCCGTGCGTCGCTGCGGTCCGGTCCCAGGTCGACGGGCACGTGCACCTTCCGCCGACCACTGGCGACAACATCGATGTACTGTGGAGACCTCACGCCCCACGTGTTGAGCAATTCGGCGGTACGTCCACCCGGCCTCCCGCATGCCCACTATACGCCCTCGCTCAAAGTCCGTCAACTGCACATACGGTTCACGTCCACGCTGTCGCGGCATGCTACCAGTGTTAAAGACTGCGATGGAGCTCCGTATGGCACGGCAAACTGGCTGACACTGACGGCGGCGGTGCACAAATGCTGCGCAGCTAGCGCCATTCGACGGCCAACACCACGGTTCCTGGTGTGTCCGCTGTGCCGTGCGTGTGATAATTGCTTGTACAGCCCTCTAGCAGTGTCCGGAGCAAGTATGGTGGGTCTGACACACCGGTGTCAATGTGTTCTTTTTTCCATTTCCAGGAGTGTACAATGGTGGTACTTATATGCTACTGTGATGCATCTCCTTCAAAATAATCCCTAGTCCCCTTCTAACACACCGACTCAAACGGTGTTTCCACTTTTGGAAACATTCCTGGAATTATTTTTTTCCTGGTGTGTGTTAAGGACGCTCTCCATATTAGCCTGGATGCCTTCAATCCAGTCAGATCGCTTCCCTTTCAGTGAAAATTTCAGTTTAGGAAACAGAAGTCCACAGGGTCCAAATCAGGGGAATATGGCGTTTGTGGAAGCTCAACAAATCTGGTCAAAAATTCAACGATGGAGAAGGCACTATGAGCCGGAGCATTGTCATGGTGTAGCACCCAACCCCTGTCTTTCCACAATCCAAGCTTCTTCTTCCATACCTTTTAGCGCAAACGCTCAAGGACACATTCGTAGTATTTTTGGTTAATTGTCTGCCCGCCAGAGGTAAATTAATGATGCACAATAGCGGTAGAATCGAAAAAAACCAACATTGTCTTCACCTTCGTCCGACTTTGCCATGCTTTTTTCGGTCGTGGTGAACCTGGAGTCTTCCACTGCGAAGACTGCAGTTTGGTTTCGGGACCAATTCCATATACCTTATTTAACAAATCTGGGCCATTTTTAGTCCGATTAATCAGTTCTTGGCACACTTCAAGTCGGTATTGTCTCTGATCATTTGACAACACTTATGGAATGAATTTTGCGGACACTCGACGCATTTTCAGATCTTCAGTTAAACTTGACTGAACTGCATAGAAACTTAAGTTCATCAGCCATCTCCCTAATTGCAAGTCTACGATCAGAGCTCACTAATTCGTGAACTGTCACAACATTTTCATTCGTTTTTGACGTGGTAGGATGGCCGGACCGTGGTTCATCTTCAAATGATTCGCGGACATTTTTAAATCTATTGAACCAGACAAAAACATTTGACTAGCTGATATAATTATCTCCAAAAGCCGTTTTTAGTAGTTTGTAAGTCTCAGAAGCTGATTTTCCGGTTTTAAAACAAAAGTTCACACAAACTCGTTGCTCCGTTTCTACGTCCATTTCCACGCAGACAGAATCCGGCAACAAGCCCTAACAGACCTTCAGTCAACCAGCTGTCACAGCGAACTGAATAGAGAATCGCAGTTCCCTGTCAGAGGGCGTTCAAGGACAGTACAGTGACTCACTCACCACCCTCCGTGTACGTGCCCGCCAAACCAGTAAGCAGCAGCTGATCCATTCTTAACTTCACAATCACACCTCGTAAAACTCTATTTATTGTTCTCCTGTGGATTATGGTAATATGGCACTTTCGTAACTGCTATTCACTGTATGGTATTTGCTACCCCAAGCCAAAAATAAACAAATAAATAATTTAAAATAAAAAGTATGTTTCAACAATACAACGCAAGACGCAATTTGCCCGTGCAGTGGCGACCTGCCCAGACAGAGGTGTGAGATTGTTGGCCCAGCTACCACGTTGTCCATATCGTTCACCCACTGACATCATTTACGCGTGGGTTCCCGAGAGGTGCGCATGCCACCACTGCCTGCCTGTAATGATTAATAGCAGTGTGTTGTCCAAACAACACAGACTCGATGTGCAGCTCCTTTAAAGCTGTTGTTGCTACCAGATGGGCAGCTCCTTGGATACAGCTTTGCACCCTGTAAGCCTCCAAATCATTTTAAAGTTCTGTGATTTATTCATAGTGTTAACTGATGACAACACCTGCCGTGGTAGCCTTCATTCTATTACATGATTTGTTCTTCGTACTTTACTGTGCACGTAGAAAGAGAAGAACTTCGCTATTTGCAATAATTATTTTTGTTGGAAATATTAACAGCCAGTAATACAAATAATAAATCGTACCATTTCGGGCCTTCCTTGCTTAGATCCTTCCTGCTGCACAAACAGCTCTTTGCATAGCCAGCGTTCGTTCTCACACTTCTTCAGACGCTACGAGCGTTTGAGAACCATCGCATAGTCAGCTCAACACCTCATGCACCAACGTTGCTGCAAACAATAATGCACAGAAACATGGAATAGACAAATGGATTCTGTTAGACGATCGATTTGGCTTTCATGAAAGGACGAGGCAGTAGAGGAGCAGTTTCGATGTTGTGCTTTATACAAGAAGGAAAACAAAAATCAGGCCATTTAATAAGTTTTGTTCACCTACAAAACCCATACGCCAAATTGATAGGCACGATAAACTAGAAATTCGGAGAAAATAGGAGTAAGCTATGGGAGAAGATAGGTAAAATTTGTGTGTAAAATAACAGACAACAATACTTAGGTATACATGTCGATGTCGCAAACAGGAGGACGAGATACAGAGAGCGTATCATGGAATTGAACAGGTAATTCATTAAGTAACGAGAGATTAAAATCAAACTGTTACGAGGGAGTGGAATGGGGTTGAAGGGCAAGGAGTAGAAGAAAAGGGTTACGGGAGAATATGGGGTTTGTTCAAGGAATGAGAGAGGAGTAAGACCAATTAAGTCACATAATAAATTTCAGATACTCTGTTGAAGAATCAGAAGAAGAGGTGGTATACTTGCAAAAAGCCGGGAGATACGTGAAGATTTCAGTTAGATTACATCATCCTCAGGCAGAGACTCCGAACTCAGATGTTGGATTGTACGGCGTATCCACAGGCAGATAAAAACTCAGACCACAATTTAGTAGTGACGAAGAGTAGACTGAAGATAAAGAGACCATTCAGGAAGAATGAATGCACAAAGAACTGAAATATGTAAGTACTAAGCGATGACGAGATACACTTAAAGTCCTCTGAGGCTATGTGCACTACGATAATGAGCAGCTCAGTAGGCAGTTCAGTTGAAGACATCTCTAAAAAGGGCAAGCACTTAAGTACGAAATAAAAGAGCTGGAAATAAAAACTTAGGAAGAATTAAGATAACTGCAAAGAAACCATGGATAAAACAAGAAACACTTCAATTGGTCGGTGAAAGAAGGAAGTAGAAAAATGTTCAGGGAAATTGAAGAATACATAAATGCATGTTTCTTAGGAACGACACAAATAAGAAGCTAAGGAGAAATAGCTAAATGGAAAAAGTGAACAAATAAAAAAAAATGATTGTCGGAAGAGCTGGCACAGCGTAAGGGAAAGTCAAAACAACGTAGCACATTCTACCCCTCTATGGGGGTATACGACTTGCCTGACGACGTCACAGGAGGCGGCTCTACATGGAAGAGAGAGAGGATCAAGTGTTACAATCAATACTTAGAAGAGCTTTGTAAGGCTTCAGATCAAATAAGGGGGGAGGGATAGACTTTGCATTGGAATTTCTAAAATCATTGGCGCGATTGGTAACAGAACGACTACTCACGTTGGCGTGTAGAATGCGTGAGACGGACGATATACCATCTGACTTTCCGTAAACCTTATTCACACAATTCCGTAGATGGTAAGAGCGAGAATTATTGTACTATTAGCTTAACAGCTCATACGTCCAAGTTTTTGCCAAGAATGATATAGAGAATAATGGAAGAGGAAATTCAGGGTGTGCCAGATGACGATCAGACCGGCTTCAGGAAAGGTAAAGGCATGAGAGAGGCTGTTGCGACTTTGTGGTTGATAACGGAAGCAAGGGCGAAGAATAATGAAGAGACGCTCATTGGATTTGTCGACTGGAATAGGCGTTCGACAATGTCACATGGCGCAACATAATAGAAATTCTAAGGGAAATATGGATAAGCTATGGAAATAAAAGAGAGGTTAAAATCCAAGGTGAAAGGATATCAATAATAAGATTCGATGATGACACTGCTGTCCTCAGTGAAAGCGAAGAATTGCAGGTTCTGCTGACTGGAATGAACTCTCATGAGCAAAAGGTATGGATTTAGAGTAAACCGAAGAAAGACAAAAGTAATGAGAATTAGCAGAAATCAGATTACCGATAAACTTAACAAAATTGGTGAAACGGTGTAGATGCTCAGGAATTTGTTGTTCGGAAGCAAAATGATACATGATGGATGAACCACATTAGGACGACAGAGCATTCCTGGTCATAGGTAATACTGCAGTAGTATGAAACATCGGCCTTATAATGATATCATATAGAATGTACTTCTGCAGTACAGTATTACGTGGAAATGAATCATAAATTGCGGAGAAACTTCAAAGAAGCTGGATCGAAGGGTTTGAAATGTGAGGTTACAGGACGTATTAAAAAAAAAGATTTTCCGCTCAATCGGCGAGGAGAATAATACCGGGTGATCAAAAAGTCGGTATAAATTTGAAAACTGAATAAATCACGGAATAATGTAGATAGAAAGGTACAAATTGACACACATGCTTAGAATGACTTCGGTTTCTATTAGAACCAAAATAAATACAAAAGTTCAAAAAATGTACGACAGATGGCGCTTCAACTGATCACAATAGCAATAATTAGCATAACAATGTAAGACAAAGCAAAGATGATTATCTTTACAGGAAATACTCAATATGTTCACTATCATTCCTCAACAATAGCTGTAGTCGGGGAATAATGTTCTGAACAGCACTGTAAAGCATGTCCGCAGTTATGGTGAGCATTGGCGTCGGATGTTGTCTTGCAGCATCCCTAGAGATGTCGGTCGATCACGATACACTTGAGACTTCAGGTAACCCCAAAGCCAATAATTGCACGGACTGAGGTCTGGGGACCTGGGAGGCCAAGCACGACGAAAGTGGCGGCTGAGCACTCGATCATCACCAAACGACGCGCGCAAGAGATCTTTCACGCGTCTAGCAATATGGGGTGGAGCGCCATCCTGCATAAACATCGGACGTTCCAGCAGGTGTTTATCAGACAGGCTGGGGATGATGCGATTCTGTAACATATCGGCGTACCTCTCACCCGTCACGCTAGCAGTTACGAAACCAGAATCAAGCATTTCCTCGAAGAAAAAAGACCGGATAACGGTAGATGCGGTAAATCCAACCGATACCGTGACTTTCTCGTCGTGCAGTGGAGTTTCCACGACAGTTCTAAGATTTTCGGTAGCCCAAATTCTGCAGTTGTGGGAGTTGACGGACCCTCGGAGCATGAAATGAGCTTCGTCGTTAAACAAAGCGTTACTCAACCAATCGTCGTCTTCCGCCATGTTTGGAAACGCCCACACCGCGAATGCCCTCCGCTTCACTAAATCGCCAGGTAACAGTTCCTGATGCCAATGGATTTTGTACAGATAGCATCGGAGGGTACGCCTAAGTGCCAACCAAACAGTAGTGTGCCGCCCGCGGTAGCCCAGCGGTTCTAGGCGCTTCAGTCTGGAACCGCGCGACTGCTATGGTCGCAGGTTCGAATCCTGCCTCGGGTATGGATGTGTGTGATGTCCTTAGGTTAGTTAGGTTTAAGTAGTTCTAAGATCTAGGGGACTGATGACCTCAGATGTTAAGTCCCATAGTGCTCAGAGCCATTTGAAACAGTAGTGTATGGAATGCCGGTGCGACGTGCGACTGAACGAGCCCGGACTTTCCCGTGCATGGACGAACCCGCTACAGTCTCCATTTCTTCCTGAACTGTCCAGCAGCATTACGCCTTGTGCTCGGTCGGCCACTACGGGGTCTATCGTCTAAACAACCCGTGGCTTCGAACTTATTCTCGCCACAGCTGCATTTGTCAACGGACCTTTACCCGTTCGAATCCCCCCCCCCCCTTTTCCTATGGCGATAGGATCGTAACGCTGAACTAGCACATTCCTCATTCTGATAATACAGCTTCACTGAAAGCGCCTTTTCAGGTAACGTCAACATGCTGCGACTGCTGGCGCATCCGATTCTCTTTCTCATTACAGCTCCTTTTACACACGATTGTCATGCGCAGTCACTGACGTTTTGCTGTCCAGCGCTATCTGTCGGAAATTTTGTGAACTTTGTTTTTTTTTTGTTCTAAAAAAACTCCATGTCATTCCAAGCATGTGTGTCAATTTTTACCTATCTATCAACATTATTCCGTAGTTTATTACGTTTTCAAATTTATACTGACTTTTTGGTCACCCAGTATATGGGAAACATTGACAAGGGACAGAACGGTAAGACATATTTTAAGACACCGGGGAATAATTTGCGTAGTAGTAGAGAGTTGTGGAGCGTAGAAACTGTAAGGGAAGACGGGGCTTGGAATATGTGCAACAAATAAGTGATTACGTTGGGTGCAAGTTTTGCTTGAAGATGGAGGTTAGCACAGAACAAGACTGCGTATTGTGTAGCATCAAAGAAGACCGAAGACTAGAAGAGAAAGGCGTCAACTTCTTGGTCGGATATAATGGACGCCATAAAGTGAAGGTAACATGTTATTTTTTATACTGCAGATGTCGCATGCTGAGCAGTCGTCAGCGCCAAACGGTTTAGACTTACGCCTTAGCGCGCGCGTCCCGGGTGACTGCTCGGTAGCACCGCCTCGCCGCCTCACGGTTGGGCGCCCGGCAGCCTGAGGCTGAGCTGCAGCTGCAGGCGACGTTTCGTGCCGCTGCCCTTCCGGCGGCTGCCGACCTTTGGGGTGACATTTGCGTCGGTGGCAGGGCTGCGCGCGTTACGGGGGGCGTGGCATTTAAAAGGGCCCTCATCTCGAGTCGAGGCTGTTTCCTACGACGACAAATAACGGCGCCACAGCCTAACGCCTGGAATCGAACCAGTTCAGTTTGTAGGGACTGCCAGATCCTCTAGGTGCCACTAACCAGTATCTTAATAATCCGTTACTTCCAGCGATTCCTTGTCTATGTATTCTGCACGGGGTGCAACAGAAAGGTATATACAGACTTTTCGGTGTTCATTCCTCACACACAAAGGAATAAAATGTGTTTTACGCTGAGGTGACAGACGTCGCTACCGAGAACAGCGGCGTCCGTGTATAGTTGTCAGTGCTAACAGACAAGCAACACAATGTGAAATCATTGTGGGACTTTCGACAAACGTGTGTGTTAGGTCAGTACAGAGAAAATTGCTATCAATGGGCTGTGACAGCAGACGACCGAAGCTAGTGCCTTTCCTAACAGCTCGACATCTCCTGGGCTCGTGACTGCATCAGATCCACTCTAGACGACTGTAAAACCGGGGCCCGGTGAAGTGGTAAAATCTGATGGTACAGTGCTCCATACGAACCCATGACGCAAGCTGTCTATGAAACGCCCGCCAAACCCGCTGTGCAGAACAAAATTGTTCAAATGGCTCTGAGCACTACGGGGCTTAACATCTATGGTCATCAGTCCCCTAGAACTTAGAACTACTTAAACCTAACTGACCTAAGGACATCACACACATCTATGCCCGAGGCAGGATTCGAACCTGCGACCGTAGCGGTCACGCGGTTCCAGACTGAAGCGCCTAGAACCGCACGGCTACACCGGCCGGCTGGGCAGAACAGGTAATTAGGATTGTGGAAAGGGCCAAATAGGTTGCGGTCAGTTTCATCTTCTAATTGTACTTTATTGTGATTCAATAACACCTTTACAACCAAAGCGGCACGTAGCCGGACCTTTACCGGATGCAACTCTTTCACATCTGAAGGCCTCAAAACGAGAAATAATAATAAATCAATAAGATAAAAATCCAATTAAGATAGCAATAAAACAATTAAAAAAACACCCCAAAGTAGATAGAGCAAACATACCCAAAGTGCAATACAAATGGCTGAAGGCCACAATTAAGTTTAAAAATTTTAGAATATATTACCGTAGACTTTTAAAGGTAAAAGGCCACAATGTTTACAAACAAGATACCTTACACATATGAAACTAAAGAGGCAAATAAAATATATAAAAAATATCCCAGCTAACTGGAAAGTTTCAAGGCCAGAAGGCCACAATGTTCAAGCTTGAAACGTAAATTTAAGAATTAATTTTGCAAATTTCTTTAAAAAGGAAAATAACCATAAACCTTAAATTTTAAGCAGCTGAAAACCGATAATTAAACACCGGCGGCACTCGGAAGCCTCCAGGGAGGTCAATCTTCCCTCGTTCACTTAGACGAGACAAGTGGTGAGCCCAACTACACTCGATCCATCGGAACCCAACCAGGGGACAGCCACCGACCGATCGACACGACGACTTGCTTCCCATCAATCAGCACATGAGAACTCAACAGAAAAGGTTACAAACGCGATAGTTCACAATGGAGTATGTATTAGGTGTCAAAATTACACACGATGTTGGACAGCAACAACAGGTGAGGAAAGGACTCTGCCTGAAATTAAGTTAGTGACCAGGGCAGGTAACAGGAACACTAACGGCTACAAGGCAGAACATTCCACTGGTGCACTCGAATTGTAGTCAACCAGATAGTT